>NW_027507791.1:114110768-114710768 GCF_037356315.1 Lithobates pipiens
AAAGTGAAAGCATGTTGTGTGCTGTGCTTTGTCTCCCCCTACAGTGCAGTACCCGACAGGAAGAGCTAAGGTAAAGGTCTGCCGTTTTTTTAATACAACTATCTACTGTATGTGTATTTATGTGTGTGTGTGAATGTGTTTATCAGTGGCAGTATGTCCATAAGGGCGCAAAGGCGCTGCCCCCTCTCTCCAGCCACCCTCCTCTATGACCATGGCCACTGCTGTCGTCCCCCCATATTTAGGTGTCCGGCCCCTTTTCGGGTGCCTGAATTACATCGGCGGGGGGGGGGGTTTTTGAAGCACATGATTAGATTTATAGGCTCTGTTAGGCTTCAAAATAGGTGAACAGCAAGCGCCATGCTTGACGCTCAGTCCACCCAGGTGTGTTAGAAAAGCGAATTAATATTCACTTAACACTGAACAGCCTCTCCGCCAATTAGCTGATTGGCTGAAACAGGCGCGGCTATTGGACACCTATCAGGAGGAGAGGATGGGAGATGAGGACGGCAGGAGATGCATGGAGGACCCCTCTCATGGCTGTCACCCGCTGCCCCACTGAGATAGGGTTAGTGCCGGACAGATGGTGAGCGGGCGGGAGGGCGGATTCACAGTGGCAGCATTCGATGGCAGTTTTAGCTTTTGATGGGCACGCCAGTGGCATTTGATGGGCACAGTGGCTGCAATTGATGCGTTTTTTTTTCAGAATTTTTCAGTTTGCTTGCACCCCCCTAAAAATGTTGACAACCAGCCGCCACTTGTTTAAATATGCGTGCATATGTGCATTTATTTTGTATGTGTGTGTTTACATGTATGCACATTTAATCTGGACCCCCTATATGTATACAATCAGAACCAATTTTTTTTTGCTTGTTCATAGTACCAAAAAACAAAAAAAGCTGTTCCTCTGAAAAGTGATCCATGCTCAGATTGCTTTTCAGAGGCATTTGACAGCCGGTAAAGTGGCAATATGTTTCCTACTGACCAACTGTTTTAACCCCTTAAATGCATCATCACTATGCTGCCACTACATGCAATGCACACAGTTGACAGGGTGGTTGCAGTGCAGCCTCATTCACCTAGGGGTGTACTTCAATGGTGCCCTGACTGGAAAAAGATTGAGAAACACTGACATGGAGGAACCCATCTCTCCATTTTCCTCCTGCAGCTGCTGAATGCCTGCGGGGTGAGAGGAGACCCAAGAGGGAGATGGAGAAAATCGTTTCTTTTATATGCAGCCACCCACCTGTGACTGGGCCCTGGTGATCCACCATCAGGCTCGGAGAAAAGAGCCCTGTCCAGGGGTCAGGGGGGTCCTCCATGGTTTCTTGCATCAGGGCCCTGAGGATTCTAGTAACGCTCCAATGGCAGTAAAGCAGTTGTAAAATGTTTGCAATAGATTGTAAATGTTGGTTACAACTTTCTGCTGACTGAAGTTGTGAAGAACATTACATGGATCTATTTGGAAGGGTTCTTCAAGGGAAGCAAATTGTGACTTCCCAGCATGGCTCAGCAGTAACTGTTTGAAAAACATTTATTTTTAATATTGAAACCTATGGAAAATCATAACACCATAACAAAAGAGTTGAGAGTTGTTCAGACTGTTACCCAGATACTATCATAGAATGTACAAAGAAGTACATAATTGCATATTACCACAAAGTTGACTGGCGTCCCTATCTTCTTCAAACACAGCTAAGCTATTGATGACAGCATAACTACCAGACATACAACTGTTCTCATAAGTTTACCTGTCAGAATTTCTGATTTCTTGGCCATTTTTCATAGAATATGAATGATGTATTATCAATCAACTGTTTATTCTCTTTAAATCATAATGGCAAAGGAAACTACCCAAATGACTCTGATCATAAGTTTACATTCCCCAGTTCTTAAAACTGTGTTGCCCCCTTTAACATCAATGACAACTTGAAGTCTTTGTGTGGTATTTGTGGATGAGGCTTTTTATCTTCTCAGATGGTAAAGCTGCCCATTCCTGTAAATTCTTGGGCTGTCTTACATGAATTTACACGTCTGAGATCACCCCAGAGTGACTCAATGATATTGAGGTCAGGAGACTAAGATGGCTACTCCAAAACCTTCCTTTTATTCTGCTGTACCCAATGACAGGTCGACTTGGCCTTGTGTTTTGGTTTATTGTCTTGTTAGAATGTCCAAATAAGTCCCATGCGCAGCTTCTTGGCTGAATGCAAATGTTCCTCCAGTATTTTTTGATAACATACTGCATTCATCTTGCCAACAATTTTGACCAAATTTCCTGTACCTTTGTAGCTCACACATCCCAAAAACATCAGCAATCCACCTCCGTACCTTTCATCATAGGCCTTGTTGACTCATCTCCAAATGTAGTGTTTATGGTTGTGGCCAAAAAGCTACATTTTGGTCTCATCACTCCAAATGACTTTGTGCCAGAAGGTTTGAGGCTTGTCTCTGTGCTGTTTGGCGTATTATAAGCGTGATACTTTGTGGCATTTACGTAGCAATGGCTTTCTTCAGGCAACTCGACTATGCAGCCCATCATTCTTCAAGTGCCTCCTTATTGTGCATTTTGAAAGACATACGGCGTGCTTTCAGAGTCCTGTATTTCACTTGAAGTTATTTGTGGGTTTTTCTTTGCATCCCGAAACAATTTTCCTGGCATTTTGGCTGAAATTTTAGTTGGTCTACCTGACCGTGGTTTGGTTTCAACAGAACCCCTTTTCCACTTCTTGATTAGTTTGAACACTGCTGATTGGCATTCTCAATTCCTTGAATATCTTTTTATATCCCTTTCCTGTTTATACAGTTCAACTACCTTTACCATCAGATCCTTTGACAATTCTTTTGCTTTCCCATGACTCTGAATCCAGAAATGTCAGTGTTGCACTGGATGAAAGATACAAGGGTCTGCCAGGAGTCCAGAAATGCATTTACCTTTTATATGCACACACACTAATCAAGCAAACAGATCATAGGTGAGGATGGTTACCTTTAATAGCCATTCAAACCCCTTTGTGTCAACTTGTGTGCATGTTATCAGGCCAAAATCACCAGGGTATGTAAACTTTTGATCAGGGTCATTTGGGTAGTTTCTGTTGCCATTATGATTTAAAGAGTAAAACAGAGTTGATTGATAATGGCGTCAGCCAATCACTAACCATGAGTGAAGGAAAGTTTTTGTTATCCATATTCTCTGTAAAATGGCCAAGAAATCATAAATTCTGCCCGGGTATATAAACTTACGAGCACAACTGTACATATAGTGAAAATAGATGATTCACTTGGTGAAACCCAAAAGTTAAATATTAAAATTAATTGTCTACATACTGTATATGAACAAAATCTGGCTTAAGACTGTGCATACACAGTAACGAGTCGGATTTCAGGGTGATGAAGTCAAGTCAGAAAAAAGGAATTCTTATTGCTTGCTATGATTATTCCAGTCTGTGCCCTCTTAGGTGTGGTTGAGGAACGCTGTAGGAGTTAAAACAGCCAAATGTATTTATTACAGTAGTAAAACAATAAAAGTTAAGGTGCATGCTGAAGGTTTCAATGGCAGGGATTTACTGTAGTTTTTCCATAACTAGAGCCATGCAGGCCCCATTAATAAATATATTAAGGTCTGTAGATTTTCAATAGTATGAAAATGCATTAGGGTAAAATAGTTGAATTTTTTTCTAAATTGAGTTCAAAGGTACTATAACGTAATGGGAGATATAAATGTGGTTCACATGTATCAAAAAGATTACAAATATAGAAGATGGATTTGCAATCCACAGCCACTTGTTACAGACAAAATATGGATAGAAGCTGAGGTGCTGGTGGAAAGCTCTGGAGACCAGTGAAGTCGGCTAACTGCCATATTAGCTGATTAGGAAGATGGATAATGCACTTTAGGTTGTGATACAACACTGGGCAGTAAATACGACTTCGGCTAACAAAAGGCTAGTCTCTTGCTTCATTGTGAAATAACCTGTCAGATCATTTCTGTGCAAAGGCATATTACAAAGATTTATTGCTTAAGGGCCTATCTTTTAATTCAAATAATGTTACATGGAGCTTTATAATGTGAATTTAATAATGGTATGCAGAAGCTAAAATATATTTGCATATGTAATTTTTTAAAACTTCCCATTACAATTCTCATTAGCCTTAGAAAATAATTTAAAGTGCTGTATCTTGGCCAACCATTGTTTATAGGTTCCAGAGACACAATCACCCTCTGGTACAGAAACTGTAGTGTAAATACTACCATTAACCACTTGCAGACCGGACCATTTTGCTGGTCAAAGACCAGACCACTTTTTGCGATTCGGCACTGCGTCGCTTTAACTGACAATTGCGCGGTCGTGCGACGTGGCTCCCAAACAAAATTGACGTCCTTTTTTTACCACAAATAGAGCTTTCTTTTGGTGGTATTTGATCACCCCTGCGGTTTTTATTTTTTTCGCTATAATCAAAAATAGAGCGACAATTTTGAAAAAAACGCATTATTTTTTACTTTTTGTTATAATAAATATCCCCCAAAAATATATAAAAAACATTTTTTCTCTCAGTTTAGGCCGATACGTATTCTTCTACATATTTTTGGTAAAAAAAATCGCAATAAGCGATTATTGATTGGTTTACGCAAAAGTTATAGCGTTTACAAAATAAGGATAGTTTTATAGCATTTTTATTAATAATTTTTTATTATTTTTTTTTTTACTAGTAATGGCGGCGATCTGCGATTTTTATTGTGACTGCGACATTGTGGGGGACCCATCGGACATTTTTGACACATTTTTGGGACCATTGTCATTTATACAGTAATCACTGCTATATAAATGCAGTGATTCCTGTGTAAATGACACTGGCAGTGAAAGGGTTAACCAGTGGGTGGCAGTGTAGGGGTTAAGTGTTCCTAGGGGTGTGTTACTAACTGTGGGGGGGTTGGGCTTTCATTTAGTGTACACTGATCTCTGCTCCAATCACATGGAGCAGAGATCAGCGTCACTAGTTGCTAGGCAGAATGGAGAAATGTTGTTTACACAGCATTTCCTCCATTCGGCCGCTCCGTGAGATGATCGCGGAGATGCCCGCGGCGATCGAGTCCGCGGGTCCCGCGACTGGACTTACGGGGGTCCCGACCAGCGTGGGAGCGCGCCGCAGGCGGCACGTTCCCGATGGCAGGGCGGCATCGAATATTGGACGTACCTGTACGCCAATATGCCTGCCCGTGCCATTCTGTCGACTTACATCGTCGTGCGCTGGTCAGGAAGTGGTTAATATACCAACTTTTTTTTCTGTACTGGATTTTAAAGGATAGGTCTATTGACAACAGTTTTATGCATAAATGTCCAAAAAGCTTGGATGCCACAGAGCCTGCCGTAATTCTAATGCCACGTGCACACAAGTTCTGATGGTTTTCCCGACGGAATTTCCGACGGGATTTCTCTCAAGCTGTCTTGCATACACACGGTCACACCAAATTCTGACAGTCAAGAACGCGGTGACATAGAACACGTACAACAGGACTAGAAGTTCAATAGCCAGTAGCCAATAACTTCTGTCTCAGTTGATTTTGAGCATGCGTGAGTATTTGCACGTCGGAATTGCATACACACGATTGGAATGAGAACCTGCTCTCAATATTTTGCTGGTGGAAATTCGGCCAGCAAAATTCTGATGGAGCATACACACGGTCATATTTTCTGATGAAAAGCTCACATCAGTCTTTTGCTGGCCGAAATTCTGACTTGTGTACGTGGCATAACTTTCTGAGACATATGCCTGAAACATGCGTGCACTCCCCATTGCATCTGAAAGGTGTCTATGACAGACACCAGACCTGGCACTGTGCCTCTGCTCATAGTGAAAGGTTGAAAACTGAAAAAAATTAAAGGTACCCTGAGTTGGGCTTTAAAGCCACTGGGTCGGCATGACAGTCAGGTTTACCATCATTTTTAGAAGTAGAGGTCAGCTTCCATTCTCTCAATACAGGTTTTCTTTAAATATTTTTAGCTTATTAGTATTAAGGGCAGATAAATTGGAGTAAAAATGTATCAAAAGCATTCCACTTGCGTGGTATGTCCTCTTTCTAAGCTGTGTAATTCCCGCAAAGGTCCATTACACTAGCACCAAACCATACTAACATATTGCTTTCCTTTGATGCAGGCTGAAAGGGCTATAAACTATCCACCTTTAGGAAGATTCACCCTCAAGTACTGAAGACGGCATTAAAAACCTGACGACTTTATCCAAAATGTGTGCACTGTGAAGGAGAAAAATCTTGCGAGTTTTGGGATTACCAGTGCCTAGGAGGCAAGCAGGTCAAAAGGCAGGGTCCAAGGTATTTTTTTTTCTTTTACTGATAATATTTTTTTAATCTAGTATTTTTAAATGTGGGCGGGGGGGTTACTAAATATAAGTTTCTTGTATTTTCATGCTTTAAAGAGTCTTGGACTGGGCAAAGACATTCATGCCACACTGGAAAGTGAGATCACTTAGGAGTAAAAGCAGCAGGCAAGCTTGGCTTTTACTGAATACACCATGGGGTTGATTTACTAAAACCAGAGAGTGGAAAATCTGGTGCAGCTCTGCACAGAAATCAATCCGCTTCCAGGTTTTTTTACAATGCTTAATTGAACAAGTTGATTGGCTACCAGGCACAACTTCACCAGATTTTGCATTCTCCGGGTTTAGTAAATCAACCCCTTTGTTTATATGCATTTATACTTGGGGTAATTTAGGATTTATTTTTTTTGTCTACTGCATGGTTTAGAGTTGAGGAACAGACAGTTAATCGTACCTTGTCAATGTCTGAAATGCATTTATATCTACATCATGCTAGCCCGTAAACCAGCCTTCCTTAAAATAGAACTACAAAAACTAAAGAAGGGAAGGCGTAAAAAGGTATTTATTGAAATTGAAATAAAAAAACAATAAAATGCATGCTCACAGGTGCAGAGGTTTACATCACAAAAATTGAAGAATACCATGAGGAAAAAAGTACAAGTGCTTCTACAACCTTACAGTTGATGCGTTTTCATTCACCAATCAAACTTCTTCATGGTTCTACTAAGCCCTGGTTGAGATAGGATAGGTGAATACAGAAATGTCTTCAGTGTACTGTTTTTTAATGATTCTTATGCCCTGTACACACGGTCGGAAATTCCGGCGGAATAGGTCCGATCAGATTATATTGTCAGAAAATCCGATTGTGTGTGGGCTCTATCGGACTTTTTCCGTCGGAATTTCCGCCGGAAAAAATTTGAAAGCAGGACCTCAAATTTTCCGACAACAAAATCTGATCGGACTTTTTCCGATCGTTTGTAGAGAATTCTGATCGGACAAAGCGCCACGCATGCTCAGATCAAATTACGAGACCAAAGCTATTGGCTACTAGCCGCAACGTAGTCCTGTCGCAACGAACGAATGTCATCACGTTCTGAACAATCTGATTTTCTCTGACAACTTTGTCCGACTGTGTGTATGCAACGCCAGTTTCGGACAAAATCCGTGGAAAAAATCCAGTGGATTTTGTTGTCAGAATGTCCGACCGTGTGTACGGGGGCTTAGTGTTGGTGTTTGCAGTGAAGACTGAAGATAGAGAAATCTTCAGCCTTTTTACACTTCTCCTAGGCATTACTGTATGGAACAGACTAAGTATTATCTGCAGATAAATTAATTTTTACATTAAATATATACATTTTGCATACTGGTAGTTAATACTGGTCATATACCGAGCCAAAAAATGTACTCATGACTGTAGATGAAAGGCTGCTGACATTGCAATATTCAATACCTCCCAACACACAGGCCTAAAGGAAGCATCACTGCTGTGATGGGTTTCCCTAGAAAATGGGACTTCATAAAACCAATATGGCAAGGTCAGCTTTCATTGCCACAAGATAACAGCCAGAAAACAATCTTGGCAGAAAATACAGTTCATTTGTGAGAAAGTAATCATGCTATTGCTTTCCATAAAAAAAAATCTAAACCTCTAGAAGTTAATCACATGAGAAGAAGCAAGTTGTGTCAATTACTTATCCAATGAAAGAAAACTGGAAATATTGTCTACAAATCCTGTGTGGGCTCCATTATGTGTCCAGCACTAATACAGTTGAGGGTTGAATTATATGATGTAGTAATGTATGCTGTAAAATCGAGCCTTTACTATTTCGGTACTATATCAAGGTCATTGGTTTGCATACAACCCTGGTGATGAGAAGCACAGACAGCAGAAGCAGACAGCTTGGCTTTATGATTATGAGACACAGTATGAACCAAGGTTTTTACTGCATTGTTCCAGGAGGAAACAGAAGGGAATTTTTCAGGTTTTACACTAAAAACAAAAATTTAAGTGGACTCTGTTCCATTCTTACATTCGAAGACACTAGCTGAAATTAAAAAAATTTCATGAACTACTATATGTGCAAATAATGTTTACATATGCCCATGTTCATATGTTTAGTGTCCTGTTTATTCCTCATCCAATGTCCTCTCAACAATGGTAACCATACACTATATGTATATAAAATAGACATGTAGCTTCTTGCTTTGTGTTCCATGCCCATGCATTTCTTTTTAAGTCCATACACGCTTATCTTTCTCCCCTCCCAGGGAATGCAGTATCTGACTGGGTTGTTTCTAAGTAGGGGGAAAGAATTCTGGTGGCTTGTATAAGAATCCACTCACACCCCCATGAGTGAGACAGCTGCGATAACACAATGAGCTTCCACAGTACAACTCCTCTTGCTATTAACACCACAAGTGCCATACTGTCTAGTTATACCATGGCCTGATGTCCTGAGGGTTAAATGAACTCTGCCATGTCTTTCCCATCCGTCTCCTTTTATTTTTATAGATATAGACATATATCGATATAGATATGTATCGACTGTTTAGAGGGCTTATTTTAGAATGGTTTCTATGGGTTAAAGCGCACAATTGCTCTAAACAAAGTGCTTCAAGCCAGTGGACGTTTTTAACCCATTTGATGCCTGGGGCATGCAATCTGTTCTTACCATACACTCTCACCTCAGACTGCCACCCCAGGGTAGGAATCCTATCTCTTTCCTGCAAAGTTTAAGCTGACAATCTGTACCTAGATATAGCCAAACATCCTGCAAGGAGTGCTTTCCCAGCATATACTATTTATAGCAGTAGAAAAAAAAAACTTCAGATAAATTGATCTTTTAGGCTCTGCTACTGTTCAGGAATAAGTAATAAGCCTGTACACATCAGCCATTTAGATTTTCATTGCAGCATAGGGGAGCTTTAAATGACTTAAAATTTATTGGTCTTCTAAAAGTGCTACAAATTTTTGGTGTGAAGCCTTAGATCGGTCTTTGTGATAACAGAAATCTATTGGCTGTAAGGTCTGTTTGGAAATACTACTAAACGTTAAATGGGGCAGTGCAAACTTGTCAACTAAAATAGTTTTTAGTCATTGGAGCATGTGCATTTGCTCATATTAAAAAATATACGTTCTATAGCCAGTAGGATCAGATATGTAACTTAGAAATTGCAAGGGTAGCAGGCAGAGGTGTAACTACCGTAAGGCAAATAAGGCCTTGGGTGCTATTTTTCAGGGAGGTGGCAGCTGTACTGGAATGATGCTTACAGCTGCAGGCATCACCCCTTTATCTTTTTTTAGAGCCAGCAGTTGGCTCTCTTGTAACAGCCATCAGAGTCACTTACTAGCCACTCGATTTCTATTACAAGCAGTGGTAGGGGACAATCCCCCCACCCCCTTCTGCAGCTCTCCTGGGCTCTCCCATCCCACCGTGAGACCCAAGTGACCAGCTGGCGTCTCTGCTGGCTGGACAGCCAAGTAAAGCCAGGATAGGCTGTTCGTAACAGTAAACCGGAAGCGATGACATGACGTCACTTCTGGTTTACTTGGAAACTATCAGCACCAGTTTTTAAAAATAACATTCAGAAATACAGATCTTGGCGTTTTGAATGCTTTTAAGGGCAGAGGAGGGATTTAGAGTTTTATAGAACCCAGATCTCTAAAGAGTACTTGTCACTGCCTATTGCTGTCACAAGGATGTTTACATTCCTTGTGACAGCAATAAAAGTGATAAAAAAATGAGAGACAGTGTAAATTAATAAAAAATAAAAATAAAGTGCCCCTGCTAAAGTGCTAAAGCTTGTCGGTCCCACACGCACAAAAACAGCGATCGTCCCACACATGAGGTATTACAGCAAACATAAGATATCATGGGCAATAATTCCAGCACCAGACCTGGTCTTTAAAATGGAAGTAAACCCTTCCAAACAACTTTGACCTACAGGTAAGCCTAGATTAAGGCTTACCTGTAGGTCCAAGTAATATCTCCTAAACCTATATGGTTTAGGAGATATTTGCCCGAAAATGGGCACCGCTGTCTACGGCGCATGCGCCGTAGACAGCGGCGCGCATGCGCACTAAATGCGGCAAGTCCAAGAATGGATTTGCCAAATTTGTCGACTCCCGTGCGCATGCGCGGGAGTGACGTCATCGCGGCCTCGCCGTATGACAGCGGCGGAGCTGCGAGGCGCGACTCCCGTGCGCATGCGCGGGAGTGACGTCATCGCGGCTTCGCCGCTGTCATTGGTCGGAGCTGCGAGACGCCACCAGCAAGATGGACGCGGCGGACTACAGGGATCAGCGGCGACTTCGCTGGCTCCTGTGTCAGGTAAGTGACACATAATGAGCTACTATGCGATGCATAGTAGTCCATTATGCTTTACCTTTGCAGGGAAAAAAAGAGGAAGTAAACCCATCAGGGTTTACTTCCTCTTTAAATCTAAAGTGGTACCCTGTGAAAGCTTTTAAAGTATCGCCTATGGATGGTAAAATTTACGTAGTACTTTGTGCAATTTATTTTAAAGTGGCTGGGATGGGACACATGGGGTGGTGCCCAATTTTAGTCTTGCCTAGGGCAGCAGAAAGCCAAAATACACCCCTTGCAACAGGTCCAGTGTTTCCAGCTGTGCATATTCTGACAGGTAATGTAGGATTCACTTCATTTTGCAAAGGAATTTTAATCAATACATCATAACATTTGTTCCCCAGTAGGGAAAACTACAAGCACGTGACCTGTTCGGACCTATTGAGGACTATATTTGTTACGTATAAGTTGACATACTGCAAAGTTTTGTACATCTATCCAGCACAATTGTAGGGCTGCTCTTAACTATGCCTGCGTAATATAATTTCACATCTATGTAAGGATGATACATCTGCTATGCTGCTGATTAGGGTGGGTCCTCTGTTCTTTGCCTCAATCTTCTCAAGGACCTCAGCCCTTCTAACACACCAGGCTGAGTGTACAAACATACAATATCACAGGAAATCACTGAAAGTAATACTTGGTACCCAATAAAACAGGCATCAAACCAGGTAGTAAAGGCTTTAATATAACTTTAATATATTGTCACCCAATATGGTTGGTAACTAGGCAGCATTAAATGAGTTGACAATGGTAACAATATACTTTAACATACAGGCATAAGATGACATTCAGCATGCAGAGCAGCATAAACAGTAGCTAGGCCACCTCAAGTGTAGCAGTGAGCAGTAGTAAAGTGCAATCTACCGAGTGCTGGAACTATACTGTCAGATTGCATTTGATGGCAATGCTAGTCCTAGACCAGCCTGGTTTGCACGGTCCAAAAAAAGTATGTTAGTGGAAGGGGAACAAAGGGGGCTTGTAGAATTAAGGGAGGGGAAGTTCTTCTGCCAGCTATCAATGGGGCCCTTGGAGCGTCCTTGCAGCTGACAGGTCAGTTAACCTGCATGCAGTATAAGTGTGGTATAATCTTGACACAGGTGCAAGGTACAGTAGATGTGATTCAGATGCAGTGACAGTTCGGTATGGCTGTAGAATAAGTTTGGTTAGGATGCGATATGGGCTGGATGCACTTGGTGTCCTGGTCTTATTGACAGTCTCTACTAGCAGTGTTAATAATTAGATAGACATCTCACCAGTTCCAAGGATGTTGCTGTGGACACTCGCTGTAGGAGGCCCCCATAGTCTCTCCCTGAACATCTTCGGTGAACAGCGGTGGGAAGTAGAGGGTGAGTGGAAGCTTCAGCGGTGCAGGATCTGTGGTGTGGGCAGTGCTGCGCTGCCCCAAGTTTCCTCACTCCCGGGCTCACATCTACGCTGGTAGGTGAATACTTGGATAGAAGTGCTGTGCTCTTTTTCTCCTTGGCACCAAGAGGAGGAACATTTCCCAGGTTTTTAACAAAATCCTCTCTCCTCCTCCTATTGGTATCTGTAGTCTAAAGAGTCTATGGGTCCCATTATATGGCTGCCATCCCAAACTATATCTCCCAGAGTTCTCAGCACTCTACATAGACATATGCTTTCTTAGATTTAGCTCTACCCCTGTAGGCCAGAGGAGAAGGGTTAAATAAACCAGAAACGCAGGCTTAGCACATATTTATCCACCTTAACAGATGAGGTGTGCACTCATGGAACATTTACCATGTGGAGTGCTGTTACTGTAACTAAAGGCATATCTCACAAACAGAAGTTCAGTGTAAAGCACCAGGAAAGAGTTGCGTATGGCAACAGAAATCGGTCATATTAGAGTATCAAAATTCAGATTTCTGGTAACAATTTAAAACCGATTTGGCATAGTCATAGGCCAATATCAAAAAATCTGAAAATGAATTATCACATATACACACAGACACAAAACACAACATATAACAATTAAAAAGAGACATCTGGACGCTGTATAGCAGCACACAGGTTAGGGTGTCTGCGTGTATGTGATTCATTTTCACCAGTGATTTGTTTGGCCATTTTTGTGAAGCTGTCTTCTGCTCTGA
The DNA here is from genome assembly GCF_037356315.1 of Lithobates pipiens. Classification (NCBI taxonomy): domain Eukaryota; kingdom Metazoa; phylum Chordata; class Amphibia; order Anura; family Ranidae; genus Lithobates; species Lithobates pipiens. Next base: position 114,123,580 of record NW_027507791.1, read on the forward strand.
TATTGGCCTATGCCATGACTAGTGTAGTCTGAATGTTCCCCTTATAATATTCCTTACCCATACCTTCCCCTATTAGAAACGAGACCACACCATAGGTTGGAGTAAACTGGCCACAACAGCCTTTATTAAACATAACTCAAAATTCACTCCAATAACTTGTAAATATGAAAATATATAAATAACTTTATTAACATTAAACCACATTAAATAACATTAACTGCCCATTCTGGTGATCTCTGACGGTGACCCCACTTAAGCCAATACCAAATCACTGCGGTACACCTGACCAACTTCCCAAAGGCCTCCACCTGTGACCGGTCGGAGACAACTTCCGCCAGTGAACATAACCGTATTCCCTCCAACGTTCAGGAATACCCAGAGGGGCCGATCGTTAGATGAGCCCCCCACACCCTCAGATCCCTTCTGAGTACCTGTCTACCGTCAGAAACCACCAGAAAACACACCGCCAACACAGGAAAACCTTCCGCTGCCGTGACAACCGACGAAACCTGCAAAAGAAGAAAAAAACAGCAACAAACGACACAACAAAACAAACGCATAACATTAGGGCGGGAAAAACTGCCTCCTCTGTGTCACGCTGGGATCCGAATGATCCCCTAAAGCCACACCCCTCCCTTTTATATGACCCCTCCCCTACACTGAACTTGTTTCCTGCAAACCTTTTTCCTCAGCTCCACCCATAAAGCTTAACCCTCTGTGTCCCTCATCCACACTGTCATGTCCAGCACTCCTTATATCATTGCATTCTTAATCCGTGCTTCTCTTGACTAGTGTAGTCTGAATGTTCCCCTTATATTATTCCTTACCCATACCTTCCCCTATTAGAAACGAGACCACACCATAGGTTGGAGTAAACTGGCCACAACAGCCTTTATTAAACATAACTCAAAATTCACTCCAATAACTTGTAAATATGAAAATATATAAATATATAAATATAAATAACTTAACATTAAACCACATTAAATAACATTAACTGCCCATTCTGGTGATCTGACGGTGACCCCACTTAAGCCAATACCAAATCACTGCGGTACACCTGACCAACTCCACCTGTGACCGGTCGGAGACAACTTCCGCCAGTGAACATAACCGTATTCCCTTCAACGTTCAGGAATACACAGAGGGGCCGATCGTTAGATGAGCCCCCCACACCCTCAGATCCCTTCTGAGTACCTGTCTACCGTCAGAAACCACCAGAAAACACACCGCCACAGCCCGAAAGGGTGACCCCCTCAACCTTGAGGGCCACCCCACACCCGAAGAGCTTTTTGTACACCCTCCTGCAGACCCAATGACCAAAGGTCAATACCCACGTCCGAGAGGTGAACGCCATCCTTCCGAAGATAAAGACCAACGTTCACCTCCAACTCCCGATGCCGAACCACAATGCCCCCGTTCTGCACCACAAACCTCCCAACCACTTTATTCACCCTGATCCTTGTTTTCTCAATGCTGGCCAAAGACCTAGCCCACCGCCACACCGTTCTGGCCACAATGTCCGACCACACCAAAATGGTACCCGGAAAAAGGACCCGCAGGCGCAACACATCCGCCTTAATGTCCGCTAAAATGTCCTTCACCTTCCGAACGCCCAAGTCGTTGCCCCCCCGCGTGAATAACCAGCACATCCGGGGGCCTGTCCCTCAAAGCCAAGCGTTCCACCTCCCTCATAACACGCTCCCACCGCATACCCGGGAACCCCAGCCACATCACCCTATCCTCCCGCCTAGGGATACCCAATTGCCTGCCTGCCGGCCGGGAATCACCTCTCCTGGCCCCCCAGCACACGTACGAATGCCCCAGGATCCAAACGAGGCACGGAGAACCTCCATCTGGAATAAAAACAAAAGAAATAACACAACAACCAACGTAATACTCGCAAACACAGTACTCCCCCAAAAATTCCCAACAGCAAAAACACTCCCAGCCGCCCCCCAATTACCCCAGGACCAACTGCGGCCGGACATAGGAGCGGAACCTCCTAGACTCCCACCTACCAATCCGGCGAACAACCGCCTCCTCCAGCCCACATCGAGCAGCTTCCGTGGCCGCCCCGATCCGGAAAGAATGTGACGCGTATTCCCGTTCATCCAAACCCACCGCCCGCAGGCATTGACGGAAAACCGCCACAAACTGAAACCTGGATAGAAAAGAGCCCTCTGCATGCATCAAAAAGGGGCCCGCCCCCTCAGGCCGCACCGCCCGGAAAGCCCGTACCGCCGCCACCGGACACACAGCCGAGCCCGGCAAGGCGAGCAGTGTAATCGCCACTCCCTTACCCCGTTGGTCAGTCTTGGACCTACGCAACCTTATACTCACCCAATCAGCAGCCACCTGTACATCCTGATCCAACAAACCCCCAGCCACCCGTTTTGAGCGACACACCAACTCCCCTATCCTAAACGCCCCATAGAATGCCAATGAAAAAGCCGCAAACAGAACGGCCTCGTAAGCAGAACAAATGTCCACCAGCCGAGAACAAATTGACACCAAATTGTCAAAGACACTGGCCGGCGCGCATCCCGACCCCCTCCGATCTTTCCTGTACCCCCTCAACGTTTGCCGCACCCAAAAATCCTTCGTCCCGTCCGGCTCGCCCCACAGCTTAAACAAAAAAGGCCAACCCCGCCAGCTTCCGCTCAATAGACGCAGGCGACAGTCCCCTCAGTGACCTTTAACCAACCTGCAGCGATTCCGAGGGCAGCTCCCACATCCACCCGGGGCAGGGCGCCCCCGACTCCTCCGCTCCCGGCGCCAGCTGCCGGAACTTGTCCCACTGAAAACGAGAGAGCGAGTCAGCCAAGGAATTCTCTACCCCAGGTATGTGCACTGCATAAACGTAAACATTGAGCCTCAAACACCAAAAAACCAGCTGCCGTAGCAGCCGGATGACCGGGGGCGAGGAAGCAGTCATCCGATTGATGACCTGAACCACCCCCATGTTATCGCAATTGATGCGCAACTTCAAATTCCGAAACTCCTCCCCCCACAGCTCCAACGCCAACACCACCGGGAATAATTCAAGCAGAACCAAATTGCTCAGCAACCCTTCAACCTCCCACGAGCGCGGCCAAGGTTCAGCACTCCACCGTCCCCGAAAAAATGCCCCATAACCCGCAGACCCAGCCGCATCAGTGACCAACTCCACATCGAAATTGCTCACTGGCCCCGACATCCACATGGCCCGCCCGTTATAAGATGCCAAAAATTCATGCCACGCCCGTAGGTCCTCCCTGTGTTCCTTCCGTAACCGCACAAAATGGTTAGGTCCTGTCACCCCGGCGGTGGCCCCCGACAGCCGTCGGCAGAACACCCGGCCCATAGGGATGATCCGGCAAGCGAAATTCAGCTTGCCTAACAGGGACTGCAGGGCCCTAAGCTGAACCTTCTGCCGGCCCTGCATCCCCGCCAACTCTGCTTGCAGATCCCGTAATTTATTCTCTGGCAATCGACACTCCATTGCCAGCGAATCAATCACTATCCCCAAAAAACTCAATTCCGTAACCGGGCCTTCCGTCTTGTCCCCCGCCAATGGCACCCCGAACCTGCCCGCAATGTGCTGCAACGTGGACAGAAGAATCGCACACACATTGGAGGCAGGCGGGCCCACGCACAGAAAGTCGTCCAAATAGTGGATGACCGACTCCAGGCCCGAAATGTCTCTCACCACCCATTCCAAAAACGAGCTAAAAGCTTCAAAATAGGCGCAGGAAATGGAACAACCCATGCGCAGGCACAAATCCACATAGAACTTGCCCCGCCAATGGCACCCCAACAGCCGGAAGCTGTCCGAGTGGACCGGTAGCAACCGAAATGCCGATTCCACATCTGCCTTGCCCCGCGACCATACCGCCTGACCCACCGAACTGCCGCATCAAAAGACGTGTAGGAAACCGTACACGCCTCCGGGTCAATGAAATCGTTGACCGACCCCCCTTTCGGAAAAGACAGATGATGAATCAAGCGAAACTTCCCCGGCTCCTTCTTAGGAACTACACCCAGCGGGGAAACCACCAGGTCTCCCCACGGTTGCACTTCGAAAGGCCCGCCCATCCGGCCCAGCGCCACCTCCTTACCCAATTTTTCGTCGACCACCCCCGGGTGATCCAATGCTGATCGCAAGTTCCGAGCTATCGGCGGCACCCCCGCCAATGAACAGGAAATCTTGAAACCGTCCCGAAAACCCAAAATCAACCCCCGCGCCGCCTCACTATCCGGATTCCTATTTAGGAAAGGAAGCATCCTTTCCAGGTTCACCGGCGTCATCCCTTTTGTGACCGGCGTCGCCGGCGCTCTTACCCTTTTTGAAACAGCGGGACAGGGCGTGGTTGCCCCCGCAACCGGAGCACTCGTGTTTGAATCGGCAAGCGCCCCCGAATTTACAAGCCCCTTCATTAAAGGGCCAGCACACCCCCCACTTCTTTCCGGCCGGCAGCCCCGAGGACGACGCACTCCCGGCCCCCCCCTGAAGAAACAGAGTAGGCGTCCGCGCCACAGACATAAGCCTCATCCAGAGGCTTATGTCCTTGTGGTCCCAGCGCAGTTCCCCCCGCACCGCCTTACGCTGCCGGAACTGCTCGTCATAGCGCAGCCACGCCAACCCCCCATACACCCGATAAGCCTCACCAATCGCGTCCATATAACAAAACGCCGAGCAATGCTCGGGGTTCTTTTCCCCTATCACGCTAGCCAAGATAGCGAACGCCTGAAGCCAATTCGCAAACGTGCGCGGGATCAGCCGATACCTACGCTTCTCCTCGTCGTCCTTCTTGGAACTGTCCGGCTTGACCCTATCCAAGTTAAACTTCTCGAGGGGGAGCAAAGAGAAAATCTCCACATACTCACCCTTGCCGATCTTGTCCCGCACCTCCTGCTCCAAATGTGCCCCCAACGGGCCCTCAAAGCACACATAGACTTCACACCGGGCTGCATCCGCGAGCCTAACCACATCGGACCGCGCCCCTGGGTCCGCGGCCACCGGGGGAACCCCCAGCCCCCGCGTCCACATCCCCCGACGCCACCGCGGTCGGGGCGTCCACCACCGGCGCAGCCCCGGACCCCCTGGCCCCCACCCCTTGACTCAGCCAGGGGCCCACCTGTGGCGTCCCTGAGCCCCCTGCAAACCTGCCCACCAGGGCCTGCAACCCCTCCAACAGCTCCTGCAGCGGACCCGAGGGCCCCCCCCCGAGGCAACCTGCCCCCCGCCCCCCCGATGGACCAACCGAAACCCCCCCAAGCCGTCCCGGGACCCCGGGGCCCCAGAACCCCCCTGTGCCACCCCCATCAAACCACGCAGGGCTTCCGTCAGCAAAGAAGAATCCTGCAACTTACCTGGCCCCTCTGGGGCCCCGCCGACCTGCACCAGTCCAGGCGCAGCAAAGGACACGTCATCCTCCTGGGACAGCTCACTCTCGGACCCGACCTCCCCAGCGCGCACCGGGGACGCTGCCATCCCCCTGTGCTCTGAGCGGTCCTCCCGGTCCATGCGATCCGGAACAGCCGGCAATGCCCGTCGTCCCCCACCGCCCCCAGCATGCCGGCGTCTAAAACCGGCCCTGCCAGGCACCTTGGCGGCCCCCGGAGTCACCCCCCCCCCCGTCCCCCCACCGCGCGGACTCCAGCCCCTGAGACCCCAGGCTGCGGATCACCCGCCAGGTGCTCACCCCCCTGAAGGCAAGACCCCGAGCCCCCCGCACGCCCCCCCTTCCACCGGGCCCCGTTCAGGCCCGGAGCCAACGCCATGCTGCCGCGAAGCCCCGCCCCCCTCCGGTCGGCGGCGTAACGACCGCCCGGACCGGGGAGAGCAGAGTACCGGTCGTTTCGCCGGGGGGACCGAACGGTCCTCCCCCGGGCTCCGGGAATCACGAGGTGGCCGAGGTGTAGGCCCAGGAGAAAAACGCGCCGGAGGCCGAGACCTCCGCGCGCGCAGCTGCACCTCACCTGTCCCGCTGACGTCCTCCGCGCCGTCCGCCAGGTCCCCCACACGGTCCCGCAGCCAGTCCACGCCGTGCACCTCCGCCGCCCGCCGCAGTCGCGCGAAGATTCCGTCCAGGTCGGCCATGACAGAGGAGCAGCGAAAAACTGCCTCCTCTGTGTCACGCTGGGATCCGAATGATCCCCTAAAGCCACACCCCTCCCTTTTATATGACCCCTCCCCTACACTGAACTTGTTTCCTGCAAACCTTTTTCCTCAGCTCCACCCATAAAGCTTAACCCTCTGTGTCCCTCATCCACACTGTCATGTCCAGCACTCCTTATATCATTGCATTCTTAATCCGTGCTTCTCTAATCTGTTTTAAATTATTACAATAAATCTGAATTTTGATACTCTAATATGACTGATTTCTGTTGCCATAAGTAACTGTTTCCTGGTGCTTTACCCCAGACCTCTGTTTGTGAAAGAGGAGCTGTTTGTGCAGCATAACATCAGTATTTCAGTAGAGGGAGAGGATAAATGGAAAGGCTGTAGTAGGAGTCGGGCTGTATGTAAACCCACCCTGTATCCTCCATTGCCTGTCGACTGTTCTCTCGTGTTGCGTCATTTTCTGTGCGACTGCCTGTCATTTCTGGGTTTCTTTGCGGCAAGGTGGACGTGCAGCTAGGGTCGCTTCTCACAGGTATCGGTTGTGGGGGTGGCAACGGGAGGGGGAAGGGCCCCATGACTGGACTGTTTCATGACTGCGATGTTGGCCAGGGGCCCACTCTGCATGGTGTCCGGATGGGTCAGGCTGTTTTGGGGGCCCTTTCACAATGGGGAGGTTGGTGGCGGGGGGGGGGGGGGTGTGGCTCTGTATCTGGAAGTTTTTTCCTTGTCCACGGGGGGATGGTGCAACCAGCGCACGCTTCCTCAACTGTAAACTGATACAGGTATTGGGGCAGGGGGGTGCCCGCTTCTAGTGTGTTCTGGGCCACGGTGATGGCCTTTGGAATGCCCGCTCCCCATGGTGACTGGGGGGGAGTGGAGGGGCTCACACTGGGAAGGTTGGGGTAAGGGGGAGTGTGTCATTCAGCTGAAGTTCTGGAAACTATTGTAAAATACCTTGCATGGGTAAATACAGGGGTGCAGCACATGTAGAATGAGGACACTGGGCACGGCTTAGTATGGCTTGGAGGTTTGTGGGAATTATGTTGCTGGAGCCATGTTGGGTTCAGTGTCCATGGCCACATGAAGTGTGTTCGGTTGCTTGGGGCTCATTCCTTGGCATATGCCAAGTTATGGGGCAGCATGTGGACCGTCCTGAGGCGGAGTTACAGTGCAGGGGTATTTCATACCTGGCTTCGGCTCGAAAGGCTGAACTTCTCAGGTTGTTGTTTCTCTGTGCCTCTGGCTCAAATGTGGAGTAGGTTACCCTACGGACTATCGCTTCATCCCCCTCACTTCACTCTGAACTCACTGGCGACCTCCTGTCAGGAGTTGAGGGCTGGGGTTGAGTTTTTGGAAATCCATCCAAGTCTGGCCCTGGTGGATCCTGCCATTCCAGGGATGCCAGCAGGTTCCTGGACCCCCTTGGTACCAAACCCTGTGTCTTTAGCCTTAGGTAAAGTGCAAGTGCTCTCTGCATTACCCCGGCACTTTTTATCCCTGGGCATGTTAAGAGATATTTTAGGTGGCAGAGATGTCAATTTGGCATCCCTGTTAATTGCCACCCACGATCTTGCCAACAACAAGTAGTACGCTTGCGGTGAGGTTTCTGGGGTTGTTAAGACCAGGCACCACAGGCTCAACTGTAAGCTCTCCATCCCAGGGTTGTGCTGCCCTTCAGTTTATTTAGGGATATTATCTGTGAGCCCCCAGAGGAGGGGGGAGCTGGATCTTTACCTCTATGCGGTGGTGGAATTGGGTCAGAAGTACGGGGGTTTGGCTTTTTGATTATCATCGTTCTTATTCCACCAAAGCCACTGCTATTTTTGCACAACACCAGGTGGTAACAGTCTGGAGCAATATAGACAGAGCTGTTTTGCCAACATTTTGCTGGGCTGAGGTCACCAGTTGTGCGGCATGTCAGTTGTCCTCTCATACCATGTACTAGTGCCCAAAGCGGAACATAGTTACATAGTAAGGTTGAATAAAGACACCAGTCCATCTAGTTCAACCTGAGCAAGTGTCTACAATTGTCCCTATCCCTGTATATTGTACACTCACATTGGTCCCTACCCTCATGGAGCCCACAATCCAAGGCTCCCATTCATATACTAGGGCCAATTTTGGACAGAAATCAATTAACCTACCTGCATGTCTTTGGAGTGTGGGAGGAAACCGGAGTACCCGGAGGAAACCCATGCAGGCACAGGGAGAACATGCAAACTCCAGGCAGGTAGTGTCGTGGTTGGGATACGAACCAGCGACCCTTCTTACTGCTAGGTGAGAGTGCTAACCACTACACCACTGTGCCGCCCCACCGGGTTCGTCCAGGGCTTTCCCTAGTTTACTCATGGCTCCAGCTCATTATGCTTCTTTTGACAGTTAGGTCGGCTGATTCATTTATTTTATTTTTTTTCGCAGATTTGTAACCACTTCAACCATGACAAGTGTGTATGAGTGGATCAGGTGATACATCGTATCAACGGGGTTGGTGAGGACGATTGGCTGTCCAAAGCTGACATAGCGGATGCTTTCAAACTCCTCCCCATTCTGCCATCACTCTGGCAGTGGCAAGGGATAAAGTGGGGAGGAGGGGGGTCTGTATTTTGCTACTAAACTAATCTTTGGGTCCAAAAGCCAGCCTGTGGCTGTTGGATACTTTTGCGCAGACACTCAGCTTGAGACTCACAATATAGTACGCTGTCATGAAGTCATCCACTATCTGCATGATTTCCTCCTCATTGAAGGTTCCAAACAGGCCCCCGCTGATCTACGGAAACTGACATCACTTTTGCTGCTCTTAACGTCCCTCTGATGGCAAGGAAAATGGAAGGTCCGATGACTGCAGTTACGTTCCTGGGAATCACACCAAAACTCAGGCCATGCAGGCCAGTCTGCCTACAGATAAGCCAGAGAGGATCAGAGACCATATACATGTGTTTACGACATCCCAGGCCTGTTCCAAAGTAGAATTGCAGTCATTGTTGGGCATGCTAAATTTTGCTGTGAGGATCATTCCCCCTCGTCAATTTCTCGGTTGTGAGCCTTGTTGCCTTTAGCCAATGACTCGGGTCAAATTAGATCCTGCGGCTCTATCTGACTTGCGTATGAGGGACGAGTTCCTCCAACAGTGGAAGGGAATCTCCATATTCATCCCTGCAGAGTTGGTTTTTCTCAAGTCTTGACTAATGCAGCAGCCACCAAAGGCTATTAGAGGGTATTTTTGGCGCTCACTGGCTAGCTGGGTCATGGCCAGATGAGATCTTGGCTATTCCAGGGTTTGCAGGGACATTGGCTTTGTTCGAGATTTACCTCTTGGTATCAGTAGTGCAGGCATTGGGTCACTTTTGAACAGGTTAAAGGGTGGTTTTCTCCACGGACAATCGGGCTACTTCAGAAATTGTTTACAGGCAGATATTGGTCTTTACTCTTTTTGTACGTAGACTGATTTGGTGGTCCCTTTAGTTCTATTTCCACATACACTGTAGGTTCATCAGTGGGGTAGAGAATACAGCAGCGGATGCTCTGTCCCATTTTAGCTACCAGCTACTTTTCCGGCAAGTCCTAGACAGACGCCTTTGCCACACACGTCCCCTTTTCCCGCTGCTAACGATGGACCATATTCCCCCTGGTCTGCCGCAGCTTTGATCAACAGGTTGTCAACACCAGAAAGGCTTATGGCATGGCCTGGAATACCTTCCAGGCTTTCCAGTCTCAATATACTAGGTTTGATTATCACAACATTAAATATCTACTTGCTTTCGTTGCCTTCTGCCACTCACATTTGTTCTCCTCCCAAGTTCTCCTTCTCCATATTACTGTAGCCCAGCACCTGGCTACATGTAAATCTAAATTCTTTACCATAAACTTTTTTACTGTCTTACTAAAATGTTTTGATCATTGACTACCCACCAGGCTACAATGGACCAGTCGACCCCCCCCCCCCCCCCATTTAGACATCTGTATACTTTTGTTTTAATAATTTTATCAATGAATGGGAGTTTCCAAATCCCTAATAGAGGTGACACATTATAAATGAATTATGACCTGATGAATGAAAGTTCCACCTCCATTCATAGGACACTTTTGACCCCGAAAAGTCCTGAGTCTATTGAATGCTGCATTCCATTGTTAGCCCCAAGCGCTGCAACCATTCTGATTGCGAGTGCAGCCTACAGTGGCCGAGTGCGGCTGCGGCCGAAAGTGGCAGTGTCATAGCGGCCAAAAGTGGCCGAGGGCCATAGCAGGTCCCGCCTTCTGGAGCCTACAGCGCCAAATGCCAGGACTGCGGGACGTGTGGGTGATGTGACATCACTGCAGGCTCCAGAAGGTGGGAACACCACATCCCCGCTTGGGCGGGCGGCTCTTCTCTCCTCCTCGCCTCGGCTCCTCTCTGACGAGTGAGTGACTGCCTGCTGTGACCGCACACCACGGCTGAGCTGAAGTAGGTCAGTGTGTGTATGTATGTCATTGTATGTAGGTCAGTATGTAGGTGTAGGTCAGACAGGTCAGTGGTCAGCATTGATGGGCACCAGTAAGTCGCACAACCCCACCGCCCAGCCCAAAAAAAAGAAGCCGCGCCACATATACCACCACTCCCCCCCCCCCCCCCCCCCCCTGGGTTTTTTGGACTTTGCCACCTAGCATAAGGGACATTTTTTATTCAAAGCACTATCCCTGGTGCTAATTTAAAATTTTTGTGTATTTCAAAATTTGCATCATTCAACTGAAAGAAAACCACCATGTTTGTAATGTGTTCCCATTTACCCATTCACACAGCAAGACTTTTTTTTTTTTTTTTTTTTTTTTTTTTAGTTTCTCAGAAGGATGCGTCATGGCTGACTGCAAAGCTTATTGAACTATGTTAGTGTGCCTGTCCCAGTTCTATCCTCATTAACATACAAGGTGAATTCCAAAGATAAGGCTCTTTTCAACTTTCTTTGGCTGTTACTATGCCCAATAAAAACATAATTTTCCAATTAAGCCTTATACAGGCATTTCAGTTTGCTCAGATTTTGTCATGAGCTATGTGAGACCCCAGCTAAGATCCCGAAGATGACTTTCTAGTAACTTTAAAGTGATAAACAGAGAAATGTGACTGGTGCTGTGCCAGTCACATGCCTAAACTATTACAGAAGAGCTATTCAAATTAAATTATAATGCTCAGAGGCGTTGCTAGGTGGCAAAAAGACCAGGGGCTTCAGTCCGAAGTCCAAGAACCCGGGTGGGGGTGGTGTTGTATGTTGCGTGGCTTTTTTTTTGTGCTGGGCGGTGGGGTTGTGTGACTTACAAGTGCCCATCAGTGCTGACCACTAAACTGCCTGACCTACACACACTGACCTACATACAATGACATACATACACACATTGTCTGACCTACCTTAGCTCAGCCGCAGTGTGCGGTCACATTAGGCACTCGGCCACTTTTAGCCGCACTTGGCCACTTTCGGCCACACTCACAATCAGAATGTTTGCAGCGCTCGGGGTTAACAATGGAATGCAGCATTCAATAGACTCTGGGCTTTTCGGGGTCACATTCTGGGCTTCAGCCCCCCCAGCCACCCCCTCCCAACGCACCTGATAATGCTACTTTCACACTGAGGCACTTTAGTGCTAAAAACGGTGCCTGCAAAGCGCTTGTAAAGCACCTGTAAAGCAACTCTCCTGTCACTCCAGTGCGAAAGCCAAAGCTGGAGCGGTGTGCTTGCAAGACGTAAAGTCCTGCAAGCGGCACCTTAGAGGTGCTTTAGGAGCGGTGTATAAGCGGTGTGAAATCAATGGGCAGCGCCGCCGAAGCACCTGCAAAGCAATTTGGCAGCGGCGCTACACGAGCACTATTGACCCCTTCACCGGCTGATAGCTGGGGTTAAAATTGCCCCGCTAGCAGCTGAAAAGCGCCACTAAAATGATGGTAAAGCGTCGCTAAAAATAGCGACACTTTAGCGACAGCCTCACCGCCTCAGTGTGAAAGTGCCCTAAATATTAAATTATTGCAGTTCCCAAAAAATCTTTGTGGAAGATTGAATGTTTATTTTTTGTGCATTAATATGGTGTAGGCATAGTCAAAAGATGATTGACACTAGTGTGTTTTTCCTTTCAGTCGGCATCAACATCTAAAGCATTTTTATATATTTAATCCGGATTTATAATTAAAACAAAACTGGTTTTGTGAGTTTCTTAGTGAATGTAATCACTCGCCATACTACCGTGTACACACCCACATGTGTGGATCTATAGTCAGCGCTGCACAGGTTAGAAAAAGGTGGAAATTAAGAGCTTATAATTGAACTGAAACTGGAGCATGCTCAGTAGATAACATCTGCAATGAGGACACAGAGCAGATCTGAGGGACAGTTGAAGCTAGGATCAACTGGGTATATTTCACTCTACACAAAACAATTGCTTTGGTGGCTTTGTGAGCATGCATACATATAACATACAATGAGAGTTTTTTTTTCATAGTCTGGGTTTAATGACACTTTTAGGGATGAGCCGAACACCCCCCGGTTCGGTTCGCACCAGAACTTGCGAACGACCCCCGCGTTCGGTACGAACGTTAGAACCCCATTGAAGTCTATGGGACTCGAACGTTCGTAATGGAAAGTGCTAATTTTAACGGCTAATATGCAAGATAGTGTCCTAAAAAGGGTTTGGGGACCTGCCTCCTGCCTCAGGGGACATGGGTCACTGCAAAAAAAAGTTTTAAAAACTGCCGTTTTGGCGGGAGCACTAATTTTAATGACGATTAAAGTGAAAAAAAAAAGTGAAATATTCCTTTAAATATGGTGCCTGGGGGGTGTCTGTAGTATGCCTGTGAAGTGCCACGTGTTTCCCGTGTTTAGAACAGTCCCTGCACAAAATGACATTAAACGGAAATAACACCATTTAAAACTGCTTGCGGTTTTAATGTTATATCTGGTTCCTGCAATATGGTTGAAAATCATTGAGAAACATGGCATGGGTAGCCCTCCCTGCCCATTACCAGCCTATTTGGGTCTTGTACGCATATTAAGGGAACCCCGTACCCATATTAAAAAAAGGAAATGCGTGTGGCCCCCAGGCCCTATATACTCAGAACAGCAGTATACAGGCGGTGCAAACAAGACAGGGACTGTGTAGGTTTGTTGTGTTAAGTTGAATCTGTTTGTCATTTTCAACCGGTACATTTTTAAAGTGTAGCTCCAGTCAAAAAAACGATTTTTAAGCTTTTTGGAAAACATAGGGAAGGGTTATCACCCCTGTATAATTTGTTTTGTCGTCCATCTTTTTTCATGTCACTTGCTGCTGTCTCCTTGCGTTTGTAAGTTGGATGTTTGAAAGTAGGGGCCTGCCCTATATTATAGCGGTATGTACTGGGTACAGAGCACGCAGATAGCACGCACTATCTCCTAACACTACTGACTGCAAGCTCTATTATTAACCACTTGACCACTGGGCACTTAAACACCCTTAATAACCAGACCAATTTTCAGCTTTCGGTGCCCTCACATTTTGAATGACAATTACTCAGTCATGCAACACTGGACCTATAGGAAATGTTTGTCCTTTTTTCACACAAATAGAGCTTTCTTTTGGTGGTATTTAATCACTGCTGGGTTTTTTATTTTTTGTGCTATAAAAGAAAAGACTGAAAATTCTGCGAAAAAATGAATTTTTCTTCGTTTCTGTTATAAAATTTAGCAGATTAGTCATTTTTTCTTCATAAATTTTGGCCAAAATTCATACTACTACATATCTTTGGTAAAAAGAAGTACAAATTTGTGGATATTATTTGGTCTTTGTGAAAGTTAGAGTCCACAAGCTATGTTGCCAATATCTGAAAATTGATCACACCTGAAGTACCACAAAATTGTCATATTATCAGGTTATTTCACACACACAGCATATGCATACCACAAATTACACCCCAAAACACATTCTGCTATTACTCCCGAGTACGGCGATACCACATGTGTGAGACTTTTACACAGCGTGGCCACATACAGAGGCCCAACATGCAGGGAGCGCCATCAGGCGTTCTGGAGCACCCAGGCCAATTCTGACATTTCTCTCCTACATGTAAAAATCATCATTTATTTGCTAGAAAATTACAGAGAACCCCAAAACTATATATATATATAATTTTTTTTTTTTTTTTTTAGCAAAGACCCTGGAGAATACAATGGTGGTCGTTGCAAATTTTAATGGTAATGGCGGGGTACTGCAGAGTATGCACTGGTATTGCAGAGTATTGGCAGGGAATTGAGGGGTTAAATTCGGTGAGCAGCGATGTGGGCACTGCAGATGCAGCCCACATCGCTGCTGACACCGATCTCTTTCCCCTCCGCTGTACCGATCGGTACAGAGAGGGGAGGGAGGAACCGGCGTCATAACATGACGCCGGTTTGTTTCCAAGTGATCACTCCGTCATTTGACGGAGCAATCACATGGTAAACGGCCGCTATGAGCGGCCGTTTACCGTGATCCGTGATGCGCCGGGTCCTGTGGACCCGGCGGTCACGGATGCTCTCGAGTGCGCGCACCTCGGGGCACGCGAGAGCAGAATTCTGGGAGGCCGTTAATTAACGGCCTCTCAGAGTTAAACAACCGCCCTGAAGCCGTTAATCGGCAATGGGCAGTTAAGTGGTTAAAGCTAGATCACTAGCTATATAGGTGAGGTGAATATAGTGGTGTATACTGCAGTCAGGGCACAGACAACAACCACTACACAGCAGCAAGATAGGAAATCAGCCAAAAACGATCGGTGTGTACTGTGTTGAAGGTACACAACACCCACTGCTTCAGATGCTAAGTAACACACTACACGAGGCCGCCTCAAAGGCGGCCTTATATAGTGTGGGGCGTGCACTACACAGCCTGAGCTATGAATGGCCACAGGCAGGATGCCTGTGGCCAATCATGGCTCTCCTCGCTGCCGGCGCTGCGATTGGCCAAGCATGCGGGGTCACAGTGCATGCTTGGCCAATCATGGGGCAGCAATGCACTGCGCCACCGCAGTGCATTGTGGTCCGCGCGCGTCACTCAAATTTTGACGCGAACGGCCCAAACGTTCGGAATTCGCCGAACAGCCAATGTTCGAGTCGAACGTACGTTCGACTCGAACACGAAGCTCATCCCTAGACACTTTAATATTTTTCAGAGCTTCAAACACATTTTTAAAGTATTTGATTATTAAGAACGATTATTGAAATGTGTTATCATGGAAAGTTGAATTCTAAAGGCTCTTAAAATATTTTTGATTCCTCCACGGGGTCCTATAGCACTAGACAAACTGAATATTGTGTTATAAGCAACATCTTGTCTTTGTGAAGCCATTTCCATACACTTATAATTTAGTTTCAGAAAGTTTCCTTATTTTGAAAAGCATTGAACCACAGGTTCTTCCTATCAGTGCAGTAAACTTTTGACTTTGAGACCACAAAAAAAAATGCTTGGGAAGATCATATCTTTAATGCAGGGGATGTAGATTGTCCTTTAAGACTTCTCAATGTGAATTTCCAATGCATTTCGTATGAAAACACTACTTCAGGGGCAGACACTATAGGGTATCTCAAACGGACTATAATAAAGTCAAATGTTTGACTAAGTACAACCAGAAAGGACAAGAATGTAAATCCTGGGTACTTACATGATGCAACAAATTATAGGGTATGTGGGGCCCAGGCCAGAAGGGTTGTCCATCCTGAGAGCTGAGGTAGTCTGAAGCCCTGTACCAAACAGGGTGCATACACATCATCCCCCAGAACACAGGTTTCCAATCTCCATAGTGTATCCAAGTGATGGACAAAAGTGATGACTGGTAGATGGAATCTATAATGGATAAATAAATCCATTAAGATTGTGTAACAGATGAAAGTGAGATGAGACTGAGTGCCCAAGTGACAGCATAGAAAGGTCAGAAAAGTGTGCAAATATGGTGTTATTCAACATCACCACAAGGGGAAGGGGAAGTGATACGAGATATACAATAATAAACACCATTAGAAATTCTAAATCAGCAGAGACATTAGAGATAAGAATGAAGGACTAGAAAACATACTGAAGTCAACTAGCAATTACCTTAGATGTGTACATAGAAGCAAGTGCTTCTCTGAGCTACGGCATCTGCACATGTATAGCAAGGAACACTGTCTGGGGAGATGGCTTATAAGCTCCCTGCACGTACAGAGACTCCTACCAGCATCGGGCTAGCATGGCAAATTGCAGGGCCCCAGCTCGAGCGGGAAACACGATATAATTTTATATCATGTTATGTGCTGCCTAGTTTACATGTATACTTACATGATTTCATACCTTTCTGACTACAATATTTTATTGCTATGTGTTGCTAAGTTGATGCTAAGGTTATGCCATGAGCGCATGTATATGCTACTATTTATACATGCGATGTATCACTTATGTAATAAAACTTGTCTACTTACAACTCAACCCCAACTAGTCAACAGCCTCATTCAAAGTCTCAAATCCCCCTTTTTTGATTACTACTTAAAACTGGGTTTATATTTTCACCATATTCTCATGGCTCTAAAAAAAATAAAAAATAAAAATATAAAAAAGTGTGAGACAATGAGATCAAGGAACTGTCTCCTGATTGTGATATAGGCAATTTAAAGTTTGTTACCAATCTACCAAATGCAGTAAACAGAAAAAAACTAATGGCCCATATACACGATCAGAAATGAGGTCAGAAAAAACTTGGATGGAATTCCGCTCAAGCTTGCCTTGCATACACACGGTCACACAAATTCTCGGAACTTTCGACCGTCAAGAACGCAGTGACGTACAACACTACGACAAGTTGAGAAAATGCAGCTCAGTGCTTCCGAGCACGCATCAAATTGTTTCCGAGCATGCATGATTTTTTGCGCGTCCGAATTGCATACAGACTGACGCATTTTCGGATAGGAACTTTTTCCGACTGAAAAATAGAGAACCTGCTTTCAATCGTTTTGTGGCTGGACTTCTGCCATAAAAAGTCAGATGGAGCAAACACAGGGTCGGAATGTCTGACCAAAAGCTCATATCTGACTTTTGCTGGCAGAATTTGTGATCGTGTGTATGGGGCATAAGAGCAAATCCAGTGAGAACATTTTTGCCGAGGATTTCATTTCTTAAAGCAGAACTAAACCCACCAATTAAAAAATTTCCCAAAACTGTTACATTTAAGGCATGCCTTGAATTATACTGTCTGTTACTAGTGTGCTTATGACAGCTCTTAACCAGGCTGCCAAGCCATCAAATTGGCTGGTGTTATAGCTGATCATATGTGCAGCACCATGGCATCCACAGTTCAGAGGCTAAGGTGGCAGATTCATTGTAAAGGATAGGATGAGGAGTTCCACTTTAATGTTTTGCTATACGATTACGCACAACATATTCCTTGACTTGAGATGTTACCTTCTTATTTAGGACAAACCTCTTAGGGGCTGTATGTTAAACTTTGTTTATTCCAAATACAAAGGTTTGAACAACCAAAAGGTCTTGGTGTTGAATGACATCGTCTAAGTGAAAATTTTTGAGACTTCCCCAATCATTGGGCTTACAGTTTTGCTTCAGAAAAGCTTTTTGCTAGAACAGTTGCCTTGGATTTGGCCTTATCCATTTCCTAGGTTCTAATAAATCATCTTCCCCTGAGGAATCCAGCTGGAATCCAACTCTGGAATATTCAGACCTCTTAAAATGCTACTGGGGTCTGCATTTATTCCTGGCCTTTAAAAAGGATTAACCCTTATCCCTATCAAAGCCTTTAGGGATCTTATTTAATTGTGCCCCACAGTTTGCCATGCTTAAAGGGCATCTATCAGAAATAGACTTTGCCTTGGTATCAACATGCTCTGATATTCTTATCAAAGCTCCTCTTCCAGCAATGGATAATGCCGTATTTTACTTCTATTTCAGTCGATACACAGAAATGATGTATAGAATGGCATTCATATTATATGTATGCTAAATTGAACAATTAAACAGGTTCTGCCACTGAAACTACTGATGAAAATAGCAGTTATGATGGACTTGCAGAAAGCCACTGCAGCCACATAAGGTCTTCTGAGTCTTTAATCAACCCTCAACCAGTTAGCCTAACATCAATTGTATGCAAGCTCTTGGAAGGGATAAGGGACTATTTACAAGATTTTAGTAATGAAAACGGTATCGGCAGTAATCAGCATGGATTCATGAAGAATTGTTCTTGCCAAATCAATCTATTAACCCTCTGAGGAGGTGACCTGCCCTCTAGATGAAGGCCCGTACATGTGGTGTATCTGGATTTTGCAAAAGCATTTTATACCGTTCCCCATAAACCTTTACTGTACAAAGTAAGGTCCATTGGCATGGACCATAGGTTGAGTACATGGATTGAAAACTGGCTACAGGGGCAAGGTCAGAGGGTAGTGATAAATGGGGAGTACTCGGAATGGTCCGGGGTGGAAAGTGGGGGGCCCCCAAGGGTTCTGTCCTGGGACCAATCCTATTTATTCATAAACTACTTGAAGGATGAGATAAACAGCTCAGTCTCTGTATTTGCAGACGATACTAAGCTAAGCAGGATAATAGCTTCACAGGAGGTGGGAACTTTGCAAGACAATCTGAACAAATTAATGGGGTGGGCAACTACATGGCAAATTAGGTTTAATGTAGAAAAATATAAATGCATTTGGGTGGCAAAAATCTGAATGCAATCTACTCACTAGGGGGAGGCCCTCTGGGGGAATCTAGGATGTAAAAGGACCTGGGGGTCCTAATAGATATGTTCAGAAATGGCATGCAATGCCAAGCTGCTGCAAGCAAAGCAAACCTAATATTGGCATGCATTAAAAAGGAGATTAACTCCAGAGATAAAAGGATAATTCTCCCACTCTACAAGACTCTGGTCTGGCTGCACCTAGAGTATGTGGTCCAGTTCTGGGCACCAGTCCTCAGGAAGGATGTGCTGGAACTGGAGAGAGTCCAGAGAGGGGCAACAAAACTAATAGTTACTGGATGACCCTAGTTCTGAGGAAAGGTTACGAGCTCTGAACTTGTTCTCTCTGGAGAGGAGACACTTGAGAGGGGATATGATTTCAATGTTCAAATACCGTAATGGTGACCCCACAATAGGGATTAAGCTTTTTTCGCAAAAGGGAATATAAGACCCCATTCACTAAAATTGGAAGAAAAGCAGTTTAACCCTAAACTGCGTGGATGGTTCTTTACTGTAAGAGCGGTTAGGATGTGGAATTCTCTTCCACAGGCAGTGGTTTCAGCAGGGAGCATCGATAATTTCAAAAAATGATTAGACACCTGAATGACCACAACATACAGGGATATACAATGTAATACTGACATAAAATTACACACTTAAGTTGGACTTGATAGACTTGTGCCTTTTTTCAACCTCGCCTACTATGTAACTATGTAACATATCTCGGAGATCTTAAAATTGTAGAATCATTGGCTGATATGTGGATTTCTTGATTAGTGCTAAAGTCTATACATTTTTGCTTCACAGTCCTCAGATTCAATTTCAAACTTAGACAATTTATAGACACCAAGGATAACGGATTGTAAGCTTGGGTTTTCTTTTGCTTTGCGCATTAATAGAGATTACAAGTTGGTTATGAGAGAAACTTCAAAATGGTGTACAGTAAAATGTTTCAGCCCCATGCATAGCACATACTTCAGTGTTAGTCAGAGTATATATGTATGTATGTGTGTGTGTGTGTGTGTGTGTGTATATATATGCATATATGTGTATATATATATATATATATATATATATATATATATATATATATATATATATATATATATATATATATATATATATATATATATATATATATATATATATATATATATATATATATATAATGTATATGTGTGTGTGTGTATATATTCTTGCAAAAGCGAGTACACCCCTCACATTTTTGTAAATATTTTATTATCTTTTCATGTGACAGCACTGAAGTAATGACAGTTTGATACAATGTAAAGTAGTGTGTACAGCTTGTATAACTGTTTAAATGTGCTGTCCCCTCAAAATAACACAACACACAGCCATTAATGTCTTAACCACTAGCAATAAGTGAAAATGTCCAAATTGGGCCCAATTAGATATTCCCCCCTCCCCCCCCACGGTGTCATGTGACTCCTTAGTGTTACAAGGTATCAGGTGTGTCTGGGGAGCAGGTGTGTTAAATTTGGTGTTATCGCTCTGTCTCATACTGGCCACTGGAAGGTAAACATGGCACCCCATGCCAAAGAACTCTCTGAGTATCTGAAAAAAATAATTGTTGCTCTATATTAAGATGAGCTAGGCTATAAGATTGCCAAGACTCTGAAACTGAGCTGCAGCATGGTGGCCAAGACCATACAGTGGTTTAACAGGACAGGTTCTGCTCAGAACAGGCCTTGCCATGGTTGACCAAGGAAGCTGAGTGCACATGCTCAGGGTCATATCCAGAGGTTGTTATACACGATTTATATAGCACCAACAGTTTATGCAGCACTTTACAATGTATA
This sequence comes from Lithobates pipiens, assembly GCF_037356315.1. Classification (NCBI taxonomy): domain Eukaryota; kingdom Metazoa; phylum Chordata; class Amphibia; order Anura; family Ranidae; genus Lithobates; species Lithobates pipiens. The sequence goes on from NW_027507791.1 coordinate 114,144,185, forward strand.
GAGGGGGCAACACAGTACAGTTCAATACAAAAGGTACAGGAGGACCTACTCGTAGAGCTTATATTCTAATAGGGAGGGGGTGGTGATACAAAAGGTAATAGCTGCAGAAAATGATTTGATGGGGGTGGCTGAGTATGGGTACTGCCAGCATTGCTGCAGAGGTTGAAGGGGTGGGGGTTCAGCCTCAGTGCTCAGACCATATGCTGCACACTGCATCAAATTGGTCATCCCAGAAGGAAGCCTCTTCTAAAGACGATGCACAAGAGAGCCTGCAAACAGTTTGCTGATGACAAGCAAGATAAACTTATTTGGTTCAGATGGTGTCAAGCATGTGTGGCAGCAACCAGGTGAGGAGTACAAAGACAAGTGTGTCTTGCCTACAGTCAAGCATGGTGGTGGGAGTGTCATGGTCTGGGGCTACATGAGTGCTGACGGCACTGGGGAGCTACAGTTCATTGAGGGAACCATGAATGCCAACATGTACTGTGACATACTGAACCAGAGCATGATCCTCTCCCTTCGGAGACTGGGCCACAGGGTAGTATTACAACATAAGGAAGGTGGAGGAGTGCAAGGTCTCTAACATCCAGCTCCGTAATGTCGTCATGGAGTGGAAGAGGACTCCAGTGGCAACCTGTGAAGCTCTAGTGAACTCCATGCCCAAGAGGGTTAAGGCAGTGCTGGAAAATACACTTTGGGCCCAATTGGGACATTTTCACTTAGGGTGTCCTCACTTTTTTTTGCCAGTAGTTTAGAAATGAATGGCTGAGTTATTTTGAGGGTACAGAAAATTTACACTGTTATACAAGCTGTACACTCACTATTTTACATTGTAGCAAAGTGTAATTTCTTCAGTGTTGTCACATAAAGATATGATAAAAATATTTACAAAAATGTGAGGGGTGTACTCTTATGAGCTAATGTGTGTATATATATCAAATATTGTAATCCTGCAGTCTCAGTACATATTATACAAACAGTTATATGAATGTTCAGCATGTGGTACCTGAGACATTCAACACAAAAGGTAACAGTTTAAACAGAAGCACAAAAAAATGAACTAACAATCATACCCAGTTTTTCCTGAGATGCTTCTGCTAATTAACCTATTCTGTGAGCCTCTCATTACTATTGTTCATTATCTACTATCATACCATGGATACCATTCTCTGCTCATACCCTGATGCTGAAAAACTTTCATATTTACTGAAGTTCTACTGCAATGTTCTTCCCTTCATTCAACAGTGGGGAAAAACCCATTTGTCAGAAAGGAAAAGAGTGCAAAAACATTTATAATACAGGAGGTGGAGAGAGAAGTTCTGACTCGCCTAACATCTAGACCACAGTGCAAAATCACACAAGATAGAGCTGAACAATTCTAGGTTAAGACATTCTGTTTGGACAGTGCTGTAGTAGCAAATGATGGTGCCTGTGGAAATCCTTTCCTGTTTTGTGTAGTATAAGGGGTATCCTGGCTAGGTCCTACAATAAGATGGTGCCAAAGGAATAGAGTGTGATTGACAGCTTTACTGCATATTTCAGTAAAAAAACTGCACCTTCCCTTGCCCGGAAAGCAAATTCGTTGAGCAAGCCAGGGTCGATAAAGGAGCAAGTGAGCAGACAGGCACAGATGGGAGGAATAATTCAGGTCAGTAACAAGATTCAAGAGTCTGACTGCAGTGTTTCTGGTCACGGGTATACAGCTCAAAACATTTTGGCATTGAGGCCTGGTAGAGCTCAGTTTTACATAGTCTGTTTAGTTCAGGGAGCATGCACAGTTCTACATACCAATGACGTATTGCACTAGCTGGCATTATCTTCCTGGCCCAGACTATACAACTGCTATTGGGCCTGGAAGCACAGAGGACCCAGCACTGATTGCTTGCTCAGTAATTTATGCAGGTAGCAATAAATTCTGGAAAATGTGTACACAATAAATTTGGATACCGTATTTGCCGGTGTATAAGGTGACCCGGCATATAAGACGACCCCCTAATCTTACAGGACAAACTCTTTTAAAACTGTACTTACCGTATAAGACGACCCGGCTTTCGAGGCTTCCAAGGCTTCATATTTCTTCCTTCTTCCTGCTTTTGCTGGAGCCAATCGCGGCGAGCGATGTATTCTATTAATGAATACAAAGCCTGCTTGGATTGGCAGAGGCTGTAACATCAGCCCACGCCTCTGACTCTCAAAGCCAATCCGAGCAGGCTACAGAGTAGCCTGCTCGGATTGGCAGAGGTTATTACTCCAATCCGAGCAGGCTCTGTATTCATTTGAATACATCTCTCACCAGGATTGGCTCAGCAGTATATACTGTATGTAGCCGAAGCTACATACAGTATTACCGAACACACAGCAGGCATCCGAGGGGCTGACCCGGCATATAAGACGACCCCTGCTTTTTGGCCAGTTTTTTTACATGTAAAAGGTCGTCTTATACGCCGGAAATACGGTATATATACACTATATTGTCAAAAGTACTGAGGCATCTGCCTTTACACGTACATGAACTTTAATGGCATCCCAGTCTTACTCCGTAAGGTTCAATATTGAGTTGACCCACCCTTTGCAGCTATAACAGCTTCAACTCTTCTGGGAAGGCTATTCACAAGGTTTAGGAGGGTCTATGGGAATTTTTGACCATTCTTCTAGAAGCCCATTTGTAAGGGCCAGCACTGATGTTGGACAAGGCCTGGCTCGCAGTCTCTGCTCTAATTCATCCCAAAGGTGTTCTATTGAGGTCAGGACTCGAGTTACATAGATTGAAAAATACACTATTCTATACAATTCAACCAAAAAAAAAAATCCTACAATCCCATATACACAATCCTTTACCCACAGTTGATCCAGAGGAAGGTGAAAAACCCCAGCAAAGCATGATCCAATTTGCTACAGCAGGTTAAATTCCTTCCTGATCCCCCGAGAGGCAATCTGATTTTCTCTGGATCAACTTTACCTATAAATGTTAGTACCTAGTTATATTATGTACATTTAGGAAAGAATGAAGGCCTTTTTTTTTTTTTTTTTTTTTTAAAGCAATCTACTGAAGAAAAAAACTAAATAATTTGGAATACCCCACGCTTGGACAACAAATATGTGAGTAAATATATAAAAAGGTGCGTAAATCTGCTCCCCTCAAAAGTGCAAGAAATTTGACCTTGTGGGTTGTGAAATAAAGGGGTGATAAAATAACAATGTGCTCTAGTGCTTACTACCACAGATATCTTACTATTCAGCACATACTGCAATATACATTAAATACATGAGATTAAATCCAAAAAATATACATATATAAAAGTTAAACAAACTGTCTATATATAGACAACAGTGAAAATGAAGTAGGAGTAAATCCTGTGTCCCGTCACCGCTTCGGAGGAATGGACAAACACAGCACCCAGTGAACTATGGTAAGTAGACTACTCGCCAACTCACCTTGACCCCTTTATTTAAAAGTAAGGTCAGGTGAAGCTTTAGCAGGTTTAGGGAACTGCCAACCTTGGATGGAGGAACTCTGCTTAGGTGTACCAGTGATACTGTTTCAATCCACGTTTGCTCAGGAAAAAATATAGAGAGAGCCGGACCAGGGCATAATGTTTTATTGAAAATAACATAACAACAAAAACAGCCACATGGCCTCTTTAAAAGTGCCAGAATCTCGGCACTAGAGGGAACGGACGTTTCAGACCGGGTGAGTTGGAACCTAGCTGTGCTGCTTCCGCTGCTTGAATTGGCGTGCATTCCACCCCCGGATCTCGGGAACCATGCGTTCGGATCAAACCGAAGTGACCAGAATGCGCCTCGACATACGTTTCGTCGTAATGACGTCGTCAGGAAACGTGAGCTTGCAGAACCACCTCTGGTGGGAGTCTATTCCACATTGTCACAGCTCTTACTATGAAGAAACTTTTCTGTATTTGGAGATTAAATCTTTTTTCCTTTTAGATCAGGGATATGCAATTAGCGGACCTCCAGCTGTTTCAAAACTACAAGTCCCATCATGCCTCGGCCTATGGGTGTCATGCTTGTGGCTATCAGATTCTTGCTATGCATCGTGGGACTTCCGCAACAGCTGGAGGTCCGCTAATTGCATATCCCTGCTCTAGATGTAAATGGTGCCCCCTTGTCCTCTGTGATGACCTTAAAGTGAATAACTCACCAAGTTCACTATATGGACCACTTATATATTTGTACATGTTGATCATATGCCCCCTTAATCTCCTTCTCAAACGAGAATAAATTCAGTTCCTCTAATCTCTCCTCATAGCTGAGCTCCTCCATGCCTTTTATCAGTTTGGTTGCCCTTCTCTGCACTTTCTCCAGTTCCCCAATATCCTTTTTGAGAACTGGTGCCCAAAACTGAACTGCATATTCCAAATGAGGTCTTACTAATTTGTACAGGGGCAAAATGATATTTCTCTGGAGTCCCTACCTCTCAATACAAGAAAGGACTTTGCTTGCTTTGGAAACCACAGCTTGGCATTGCATGTTATTATTTTGCTTATGATCTACCAAAACCCCCAGATCCTTCTCCACTATGGATTCCCCCAGTTGTACTCCCCCTAGTATAAATGATGCATGCATATTCTTAGCCCCCAAGTGCATAGCTTTACATTTATCAACATTAAACCTCATTTGCCACTTAGTTGCCCAATTAGACAATTGAGATTGGCTTGTAAATTGGAGACATCCTGTAAGGACGTTAATCCACTGCATAGCTTGGTGCCATCTTCAAAGACAGAAATGGCACTTTTAATCCCAGACTCTATATAATTTATAAAGATATTAAAAAGTAAGGGTCCCAACACTAAACTTTGGGGTACACCACTGATAACCTTATTCAGAGTAAGAATTATTAACCACTACTCTCTGAATTAGTTTTTTTAGCAAGTTTTCTATTCACTTGCAAACCGATCTTTCCAAGCCTGTAGACTTTACTTTACATATTAGCCATGTGTGAGGAACTGTGTCAAACGCTTTTGCAAAATACAAGTATACTACGTCCACAGCCACCCACCCCCCTGACCATGGTTTTAACTGCCGCTTCATAAAAAAAAAAAATCACCTTTGACAACTTCTGTCTTTCATGAATCCATGCTGTCTGTTTAAAATATTTTTTTCCAGCAAGAACTCATCTATGTGGTCTGTTAAATTCTCCAGTGCCTCCCCGACTATAGAAGTTAAACTAACAGGTCTATAGTTACTTGGTAAAGACTTTGATCCCTTTTTAAATATTGGCACCACATTGGTCCTACGCCAATCCAGTGGTACCATTCCAGTCATGGAGTCCCTAAAAATTAGAAACAATGGCTTTAAAATGACAGAGCTCAATTCTTTTATGATCCGTGGGTGGATGCCATCAGGTCCAGGTGCTTTCTTCACCTTTATTCAGTCTAAATATTTCTGGACCATATTGCTTGTGAGCCATTGTGGATCATTTAGGGCTGTGCCAATACCACCTCCATTATGGACTTTAGCTCCCCCATGCTCCTTCGTATACACAGAGCTGAAGAACCTATTTAATAAATTGGCCTCTTCTTTGCACCCAGTTACCTGCTCTAGATTATTTTGTACCAGGGCCTACATACTCAGACCTGACCTATTAATATAGTTGAAGAATTTTTGGGGATTTGTCCTATCTTTTGCAATCTGTCATTCTTTTTGAATTTTTGCAGCCTTGATTTCCTTTTTACTACTCGTTCTTTTCTTTGTAACATTTAAACAATATAGTGTGCCTTCATTTTTATATTTTTAAAGTTATTTTCTTATTTATAGCCATTTTAACTTTGGCCGTGAGCCACATAGGTTTTATTTTTAACCTTTTAAATGTATTGCCCATGGGAATATACTTTCCAGTGAGTTTGCATTCAGTCTTTTTGAAGAATTCACATTTCTGGTCTGTCCATTGATGCCAATATTCCCTCCCAGTCCTGGAGAGCAGCCCTCATCCTTAAAGTTTGCTCTCTTAAAGTTGAGGGTTTTTATCTTTCCCGTATGCGTTTGCTTACAGCGAACATTAAATGAAATCATGTTAGGTCACTGCTACCCAGATGTTTTTATATGGATATTGGTAATAAGCTCTACATGGTTTGAGATTACCAGGTCCAGTAGAGTGTTATTCCTAGTCAGGCCTCAAACTGAATCATAAAATTGTCTTGTAATAGGTTTATACATTTTTGCCCTTTAACTGTCCCAACAGTGCCATTACACCAGTCAATTTCCTCTACCCCAAACTCGCTCATCCATGTCTTTATGGACCTTGCTTTTTGCACTGATCCCAATCATTTGGTGGATGTGGGGATTATGGTGTGGGGTTGTTATTCAGAGGTTGGGCTTGGCCACTTAGTTCCAGTGAACTCTTATGGCGTCACCATTCCAAGACATTTTGGACCATTTCATGCTCCCAACTTTGTGGGAAGAGTTTGTCTGGCCCCTTCCTGTTTCAACATGACCCAATAGAACACCTTTGGGATGAATTAAAATTGAAACTCAAGAAGGTATTACTGTACATGTGCTCATGTATGGAATATAGTAGTGATATACTGTTCAAATTACAATGTGATTAATCTGTTATCCTTTGTGCTTGGTGCATAGGTTTGAGTACTTTATAATGCTTGCTGATGGAAGTCTGCAGTTGTGTAGGTCATGGAAAGGCTTTCCCTCTGCAGAGAAAATATGGTAATATGTGTAAACGTTCTTGACTGTTAGTCAATAATAAAAAATGATTTTGAAGGCTAATACGCTCTTTGAAACAAGAATTTGCCATATCTGTCATCCACTTGCATAATTTTAGCAAGAAAGCATTTTTCTTCTGCAAAATTTCTACTCTACAAGTAAACTACTAGCATTACTTCCCATAATGCCTTTCAAAACAGAAATTAACGATGAGAAAATGCAAACAAGCGGTTATTCAATGTAGATATATCCCTGACCTGCATTCCACTCGCTGTCAGCAAAATTAACTTCAGACAAGCCTTTCTAACTGAATCCTTTACATGGCTGTACAGAGGGAGCACATGGAATAAAGCACACATCACAACATGTTACACTATTACACATTTTCCTTGTAAAAGGACCTGGAGAAACTCATAAGGATTATTGATCTCTTTTTTTACCATCTTGAAATGTAATGATATTGAACATAACATGGCAAGGAGGAGGAGAGATGCTGTATGTGAAATATGCAGCTAGACAACAGTAGGTTTGTTACTTTCAAGTTTAAATACAAGTCTGTGTTTATCCTGTAAGTAATAAGCGGCGATCATTTTAGCTTATTTCAATCGCTGCCCATGCCAATTCTAACACTTCTCACATACACGTAAAAATCAGCATTTTTTACAAAATCGATAATTAGAACCCCCCAAACATTATATATTTTATGAAAGTGAAGACTCTACAGAAAAAAAAGGTTGGTTTTTGCAAATTTTTGTATGTCACACTATTTGCACAGCAGTTTTGAAATGCTAATTTATTGGAAAATGACACTACATTTTAGTGCACAAAAGCAAAATGGAATGCCCAATTGTTTGGTAAAATATAAAAGCTGATGATGTGTCGAGTAAATAGATACCGAACATTTCGCGCTTTAAAGTTGCACATGCTTGTGGAAAGGAAGAAAACTGCAATATCTCTATAGGCAATACTTTAAAAAATGTTACCAGTTTAGAGTCATGCATGGGGTTTGATGCTAGAATTATTGCTCTCTGGCAATAACTTACATGTGTGGTGTGATCGTTTACATATGCACGCGAGACCCAGTGGCGGCAGTTTTTTTCTCTTGCGGTTACCTGTCTGTTTTTCTTTGAATCCTGAGCAATTCTTCCACAAGTTGTGGCTGCAATCTTTTAGTCTACCTCACCTTGGCCTGGTATCAAAAGAGCCCCCAATTTTCCAATTGAGTGATTAAAAAGTACTGACTGGCATATTCAAGGCTTTGGATATCTTTTTTTTTTTTTTTTTTTTTTTTTTTTATATCCTTTTCCATCTTTGTAAAGTTTCAGTACCTTGTTCTGCAGGTCTTTTGACTGTTCTTTTCTACTTCCTCATGACTCAGTGTCTAGCCTGCTTAGTGCATTCATGTGAGAGCTAACAAACTCATTGACTATTCTAGACAGACGCTAATGGTGATTTAAAAAGTCACAAATGTGGGAAATGAACCTTGTAATTTTAACCTGTGTGTGCCGCCTTCTGCCTGTACTAAGGCCAAACATTCCAGGGTATGTAAACTTTTTTATCAGGGCCATTTGGGTGATTTCTGTTATGATTTAAAAACGATGCGATAATAAATGGCTTCACATGATTGCTATCCTTAAATAAAACTTTTTTTGGCATGATCAGTCAATTTCTGCATTTCTGCCAGGGTACGCAAACTTTTGAGCACAACTGTATGTGTTGGAGAACCGCACATGCATTCACATTTGCTCGTGAGCACGGGGGAGTAGGGTACTTTTTTTTTTTTTTTTTTTTTAAACACTAACTTTGTATTGCTATTACAACGGATAATAGTAATAGCAGCAACCCAACAGTGAGTTTTTTTTTTTTTTTTTTTTTTGGAGCCCCCTGATATCAGTGACCAAAAAGGGGGGTTTGCTGATATAAGGGGACTAATCTAATTGGGGGGGGGGGGGATTGCTAATGTAAAGGAACTCTAATCTAATGGGTGTCTATGGGGGGGGGGGTGTGACTCTAATATAAGGGGAGTCTCTAATGAGGGGTGCTAACTGCTGATCTAATGGTTGGTCAGTATTAGCAGTCAGCATCCCTTCACCCTACAGATTCCCATTGCAATAGTGTTCCTCTATATTAGCACCCCCCCTTTGAGATCCCCCCCCCCCCATCAGCTCAGAGAACCTTTATATCAGTGCCTCCCCACCTCCTTCCCATAAAGACCTCCATTAAAGAGAAATGAAAGACCCCCCCCCCCTTATAGCGACCCATGCCTTGTATTGTGCTGTGTATACCTTACCGGCAGCAGGGACTGTAACTGGAGCCGATGCAAAAGTGTGTGGAAACCGTAGTTGGGCGGAGCTGGGAGGCAGAGCGGCTGTAAACAAATTGCATGTGTGTGACTGTGCATGCACACAGCAAGAGTCACTGGTTGCTAGGATACGAGCAGTCAAAGTAACCAATGAGGATTTACAGGCTGGCGGAGGGGATGGCAGACACCCCACAGGGGAAAAAGAGCACAGCGGAGGAAGCTGCAGCTGGAAGGAATTTTTACTGCATTCAATGATACACCCCACTGAGTTCCTGCACTGGCATCAGTCCAGTCCATCCCATCCCCAGGACAGATGCCTGATGGGACTGGGGGTATGCTGTGTCCAGGTTTCAGAAACCTGGGCACAAGTGTAAGAACCCGGACTGCCTGGGTCATTCCCATACAGGTGGCAACCCTAGATATGCTACTACATTTCATCATATTGTAGACAAGGTTTGCTCTTGTACTTGTGGGCAAATTTTGTGAACATACAAGGACATTCCTGTAACTCCAAGACAGTTGAACTGGCTATTTTACATATACATTTCCACATTTTTAACTAGCATACAGTTTATCTCAACTTATACTCAACTGTTATTGGTGGATGTAAACCATGAACCACACATCTACGAAACGGGAATCCTCATGAACAGTTCAGGCAAGTTTGTCATGCACTTTTATTCAGCAAGGCAACAAACACTAGGTGCAGCAAGTCATAGCATAAAACAAACATTGGCTCCACTGAGTCCCTGACTAAACTGAAGACAGCTCTTGACCAACAGAGGGACCCCAAATAAGTTCCCTAAAACACAGGCATCATAAGTACATTAGTGTTTTGTCAGCAGTCAGACCACATATACACTCACCGGCCACTTTATTAGGTATACCTGTTCAATTGCTTTGTAAAACAAATTGCTAATCTGCCAATCACATGGCAGCAACTCAATGCATTTAGGCATCTAGACATGAAGACTATTTTCTGAAGTTCAAGCAGGCATCAGAATGGGGAAGAAAGGGGCTTTAAGTGACTTTGGACGTGGCATGGTTGGTACCAGATGAGCTGGTCTGAGTATTTTAAAAACTGCTGAGCTACTGGGATTTTAATGCACAACCATCTCTAGTGTTTACAGAGAGTGAGCCAGAAAAGAGAAAATATCCAGCGAGTGGAATGTGGGTGGACGAAAATGCCTTGTTGTCAGAAGAGAATGGGCAGACTGGTTTGAGATGATGGGCAACAGTACCTCAAATAACCACTTGTTACAACCAAGGTATGCAGAATACCATCTCTGAACACACAACACATCAAACCTTGAAGACAGGCAGAAGACCACAACGGGTGCCACTCCTGTCAGCTAAGAACAGGAAACTGAGGCTGCAATTCACACAGGCTCCCCAAAATTGAACAATAGAAGTTTGTAAAAACGTTGCCTGGTCTGAAGAGTCTCAATTTCATCTGCAACATTCAGATGGTAGGGTCAGAATTTGGCGTAAACATGAAAGCATGGATCCATCCTGCCTCGTATTAACAGTTCAGGCTGGTGGTGGTGTAATGGTGTGGGGGATATTTTCTTGGCACACTTCGGTCCCCCTTGGTACCAATTGAGTATCGTTTAAATGCCACGGCCTACCTGAGTATGGTTGCTTACCATGTCCATCCCTTTATGACTACAGTGTATTCATCTTCTGATGTCTACATTCAGCAGGATAATGCACCATGTCACAAAGCTCAAATCATCTCACCACTGGGTTCTTGAACATGACAATGAGTTCACTGTACTCCAATGGCCTTCACAATCACCAGATCTCAATCCAAAAGAGCACCTTTGGAATGTGGTGGGATGGGAGATTCGCATCATGGATGTACAGCTGACAAATCTGCAGCAACTGTATGATGCTATGTCTATGTAACCATGTAACTATGTCTCTTGGGACGCCAGCTTGGATCTGCCAGTAGGAGGTCAGTGTGAGCTGCTGCCAAGTTGTGGCCTGCACAGCGGGGAGTCGTAGAGCTGCATCCAGAGAAATCTCTGCAGACAGCATCACTTCTCATCTACAGTGGACCAGACTGTTCCAGATCCTCCAGCGATGCCTGCACTTCAGATCCGGGTAGGCTGCAGCGTGGTATGACGGGGTCAGACACCATTCCCAGAGCCAAGCTTCAGAGGGAGTTCCTGAAAGTCTTCCCAGGATTCAGAAGGAGCCTGAACCATCATTTGGGACTTCAATCCAATCCCCTGGGTGTCATCACCCAGAGGATTGGTGAGCAGGTGTAAATCCACCATCTTTATTAGCACAGTACAGACACTGCATGGAACCACCTAATCCCCTTTCTACTCTCATGGGGATGCTTGTTTGGAGCTGCCACTTTTAGCCATTCTGTTCTTACAAACCAATACCTAATGGGATTTCCTAAAGAATTACGGTCTCACTCTTGATTAAACCTACTCTTTACAAAGGGCCCCAACATTACAGAACTGTGCTTACTGTACCTATTAACCCATTTCTTATTTTTTTGTTACTTTCAATGGTGGTTGTGGCCCAGAAGGAGCTGAGAAGTTGATATATATTCTTTCCTCCCTCTCAGCGTCTGTTATGGGCATATCATTTAAAGTGGTTGTATACTCGATTTTTTAACTTTTACCTACAGGAAAGCCTATAATAAGGCTTACCTGTAGGTATAAAAATATCTCCTAAACCTTTACGGTTTAGGAGATAGTCCCCTCGGTATGCGCCGCTGACTGCAGCGGCGCATGCGCACAAGGGGATTCTCGGCCTGAAAATCCGGCAGCGGCCGGAATGAAATCTCCCGCGCGCATGCGCGGGAGTGACGATATCGTGGCTCCGGCCACTCACAGCGCCGGAGCCGCGATACCCGGAAGAAACGCAGAGGGAGCATGTCGGCTCCCTCGGCGTGGATCGGGCCAGATGTCGGGGCCTCGTTCCAAGGTAAGTATTTCATAATGAGCTAGTATGCGGTGCATACTAGCTCATTATGCCTTTTGCTTTGCAGGTTTAAAAAAATAAAATAAAAAATGTGCGGGTTTACTACCACTTTAAATTTACAGTTGCTAAGTATTGAAGGCTGTCTTATTTAATGTATTTGCAGAAAAGTTCAACAGTGTTGTAAGCTTCCATATGCTTTAACCCGTGATAATATATTCAATTTGTCTATCACTACCAGGTGTGTCTCTGTTATTGGTGATAATCCACAGCCAGGATAACAGTATTTTCCACATGTCTTTAAATGTGTTTTCAGTAATTTAATTTAACCAGGTGTGCCAGAAGGGTTTGGGGCCAGGCTCAGAAGCTATTCGCAACCTGAAACTTGGAAAATAGGACCGTACTGCTCATGATTACTTGGATATCTTGCAAGACATGTTTGGGAGAACAGAAAGGGCCTCTGATCTCGTGTACCAGTTTGAGCATACCTACCAAGATGAGGGGGAGAAACTGAATACATAAGGTATCTTGACAAGATAATGCACCAGCTACTGCTAAAAGGTATAGATCCCAGGTCAGTTGACAGGGTCTGGACACAACAGGCTTTAACCACCTCAATACCAGGCACTTAAACACCTTCCTGCCCAGACCAATTTTGAGCTTTCAGCGCTGTCGCAATTTGAATGACAATTGCGCGGTCATGCTACACTGTACCCAAATGACATTTTTATCATTTTGTTTCCCCACAAATAGAACTTTCTTTTGGTGGTATTTGATCACCTCTACGGGCTTTTATTTTTTGCTAAATAAAAAAGACCGAAAATTTTGAAACATTTTTTTGTTTCAGTTTCAAAATGTTGTAAATAAGTTTTCTCCTTCACTGATGGGCACTGGTGGGGCGGCACTGACGGGCACTGATGAGGTTGCACCAATGAAGTGGTACTGATAGGTGGCACTGATGGGCAACACGGATAGGCACTGATGGGCAACACGGATAGGCACTGATGGGCAACACGGATGGGCAACACGGATGGGCACGGATAGGCGGCACGAATGGGCATGGCTAGGCGGTACAGATGGGCACTGATAGTTGGCACGGATGGGCACTGATAGTTGGCACGGATGGGCACTGATAGTTGGCACGGATGGGCACTGATAGTTGGCACGGATGGGCACTGATAGTTGGCACGGATGGGCACTGATAGTTGGCACGGATGGGCACTGATAGTTGGCACGGATGGGCACTGATGGATGCCAATCAATGCCAAACAATGCATGCCAATCGGTGATGCCCATTGTGGGCACTGATTGGCATCCCTGGTGGTCTAGGGTGGCATACCTGGTGCTGGGCATCCCTAGTGGTCTGGTGGCATCCCTGGTGGTCCAGTATGGGTATCCTGGGGGGGCTGCGCTGATAATCAATCAGCACAGACCCCCCCCTGTCAGAGGAGCAGCCGATTGGCTCTCCTCTACTCGCGTCTGACAGATGCGAGTGAGGAAAAGCTGATCACTGGCTCTTCCTATTTACACTGTGATCAGCCGTGATTGGACATGGCTGATCACGAGATCTTAGTTGCGGGGTGTCAGACTGACACCCCGCAACAACGATCGCCACGATGAGCGCCCCCGGGAGTGAAGTGCGCAGCGGCTCAAAATTCTGAGGACGTCCTATGACGTCCAGTCAGGATTTTGAAACCACTTTGCCGCCGTCATTTCACAATGGGTAGGCGGCAAGTGGTTAAGGGGGTCTCAGCCCTTAGATCCTATTGGGATCCAACTAAAAACTCAGATGGTGGAATTTTGAAGCAACATTACTGTATTAGGAAATAATCTTTCTCCAGATGTAAAGAGTGCCCCCTTGTCCCTGTGATGACCTTAAAGTAAATAACTCAACACCAAGTTCAATATATGGACTCTTTATTTATACATGTTAATTATATTCCCCCTTGATCTCCTATTCTCAAGAGAATAAATTCAGTTCCTCTAATCTTTGCTCATAGCTAAGCTCCTCCATGCTTATCAGTTTGCCCTTCTCTGAACTTTCTCCAGTTCCCCGATATCCTTTTTGAGAACTGGTGCCCAAAACTGAACTGCATATTCCAGATGAGGTTCTACTAATATTTTGTACAGGGGCAAAATTATACCTCTCAATACAAGAATGGACTTTGCTCGCCTTGGAAACCGCAGCTTGACATTGCATGCTGTTATTAAGCTTATGGTCTACCAAAACCTCCAGATTCTTCTCAACTATGGATTCCCCCAGTTGTACTCCCCCAGTATGTATGATTCATGCATACTCTTAGCCCCTAAGTGCATACATTTACATTTATCAACATTAAACCTCATTTGCCACATAGTGACCCAATTAAACTGTGCATTGAGGTTGGCTTGTAAGCTGGAGACAGGTCCGGGACAAGGGGTGGGCAGGAGGGACGGCTGCCCTGGGCAGTGGGAATCTGGGGGGTTTTGAATAGAAGGGGGTATTTTGAGGGGGGGTTATACTAGGAGGGTGGATGAGAGGCATGGTGGGGTGGATTTGTGCTAGTAAGGTTGATTGGGGGATTTGTGCTAGGAGAGGAAATTTAGGAGGGGAAAATTGGGTGGAGGGGTGGGGATTTGTGCTGGGAGAGGGGAGTTTGGGGAGGGAGATGATTTGAGCTGGGTGGGGGATGTGTACTGGAAGAATGGAGAATTTTGGCTTGCAAAGGGAATTTATGCCAAAGGGGCAAGTGTGAAGATTAGTGCTTGAATGTGGAGGGGATTGTTGAAACCTAATGCTCATATATTTTGAGGGGGGGGGGGGGCACCATTTGGCATTTTTGCCCTGGGCACTAGATGACCTTGTCCCGACACTGATAGGAGACATCCTGTAAGGACGGTATTTCATTGCATAGCTTGGTGTAATCTGCAAAGACTGAAATGGGACTTTTAATCCCATACCCTATATCTTCTATCATTTATAAATATATTAAAAGTAAGGGTACCAACACTGAACCTTGGGGTACACTACTGAAAACCATAGACCATTCAGAGTAATAGTCATTAACCACTACTCTGTATACAGTCTTTTAGCCAGTTTTCTATCCATTTACAAACGGATCATTCCAAACCTGTAGACTTTACCTTACTCATTAGTCATGTGAGGGGAACTGTGTCAAACGCTTTTGCAAAATCCAAGTATACCACGTCCACAGCCACCCCTCTGTCCAAGGTTTTACTGATCTCTTCACAAAAAGAATTCAGGTTCGTTTGACAATTTGTCTTTCATGAATCCATGCTGTCTGTGGCTTACAATGTTTTTTTCCAGCAAGAACTCGTCTGTATGGTCTTTTGTTAAACTTTCTGGTATCTTCCTGACTATAGAAGTAAAACAAACAAGTCTATTGTGTAGCCAAGTCCCAGGTCCCCCTTGGTCTAATGAGAACCTCCAGAGTTAGGGATAGCCGATATCCTTTTATGTAGAGTGGTTTACAAGGCATGGTGGGTGTGATGCAAGGTAGATTCATGGGTGCCAGACACTTGAATGCAAAGAGATTTATTGTCTCTTAAACAGAACTGTGGGAGAGAGGGTTTAGGGCCAGGACACCATTTAGTAGTTGCAATGTTAAAGTGGATGTAAACCCAATGTCGTCCTTTCTAAACTACTGCCATAGGGGTTATCTATAAGGATATACATGCCTCCTGCATGTATCTTTACCTGTCAAATGTCTCCCCTCTGTGCTATGAGACCCGAAAAACTGAATATTCTGTGGGTGGCTCTGTTGTCTGGAGCTCGTTGGGTGCAGTTGTGATGTCAGTAGACTCCCCACCCACCTCTACACTCCCCTTGTCAATATGCATATTCTCCTGTGTATTTCTTACACTGAACTTCTGCTATGATCTCTAACATCCAGTGAAAAGACAGGAAAGTAATTACATGACTTCACCATGCCAAATCATGCTGAGATGGGGAAAATCCAATTCTGGCAGAGCAGCAGAAGAAAGGAGTGGGAGGGAATTAAAAATAACGCATATCTCTTAGGCTAGTGCACAAGATATGTAAATCACCTGTCACTCCCAGCAAGGGGAAAGATTTTACAAAGTTTTTCTGTTTGTCAAGATTTCTCACTGAACAATAAAAGATGATTGCTCAGAGATGGAATAACTTTGTAGCAGGACTGGGCTCAAATGATAGGAAATCTTGTACTCTACATTATGACATAAAAACATAAATTCGGGTTTACATCCACTTTAATTGGCAGACTCCGAGACTTCTATAGGTAGACAGCCATGCAGGCAAAGGCACCCAGCCGGACACCACAACCGCATGTGTAGATATGCTGTCTCCTATGGCAATAATCTTGACCAGTTTCTAACAAAGGTTACAATGAACTCCTTCACATCCTCTACAATCTCCTATTGTAGATCTTCACTCAACTGTGCTCCCAGTCTCTCTATACTTGCTGATCCACTGCCATTGGATCTCCTGAGCTCTTCCAATCTTCTCATTCAGTACCTTCCTCAAGCATACTCGGGTGATGGCAAGTGGACTCTTGATATCACTCCCAGCCGGGATAGCGACAGTCTTGTCCCAATCCTCGGAGGTTGCCCTGGTGAGACTACCTGGAGCAGGTGTTTCCCATAATGTCTGCAGACAATTCAAGGCCTCAGGTGTAGCCTCCACCCATATACAGGGCAAGACTACCCTTTGGTGCATACCACACTCCAGTGTCAGTCAGGACAGGCTTTGCTTGGCTCAGACTGAAACAAACTCCCGGAGCCTACATCTTCCAATCCACCATCGTACTTCCAAACTGCACCATCTTCTCCAACCCACAACCAGGCACACGTGGCAGCACTTCCTTATCCTCCACTGCAGAGTGGGGGCTCCTGCCCTTGCCAACGGATTGGTGCAGATACTTTCTGGAAACTTTAGTGCCCGCCCGTTTGCTTCTGCAGTGCACCAAATCTGTAATGGCGTCCCTCACAGTGCTGGCAGGAAGGGTCAAAAGACCAGGCTGGTTGCTGGAGTGGTGAGCCGGGAGAGGAAGACGGAGGCAGTATGGCCCCTCTCTGCTGGATTCGCCACCTGGAGGGACGCCCTCTGCTCTCTCGACCTTGCACATAACCTGGGAGAGACGGAGCTGGCTTTAGGCTGGTTCCCCTCTTTGGGCTAGTAAAAACCTATGTTACGGTCATTGTTCATAAAATGCAGTGCCATTATGTATATAGGAGAAAATTTACAGGCACTAGCCTAAATCAAGGCATAAGTTCTACATATTTTGCTATGTTCTCCTTTCCCCTATTTCCTTAGACAGGCTATGCGTGTCTGTGTTTTCTTGATATACGCCTCAATACAATATCAAGTATATCTGATTTGTATGTATTCCTTTACTAAATTGTTTCTAAATATTTTACAAAAGACCAGGCTGATACTCTCCCATGAGCAATGGAACTTGTTGGCTCTTCCCCACATTGTTAGAATGCATAACAGTCTGAGAACATTTGTACCCCCTTACCACTTCAAACGGGGGGGCGGGATCTGGGGGTCCACTTGTTAAAGGGGGCTTCCAGATTCTGATAAGCCCCCCCGCCTGCAGACCCCCACAACCACCGGCCAGGGTTGTGGGGATGAGGCCCTTGTCCTTATCAACATGGGGACATGGTGCTTTGGGGGGACCCCAAAGCATCCTCCCAATGTTGAGGGCATGTGGTACGGTTCAGGAGGGGGGCGCTCTCTTGTCCCACCCTCTTTTCCTGTGCCCTGCCAGATTGCGTGCTCGGATAAAGGGTCTGGTATGGATTTTTAGGAGGAACTCCACTCCATTTTATATTTTTTTGCACGGAGTTCCCCTTAAAATCCATACCAGACCTGAAGGGTCTGGTATGGATATGTGGGGGGAACCCCACGTCATTTTTTTTTTAATTTGACGCAGGGTTCCCCTTAATATCCATACCAGACCTGAAAGCTTTTTTTTAAAAAAATTTTTATCAATGACTTTCAATTATTATTCTCTGTATTACGGGGAGCCGACAATTCATTATAGCCGCGAGTGATTTTAAATTTACTTTTTTCCCTGCAGAAATGACACTTTGTGCAGGGACAGTTCTAAGTGTGGGAAACATGTGCCCCTTTACAGGCATACTATAGACACCCCCCAGGTACGAAACTTAAAGGAATATTACACTTTTATTGTTTCACTTTTAAGCATTATTAAAATCAGTGCTCCTGAGAAAACATCAGTTTTTAAAACTTTTTTTTGCATTGATGCATGTCCCCTGGGGCAGGACCCAGGTCCCAAAACACTTTTTATGACAATAACTTGTATATTAGCCTTTAAAATTAGCACTTTTGATTTTGAACGTTCGAGTCCCATAGACTTTAATAGGGTTCAAAAGGTCACACAAAGTTTAGGGTTCTGGTGCGAACCAAACCGGGAGGTGTTTGGCTCATCCTTACTCGTGACCCTTCAACTTGTAATAAGCATTCCTGATCGCTACACAATATGCACTCCTAAGCCCTGTGCACACTCCTGAGCTCTGCACCATGTACAATACACACTCCTGAGCCCTACAGGATATGCACTCCAAGCACAATATTCTGTGCATTATGCATTCCTGAACCTTGTAATATGCGGTTCTGAGACTTAACCACACACACTATCACTAAGGATGAGCTCCGGCGTGTTCACACAGCTCACGTGCAGAGCCAGCTAGGAAGTCGGCACTGTGCTGCACTAATCTTATGCAGTGAGACAATTCCCATCCCTGTGCATTTGGACAATGTCTCACTGCCTGTGATTAGTGCAGTGCAGACTTCCTGGCTTGCTCTGCACGTGGGCTGTGCAAACACGCCAGAGCTCATTCTTTATCACATTGCTTCTCTTCCCCAGGGCATTGAGGGGGATTGGGGGGGGGGGGGGGGGGATGTAAGTACTTGAACCTATTCTCTGAGAAACAAAGCCATATATACAGTATATTGTAAAGTAGATCAGAAATATTTGATTTTTGAGAAATTGGGAAGTGAAAAAAACCTTTTAACTGGTTGCTGACCGCCGGTGTTGTGCCATATAGTGTCCGGCCATCATATAGTGTCCGCACCATACTGCACATGCGCAGTACGGAGCAGACGAAGCTTCGGAAAATCTCCGAAGCTGAACGTCGCCTGCGCCGTGAGTGGAGGTGGTAGCCCCACCATCCAAGCGGACATAGGGCTGTGAATATTAGAGGGCCCCTCGCGGGCGAGCTTCGCTCGCCACGCTTCGGGCTCAGCCTCGCTGCACTCGGCTTTTATATTCCTACTCTATGTCCACTTGGATAGTGGGGATAGAACCTGGACTTGCGGCACAGGCGCCGTTCATCCTCGGCAATTTTCGGAATCTGTGTTGGTGTGTACTGCGCATGCGCAGTACGCAGCGGATACTGTCGGATGGAGGACCTTTTATGATAAGACACCGGCAGTCAAATGACGGCCAGGCGGCGCACCTATTGTGGCGGGGTACTCTGATGGGCGGTGACAGGTACTCTGATGGGCCGGGACAGGTACCCGGGTACCCGAGTACCTATTTGCAGCCCATGTCTCATAGAATATACGTTGGGGTGTTTGCTTTCCAAAATGGGGTAATTTTGTGGGTAATTTCACTGTCCTGGTGGTCCAGGACCTTCAAAAGTGTGATAGGTAGGAATGAAATGAGATGTGTCATTTATGCTCCTAGAATGCCTGAACGTACTACTTTAATGTTCGGCCTCTCTATGTGGCCAGGCTGTGTAAAAGTCCTACACATGTGGTATCGCCATACTCGGGAGGAGTAGCAGAATGTGTTTTGGGGTGTAATTTTTGCTATATATATATGCTATGTGTTAGAAATATCGTATAAATTGCCAATTTTGTGTAAAAAAAAAAAAAAAATGCGTTTTAATTTTTTTCCACATATTCCAAAAACTTCTGGAAAAAAATTAACCATTCAAAAGACTCATTATGCCTCAGATTATACGTTGCGGTGTTTGCTTTCCAAAATGGGGTCATTTTATGGGAAATTCCATTGTCCTGGTACTCCAGGGCCTTCAAAAGTTTAATAGGTGGTTGAGAAATCGGATGTCATTTTTGCTCGTAGAACGTCTGAAGGTACTATATCAATGTTGGTGCTCTGTATGTAGCCAGGCTGTATAAGTCTCACACATGTGGTATTGCCGTACTCTGGAAGAGTAGCAGAATGTATTTTGGGGTGTAATTTGTTGTATGCGTATGCTGTGTGCGTGAAATAACCTGATAATATGACAATTTTGTAAAAAAAAATAAGAAGAAAAAAAATCTTCATTTTGCAAAGAATTGTGGGAAAAAATTACAACTTAAAAAAACTCACCATGCTACTTAATACCTTGGAATGTCTACTTTGTAAAAAGGGGTCATTTGGGGGGTATTTGTACTTTCCTGACTTGTTAGTGTCTCAAGAAATGAGGTACACCTGATGTACTGAAGGCCTGATCAGAAGTGATCAATTTTCAGCGATTGGCACCATAGTTTGTAGACGCTATAACTTTCACAAAGACCAAATAATATACACTAATGTGGGTTATTTTTACCAAAGATAGGTAGCAGTATAAATTTTGGCCAAAATGTATGAAGAAAAATGACTAATTGGCAAAACTTTATGACAAACAAAAAAAAGGCATTTTTTTTCACAAAATGTACGTTTTATTTTATTTATAGCACAAAAAAAAAAAAACTCACTAGTGATTTAATACCACTAAAAGAAAGCTCTATTTGTGTGGAAAAAAGGACGCAAGTTTCATATGGGTACAGTGTTGCATGACTGAGTAATTGTCATTCAAACTGTGAGAGCGCTGAAAATTGGTCTGGTCAGGAAGGGGGTGTAACTGCACTGTATTGAGGTGGTTAAAGGAATATTTTTACATAAAAACTAAGCAGTGAGGTTAGGAGTCTCTCGGCAGGGAGTAAAGAATGAATCTATTTTTTATACCAAGATAGCCAGACACTTTGGTAACAATTTGGCCTAAGGTCTCTGCTGATCCCAAAGTACATTATAGCAGACCTGTGCTCAAAGAAAGGGGTCAGTGTTCTGCATTTGCTCTAGAGATAGGTGTGAGAAACTCAGGGTTATAGGGTTTCTCTGTCAGGAGACCAGAAGGAGATTAGAACTGCTGGAATGTTTAGTTCTGCACCAGTGTTATGAGTGGGACTACTGGGACATATAGTTCCCTATCGGCTGTGAGCTGTTATCTGGACACTGAAACATCACCGCTCTGTCCATCTCTTGCCTTTCTGTGTGTGGATGACGAGCTGAAACCGGATGAACAGGACCTGTCCACTCTGCCTGCGTTGCACCCAGAAGTGTCCTGTGTCCCTCTGACCCTCCACCTGCGGGTGAACCTCCCCCCCCAGCAAAACAAGTAACAGAAAATGCTGAGCCACCTGGTTTTCTCGGCAGAAGCACCACTGTCCCTGATCCTTCTTCAGACTGTCTCAACCAGCTCTCCTGGCTCTCCAAGCTTTTCTTGGCTTACTCAGCCTCAAAGCTCCCTGCTGTACAGACCCACTCCTGACTTCTCCTGACACACTGGGCTCTCTCAAACCTCTGAAACTTAGATTCCCTCAGTCCCATGGACTCACCTACTTGTCCAAGCCTCCTCAGCCTCCCAGACCCTCTACTAGTCTCCTAGACTTGTGTGGCAGCATCAACTCTGATGAACATAGAATCCCTTCAACATGGAGTTCAGTCTCATGGATAGAGCACCTCAATCTCCAGACAGGGTTACACACCTGTCTTCAAATGGGAGCACACGTTCCTCCTGACCAGAGCCCTGAGCTATGGCCAAGTCGTGCTTATAACAAGTGCAGACACCTGTGCACCAGGACAAGTCCCGGACACAGGATTGAAGGCCCTGTCCATCCTTCAAATTCCAACACCGCTTTCTAAATTCAAAAGCAATGCTCTGAAGCTTTGCACTCTGCCTTAATGTGAATCCTGTGCCCATTTTTCATATATTCAACCCGTGGCAGGGCCTAGCACTGTCACCAATAAAAAATATTATATATAAATATATATTATAAATATATATTATAAATATTCTCAGTGCTAGGCCCTGCCACGGATCTAATACAGCCATGAGTCTTTTTGGGAATTCTCTGCCATTCCTCCTTGCAGATACACTCCAGTTATGACAGGTTGGATGGTAAAGGTTGGTGGACAGCCATTTTTAGGTCTCTCCAGAGATGGGCAATTGGGTTTAAGTCAGGGCTCTGGCTGGGCCATTCAAGAACAGTCACGGAGTTGTTGTGAAGCCACTCCAATATTTTAGCTGTGTGCTTAGGGTCATTGTCTTGTTTCGTCCAGGATATCCCTGTACTTGGCCGCATAAATTTTTTTCACTCTATTGCAAGCAGTTCTGTCCCTGCAGCTGAAAAACACCCCCACAGGATGATGCTGCCACCACCATGCTTCACTGTTGGGACTGTATTGGACAGGTGATGAGCAGTGCCTGGTTTTCTCCACACATACTGCTTAGAATTAAAGCCAAAAAGTTCTATCTTGGTCTCATCAGACCAGAGAATCTTATTTCTCACCATCTTGGAGTCCTTCAGGTGTTTTTAGCAAACTCCATGCAGGCTTTAATGTGTCTTGCACTGAGGAGAGGCTTCCATTGGGCCACTCTGCCACAAAGCCCCGACTGATGGTTGACGTTCTACAACTTTCTCCCATCTCCAGACTGCATCTCTGGAGCTCAGCCACAGTGATCTGTGGGTTCTTTACCTCTGTCACCAAGGCGCTTCTCCCCCGATAGCTGTTTGGCCAGACGGCCATCTCTAGGAAGGGTTCTGGTCGTCCCAAATGTCTTCCATTTAACGCTGTGCTCTTAGGAACATTAAGTGCAACAGAAATTTTTGTTGTAACCTTGGCCAGATCTGTGCCTTGCCACAATTCTCTTTGAGCTCTTCAGGCAGTTCCTTTGACCTCATTCTGATTTGCTCTGACATGCACTGTGAGCTGTAAGGTCTTATATAGACAGGTGTGTGGCTTTCCTAATCAAGTATAATCAAACACAGCTGGACTCAAATGAAGGTGTAGAACCATCTCAAGGATGATCAGAAGAAATGGACAGCACCTGAGTTAAACATGGGTGTCACAGCAAAGGGTCTGAATACTTGTGATATTTCAGTTATTCTTTTTTAACCGCTTCGCGCCCGCCCTATAGCCAAAAGACGGCTACAGAGCGGACGCTAACTGCCGGGAGGCTGTCCCTGGATGGCCTCCTGGTAACTTCCACAATGCGCGCTCCCGCAAACGCGCATTGGGGAAGTTCTGTGCTGGCCGTGTCCCTCGGACACAGCCAGTCACAGATCACTGTAAACGGCCAATCACAGCGGCCGTTTACAGCGCAATCGGCCTATCCAATGAGAGATGATCTCATATGTAAACATATGAAATCATCTCTCAGCACCGCTCTCCCTCCTCACACAGACAGCGTGTGAGAAGGGACAGATGAACGGCTGCAGTAAAAAAATGTGCCATCCTCCCCCAGTGCTACCTGTCGTCGGTGCCACCTGTCGTCGGTGCCACGTATTGGTGCCACCTGTCGTCGGTGCCACGTATTGGTGCCACCTGTCGTCGGTGCCACGTGTCATTGTCCTGGCGCTCCAGGGCCTTCAAAAGTGTAATAGGTAGTCAACAAGTTAGATGTGTAACTTATACTCCTAGAACATGTGACGGCGCTACCTGCATGTTGGGCCTCTCTGTGGCCAGGCTGTAAAGTCCCACACATGTGGTATTGTAATACTCAGGAGTAGCAGAATTTTTTTGGGGGTGTCATTTGTGGTATACACATGCCATGTGAGAGAAATTACCTATTACAATGACCATTTTGTGGAAAAAAATAAAAAATAAATCTTCATTTTGTAAAGAATTGTGGGAAAAAAATGACAACATCAAAAAGCTCACTATGCCTCTTACTAAATACCTTGGAATGTCTACTTTCCAAAAAGGGGTCATTTGGGGGGTATTCATACTTTCCGGACTTGTTCGAGAGTGAAACATTGAAGGGGGTCTGAATACTTTCCGTCCCCACTGTGTGTGTGTGTATATGTATATATGTATATGTATATGTATATGTATATGTATATGTATATATCTCTATATATCTATCTCTAAAGGGAATAGCCTCTAACATGAAAACAGATGCACATTGGTCCAATAAGTAAACAAAAAGGTCTTTTATACAACTTGACCAGAAAAAATCTAACAAGCAAAAAGTTCCTATTTAGCAATGCCAGATTCAACCATTTATGGCTTGCTTAAGCAGGGCAGCCATCAGAAATTTTGGGGCCCCTTGCACAGCTTTAGGCCTGCCCCCCCAGCGTCTGCCCACTGGCCATCCTACCGAATCCACCCACATTGCGGGGAATGGATGGATGATGCTGGGCGTGGATGTGGATACATTATGGAGACTGTAGGGATGGATGGATGATGTTGGGCATGGATGTAGATACTGGAGGGATGGATGAACGGATGATGCTGGGCATGGATGTGGCTACTGTATTAGTGATGCTGCTGTGGATGTGGATACTGGATGGATGATCCTGGTGTGGATACTGGAGGGCTGGATGAATGGATAGATGATGCTGGGCATGGATGTGAATACATTGTGGAGACTGGAGGGATGGATGATGCTGGACGGTGGATGTGGATACATTTAGGAGAGGGATGGATGATGCTTAGCATGCATTACAAAGGGACCCACTCAGTCTTGCCTATAGTGTAGCATATATTACCAAGGGACCCCCCAAAGTCTTGCCTATAGCCTAGCATGCATTACAAAGGGGGCCATTACAGTACCGCCTATAGTGTAATATGCGTTACAGTGGGGAGGGAGCGAGGAGCATGAATTATATAGGATGTGTATCCGAGTCTTGACTATAGGAAAGCATGCGTTACAAAGGGGACCTGTCAGAGCTCTGCCTATTGGGTGGCATGGGGCCCATTAGTCCTGCCTATAGTTTAGTACGCATTACAGGGGGCAATGTTGGAACCCCACCTAGAGGTTGGTAAAGGGGGTGTGTCCGAGCCCTCTTATGGGTGTATTACAAAGCCCTGCCTATAATGTATCATGCAATACAAATTGAACCTGTCATAGTTCTGCCTGTAATGTAACATACATTACAAAGGGATCCTGTCAGAACCCCATCTTTAGGGCAGAAGCCATGCCAGCAGACAGATTGAGATAGTCGGAGTCCACATTTCTATTCATGTCTGTCTATGGCCAGATACACCTGGGTGGGGATGAAGATGATTGAGTTACATTGTGAAAATGGATGAGGATGACTCTGGGTTGGGATGAGAGTTGCATAGTGAAGAGGCGCTCTCCACAATGTAACTCTCATCTCCACCCAGAGTCATCCTCATCCATTTTCACAATGTAACTTAATCATGCCAGCTTGCCAGCCTCGGGTGTCCCATCGAAGGAGATTAAAATAAAGTCCAAATATACAGGACAGGGAGCACAGCAGTACACAAACTTTTTGTGACTTGCCCTCCCACGCCGCTCTGTCCTATCTACATGCACCAAATAGGGCTGGGTCTTTCACTGCTGACGAACTGACCACACCCCCTGCCCGAGTCCCAGCCAATCAGAATTAACCTAGCAGCAGCCAGCAGGCTCTGTCTCAGCAGGGCAAGAAGCGGAGTGAGTGCTGGCCTCTATCACCTGGGGGGGGGGGGGAATATAAGCGCCCTTCGTTCTTTTCTAAAGCGGCCATTCGGGGGGGGGGGGGGCTAGTGAAAGAAAGGTGGTGGATAATCAGACTTGTGTATGCTCCCTTCTCCCCCACTGTAGCGGGCGCCAGAGGGGGGAGGAGGGGGCCCAGCCAGATGGGCCCCCTTGGGACGCTCTGCCCCTTACAGGAGTACTGCCTGTTCTGCCCCCCCTAATGGTGGCCCTGAGAATAAGGCAGCTGGTTATACTGGTACTGGCAACTAAATTTAGCACATGAATGCTCTGTATGAAACGACCATAAAAAGTTGGCCACTAGTTCCTTTCTCATAGCAAAATAGCGAGGCTGACATTGACTGAATTTAAGATTGTACCTGTCTTATATTCAGAAACATGTGGCGAAATGGTTTATGGTGGTTTTGGTAGAGGCCCTAAAATAGCATTGCCTGATGTCTGTCTAGCTGCCTAGACCATGACTTGGTCAAACATAACTATAGTATGATCACTAAAAATGTCTTAGCTTAGCAATCAGACATGCCTGTCTCAATGACGTAGTGACTAAAGCCTTAGCCCTAAAGCCAAGATGATCTAAAGAGATCAGTCAAAACTTCACGAGGCTGGCAATGGCATTATACACTTACAAAGGCTGGACATATACTGTATATATGTTAACAGCCTTTTACTCTACATAACATCATATTGTGCATACTATCAGGGGAGCTTGAACCCAATAATATTTCACCTATGCCCCAATTGTTTTTAGGTGACCCTGACATGAAGGTTGATTTACCAAAGACAAAAATGCTGTTCACTTTGCAAGGGAAGTAGCAATCTGCAGGGGAACTTATTGAATGAGGTGAAGCTCTGACTTCATTTATCATGTGAATATTCTTTGCATGTGACTGAGTATTCTTTGCAAAGTCAAATTTCACCACATTCACTAAGCTCTGGGAATTCCCTTGCAAAGCACAATTTCCCTTGCTAAGTGTATGGCCTGTTTTTCTTTAACTCAACCCCAAAGTGTCTGAAGTATAGATTTTCTATGATTGTGCAGAGATTCTTTCACCTTTACTAACCAGTGCAGGGCTATGTAGGCTAATACAAAGTAGAATTCAGTTGGTTGGCAAGGACAATAAAGACAGCTCTTTTAACCACTTCCCGACCGGCGCACGACTATGTATGTCGGCAGAATGGCACGTGCAGGCAAATTTGCGTACAGGTACGTCCATTTGAAATTGCTGCCCTGCCATTGCGTGCGCGCCACTGGCGGCGAGCGCCGGTCAGGACCCCTGTGAGTCCGGTCGTGGGTCCCCGTGGACTCTATCGCTGCGGGGATACCCGCAATCGTCTCACAGGGAGGCTGAACGTGGAGATGCCGATGTAAACAGCATCTACCTGTTCTGCCTAGCAACAAGTGACACTGATCTCTGCTCCCTGTGATTGGAGCAGAGATCAGTGTTCACTAACGCACAGCCCAGCCCCCCACAGTTAGTACAGTTAGTAACACGCCCCTAGGACACACTTAACCCCTACACTGACACCCCCTGGTTAACCCCTTCACTGCCAGTGTAATTTACACAGGAATCTGTGCATTTGTATAGCACTGTTTGCTGATGTGTCCGCCATAATGTTGTAGTCACAATAAAAATCGCTGATCGCCGCCATTACTAGTAAAAAAGAAAAATTTATAAAAATGCCATAAAACTATCCCCTATTTTTTAAACGCTATAAATTTTGCGCAAACCAATCAATCGCTTAATGCGTTTTTTTTTTTTTTTTTTTTTACCAAAAATATGTAGAATACGTATCGGCCTAAACTAAGGAAAAAATATTTTTTTATATATTTTTGGGGGATATTTATTATAGCAAAATTTATTTTTCAAAATTGTCACTCTATTTATGTTTATAGCACAAAAAATAAAAACCGCAGGGGTGATCAAATACCACCAAAAGAAAGCTCGATTTGTGGGGAAAAAAAGGACATCAATTTTGTTTGGGAGCAATGCCGCACGACCGCACAATTGTCAGTTAAAGCGACAGTGCCGAATCGCAAAAAGTGGTCATCTTAAGCCAGCAAAATGGTCCGGTCTGAAACGGTTAAAGCAGAACTTCACCCTCCAAATCAACATGAACAATTTTGAATCCTTATACATATTTTTAATCCTTATATATGCAATCAGTAGTAAATAGGAAGGTAAATTATATTTACTTGAAACATTTATTTTTTTATTTTCAGTTATTTCCTTGTTTCTGGCCAAAGCTAATCATGTTCTACATCCCAGGAGTCTTTGTAGAGAAGGGGTTTTCTCAGCTAAGAACACCCTCCTGCCTGCATACCTAAGCTAAGGGCAGATGGATTCCAGGAAGTAAATGGTACATGAATCGTCTGCCCTTACTCAAGTTGGCCATGGCTAGAAATGCCAGGGGGCGTTTTTAAAGTGATTTCCCAGCAAAATAGAGCATAGAGACATGGATGGCTTTGTGAGTTTGCCTTGA
The DNA here is from genome assembly GCF_037356315.1 of Lithobates pipiens. NCBI lineage: Eukaryota > Metazoa > Chordata > Amphibia > Anura > Ranidae > Lithobates > Lithobates pipiens. The sequence continues at coordinate 114,172,302 of NW_027507791.1, forward strand.
ATATTATAAATTAAATAGTATTTTTGGTTTGTGGCACACAGTTCATTTTAAATTGGTACAATGTGAGAACTACAGGCTCCAGTTAATATTACCAAGCTCTAATTATGTAAATACTATCAAGCAGTATTGTAAAATCAACCTATTCCATAAAAATGTGGAAGCAAATCCTTGTCTTCTAAAAAAAAAAACACGGTGAGGATTTGTCCCTGAAGGGTGGATTGGGGGGGGGGGGGGGTTGGAGGATCTGTATTAGAAAGAGGGATTGGGGGTGGATGGGTGGGATTTGTGCTGTGGGGGGAATTTGGGGGGAAAAGAGATTTATATCACAGCCTACTGCGCAACCACAAGTCGCGCTGTGCCTTTCTGAATGATCCCACTGTCTTCTGGGACCTCAGTATCTCCCAGAAGGCAGCGGGGGGGGGGGGGGGGGGAGTAGGAGGAGGGGCCTGGAATTGCGTAGAACGCCGTGATCATTGTGCTGCGATCTTACCCATAAGTGGGAGCGTGTATCTGGTTTCAATAAATATCCGGGAGCAAGCAAACAAGTGGAGCTTCCCCTTTTGGGTGGAGCTCCGCTTTAATCATATTGAGACATAAGGCTGAACATCTGTGTGTGTGTGTGTGTGTGTGTGTGTGTGTGTGTGTGTGTGTGTGTGTATATGTGTGTGTATATAATATAATATAATATATTATCCCCCCTACCTTTTTAGCTGCATGAGACTGGTACTTACTATATTGTTACTAGATTCAGACGATGCTTTGCATTCTTGTGCTATGTCTAATTCTTTCAATAAAAAACACTGAACTGAAAAATGTCAAAGCAAACTATTACTTTTGTTATAAAATCAAATATGCTTTGACATAGATTTTTACAAATGCCCATAATCTCACTGGTGTTTGTGTGAAACTATTTTGATTTTAGTATTAACATTAAACCAAAAGAAATTTCAAAGCAGACTACTCATTTAGTTATCAAATCAAATATGCTTTTAAATGGAATTCTACAAGTGCCCGTAAATCTCACTGGTGTTTGTGTGAAACTTTTTTGGTTTTAGTATTTTTATAAACTTTGCATTTGTGGTAACCAATCCCCAGCCTTTTGACTCTGCCCATGAGGAAGCTAAAAGATCTGTAATTAAGCTGGTCATAGATGGATCAAAATTTGGTCAGCTCAGCAAGAACTGGCTGAATTTCAATCCATCTACTGTATAACTGTTCCTGTTGGAAAGCAGTCAATGATGGACACCACCTGAATAAAACTGTTGGTATATTTTTGCTTGATCAGCATTGCAGCCGGTTGGCTGCAGCACTGATCACTGAATTCTGGTAACAAAAGTCCCGGAGAACTCAGCGGAGTTGGGGGAAATTTGAGTTTGTGGATGAGGGAATTCTGTTTTTTGATTAGCCAGCTGGCTGATCCAAAAAAGGAATGATCCTTGTATTGCCAGTGTTTAGCGGCCATAACCCATTGCAGGGTGGCCTTGACTGAATGGGCTTACTGGTTACCTTCTCTTGGCCTGCTCCTCCACTTATAGGGGTTCCCAGGGTTGATACCCAACGACTTGTACACTGACACAGATGAAGTCCTTTCAAAAAGGTTTATTTTGCAATGGAACTTTCACAAACAGTTTCTTAGGGAACAGAGGGCACAGGTGAAGAACTCAGGCACCTTGAACTGCAGGCTTAACACAGTCTATATTTCCACCCAGAGAGTAGCCACTCGCAGCTGGGTACTTCAAGGCTGAACAGATCTCTAGCCAGAGATCATGGCAGTCAGCACATTGACTCAAAACTTGAACAATCAACTGAGTATACAGGAACCTTTTTCCGACTGTACCTGGAATGTTTCCCGCTTCCTTTTGTGGTACTGGAAAAATGTGAATTTGTCAATGTCCTTCCCAACTCAGTAACCAGGCACTTCTCAGGATGCCACTTGCCGGCCCTCCGAGTCCTCCCTGATCACTTCCACGAGCTGTGGTGTCCCTCCAAGCCGAGAGTACTCCCTCCCAGACTCCTCAGAGGGCCCTGGCACTCCCACTGATTGGCTCCGAGAGGGCCGATACCAAACATCCAACCAGACTAGGTTCTAGCCTGTGGTGCACCTCACCGTTCACATGACCAGGCAGAACTTTCAAACATAGCCTGGTCAGACTGGCGTTAGGCCTACCTACAATAATTAACCCTCAGAACCTTTATTGTCCTGAGGTCAAAAACGAAATATACAATGCGTGTGACATTTGATCCCAAATATCATCCACTACACCAGCTTTAGATTTTTACATTCTTTGTGTAAATCTTGATTTCAGTAGCCTCTAGAACTGGATGGAAAGTCTTGGCTGTGACACATAACAGTTGTCCCGACAGGTTCTTTTTAAAGGAGATCAGTCACAACTGGTGTGCCTGTTCCTTGAACAGTTAATCTACGTTGGTTGCGCTAATGAACTTAGCAAGAGAGTGTCTGTTGGTTCATAGAAGGAACTGGAATGGACTTGTATAGAGGTAGTATACACAACTGTAGGAGACACACTATGATTGCTACACATGCAGTACATGGGAACAAATGTCTGGCATGTCTAAGAATAGTGTGATTGTTATTTGCTACTATACTTGGCCAGGTGCAGGCGTCATTTTTGACAGACACATTACACAGACTACAGTAATATGGAGGCAGAGCATGCACATCAGAAGACAAAGTGCTACAGGCAGAGATCAGTTCTAAATACCATACAACATTGGGATGGGTCTATGGCCTGAGGTATAAACAACTGAATGTGCACACCGCTATGAGGCATTATATACAATGAGTAGGCATGTGCTAGATTTCTTTTGTCTACTGGGATGATTGCCTGCCATTTTTCTGCTGTGCATGGCATGCCGCTTGTCTGAGTACTGTACAATTTCTCAAACATGGGGGCTGATGTGCTAAAATAGGAGGTCGTTTCCTGAGCAAAGTGAATGACAGTAAACAAGTTGCACATGTGTTTGCTTTGAATACACAATCATCTACAAGGGAAATTACAAAAAGCAAATTATTTTTTGCTAGTACGTGATTGGTTGAATGCAGCTTAATTTTGTTTTCAACCTATGATTACTTTGTATGTTACAAACTTTATTTCTTTAGCGAATCAAACCCATTCGATTTTCCAGGACCCATTGTTTGACAAGTAGAAAGACAATACTTCAGCACTGAAGAGTAGTGGACTGATGGCAAATTCGCATGGCAGTCATATATTGGACAGTCTTGCAGGCTTGATAATTCAATGGGTAACCAGGTAAACATCAAGCCTTGTTGCCCACTAGAGACAGGGGGAATTCTTGATACCAAATGACTCGCAAATAAACTAAAATGACAAGCTCATAAAATCTCTAGGGATGTTCTCCTCTATGGTTTTAAAACAAGTTCAATGGAGGGACCTATTGAACTTATTCTTGAACTCATAGGGGCTAGTGTCCTAACAACTTTGCGAACTTGTGATTTTAAGTGGTTTGTGAATATAACTACTTGTGTATTTTAAATGGTACAAAAAGGTAATTCACAAAGTTGGTGCATTCTTCTCATTTTGTCACTCACTGTTTCACTTACATCAACATTGGACTCGGACTTATAGTATAGAACGTCTTTCGAGTGTAAGTAGAACTCATTAGCTCGCATACACATTTTTCCAGCTACTTGGAAAGTTTGTGCTTAGTTGCTGCTGATGCTAAAAAATAGATTTATTTAATCGGGGCAGATCACAGTGGGTGCTCTTAGGTTGGGTATATACTAGTACATGTTCATAAACATTCTCAGTATATTCAACAGCTTTATGAATGTTGCTCCAAAGTAGTGCAAAATGTCATTTGTTTTTAACATTCGATTTTGGAGTGAATGGACCTTACTGAGTGAAAACCACACACACTAGAAATGTGTTAAAGCGGGAGTCCACCGGGACTCCGCGTTTTTTTTGTGTTTTTTTTTAAAAGCCAGCAGCTACAAATACTGCAGCTGCTGACTTTTAAAATAGTGACACTTACCTGTCCAGCGCGCCCGCAATGTCGGCACCCGAAGCCGATCTCTAGATCATCTCTCGAATGCTGCCGCCGCCATCTTGGGTATGGGAATCAGGAAATGGAGCCTTTCGGCTTCATTTCCCGGTTCCCTACTGCGCATGCGCGAGTCGCGCTGTGCAATAAGGATGGTCCCCGCTGCCTCTGGGATCTGTGTGTTTCCCAGCAGGCAGCGGGGCACTTGCGGAAAGGGGTGGGCACTTGCGGAAAGGGGCGTAATCTACGCCCCTTTCCACAGAGAGCTATCCCGGAAGTGGGTGCAGATACCTGTACTGTACAGGTATCTGCACCCCCCTCCCCCCTGAAAGGTGCCAATTGTGGCGCCGGAGGGGGGGAGGGTTCCGATGAGCGGAAGGTCCACTTTAGGGTGGACCTCCGCTTTAAATCGAATCTGACCTCACTAATAAAAGAGAAAATCAAATGAATGCAGGTTCACACCAGTGACCTCTGCGAGATCACATGTGATTCACACCGCAAATCACATGTGATGTCTGTGTAATGCGATTTCAGCCATACAGCTGATATCGCATCGCATTCGCACCAAACTCGTACAGGACCCATTTTTTGGGCCATGCCAGAATTGGATTGCATGGGTGTTCACACCTGTGTGATTCGATTCATGTCCAAACTGTCAGTTAACAGTGCGATATGCGAGCTGATTTGGGGGTGTCATTAACATTGTATTGACACTCCCAACAGTTCGCATATGGCAGTGTGAAGTGCCGTGCAAGTCGGGTGCAATGTGGGAACCCGCAGTGGGTTTGCAGGGTTCCCACATTGCAGGAGTGTGAACCGACCCTTAATGATGTTAAACTGAAAGAATTGGAAAATAATTTACTAGTGCACATGTGTCAAACAGAAGGCCAGTGGGCCACATGCAGCCCACCAGGGCATTTCATGTGCCCCTTGCACCCCTCCTGCAGCTGCGGACCCCCCCCCCCCTCGTCTCCACCCCCACTTTGTCTCAGCAGTCAGCAGCAGAGGGGACAGAACTTCTCCTACAGATCCTGTGATTTTGTGCATCCTCAGCACTCCCTCATCTCCATCTCCCCAGTCTCAGTATTCAGTAGCCCTCCTCTGTTCCTCCTCCAGACCTTGTACTTTCTGCTTCCCAGCACTGCCACCAGCTTCCTGGTAGCAGCACAGGGTAAGGGGGGATGCACAGTGATGTAAAGGCGGGTTTGGGATTCTTGACTTCTGATGGTGGGGGAGGGGGGCTCTTGACAGCTGATATAAGGAGGGGTAAGGTGCTCTGGACATCTAGTCTTACAGATACAACCGGCCCTTTGGGAGCAACAATAATGCTGATGCGGCCCTCTGATGAAACCCCTGTTCTATATATACCCAGCTTTAAACTCACTTTTATTACTACTATACTCTATTTGAGTGTCCTGGTTCTTCAGCCTGCTCCCCATTACACAGCTGTGGGGGGCTAGTACAAGAAAGTCCTGTAAGGTGCTGGGATTTTCAAGCAGTGTATTCAAGAAATGGGGACACTAATGCCCTGTACACAAGGTCGGAAATTACGATGGAAAAAGTCCGATCGGATTATGTTGTCAGAAAATCTGATCATGTGTGGGCTCTATCGGACTTTTTCTGTCGAACTTTCCAACGTACAATGTTTGAGAGCAGGATCTAAAAAAATTTCCGCCAACAAAATCCGATCTCATAAATTCCGATCGTGTGTAGACAATTCCAACGGACAAAGTGCCATGCATGCTCAGAATAAACGAAGACGAAAGCTATTGGCCCGTTATAGTCCAGATGTATGTGTTTGACATCACTTTGTTCAGAACGATTGTTTTTTCCGACAACTTTGTATGACCGTGTGTATGCAACAAGTTTCGGACAATCTGATGGATTTTGTGGTCGGTCCGACCGTGTGCATGGGGCATAAGAGGAACATAATGTACAAAATCTTTTTCCCCTTCCTCGATTCCCTGTTGATTGGTAACATTAAGGTTGTACTTTTATTAATGAATGGTGTACAAATACTAAACAGGGAGCTCTGTTTATGCAAACCCTAAAACATTCAGGTAAAGTTCACACTTGCCCACACAATGAAATGCAGCATTTTATCACGCGGGCAGTTGTCAGCGGTAGCTCTGGCAGGGAATAGTATGACTTAGTGCGTCACATGGATTACTTTTTTTTTTTTTTTTTACTTTATTCAAAGTGTTATTTCTAACATTTCATTCATGCTTCTTAGTGCTACATGTCTGCATCTTGTAACTTGCCACATCACACAGCCTGAGTGTTGCAGAAAACAATGCATGGCTGAGATCAAACAAGAGCTTTTAACAGACACTTCAGGTGAATGCAGTCAGGTGGGTTACAGCACCACTAGCAAAAACTCAACTGTTTGGCAAGCTTTGATGTTACGTCTTAAAGATTGTTGGAATATAACCTGCAGTTGTAAAGGTTAAAAACTAGTATTTCAGTTATGGTGAAATATTTGCTATATATTTTTGGAATGCCAGCAGTAACCGGTTTTCATTGGACTTTCATTTACAAAAGGAGTTAAGAAACTTCAAACAATAAATTGTGTGAATATTCACTTTAATTATCCAATCATGTGCAGGTGAAATATGTAAACAGGAATTTGCTTTTCACATAATTGGATAATTGATTTTTAAAAATTGAACAAGTGTGTATCTATCACAGGGTGGTGTCTGTGGATACACTGATAGAAAAAATGCAGCGTCCTAGTTATCACTTTGTGAATATAAATATTGACAGGGAGAAGGGAGTAAGAAAGAAAAATAAAAAAAGGAATAAAAGAACCTTCACATAAAAAGACCTCAGAAAAAATGTGGGTTCAATTGGACTTTTTAGGCATAAAGAAAGTTGTGAACACAACCAGTATATTCAAAAAAGAATTATTTCTATTTATTTAAAAAAAAAAAGAAAGACAATTTAAAAAGAACAGGGAAAAGTTCAATTTCCTTTTTACACAAAAAAAAGGGATAATGTTTCCTCCTTAAAACTACACATTTAAGACCTAATTGACATCCTATCAAACATAGTAAAATCCATTTCAAATTTCCAAAAGGGAAAGAGAAAAACAAAATATATATCTATACAAATGAGGGATCAAGGATATCAATCATACAGTCAACGATTACATATATTTTTGGTGCTCTACATGTTTCGTGTCTACGATGACACTTCTTCAGGAGCTGATAATAATGTTCTAAATTATTCCTTCGTAAAAGTGTGTCCCAAATAGGGAGATCACTGTTTCCAAAGGAGGAAATTGGTACGATTGATTACACAAAACTCATAAAGTTTAAATCTTCAGTGTTTTTAGTAAAAATTCTTGAGGCCTAAGTGAACACAAGTAAATCCGTGATGGATACTCTTTAGTATCCCCTGAGCTCAGGTTGCAAAAAACGGATCAAGTTCCCAATGGGTAAAGAAGGAAAGTAAAGGGGGAATCAAAGAGGCAGACTAATCGGCCCATTCACCCCTATCATATTGTTTTTTGTGTGTAAAAATGGCGGCCATCTTTTACACACAAAAAACAATATGATAGGGGTGAATGGGCCGATTAGTCTGCCTCTTTGATTCCCCCTTTACTTTCCTTCTTTACCCATTGGGAACTTGATCCGTTTTTTGCAACCTGAGCTCAGGGGATACTAAAGAGTATCCATCACGGATTTACTTGTGTTCACTTAGGCCTCAAGAATTTTTACTAAAAACACTGAAGATTTAAACTTTATGAGTTTTGTGTAATCAATCGTACCAATTTCCTCCTTTGGAAACGGTGATCTCCCTATTTGGGACACACTTTTACGAAGGAATAATTTAGAACATTATTATCAGCTCCTGAAGAAGTGTCATCGTAGACACGAAACATGTAGAGCACCAAAAATATATGTAATCGTTGACTGTATGATTGATATCCTTGATCCCTCATTTGTATAGATATATATTTTGTTTTTCTCTTTCCCTTTTGGAAATTTGAAATGGATTTTACTATGTTTGATAGGATGTCAATTAGGTCTTAAATGTGTAGTTTTAAGGAGGAAACATTTTCCCTTTTTTTTTGTGTAAAAAGGAAATTTAACTTTTCCCTGTTCTTTTTAAATTGTCTTTCTTTTTTTTTTTTTAATAAATAGAAATAATTCTTTTTGAATATACTGGTTGTGTTCACAACTTTCTTTATGCCTAAAAAGTCCAATTGAACCCACATTTTTTCTGAGATCTTTTTATGTGAAGGTTCTTTTATTCCTTTTTTTATTTTTCTTCCTTACTCCCCCTTCTCCCTGTCAATATTTATATCCATAATTGGATAATTGAAATTAATATTTTGTAAATCTGCCTCAATGGGGTTGATTTACTAAAACTGGAGTTCAAAATTGGGTGCAGCTCTTTATAGTAGCCAATCGGCTTCTAACTTCAGCTTGTTCAATTAAGCTTTGACAAAAAAAAACTGGAAGCCAATTGGCTACCATGCACAGCTGCACCAGATTTTGAACTCTGCAGTTTTAGTAAATCAAGCCAGTATCTCTGTGCAGACACACTGTAGTGCCTCTCTTCTCCAGTAAGGTTTCAGCCTCCCCTTCCCTTTCCTCATAAAAGCTGCACTAGCAATTCTAATCTACGATCTTGGGTGCAGGGATCTCACTTTCAAAGTCTGAGAGCAATTACACCGAGGATGGACCCGTCGGCTCAAAATGATGTCCACTTAAAAAGGATGGTCAGCTCAGTTATTATATTACATTCAGAAGACTAGCCCTTTGAAGTGGTTATAAAGGCAAAAGGTTTTGAATTGTATAAATTAAAGCGGGAGTAAACCCACTGACATTTTTTTTCCCCAGACCTGTAAGGCAAAAGGCGTAATGAGCTAGTATGCACCACATACTAGCTCATTATGAAATACCTTAGAACGAGGCCCCGACATCTCAACCGATCCACGCCGAGGGAGCTGACATGTTCCCTTGGCATGTCTTCTGGGTATCGCAGCTCCGGCACTGAGTGGCCGGAGCCACGATATGGTCACTTCCGAGCATGCACGCAGGAGATTTCTTTCTAGCAGGGTCCAGTGTCTGCCGGTGTTCTACCATATATCGTCCGTCCAGGCGCAGCCCTTGCACAGTACGGAGCAGAAGGAGATTCAGAAAATCTCTGAAGATGAATGGCGCCGTGAGTCGAGGTGCTAGCCCCACCATCCAAGTGGACATGGGGCTGCAAATATTTGAGGGTCCCTCACGGGCTCGCTTCTCTCTCCACACTTCGGGCACGGCCTCGCTGCGCTCGGCTCTTTTTGTTCTAACTCTGTCCACTTGGATGGTGGGGCTATAACCTGGACTCATGGCTCAGGCGCCGTTCATCTTCGGATATTTTTGGAATCTGTGTGTCCTGTGTACTGCGCATGTGCAGTACACAGCGGACACTATCCGATGGAGGACACTATGTTATAGGACACCGGCTTTCAGCAGGGAAATATCTCCTAAACTATACAGGTTTAGGAGATTTTTTTATTTTTTTTACCTACAGGTAAGCCTTATTATAGGCTTACCTGTAGGTAAATGTTAAAAAAAACACCGTACAACTGCTTTAATGTTAAAAAAAAAAAAAAAAAAAAAGTTTCCACTAGCTGTTTATCCCCCCTGCCCCAAACACTTATCTGAGTCCTATCTGCCTGTCTGCAGCTTGTCTCTCCTCTTTCTGCTCTCACAGGCTTCACTGAAAGCAGTGGGAGCCATTGGTTGCTGCTGTTAGTCAAATCCTGTGAGGGATGAGCCACACTGTGTCTGTGGATGCACACAGTGCAGCTTGGGAGCATGCCCACACTTGTGCCCCTTAGAGTACAACTTTCTATTATGGAGGCACACAAAGAGGAGAGAACAGCTATGATGGGGGCACACATAGAAGAGGAGCAGCGGACAGCTATGATTGCTATGATGGAGGCACACATAGAGGAGGGGGCAGAGACCACCTATTAATATAACAGGGAGCGGTCTGGAAAGTAAAATATTCAGTTTGCAAACTAATTTACACATGACTACAACCTAAGGCAGGGTGTACACATTCAGTTTTTTTTCCCCCAGGGGTTAATTGAAAAAAAAAACGGACAGATCCCCCGCATCCACAAAACAATGTTGATGCAGGGATCTCTCCCACTAAACTATTGTATTCTGACGGGGGGCAAGGGACTCCACTCTTCAGAATACACAGATCAGCACTTGCAGCCATTGACTGCAAGTGTTGATATTGAATGCTGGTTTTTCAGCATGACTGTTCAACAGAAGCCAGACGTTAGACTTCTGTTGAACAGGCATGTAAGGGGTGGAGTCATCTGATGTTAGCAGGCGAGCCCGCCCTTTGTGACGTCACTGACCCAGCATGCCCCGGTCAGTGACGTTACAAGGGGCCGGGTCACCCGCTGATGTCGTCGGTTGACTCCGCCCCTTGCCTATTTAGGAAATGTCAGAGGAGCAGGCAGTTGGCAGGGAGCTTTTGACGAGGCTGGAGATTTTTTATTTTTTTTGGGGTGTGGCGGGAAGCGTGATTGAGGATGGACTTTGGGGGACTTTTTTTTTTTCACTTTTTTTGGGTGAATGGGTAAAGCTATGTACTCCATACTCATTTACATGGGGGGGGCGGGATCTGGGGATTCTGACAAGTCCCCTGCCCACAGACCGCCACACCCACAATCAAGGATTCTGGGGAAGAGGCCCTTTTCCCAAATCCCCCTTCATTTTGAGGGGGCTTGGCATGGTTCATTCCCCCTCCCCCCCCCCCCCCCATTCCTGACCTGCATGCTCAAATAAGGATCTAGCATGGATTTTGGGAGGGAACCCACATCCAATTGGTGGGGGGCGGAAAATCGCATGCTGTGTGTTTGTTTTTGTTTTTTTTTTTGTTTTTGTTTTTTTTGTTTTTGGGATTTTCCTATTGCCAGCAGTCTTTTGTTTACATTTCAGCTCTCATTGGGGAAGCCCGCTGACAGCTGAGGAGTCATTGGTTAAGGATGTGATGGCCGGCTTCCTGGCCCGCTCCTTAACAACCAGCTATTCTTAACACAGAATTCAAATTGGTCGATAATGTTTTCGACCAATCTGAATTTAAATCGTTCCGAAAAATTTGGAAAAAAATTTGGAAAACTAATTTCAAGGAAATAACCAAATAACCAAACATTTGTCTAAATTTATATTTGGACAGAAACTAATACACATGTCTAGGGGAGAAGCTGCAAAGCATGCAGAGAACCAAGGAAGTTGTGGAAGAGATGGCCAGCAAAAATTTACAACACGAAAGTAGATTATTCAAGTCAGATTATATTGGTAGGTCAACAAGAATTTGTATTGTTATAACTCTTAAAGGGTCAAGACCCACAGAAATGGTGATTTTTATGGTATAACCAAAGAGTATAATTAAAAAATAATATATAAAGTTTATTACAGTATAAAATGTCTTTTTTTTAAATGACAGACATAAAAATTGTCTCTTTAAAAAAAAAAAAAAAAATTGTAATAAACGTTATATTTTTTAATTATACTCTTTAGTGGTGCCATAAAAAATCCCACCATTTCTAGGGGTCTTGACCGCTTTAGATATTATTTAAATATGTTGAATTTGGGATGTGGCACACTAAAGGCCAATAATTCATTGTTACAATGCTGATATCAAATGAAAATGTATGCACTATTAATCCTAGGGACATGAAAAACGGGATTATTCTTGGATAGAGATGGCTTGGCAGTACGCTGTGTGGAGCAGGGACAGTCAGTCTAATCACTAGCTATTACTATTAGGTCCACAAAAGTCCTTTTAAGGACTGGTATAGGTGTACAGTATATAGGGTTGTAATACACTTATAATATACTTTCTTTCAAATATAGAAAGCATATTATAATGCACTGCTGCTGACCGATTCTGCAGCGGTCGTTTCTCAGTGTAGGGACAGTTTGGTGGTTGGAGCAGGGACAGTCTGCAATTCACTAGCTACTAGCTAGCTACTATTAGGTCCACAAAGGTCCTTTTAAGGACAGGTATAGGTGTACTATTTGGTGTGCAGCATATAGGGGTGTAATACACATACAAAATACTTTCAAATATAGAAAGCATAGTATAGTGCATTTCCACTGTGCAGCATTGTGACTGCTGAGCGGTTCTGCAGCGATACTACAAAGAGTGACAAACGCAATTAGAAAAACGTATTATAACTGGTATGATAGACCAGTGGCACCCCAAAAGGACAGATTGAAGCGGGGTGTTATATACCTTCTTCCACATATACTGCATTTCTCTAGAGACTTTGTCAGTGCTCTCTATCTCGGTGCTGGTGTCAGTGCTCTCTATCTCGGTGCTGGTGTCAGTGCTCTCTATCTCGGTGCTGGTGTCAGTGCTCTCTATCTCGGTGCTGGTGTCGGTGCTCTCTATCTCGGTGCTGGTGTCGGTGCTCTCTATCTCGGTGCTGGTGTCGGTGCTCTCTATCTCGGTGCTGGTGTCGGTGCTCTCTATCTCGGTGCTGGTGTCGGTGCTCTCTATCTCGGTGCTCGCTCTCTCGGTGCTGGTGTCGGTGCTCGCTCTCTCGGTGCTGGTGTCGGTGCTCGCTCTCTCGGTGCTGGTGTCGGTGCTCGCTCTCTCGGTGCTGGTGTCGGTGCTCGCTCTCTCGGTGCTGGTGTCGGTGCTCGCTCTCTCGGTGCTGGTGTCGGTGCTCGCTCTCTCGGTGCTGGTGTCGGTGCTCGCTCTCTCGGTGCTGGTGTCGGTGCTCGCTCTCTCGGTGCTGGTGTCGGTGCTCGCTCTCTCGGTGCTGGTGTCGGTGCTCGCTCTCTCGGTGCTGGTGTCGGTGCTCGCTCTCTCGGTGCTGGTGTCGGTGCTCGCTCTCTCGGTGCTGGTGTCAGTGTTCGCTCTCTCGGTGCTGGTCAGTGCTCGCTCTCTCGGTGCTGGTGTCAGTGCTCGCTCTCTCGGTGCTGGTGTCAGTGCTCGCTCTCTCGGTGCTGGTGTCAGTGCTCGCTCTCTCGGTGCTGGTGTCAGTGCTCGCTCTCTCGGTGCTGGTGTCAGTGCTCGCTCTCTCGGTGCTGGTGTCGGTGCTCGCTCTCTCGGTGCTGGTGTCGGTGCTCGCTCTCTCGGTGCTGGTGTCGGTGCTCGCTCTCTCGGTGCTGGTGTCGGTGCTCGCTCTCTCGGTGCTGGTGTCGGTGCTCGCTCTCTCGGTGCTGGTGTCGGTGCTCGCTCTCTCGGTGCTGGTGTCGGTGCTCGCTCTCTCGGTGCTGGTGTCGGTGCTCGCTCTCTCGGTGCTGGTGTCAGTGCTCGCTCTCTCGGTGCTGGTGTCAGTGCTCGCTCTCTCGGTGCTGGTGTCAGTGCTCGCTCTCGTGGTGCTGGTGTCAGTGCTCGCTCTCTATCGTGGTGCTGGTGTCAGTGCTCGCTCTCTATCGTGGTGCTGGTTTCAGACAGTGAGGGAGATGGCAGCGGAGAAGCCAATCAGCAGCCAGTGCCAGCACCATGGCTGAGGATCAGCACTGGACTGGCACCTCCAGACCACCGCAGTGGAGCCCTGCATAGGTGGGAGTAGGGGCCGGGCAGAGGGAGGGGCTCAAGCACAGGTTGGCACACTGGGACACTGGCACAGGACTGCACTGCCGTGACTGTGGCACTGATCATCTCTTGCACCCCCTTCATAGCCTGGTCTGACCTTGACTCTCCCCCATGGCCTTCATGTGCTCCTGAATTGTCAAAATTTCAGATAAAAAAGAATGCTTGTCGTTGTCGATCCCAGATTCACTTAATACTTCTGTTACATCAGTGTCCATGTTGTGGGACTATGTGTGCACAGCTAGTAAGTATTTTGTGGCTGAAAATATAACCTGGAGATTTTTAAGGTTCGCCTGCCATTAAAGTGAATGGGGTCGGTCGCGTTCACGAAACATCCCGCCGGAAGTTCATCCATCACTATTCTTGGCACGGGCTCAATAATGGGGCATTATTTCGCCGACTGATACCAATGATGGGCACCCTTCCCCCCCACTCATACTTACTAAAAAGCAAATGTGACCTGTTACAACCTTTAATATAACAAAGGCTTACCTATATACATGGTAAGGAAAAATTAGAAATAGAGCTGGGACTTTGCATGAGGCATGTCATTATGTATGATAATATAGCATTATATATCGCTCGTCCCCACCCCTTTTCCTGACCGGCCGGGCTGCGTGCTTGGATAAGGGTCTGGCATGGGCTTTGGGGGGACCCCCACGCCGTTTTTCGGCGTAGGGGGTTCCCTTTAACACCCTTAACATCCATACCAAGAGCCGGCTCCCACAACGGGGCTCACAAGGTGTCAATTTCGCCGCTAAAAGCAGCGAGATTGACTTCCTTTTCTAGTACCGTCGTAACTCATCACTTTCAATATGAACGGACTTTAGTCCGTGTGTGGGCAAGTCTGTTCATTCGGAAGTCCATCGTAACTCCATCGAAAGTCCGTCGGGAAGACCGTCCGGACCTAGTCTGCCGGAAAGTCCGGTCTTGTGTACACGGCATAACTATAAATAAATTTGATGTGCCAATCCCAAAAGGTAGTGCATGATTATTAGGAGCATAATGTGTTAATGAGTAGTAATATAATCTAACCATAAAAGATTAACATACCAAATATATCATGATGTATTGAATACAGTTAATCACTGGACATAATTGGTACAATCAATACAGGATAAATCAATACAAAATACAGATCATATAGACATAATTCACATGATGAATATGTAAACGGTAGATAATGCTGTTGAAATTCATAATTGGGCGAGCTTGTCTTGGCACACTTAATTGGAAACACTATGCATTTCATGGCATATAGTCAATCATCAGGAGTAAGATGCACTATTTATGAAAATAAGCTCACAGACTTGACCCAGCTTCTATGATGGGATTAGACAGTAGCCTAGGATGAGTTGTCTCACCCGGGGTTAAGGCGGGAGCCTCTCACATAAACCGGAATGAGGACCAGGGGGACAGCAGCTAAGGAGCAAGCCAGGCCAGCTACGCCACCGTCCAGGTGTGTGTGTGTGTGTGTGTGTGTGTGTGTGTGCGCGCGCGCACTTGTCAAACAACTAATTCTAAGTGGAGTGGACATGGCGGGCGTGAGTGGTGTGATCATACCTCCCAACTTTTTGAGATCCGAACAAGGGACACCTATTAACCAAAGTATCTAGGCATTAGACACATACCCCTGCCACGCCCCCTTAAAGGAGAATTCTACAAAAAAAATACATAAGCTAAACCCACAAGTGTGTGTTTGTTTTTTGTTTTTTTTTGTTTTTTTTTTTACCATTATTCTTTTATACTAGCTTTTGAAATGTAAAAATGCAGCAATTTATACATTGGATGAAAGGTTTAGCATTGTGAAACCCTTGTTGAAAGATAAATGGTGTGTTTTTAGACACAACTGTATAGATTAGACCATCATGAGGGATAAATGAGGAGGAAAGAGGGACAGAGGGTCTTTGTTTCAAATCAGGGACAGTTGGAAGCTGTTATTTCCCCTACTGACACCAATGATGGGGCACTATTCCTCCCACTAACACCAATGAGGGCATAATTCCTGCCACTGAGACAATGGGGCACTATTCCTCCCACTGACACCAATGATGGGGCACTATTCCTTCTGCTAACACCAATAAGTGCATAATTCCTGCTGCTGACACCAACAATGGGGCACTGTTCCTCCCACTGACACCAATTATGGGGCATTATTCCTCCCTCTAAAGATGTGGCATTGTTTACTTCCATTGACACTGGGACATTTTCTACTCCCACTGACCACAGTCTGGCCCCTCTAAATTTCCGAAGGACAGTAAACTGGCCCCTTGTTTATAAAGTAAAGTCTATAGAGTATGACAACTAGGGTTGCCACATGTCCGGGATTTACCCAGACAGTCCAGGTTTTGAATCGTGTGTCTGGGTTTCAGTCCACCTGAAACCCGGACACAATATTCAGACAGGAATGTGGCTCAGAACAGGGCTTGACAGGATGAGGGGGCACTTTGTGCTCCACATTACTATTCTCTTTGGAGTGCCCAAAGGTGTCCTAGGTCTGTTAAAATCCTATAGTGTACTAAAACAAAAAATCTTTCACTGTGCACCGCTAAAGTGTTTTGGGTTTGGCTGGAAGAAAAAGTGGCAACCGTAATCACAATGCACAGACGGTAATGGCCTGTGGTTTGCGGCATGCTGCAGTTTGAAACATTGTCTATTTACAGTCCCTTAAAATGAATAAACTGCCTAGTGCAATGTGCCTCAACGCATCATGTTTATATATGAATAAACCCTAAGGCAGCTTGTGAGATGAACCTCAGAAGGTAATTTTTATTAACCACCTCGCGCCCGCCCTATAGCCGAATGACGGCCGTAGAGCAGGCGCTTTCGTCCGGGAGGCCATCCCTGGACGTCCTCGTGTTTACTTCCGCAATGCGCGCCGCCGCAGGCGCACATCGGGGAAGTTCTGTGTTTACCATGTCCCCCGGAGACAGGCAAACACAGATCGCTGTAAACGGCCAATCACAGCGGCCGTTTACAGCGCGATCGGCGTGTCCAATGTGAGATGATCTCATATGTAAACATATGAGATCTCTCAGCACCGCTCTCCCTCCTCACACAGACAGCGTGTGAGAGGGGAGAGATGAACGGCTGCAGCGGCCATAAGTGTAAAAAAAAAAAGTTAAAAAAAGGGCCATCCCCCCCCAGTGCCATCCGCCCCAGTGCCACCTGTTAGTGCTATCTGTCCCCAGTGCCACCTGTTGTCAGTGCCATTTGTCCCCCGTTGCTATCTGTCATCAGTACCATGTCATCAGTGCCACATAGTGCCATCTGTCATCAGTGCCACATAGTGCCATCTGTCATCAGTGCCACATATTAGTGCCATTTGTCATCAGTGCCACGTATCGGTGCCATTTGTCATCAGTGCCACGTATCAGTGCCATTTGTCGTCAGTGCCATTTGTCGTCGGTGCCACGTATCAGTGCCACGTGTCATCGGTGCCACGTATTAGTGCCACGTGTCATCGCCACGTGTCATCAGTGCCACGTATTAGTGCCACGTGTCATTGTCCTGGTGCTCCAGGGCCTTCAAAAGTGTAATAGGTAGTCAACAAGTTAGATGTGTAATTTATGCTCCTAGAACACGTGATGGCGCTCCCTGCATGTTGGGCCTCTCTATGTGGCCAGGCTGTGAAAAAGTCCCACACATGTGGTATTGTAATACTCAAGAGAAGTAGCAGAATTTTTGGGGGGTGTCATTTGTGGTATACACGTGCCATGTGAGAGAAATAACCTATGACAATTTTGTGGAAAAAAAGAAAAAAAAATCTTAATTTTGCAAAGAATTGTGGGAAAAAAATGACAACATCAAAAAGCTCACCATGCCTCTTACTAAATACCTTGGAATGTCCACTTTCCAAAAAGGGGTCATTTGGGGGGTATTTGTACTTTCCTGACTTGTTCGGGTCACAAGAAATGAGATGGGCCACCAGTACATCAGATGTGATCAATTTTGTGCGATTCGCACCACAGCTTGTAGACTCTCTAACTTTCACAAAGACCAAATAATATCCACTAATTTTGGTTATTTTTACCAAAGATATGTAGCAGTATAAATTGTGGCCAAAATTTATGAAGAAAATTAATAATTTGCATAATTCTGTTACAGAAAAAGAAATATGCGTTTTTTTTTTTTTCGGTCTTTTTTCATAGCGCAAAAAATAAAAACCCCAAAGGTGATCAAATACCACCAAAAGAGAGCTCTATTTGTGGGAAAAAAAGGACAAAAAAATTATTTGGGTACAGTGTTGCATGACTGAGTAATTGTCATTCAAAGTGTGAGAGCACCGAAAGCTGAAAATTGGTCTGGGCAGGAAGGGTGTTTAAGTGCCCAGTAAGCAAGTGGTTAAACAGAAAAAAAGGCCCATCACCTTTGTGCATGAAGAGTTAAATGCTCACCATAATCAGGCCCTTATTAGCAGCAAAAGGTTCCACTTTGGCTGCTTTACTACAAAAATGAAAACTACCTTGGATCTATATATATAAAACCGCACGCTGTGGGATGATCACAATTCTGGAGCTGCACCCTGTTTTTCTATTTTATTTAACCCCTAAGTATGCCACTGTATTATACATAGAGATGGATTACAGGGTATTGCTTGCTTAGTTGTGCAACTGAAATTCCACACACAAAAAAAAAATCAGCCAATCAGTAAATATTCTGGGGCACAAATAGTTTGTGCAATAACAGGCTGCTTGTATTCGTTTGCAGGTAGCCATATTTGGGCAGATACTTGCAAACAATCCAAAGGAGCGAGAGATACAAGCATGACATGTAGAGTTAAAGTGTATTTACTCCCTTTTGATCTGTTTAAAATGCCAATGAAAATGTTTTATAATATCCACTCGGCAAAAAAATGAGCTGTTCATCCAGCCAGAAATCTTTTGGGCTGATAAACTTCTGCCTCGGCACTCCTAGTTAGTATCGTTTCCTGCTATCTCTATGGACTACAAACCAATCCCCCTGTTATGGAGAAACAAGGGAAGTGTTATGTGGTCCCAACATAGTTTTATGTAGTCTAGGGCAGTGTTTCTCAACTCCAGTCCTCAAGGCTCCCCCAACAGGTCATGTTTTCAAGCTTCCCATTATTTTGCACAGGTGAATTGATCGGTTTCACTGCCTTAGTAATTACCACAGCCGTTTCATGTGAGGGAAATCCTGAAAATATTACCTGTTGGGGTGCCTTGAGGACTGGAGTTAAGAAACACTGGTCTAGGGTGACCAGACATCCCTGGTCTATGGGGACCATCCCCGGATTGAGGACACTGTCCCCGAACCAAGTCTGTCCCTGGTTTTGTCCCCGGATTGAGGACACTGTCCCTGGTTTTGTCCCCGGATTGAGGACACTGTCCCCGAACCAAGTCTGTCCCTGGTTTTGTCCCCGGATTGAGGACACTGTCCCCGACCCAGGTCTGTCCCTGGTTTTGTCCCCGGATTGAGGACACTGTCCCCGAACCAGGTCTGTCCCTGGTTTTGTCCCCGGATTGAGGACACTGTCCCCGAACGAGGTCTGTCTCCAGTTTTGTCCCCGGATAGGATTTGAACAGGGGCTGGGGCAATTTCAAGGACAGTCAGTGCAGAATTAAAAAACAAAAATCTGAATTACATCCCCCTCTGCCGCTCCTAGTAGCTTAGGGGGTGGGGGTGTATTTTTTTCATTATCTGTGCCCCTTTCTGATCATGCCCTGGTCGGAGCAGAGAGAATATTTCTTCAGTTTCGGGTGCATCCCTGTTTCGCTCCTGCTCACATGTTTTTCTGCCTTGGCTCAAGTCCCAGCCAGCCACCTGCCCATCTCCTTGCCCTCCCTGGTGGAGTGATCATCTTTCGCTCCCCACCCAGTAGTAGCCGGGGTCCGGAGAGAGTAAGACTTGACAGGCTGTGAGGCTGGTGGTGGCGGTGACGGGCAGTGTGTCGCTAATTGCTGCCATTACTAGTATAAAAAAAATGTCCCCGGATTTCATTTAAAAAATCTGGTCACCTTAATGTAGTCCCTTTCCTGGGGTGACAACTCTGCGCAGTACGGTTGTCACCATAGGACAGGAAGTGTTATTGTCAGAACTACCAGGTTTAAACAAAGGGAAAACGGTGTGAAAAAAGAAAACAAATGAAGCTATCACATCTAAGAACCGCTACGATGCAATACTATCAATTTTTGTTCTTTGGTTTAGATACAAAATAACTGCTTCTAAGCTACATTACAATGTATTACATACTTTCCAACATGGTGGAAATTAGATGCAAAAGTCCAGACAACTTCTTTTTTTAACTCTGCACAATGCCAGGTATTCGGCAGATCCTTTCTGTGTGCTGATTAAGAAAATCAGTGGATCTGTCATCGGCCCCCTATCTCGGCAAGAAACCTGCCCATCTTTGGCATCCCGAAAGCTGGCCATACAGACAAACTATTTCACTGACTTCAACAACTGATTAGAAATCTGTCCATCTATATGATGTCTCCTAATATTTACCCAACTGCTGTGATTTTTCTTTTCCACTGCAAACGCAGTGAGAGAATTGTTAAGTTTAATCAGTCACATGGATTTCCATCTTGCTGGGAAATTTCTGTGGTGGATATCGCATCACTCTTTGTAGCCAACCCTTAGCTACTGCTCGTTTCTTGGGTCCAACACTACCAATATAAAGATGTTTGGACGTTTGGGTTAATGCTTAGGCCGCGTACACACGCGCGGACTGTTCGCCCAACTTTGTTCGCCCAACTTTGTTCGCCCAACTTTGTTCGCCCAACTTTGTTCGCCCAACTTTGTTCGCCCAACTTTGTTCGCCCAACTTTGTTCGCCCAACTTTGTCCGTCCAACAGTTTCGGCAAACAGTCCGCTCAAAATTAGCATGGACGGACATGGCCACACACGACGAACGAACAGTTTGCTGAAACCGTGCGCGATGACGTGAACGGCACGTACGACGGGACGAAAAATACGACGTCCTATACACTGCATTATAACTTTCGGCGTGTAAATCCTTTCTGAGCATGCGCGGAACTTAGTTTGACGAACAAGCCTACACACGGGCGGACTGTTCGCTGAAACAAGGTTTCAGCGGACAGTTTTTCGGAAATTCCGTAAAACCTTGTTCGTCAAACTGTCCGCTGAAACTGTCTGCTGAAAGCCCACACACGAGCGGACTGTCCGCCCAAACACTGTTCAGCGGACAAAGTTGGGCGAACAGTCCGCGCGTGTGTACGCGGCCTTAGAATGAATCCACTACCTCCAGCAAGATGTCCACCCTGACCTGGCATGACATAATTGAGACCCCTTGGACATTTAAGGCATTTTTCAGGCATTTTTAGTGCTAAAATAGCACCTGTAAAGTGGCTGAAGAATGCCCTCTCATGCCTCCCCAGTGTGAAAGCCTGAGTACTTTCACACTGGGATGGTGCACTTGCAGGAATAGAAAGTCATGCAAGCAGCATCTTTGGTGCGGGAGTAGTGTATACACCACTCCTAAACCGCCCCTGCCCATTGAAATGAACACCGCAACACAGGCGCTTTTAACCCTTTCTGCCACTAGCAGGGCGACTAAAACTAGCAGAGCTTTACTGCTAGCGCGGCCCGTGCCCCAGTTTGAAAGGGGTCTAAAGCTGGGACTGCAGGAATACCGAGTATCATCACCTAAAGCTGGGAAATACGGGATAAGCAAAAATTGTCCAAATACAAGAGTCATGTGTATTGTTCGTTGAATCGTGGTGTGCACTGTGTAGTAATCCAGTGTGAAACTTTGTCTCTGTGCAGGAGCTTCCTGTAATAAAGACCGGTCTCTGTTGCTCTTTCTTCTTGTGCAGGGTGACTGGTCTCATCTCCACCCCCTACTGTAGTTTTCTGCAGGCACCCTGTAGTGGGTGGGGCCTTCTAGACCTCTCCTACACTACAAGGTAATATCTGGCTTTTCAAAGGCTTCTGGTGCACACAAAGTGAATGTATGTCCTTTGTGGCAATTGAGCAATACAATTTTTTTCAGCTTTAACGTAATTGTAAAGTTAAATAAAAAAAACAAAAAACAAACATGCTTATCTGCTCTGAACAATAGAATTGCACAGAGGGGCCCGATCTTCCTCTCTGGGGACTTCCTCTGGCGCTCCTGGCTCCTCGTCTCAGTCTTCCACTATAGAAAGCTGCTTCCTATTCTAGCACACCTGTGGGCTCCACTTTCATCGCAGGATTTAACTGACAGCAGCAGGAGCCAATGGCTCCCGCTGCCTCAGAAAAGCCTCTGGGACTGGAGAGGGCCTCTACAGATGGCCACAGGGCTGGATTGAGTGAGGGCCCAGGTAAGAATAAGGGGAGTGAGGGGGAAATATTACCATCTAAATATTTTTTGCGTTAAACCTGAACTCCAGGAAAAAAATGTTTGTTTTCCCTGTGGTGGGACTGTGCCCACACTATGGGTTAACTGCTCATTCTTTTCTAAGGGAGAGGAAAGCGGAGATATACTTACCACATCCTCCAGTCCTACCAGCACAAGACCGGTCCAGCACCCCCATGCTCCAGTGGTCTTGAATAGTGGACTGTTGCTGACGTCATCACATCCAGAGCAGGCTCCATATACCAGGAACAGTCCACTCTACTGCTGGACTGTGGGGGAGCACCATTTCCAAAGGATTGAAGGAACAGGAGAGTAGAAGCTTTCTGCTCACCCCTAGACTAAATGAGCAGTTGACCTGTGCAGTGTGGGCACAGCCCCACTACATAGGAAAAATAGTTTTGCCCGGAGTTCAGCTTTAATGTAGGGAATGCAATAAGGTAAAAAATATTCCGGCTTTAGAACCACTTTGATAACAAAGGAAAATGAGTTCTCATTTTAGCTATTTTTGTTGGAAACGCTCCGCTGACTAATCAGATACAAAACTGCAACAGACCATTACACATAATAAAAAACAGAAAAGACTTGTAAAACTGTATGAATACATACAGTACAATGAACAGCAATGCAGACTGAAAGCAAACTGGCATCATAACATACCAGGAGGCAGGAGGGTATAAGCACATATTTAGCGAGGAATGCTGAACTGAATCAAAAATTGCATATCTCCTTGAAAGAGAAGAGCAGGGGATTTCCACTCATAACATGTTGGCATCACTGCTTGTCCCAGGGCAAAACTTTAACCTTGTTCTGCCAAAGAACAGCTATTTCCATATATGATATCCTCCGAAAACTTCAAACCTGTCAGAGTGCAAGCTTTTCAATGAACGTGTACTTGTTTAACCCTTTTGTGGCTATAACTTTTTTTTATGACTTTTACTGTACTTTTTTTTTTTTTTTTTAAGCATGGCAATGAGACATGATGTGGATATGCTAGAAATAAGGGGTTTTAACACCTTTCTTTGACTGTAGGCCCCAGAAGTATTAAGAGGATTACAATAGCAATATATTATGGACCTAATGTCTCACCTCTGCTAGCCTGTTTATTACAACTTTCTGGCAAGGGCTCAAGAAATGTGTGAAATACTTTGTGTTCTGAAATGCTCAATGTTCTCTCTGTACTACTTAACAGCCTTCTTATTCCATTATTAATGTATAAGTCACCGGCAAATTAAGCTGCTGTCCAAGGTCTCATTAAACAGAGCACAAATCACCCTGGTCTGCAGCTCCCTGGTGACTTGATCCCTTACTCACTACCCCTCCCTTTGCAATTGTGTTGCACCTGTCTGCTCCCTAAGCAGTCTCTGATTCTGTACTATTTCTTTCATTGTGCTGCTTTTTTTTTTGTCACCCTGCATAGCAGACATGCTTTTTTGGGAATCCCTATTTGGCGATCCCTCGTAGTGCTCTCCCCACCTCCACCCATTCCATACATGGGCTATGGGGTCCACGGACCCTGCCCTCCCCCTCACCTACTCCATTAATGGCTTCTTTGCTACTCAATGGCCCAGAAGCTACCAAATAAGGAGAGGCCGCCTGCCTTTCCCTGTGGAGCTCCCTACTGACTCTACATCTTCAGGCAGAGTATAAATTGACAACTCAGTCCCCAAGGCAGCACCCAGCCAATTTCAATCACAGCAGCCAGCTCTCTTGTGCTGACCAGGTGAGTACCAGCAGGGACCTATAGGTGGCTTGTTGCGTCTTCCCGTCAGATGGATTTCAACACTTAGACTACTGGGACAATCAAGTCAAGCTCGGATTTTTTTTGGAATTATTTTGAAACAAACTTCTTCTTTTTTTTTTTTTTTTTTTTTTTTTTTTTTTAGTTCAATACAAGAAAACTGGTTTACATTTAAAAGTCTGAACAGAGCAGGATTACCCGACAGCAAAGGCTGAACGTATTCAAGGAAACTTACATTTTAGTCTTAAACAGATTTTAATTGGTTAGAGGATATTGGTGCAGTGCATTCTGGGATCAGTGCTACTTGCCGTTCTTCTTCTAAATTATGCAATGAAAGCAATCTGCAGCTGTCACATATAGATTTTTTTTTTTTTTGTTATACCACTAAAGTGGGACATTGTCAGTGGGACACTATTTAGTTAATAAACTATAGCAATATATAATAAATAATAATATATATAATAGTAATAAGAGTAATAAAAGGGGATAGGATTCATTGAGGAATAACTACTTCCTTTTTTTTAATGATACGTATTTATAGTTATTTAGCACGGACAACTTATTCAGTGCTTTACATTATATATTGTACAATCAGATTGGTCCATGCTTTCAAGGAGAGTCTAACTCATACATACACATACTAAAGCCTATTTAGACAGGGGCCAATTAACCTACCAGCATGTCTTTGGAGTACTGCTTTATTTACATGTATGTAGCATTAGCCCTATTGAAATTGAAAGTAGATGACCTCAAAATACCCAAAACTTTTCATAGTCTGCCCAAATTTCCCTTCTTATTTTTAATGGTTAAAATCATAAGATTTAACCCCTAGTTCAGCTATTGTAAAAAGCAAATCACATTAAACTTTTCGGCTCCTTCATGCTGTTACTTACTGCATGGAAGAGGTTAACAAGCTTGAGGATCATAGGAATGTTGTGTGGATGAGTATGTCCGGACTGGAGAAGGGAAGGACAGTGAGGGTTGGTGTGTGGAAGACAGCTGCTCCTTGACATGAGGATCTAGGATTACAAGGACAGGAGGGGCTGCTAAAGCACATTTGATATATTTATTTTACCAATCGTTTGATTTGAATTCAAGCAGATTTCTTACTTTGTGCAAAACCTTTTTTTTTTTTTTTTTTTGATTTTAGAGGAAAAAAAAGTTTTAGATTACAATGGCACCTGATATGACAAGTTAGATAAATTTAAAATGGATAATTTTATTTAAAAAAAAACCCAGGCTGAGCAACGGTTGCACCTTGGAGTATAACCTAACCCTAGTCAAAACTTTTTTGCTCCGTTTTTAATACTTTACGGAATAGTTATTACCGCTGTCAAGTTTTTATTGTTTGTGTCCCCCCTACCTTCACTATTTATCCAGATAACTTAGGGACTTTGACACTGAGATAGAAGGCCATGTCAAATAAAAAATGTAAAGCTGTAACCAGAACAGAAGCAGAGAAGAAATCTAGTGGTGACAACTAACAGGATTTCGCCTTATTCCCTCACTTTGAAGATGTTTCACTTCTTGCTGTGTCCCCAAAACAGGAAATGAAAGGGAATCTCTGCAATGGGAAAAAAGGGGGATTATAACTATCCCATACCCGATCCAAAGCCACAGAAATAACTTTTTTAGCTTTAGATACGCTTTAAGGATGATCTGTGCAGTATAGCTGTGATTTAATGTTGTAATGTGGATCCTTTTATTGCTAATCAACCATGTAGAACAAAGTAGACATAAAATATTTGTGTACATTGAGTTATTTAGTTTAAAATATACAGTATATTTGTAAATTGTGTTATTTAGTGAGGGCATAGTGCTGCAATGTTCTAGTATATGGTAGACAATTAGTTGCTATGGCTCATTATTGATGGCAACTGTAATTGTCTCCTATGTGCCAGTACATTGCCACATTTTAACTGATAGAATATAAATTTATACAAAATATAATGTAAACTCTAGTTCTGTGTTTAAATATATGTACTACTTTTGTTAGCAGCGCTTGGGCTGTGTGCATGTAAAAAGTCAGTTCTGAGTCTTTTCTAAGTCTTTTCTATTTTCACCTATTTACAGAACTTAACCTGCCAACATGTGCGACGATGAGGAGACTACCGCCTTGGTATGCGACAACGGCTCAGGGCTGGTAAAGGCTGGGTTCGCCGGGGATGATGCTCCTCGTGCTGTGTTCCCCTCAATCGTTGGTCGCCCTCGTCATCAGGTACGCAACCTTTTCTCACTATACTTAAAATATTTGAACGGCATACCAGATAGTGATAGGGAGAACTAGCCTACCTTGAAATTGTATTTAAGGGGTTTTTAAAAGCAAAATTTAGGGTCTAAAAGGCATACAATCACCAAAAATAAATTAACATAGTATCAAGGCTTTTCTACTAATCTCTCAAAGTATAAATATAGTTGCATAGACCACTCTCTAGGCCAATGAGGCTACAATAGTTAAATAATTCAGATTGTTTGCAACAAGCCTCTGTATCTGTAGCTGTTAATCTTTCCTTGTTTTTCTACTACTGGAAGATAAAAATAGCAAGTGCACAGGCCCTGTCCTGCAAGGTTCAGTGATAAGACGAGCCAGTTATTAATAGGCAGCTTTGAGCCTGCTTATATTCTCCTACCGTACTGTGTGCTGGGTGAAATTTTCCTTGTTATACAGTTAACGCTGGCACACTTTGAATGGCGCTGCCATAGCTGAAATAACAGCGGGAGCATTTCTAACATCCAAATGCTCATGAGGGGAAGCTAAGCATATTATAATTAAGCTTTGCCAACAGCCCATTAGTATCAGTTACTGCTGCCCTGCCAAGTTCCCCACAGGGAATTTACTGGGTCCATTGGCACTTGGGTCATAGGCAGCTGGGCAGCTTAAAGGGTCAAATTAAAATAATGCCAGCTGAGTAATGATCCTGTCACCTTGAGTTGTAGGTCAAAGCTTCTTTAATCTGAAGTTATAAACGCACTGTGACACAGACTTCTAAATATCAAATATGTACTATTATCAACATACTGTAACAATATGTTCTGTGTTTTGTAAGCGCCAGTGTTTTTTAACTTTAGTCTTCCATTTTTCCTACTTTAGGGAGTCATGGTTGGTATGGGTCAGAAGGACTCCTATGTAGGTGATGAGGCTCAGAGCAAGAGAGGTATCCTGACTCTGAAATACCCCATTGAGCATGGTATCATCACCAACTGGGATGACATGGAGAAGATCTGGCATCACACCTTCTACAATGAGCTCCGCGTAGCCCCAGAGGAGCACCCCACCCTGCTCACTGAAGCCCCCCTGAACCCCAAGGCTAATCGTGAGAAGATGACCCAGATCATGTTTGAGACCTTTAACGTCCCAGCCATGTATGTTGCCATCCAGGCTGTGCTGTCCCTGTACGCCTCTGGTCGTACCACAGGTGAGAACTAAAAAGCAACGTATAGTGTAATAAAGACAAAATATGAGACTAAGCTAACATTTCAACATAAAATTTGAGAAAAGTGTCTAGATACCCATAACATGTTGACTCCATGGCTAATACGAATTTCTCTTTGCTATAGTTTTTTTTTTTATATTCCTTTGATATGCTAAATGCTTTTCCAACATTTAAAAAAAAAAAATACCAAGCATCTCTTCTGCTGAACGTTAAGGTGTTAAATAATTTAGTCCAACACATAGTACTTCTCTTTGTACAGAATCATAAACTAGACGCTACAGAAAAACCTTAGTCTTGATGATGTCAACAAATTGGCAGTTTTTGTTCTCTATCAAACCAACCCTTAGTAATGTACAAAAGTCAAATTAATTCATTGCAAGTGCAAGCAGAATGCTATGGAAGGCTTAATCTTCCTACACTGTTGACACAGACATCTCGTCTCTGAATCCAGCCTGTTTTGCGGTACAGAAATCATGGCATATATTTACCAAAATAGCACTTCACAGAGAAGGGGGAGTGAAGCGATGTGACCCCATGCTGCCTTGCATTGAACACAGGGGTAGAAACATCTGTTACAAACAGAAGCGAGAAGTAGCAGTAATTGCTTTTAAGTTCTCTATTGCTGTTTTTATGTAGATCCCCAAAGATAGTAGGCTGATGAGAAAGAGGAATACAACTGCAAGTGTCATAATCTCTCTTGCAAGCAATTTGTCGGCAGCCTTGTTCGTTGCCATTTTCTGTTCACTGCAGTAAAATATTTTGCCCTATGTGATCAGGTGGCTTTGTATTTTGAGGAATTATACATTTTTTAATGCCCTATAGCGTCGCTTAGTACTTCCTACTATCCCCCACCTTTGCCAGGTAGCTGTCCCTGTACCTACTCTGGACTTGCAAACATACAACAGATTTTGCAGCAGCTTATGTGCTGAATTTCTATTTACGCTGTTCATAGTGATTGACCCACAGTACACAGACATTTACTCTAGAAATCTGTCCGATTTTACTTCATCTATTTACTTTTGTTTGTGATTCCCAGGTATCGTTCTGGACTCCGGTGATGGTGTCACACACAATGTCCCCATCTATGAAGGGTATGCTCTGCCCCATGCCATCATGCGTCTTGATCTGGCTGGCAGGGACCTCACAGATTACCTCATGAAAATCCTGACTGAGCGTGGCTACTCTTTTGTGACCACAGGCAAGTTTTCTGTCATCTTTTGGCTTCTAAGAATGTATTTCCTTTAGGGCCCAAAATCTCAAAGGTTTTATCCTTAGAGCCAGCTTCATGGCAGTACAGAAGCAATGTCACACAGAACTGGAATCTTTAATTACATTTTTAGTGCCTACAGCACATTAACTTACAGTAGCTTCAGTCAGAAGACTAGCATGGCTGTGTGATACACATGCAATGTATATCTTGAGATTTGAAGCATTATGTAACTACTACACAAATCTCATATTACATACCAGTCAAACTCATGACAACCTAGGGCAAAGCCAAGATGTTCTTGCCTTATGAATGCAGAATTGGCTTACTTATATTTCAAATTACATAAAGAAGGCTGATGTTCATTTATGAACATTGCATATAAAAAAATATGCATTACCCTTACTACCATTAACTTAAAGCAGCCAATCAAACTTTATCTTTCATTAGGCTTGGTAATTTTAGACTAATAAGAGATGCATCTAATGGGTTTTTGTGTTACTGTACATCCCCTTTTTGTAATTAATCAAACGAAACCCATATAAGTATGCACTGCCAATACATTTAAGCAGGGGGGATTTGCACTGAGGTTTAAAGAAATTTCAGGCTACAACCTAATTTCTGCATTTTCAAGCGCTGTGGTTGCAGAGCTGCGTGTTTAAGATACATTTTACACTTGGTTTACGGTTTATGCCTTAGAAATATGTGCTTTGCTGGAAACCTCACCTCAGATGTAGTAAACAGGATTTTTGTTGAACTCATTACTTTAAAATGCATACGTGTGCCTATAGTCTAAATGCCCTAGTAATGGTTACTGTAAATGTTTTCTTCATATCAAAACTCTCATTTAATAACTTTATATTTTTCCCATCTACAGCTGAACGTGAAATTGTCCGTGACATCAAGGAGAAGCTGTGCTATGTGGCTCTGGACTTTGAGAATGAGATGGCAACTGCTGCCTCTTCCTCTTCCCTGGAGAAGAGCTATGAACTTCCCGACGGCCAGGTCATCACCATTGGCAATGAGCGTTTCCGTTGCCCTGAGACCCTCTTCCAGCCTTCCTTCATTGGTAAGCTATGCAACTAGAATCTAACCACTGATCTGCTCACAGACACAAGAGGTGTTTGGAAGATCTGCCTACTAAACAGTCGGTGCACAACAGCACATAGGTTGAGTGTACAGGTTTATGTAGACAATCATTCCATAGTCTAGTCTCATAGCAATGACGGCAATCAGCTATTTGTATACAAACTGACATCCAATTGTTTTTCTGAGATTGGTTGCCAAAAGGATATTTGTACACATTGCCCATAAATATGAAGTATTTGCCTGATTAGGTGCATCTCATTGTTATCGACACTTCAGCCATTACTATCCAATATCAACAATAAACCCAATACTCCTTCATTCTATGGTTTCAAAAAAATAAGATGCCATGTTAAGACTTATTTATCTTATTAGCTGATATATATGGAGACCCAGTATTAAACCCTTGCAAAGAGGAATATGAAAGGTCAGGAGAAAGCATTTTAAACTAAAGTTTTCAATTGATTCAGAATATAAGCCCCACCACCGATAATGCTTTACATCACACAACTATAGGCACTGTGACCTCACAATTCTCCTGATCTTACCTAAGAAATTATAAGCCGCATAGCATGATGGTTGCTGCATTGCTCTATTTTAAATCCTGTCTAGTTAAGTGCTGATTAACGTTTGAGGCACATAAAAGAACTTTCATACCATTCTCCACAGCCAACACAAGCTGTGACTTCAACAAAGACCCTTTTATAATTTTCAGGCCCTGACACCTGTTAAGTTATGTAGGCAGTTGCTGTCCATTTGGCAGCATTTGTTAATCCAGCACAGCACAGTACATTATCAGCACCTGTTCTTCACAATCACCACTATTTGCACACAAATCATAATCCTTTTACTTGCAATTACCAGGTATGGAGTCTGCTGGTATTCATGAGACCACATACAACAGCATTATGAAGTGCGACATTGATATCCGCAAGGACCTGTACGCCAACAACGTCCTGTCTGGTGGTACCACCATGTACCCTGGTATTGCTGACAGAATGCAGAAGGAAATCACTGCCCTGGCCCCCAGCACAATGAAGATCAAGGTAAGCTTTCAATATAAACTGAGTAGTTTACAATATTACAATGCCAAAACAAATGACCCAGACTCATAGAACATCCTATATTACCAGTAATGTACAACCATACATTCTGAATAGAGAAAATAAACCTTCTTTTTAAAAAAAGGAAGAAAAAAAGTATAATTTACGTTTAAAGAATGATAAGGGCTTTTACATGCTAATCAATTAAGTTTTAGTTTATATGAACTGAGAACCACAGTCTCAGTCATATAGATGTTCTCATACCTATTTTATGTATAACATCTATAAGATCAAACTGGTAGACTATTATATCTATAGAGGGGTTGCTGCACAGTGACTCTGATTAAAGATACTTTACTCATCCCCTTCTGTTCTTTTTTACATAGATCATTGCCCCACCTGAGCGTAAATACTCTGTATGGATTGGTGGCTCCATTCTGGCTTCTCTGTCCACCTTCCAGCAGATGTGGATCAGCAAACAAGAGTATGATGAGGCTGGACCCTCCATTGTGCACAGGAAGTGCTTCTAAACCGTTCACATTCTCCTTCGTTCAAATGTACACAGTACCTCCGACTCAAGACAAAGAATACATGGGCAGCCACTGTACAGTTTTACACTCCATCATATTTATTACTTTATAAATAAAACAAGTGCCGTTATTAAGTTCAGCAGCGTTTGCCTGTCTTATTTTCTGACTGGGATGTTTTATTGCAAAATAAAAGGAACCATCTTCTGAAGGCTTGGCTTTGTTGTCTGACAGTTTCTTGGGAAAAATATAAGCAAATTAGTGCAGCTGAGGGCTGGACCGCTGTTGCGTTTTGGGTCCATGCATGCAGAAAAACAAAATAGGTATGCTAGTTCCCCATTACATTGATTGTAATTAGAAGGCAATATACTGAGAGCAATACCCATGACTGAGCACTATTTATTAGAATATTGCATACATAAAGCAACCACAAACCTTGTCTTTCACTGTTTTTCCACAGTAGTACCAATTAGCCAAATCTTTACATATGCCTTAATAATGATCAATGAATTATTGTAATACTATATGAAAAAAGTTTCTTAAATTCTGGTAACAGCAAGAAATATTATCAGTAGTAATCAAAAGAACAACTCATAAGAGGTGTTCAGAAATTTGAATTGCATGGTTATGAATGCTCGTGTATCCTAACCCATTTTTATTACACTAGAAAACTCATTGCTTCCAAGAGACATGTTCTTGTTGGCTGTATAAAGGATCCTATCAGAAGAGAGGTTTTAAGCTATCAATGCCAAACACAGCTTATGAAAATTCTAGTTGCCTCACTGATAGTGTACCTTCAGTTCTTGAAGTCAATGATGCACAACAAGTATTCATTTAAAGACGTATGGCTATTCTGACTTTACTAAAATTTGTACTTGTTTTAGGCTCATGCCTTAGATGACAAAAAAAGCAAGTGGGTCCACACCGCCCAGTCAAATTTTTATTTAATGAGGTCAGCAATGGCAGGCCCCAGCCATTACTTAATGGTTTCAACCTAAAATCAAATGGCGCTACTTAAAAACCTGATGGTTTTGGAATGAGGTCTTGATATGCTTATGTTTAAAAATGCATTAATTAAAAACATGTTTTTCAACCAGTTTTTATATGTTTTGACATGTGGTGACCTTGGTTTCAAGAAATCAACACCCAGAAATGGCAGGATTTTGTGTACAATATCTTACCATATTAGGGGTGGACTGACAACTCATGGGGCCCCCGGGCAATAGGAGATTATGGGGCCCCCAGGCAATCTGAGATTATGGGGCCACACGGTACACACACACAGTATACACATACATGTATACACAGACATGTATACACAGACATGTTTCTATTGGCTGAGAAGGTACTGGAGAGGTGGGGCAGCTATAATCTCAGGATTTTTAGACCAAAAGGATGTCGGTAAGGGACATTTCAGAGACAGATGTAAAAAAAAAAAACAGTCCGCCCCTGTACCATATACATGTCAACTGTACCGCCTAATAGAACAGTGCCATTTCAGAAGTGTTTTTTATGCAGTGCACTATTGCATTACCAATTTGTGCAGGATTCTGAAGTAGGCCATACACCTTACTATCTGATTGTACAGTCTCCTTTTAGTTCTACCAACAACTGAGTGCAAGAGCCTACTTAACTGCATGCAAATAGAATAACTTGCGTGGACAGGCCATCACATTGTATAGGTTTGGTAAAATCTAAAAGATGACTGTATATAAAGACTGTAATATGTAGATAGTGCTGCGCAGTAATATGTATATTGTCAATAAAAATACTATAAAATAAATACTTTGGGCAATTGAAATTTTTTACCAAATCACCTCAATATACATACCAAGAGGTGGTTTGGTGAAAAAATTCCAGTATGCATGTTTTTTATCAAATTTTTGTTGACATGTACATGTTGTGCCGCACTATCTACATATTAATATTAGTCTGGTGGTGTGGGAGCACATAACTGCATAAGAGGCAGTTTACAATTTAATTTTGTTTTTGTATTATTAACACTTGGTGGATAACACTGTAGATGGTATTTTTTGATTCACTATCAGTTGATAAGATTATAAAATGTATGATCACTGGTCATCTTTAGTCTTGAATCTTGACGGAGAGAAGAGTTTTTTTTCTTACTACATTCTTTTACAAAACTACTGTACATATGCTATTGGGAGCAGAATGACCACTTGATTTATCCCTGCCTATAAGAAGCAATTAAAAGTGCAGATACACACAGAAAATATGGTTTCTCTATAAAGAGGAGCTATAATAACCACAGCAATAGGTGCAGCTAGTAGAGTCACCCAGTCATCATATAACAATAACATTGCCACTTTAGTAATATGGGGGCATATGTCCTGTTTGCAACAGCTGCTCTTCAAGGCATTTGGTTCTCCGAAGTACATCCAAAATGGTACACAGTCTACACATAGATTACTTTAAGTATTTCCAAGGAATCATGTTCATACTCCTTAGAAATATTACTAAATGAAAACCTATATTGTAAACTTGTAATATTAGAAAGTGGTATCATATATCTGTAGAAAATAACACAAGTCATATAATATTATAAGTAGCAAAGTACCACCAGAAAACAACCAGTTGACACACTGACGTGTGCATCGTACATTCTCAACATATTTAATATTTACTGTAGATATGCAAGTCAAACGAAACAAATGTACGAAAGCATACAAGAGGACACACTCTCTAACCTTCACAATACAGCTGGCTGGCCTTCTGTTCTGATGTAGCTAAGACTTTAAGCTAATGCATATGAATTAAGAGGATATTACAATCGCCCCCTTGATATGATGTACTGTGAAGGTCTTTGTGGGCCGCTGATTCACATCTGCCAGGTTACTGTTGACCTCTTGTTGTAGCTAGAGGACTGTGTCACATGCTTTTGGTGCATGTAGTAATCCAGTTAGGGAGATAGACCATCAGGGATTTTAAGCAGTAAAAAAAAATATAGGAAAATGGTTTTAAAACAACTTAAGCCTTAAGCCCCATTCTTCCCTATACGATAGAATACTTTGGTTTGCATAATTGTATTTCTCATTCTTTCATTGACAGGCACAGCCTTCATTATTCAGAATCATAGGGTTACATCGCCCCCTAGAGGAGTAGGACACTAGGCAGAAAAAGACTAAGGTCATGGGCAGTCTTAGGTTATATACACATCCCTCTCTGCTATAGGCCTTCAGGTTTTTCGTTTGCCCAATCAGAAGTAAGGACCTAGTTCCATTCTGGGATCTCTAGTCCTGGCAATTTTTATTTTTGTTTGTTTTTCCTGGATTTTTCCGGTGAGATCTACAATCAATTTACGGGCTGGACATTTGATCCAGTGGTCGCCCCTGTCTGGCCAGCGAGTGCACGCAGACTGCAGCTATGCGTTAGGTCACCACAACATAGCCCCACCGGACGGGGGCTGGGCCTGCAAGTTAAACGTCTCATGAGGTCTCATATGACCGGGTCTCGGCTTGATTTGCAGTGTCCCTCATGGCCGACAGCCCCCCACTTCGGTGGTGGGGAGGTTCTGTCTGGAGTGGTACCTGGTTGGTCCTGGTATGGTGAGTAAATATCCCCCTCTCCCCTTTGGGGTTTTTTTTTGTAGTGGAAGCAGGCCCTTCCCTAGGCCGGTCAGTCCTGCGGGTTCCCCTCTGGCCCTGGAGGTCCCTTGGCAACCCCCCTTTCCCCCTCCCCCTCCATATGGGGTAGTGTGCCTCGGTTGATCCTGGGGGACAGGATTAAGTCCTGGTGGGCTGGAGCTGCGTGCCATCAGGTGCTCTGCTTACCAAGGATCCTCTCTTGCTCTCATCCTGAGAGGCTACAGGGTTCTCACCTGCATCTGTGGAAGCCTCATGTAGCGCAGCCGGTGGCCATTTTGCTGTAGCCGGTATCCTTTCCCCTAGTGCCTCATGACTTCCTATGGCCGGCAGCCATGTTTGTGTAGCTCAGCGGCCATGATATGGTGGATATTGGTTCATGCAATGGCGGCCATTACTGTGTAGCCCAGGATGGTGTTTTTAGCAGGCGGAAGCTCCTCCTTTCAACCTGGCGCTGACTCCTGTGTTTTCTTCTTCCTCGTACATCACGTCCTAACTCTGCTGTGGGGTGTCCTGGTGATCCGATACCGCTACCGGTGTGGAGGGTGTGCCATCGCAGTGGTAACTTGGTGTGGGGGTCTCTTTTTTTTTTTTTCCTCTCCTATGGAATCTCAGGAGCATGTTTCCCCACCTGAAGGAAAATTGTTTTATTTCTCGCAGTGGAAGATCTATTAAGTACCAGCAAAAAATAATATAATCTAAATACTGTATTTTTCAGACTATAAGATGCATTTTTTTCCCCCAGAAATATGGGGGAAAATGTGCCTGTGTCTTATGGTGCGAATAATTGGCACCGCCCCCGCCGCGATCCGGAGTGCTCCGTGGCCTTAGGAAAGTCTCGGAGCGGCGGCCATCTTAGGGCACCCGCCGTTTGCAATGTGATCGCTCCATCAAATGACGGAGCGATTGCTTGTAAACAAACTGGCATTATTCCTCTCTCCCCTCTATGTACAGATCTGTACAGTGGAGGGGAGAGATCGGATGGCAGCAGTGCTGTGGGCTGGATCTGTAGTGCCCACAGCGCTGCTCTGTGACATGTGCAGTCACAGCCATCCCTCCATACTCTGCAATACCCTGCCAATACTCTGCACTACTCTGCCTTACTCTGTCATACCCTGCCAATACTCTGCCATACTCTGCCATACTCTACCAATACTCTGCTAATACTTTCTATGGTAATGGTCACATTTTTTTTCTTGTTTTCAACCACTAAAACCTAGGTGCTTCTTATGGTCAGGTGCGTCTTAGCCCCTGTACACACGGTCGGAGATTTCAACAACCAAATCCGTCGGATTTTGTCCGAAACTGTTGCATACATACGGTCGGACTAAGTTGTCGAAAAATCCGATCATTCAGAACGTGATGACGTGATTTCGTTACGATGGGACTACGTTCAGGCTAGTAGCCAATAGCTTTGATGTAGGAATTTGATCTGAGCATGCGTGGCACTTGGTCTGATCAAAATTCTCCACACATGATCGGAGTATGTCCGTTCGAACCAGTTGGTTGGAAAATATTTCCAACAAGTTGGAAAATTGGGTACGACGGATATTCCGATGGAATCAGTCCGATGCATACCACACACAGTCGGATTATCTGACAACACGGTCCGATAGGACACATTCCGACTGATTCTCCGACCGTGTGTACAAGGGCTAATGGAGCGAAAAATAAGGTAAATGTGTAAAATCAAATTACTACTGATTACTCCCACCTAAGTGGGGTAGAAAGGTGAGAAAAAGAAAATAGAGGTAGGTGTGGCGTTGTTCATTTAAATAGCTTAAATAATTTTTTTAATTAATGATGTGCCTAGTAGGATTAATTAATATAGCTTGTGAAAAAATAAATAAAAATAAAAATAAAATCTATTGTATGTAATGATATAGAAAAATGCAGAAAAAATGCACAAAATTATAGTATAAGATTTGATACTACACACAAATGCACAAAATTAATCCATAGCAAAAAAGTCCATGACTGCGTGAAAAAATGCAAAATTAATTATATATCTCCAACGTGATCAGATGTTTACAACATGAATATACTAATACAATTTAAAATTTTAATATAAAACAAATATAAAAGTTCATAATTCCAAAAAGATTTTGTGCTGGTGAAGGAAAAAAAAACCCTGCTGCTCTAGTTCCTCTTGGAAGGGGCACACAGCATATGTGATTTATTCCTGCTCTTATTGTGACTGCACTGACCAGAGAACATTCCCCCTCCCGGGGTATGGATCATTCAGTTTTTTCCACTGTGCAGCACTCTGGAAAATTATCCAATCCTAGATGTCCTGGTAATGTTTCACTTACGCATTGTACAAAAGAGAGAAGGATCCCAATAGTGTAATATTGTAAAAGACCTTGTTTATGTAGCACTGATCCTGAGCTGCTGGTTTTATTGGGCTTGCCGTTACCTTCTTGACCTCGTCTGTGTCTAGGGGTTTCCCATGGTAGATGGCCCAAAGAATTGTAGAAACTGACACTGGATCCTCCTTTTAGGATATTTATTGAAAAGATAACGGTTTCTCAATGAAGAGTATAAGGTTAGGAAGAAAGTTCATGTACTTTTTGGAACTGCAGAAATCAGAAGTTTCTCACAGTAGAAATCCAGAGAATTACCATTTCACAACTGGATTTTTACAGCTACCGGATAGACCTAGCAGCTGATAGTGTTTAAGTAGTGCAAAGTCTCTGCCACAGACTTGGATGTAGAACACTTGTGAAAAGTCTCTGCCACAGACTTGGATGTAACTGAGGGTCATAGATAAATTTAAAGAGCTATCATACGGTACCAGTATCTCGCAGCCAGTCCAGCGATACTGTATGAATGTAGATCCATTTAGTGTCCTTCGGAGGAGCCAGCCTTGTGCATACCCTCCTCCCTAAGAGTCCTCCCCTGGATGCTTCTCCAGTTGCTGGGCCTCTCCTCAGGTGAGACAGCACCGGACCACCTTTGAATCCTCCTCTCAGTTACTTCGCCTCGGGCTATCCAGCCCCGAGACTCGGAATTGAATGGATCCGCACCCCAGGCCATGGGGGCTGGTCAGGAGGACCAGGACCAAACAGACAGAAGCATCTTCTGGACCGGAACGCAGAATCACGCGATCCCCGTACCTTAAATACCACCTCCCAGAATGCACAGCAGGACGACACTCCCACTGGGCTGGTTCCGAGAAAGGATGGCACTCAATACGCCTAGCTAAACTGCGTTCTCACACTTGCCAGTGGTGACAGCGACACCTGTGGCCAAGGAGAACCCAGTGCAATCCAGCTAGACTGGTACTGAAACCACAATTTGGCATAACTAGCCCCAAAATCCAACTGTGGTTTTAGGAATATTAAATTGAAAAAAACATATAGTGCATGCTCGTCAGGAGCCGGCGCTACATTTATTTGTAAAAAATGTTTGGAAATGTACTCACATGTCTGGTGATTCATAAGGACAAGCTGGTGCTTTGTCCTTGTCCTTCATTCCTTCCAAGGGTTGTCTCTGATTTCCATTTAAATGAAGACATTGTGCTACCTTCTCTTTGTCCCAGGCCACAACATCCAAGGGAATTTGCCTTGGACACCTTAGATGTGGTACGGGTGATCAGGGTGTATTTGGCGGCCACTGAGTCCTTTCGGAAATGAGACTCCCTGTTCATGATCACGGACAGACCAAAGAAGGGGCTATCTGCTTCCTCTGTGACCATTTCTACATGGATCAGACAGATGGAGACTCAGGCCTATTCTATCAAGGGTCGGGTTTCTCCCTTCCCGTTGAAGGCACACTCTACTCAGGCGCTGAGTGCCTCCTGGGCCTTCCATCATCAGGCATCAGTGACGCAAGTTTACGAGGTGGCAAACCTGGTCATTGGTGCATACTTTCACAAAATTTAACAAGGTGGATGTACTGGCATCTGCAAATGCTTCTTTTGGCCGCAAGGTTCTGCGGTATAGAGGGTTTTTCCCTTGTGAAGGTTTTTGCTGTTCAGATTGAGCTCTAGTTGTTCTCGCTGAGCTCCAGGTTGTCTGGTTGGCCTGTTTTTTTGTTGGCTGCCCCACCCCTCATGTTTGGCACTGCTTTGGGACATTCCTATGGTTCTGAATAAAGAAGGCTGTGTCTGTCAATGAATGAATGAGAAAAATTGGATTTTTGACTTATCGCAAAATCCGTTTCTCTGAGTTCATTGACAGACACAGCAACAACCCTCTATGGAGTTGTTAATACTTCTAGTACTGCTTGTTACATAACTTAAGGCCTATAGCAGAGAGGGGGGCATAGCCAAGTCTTTTTTTCTGCCTAGTGTCCTACTCCTGTAGGGGGCGAAATAACCCTATGGTTCTGAATAAAGAAGGCTGTGTCTGTCAATGAACGGATTTTACGGTAAGTCAAAAATCCTAGGGACGTGGCCTGGCTCTGTTCCATGATGGATGTGTAATTCCTGAGCTCCTGTTCACCGAGGTTCAGCTACCTGACTACAAGCACTATCACCTGGAATAACTATGGAGAGCACACCCCAGAGTGCTTTGGAAACAAGGTTGAGGTCTCCCAGGAGCCAGGACACACAACTAAGCCGCCATATCCCGGAGATATTCCAGACACGGCCCAGGGACTCCACACTTGAGACACAGGCCTCATCCCACGAACCCCGCTAATCGAGTAGAAGCATTCCCCGGACCCAAAGCCCTCCATTGCCGGGCATGCACCCGACATCCACACTGAGCATGGCTGACCTCCCCTTGGTAGCAGTGGACATTAAAAACACGCTTTCGGCTACTATCGTGGATGCCATTTCGGAACTACGCTCAGATATACAGGCCATAGCCCTGAAAGTGGAGGGGGTTGAGGAGACGCAAACCCACCACAACGCTTCACTATGTCAAATGCAACAAGTCACAGAATCACATGCCGTGCACCTCAGAGAGATTAACCAACACACGAAGGACCTGAACAACTGCGGGAGATGCCGCAACCTACGGGTAAGAGGTCTCTCCAAATCCATAGACTCAAACCAACTCTCCCACGCGATTACTACCCTATTTAACGATCTGTTGGAAAGGGCCCCTGACATGCAGATAGTAAGAATGGAGCGTGTACACAGGGCTCTACGCCCGAGAGGCAGACACAGATCCCCCCAGGGATGTGATCTGCTGCCTCACAGATTTCATTCTGAAAGAGGAGATCTTGAGGAAAGCCAGGGGTCGAATATGCTTTTTATACTAAGGGGCAGACGTGAAAATTTTTCAAGATCTGTCCAACATAACATTACAGAGGAGGAGGGAGCTGAGACCTTTACTGGATGTACTAAGAGCAAACGCAATTTTGTCAGTTTAACGCTGGAAGTTCCCCTTTTGCCTGTCAGCATTTGCAAACTGCTGGAACACTTTTGTACCACCCTCAACATCCCGCTAGTCGAGCTGCCACACTGGTACAGTGACTTTTACCTCTCACCGTTGCGCAGAGCAACCTTGATGGATGGCATCATTGAAGCAGGCAAATTCAGTATCATTCGTAGACACAGTGCTCATCCACCATCTTCTCCATAACAGGTTGCACAGCCTTGCCTAATCATCGCAAGGCACACCACTCATAAGGAGGTAACCTGCCTTCTCCTTGTAAGATGCCCCACGATGACACGGAACACAACTCCGCTTACCCTCTTGCAAGTGATTGTAAACACGATGGATAACGTACTGACCCGACTCCACCTGAGAACTATGCCTCAGCAGATTGAACATTTTACCACTACCTACCATCCTGGATCACCAGACACCCAAGCCTACTGGACACTACCTTTTAAGATCTAGGCAGGTCCCACGATCCACGTTGAAGCCCAGACCACATGCACTAGCTGGAGATATCCACCGTAATTCCACCAAAAGGAAAAAAAAAAACAGGGGCGATGAACACCCATCCTCCAACTTCCAACTACACACGTACGCACGAGGCAAAGATGCTACAAACCCCAAGCCTGCCATAGACTACCTGGGACGCACAATTTTATGTCTCTGGGCTGTGCATGGGAATCTCTCTCCCTTAACAGTAACCACCGAACTATCCGAACCAACGAACCTCTTCTTCCATTACAGCTCCTACTACTATTTCCAAAAATCTTGGACTGGTTGATCTGATAGCACTGAGGAATGCCACGATGAACACTTCTTAAAAATCGGTATACTCGGGTGGGATTGGCGTGGGTTGGGCGCCTATTGCCAGGTAGGGCCAAAACGCCCGATCTGGCTAATAGGGACAGTCCCTGCTTTCTGCAATAAGCCCTTGGTTACCATAACATATATCTTTACATAGGACCCGCAGAGCAAATCTCTGAGCACTCACACACCAGAACACTGAAAGCTTTTACAAAGCAAAACTCCACATCATTACTACTCTCAGTACCTGATCCTAACCGATTAATGATCACTCGGACCAAATAAGGGGGTCCAACAAGGGGGTACAACCCTCAGCACCTCCCTCGGATTTGTCTGCCCAATGTTTGCAGTAATTGACTGTAATGCCGCATACACACGATCAGACTATCCGCCCGTGTGTGGGCTCCAGCGGACTTTTTTTCCCCAAAAGTCCGGCGGACTTAGAAAGTAGTTTTGACTCAAAAATTGTCCGTCGGACTGCGGCCGTCTGTGTGCTAGTCCGCCGGACTTTTGAAATGAACGGACTTTCCCGCACACGAAGAAAAGTCAGTTCATTTTGAACGGGGCTCCAAAAGGAGGCGAGATTGACACGTCGCTGGCCCCGTCACCTGGTATGGACTTAAAGGGGACGCCCTACGCTGAAAAAACAGCGTGGGAGTCCCCCCAAGTCCATAAAAGACCCTTATCCCAGCACGCAGCCCGGCCAGTCAGGAAAGGGGGTGGGGATGAGTGAGCGCCCCTCCTCCTGAGCCCCCACCCCAAAGCACCTTGTCTCCATGTTGATGAGGGCAAGGGCCTCTTCCGGACAACCCTGGCCATTGGTTGTTGGGGTCTGCGGGCGGGGGGCTTATCGGAATCCGGGAGCCCCCTTTAATAAGGGGGCCCCCAGATACCGGTCCCCCACCCTATGTGAATAAGTATGGGGTAAAATGTACCCCTACCCATTCACCTGGTGAAAAAAATGTAAATAAAACACAATACAATGTTTTAAAATAATTTATTGCACAGCTCCAGGGGTCTTCTTCGTCGCCATCCGGGGGTCTTGTCCCCCTCTTCGGGGGTCTTGTCCCCTCTCTTCGGTTCTTCTTGCCGGGCCTCCGCTTTCTACCTATAGCTCTTTTACTAGCGGTGGCCCGGTCTTCTGTCGCCGCCGCCTCTTTTTCCGACTTCGGGGGTCTTGTCCCCCTCTTCGGTTCTTCTTGCCAGGCCTCCGCTTTCTTCTTCCAGCTCTTTTACTAGTGGTGGCCCGGTCTTCTGTCGCCGCTGTTGGCACCTTCTCTTCTTCACAGTCCCAGAGGATGCTGGGACTGTGACATCATAATGGGCGGGACATCAACCGGTGACCCCACCCATTGTCCCTATATAAGTCGCCGCACACCACGTCCCTGTCATTGTGGCCAGAGAGAGCGTTGAGTCGACATCTCAAGGAAGAAGAAGAAGAACAAGAAGAAGAAGAACAAGAAGAAGAGAAGGTGGCGGAGGCAACAGAAGACCGGGCCACCGCTAGTAAAAGAGCTGGAAGAAGGAGCGGAGGCCCGGCAAGAAGAACCGAAGAGGGGGACAAGACCCCCGAAGTCAGAAGAAGAGGCGGCGGCGACAGAAGAGCGGGCCACCACTAGTAAAAGAGCTAAAGGAAAAAAGCGGAGGCCCAGCAAAAAGAACCGAAGAGGGGGGCAAGACCCCGAAGAGGGAGACAAGACCCCAGAAGTTGGAAGAAGACCCCCGGGGGTGGGGGCCGGTATCTGGGGGCCCCCTTATTAAAGGGGGCTCCCGGATTCCGATAAGCCCCCCGCACGCAGACCTCGACAACCAATAGCCAGGGTTGTCGGGAAGTGGCCCTTGTCCTCATCAACATGGGGACAAGGTGCTTTGGGGTGGGGGGCCGCACAGCCCCCTTCCCCAAAGCACCCCCCATGTTGAGGGCACGCGGCTTGGTGCGGCTCAGGAGGGGGGAGGTGCTCGCTCAATCCCACCCCCTTTCCTGACCAGCCGCACTGCGTGCTCGGATAAGGGTCTGATATGGACTTTGGGGGGGACCTCCACACCATTTTTTCGGCGTAGGGCTTCCCCTTTAAGTCCATACCAGGTGTGATGGGGCCAGCAACGTGTCAATCTCGCCCATGGAGGCGGCGACATTGACCTCCTTCGCTGGAGGCGCTTTCAAAATGAACGGACTTTCCTCCGTGTGTGGACAAATACGTTCATTTCAAAAGTACGGCGGACTGCCGCCATAGTCCGGTGGACTAGGTCCCCCCTTTAAAAGTCCGGTTGTGTGTGGGCAGGTCCGCTCATTCAGAACGCCGGATAGTCTGATCTTGTGTACGCAGCATAAGAGTAACTGTCACTGTTGACGCCTTCTCATTCGTGTCATAATTCGTTAGCCTTTCTTCACTTATGCCGCTTACACACGAATGGACTTTCCGGCAGAGTCTGACGGTCTTCCCAACGGACTTTCGGCGGAGTTCCGATGGACTTTCCAAACGAATGGACTTGGCCACACACAAATGGACTAAGTCCGTTCGAAAGTCTGTTAGTTTTGAATGTGATGATGTAAGACGGGACTAAAAAAGGAAGTTCAATAGCCAGTAGCCAATAGCTTCCCTTGCATCGTATTTGCCCTTCGGACCAGCATACAGACGAATGGTTTTCCCGATAGGAATTGAGTCCATCGGACAGATTTGAAACATGTTCTATTTCTAGGTCTGTTGGATTTTTTTTAATGAAAAACGATCGGATTAGCCCACACACGATCGGATTGTCTGACGGACTGATTTCGTCTGACCTAGTCTGCCGGAAAGTCCGGTCGTGTGTACGTGGCATTAGACTGTTTCATGGTTTATACTGTTGTATTTGGTTGCCTCTCAAAGATGTCCTCTGAGGGCATCAGACAATCTAAAATTGTGGCATTTCCCACAATCTAAAAGATCAACGGCTCACTATCTATACCGAGATGAGCTCTATATATCAGTATAAATTGCCCAAGTTGACTAAGTTTGGCAGCTTATATATGTTGATATACTGTTATTAAGTTTTAATGATATGTATAACGGTGATTTCTCCGCACGCATGGGCCTAGTACAGAGCCAACCAAACTAACCACCTGAACAACACAACGCTATGTTCCCACACACACAATGGGAAATTTAGCCATGGATATCCGTGCTAGACACCTCCAATAGGTGAATGCTCCCCCTACACCCCCCTTTTTAATCAACTAACCCTTCTATAAGCCAATCAGACCTCTGTGGATTTCGATGTTGAATCCTTCT
This sequence comes from Lithobates pipiens, assembly GCF_037356315.1. NCBI lineage: Eukaryota > Metazoa > Chordata > Amphibia > Anura > Ranidae > Lithobates > Lithobates pipiens. Next base: position 114,216,255 of record NW_027507791.1, read on the forward strand.
AGGAACCGTAGCCAACTACCCTCACACACAGTGGACTCTGAGAGCTCCAACTGACCCCTTCTGGAATTGTACCTGAGGTCTGTACCCACATCCAGTTGTTCCACAACCCACCCCTACATCCCCCCGGAGACATATACCCCTACTCCCCATACTCCAACAGACTCCGCTCTTTTCCTACATCACCTTTCCTCCGCTCCTCCCTTTCCCTCTCCCCCCTCTATCGCAAGACTCTACTTAGACGACCCCTCTTGCTCCCCTCCCCAGAAAAACCCTCTCTTGGGGGTTACACGCCTTAACACAACATGGCTCCCCCTAAGACCAAACCTAAACACCCTAACCTTAGATTAGTCTCTCTCAAAGCCAAAGGTCTAAACATCCCAAAAAAACACACACGCGTCCTAGCCAATATGCACAGCATGGGAGCTGACATAGTCTTCTTACAAGAGAACCACTTTTGTTCAAATGCCATTCCAAAACGATCAAATCATTACTTTTCGCACAGCTTCCACGCAACCTCCCCAACCTCTAAATCTAAAGGGGTCACGATCCTTTTTTTGAAAAACCTACCTTTCCAGGTGACAGACACACTTACAGACGAGCAAGTTAGATACATTTTCCTAAAAGGAACCTGGAGAGACAAACCCATCACTCTTGACAACATTTACAGCCCCGACACATCCCAAGTTCGATTCTCCTGTGACATCTCACAATGCCTATCCGCCTTCCACATGGGCATACTGATAGCTGGGGGTGACTTCAACATCCCCCTAGACCCCTTTATGGGCACATCCACAGGAACCTCCCACTTGCCATATAGGGCTCTGCGCTAAATCAGACTAAGCCTAAAACCTTTTGCTACATGACACATGGCGCACCCTTTACCTCAAAGAAAGGAATTTCACTTTCTGCTCCATTCCACACAATTGATATTCTGACTGGATTATTTTTTCTTGACACAGCGTGGCCTTTTCTATTTGTCGAAGGCCAAAATAGAACCCATAACATTATCCGACCACCATCCTATCTCTATCACTTCCAGATAAGACTACCCATACCCAAATTTGGAAATTAGACCCCACCATCTTGACAGACACAGTATGTACTACAGAAGTTCGCCAATGCCTGGAAAACTACTTCAAAGAAAGCAACATGCCTATAACCACAGGCATGACATGATGGGAAGCGCATAAGTGCGTAATAAGAGGAAAGATCATTTCACTAGCAGACAGAATTAAAAAGGAAAAACAAAAGAAACTGACAGACCTATTGACTAAGCTTAAAGCACTGGAGACTTTACACAACCGCACCCTGGCCCAACAATCCTATCAGGAGCTCACCGAAGTCTGCACACAAATACAAGAGGAGATCGAGCTATAAGGAAAAAATACATGCTCTTGCAAAAACTTTTATGAATTTGGAAATAAAAGTGGTCATTTCCTAGCCCAAGCACTACATACCAAGAAAGCCAAAACAACAGTACATAAACTTCACTCCTCTACAGGGAAGAGATATACGAAAAATAATGACATAGCTGCAGAATTTGAACGATTCTACTCAACACTATATAACACTGACATCTCAAAGCTCTCAGCTCCATTCCCCACGATCAGTGCCAACAAAATCAAGACGTTCTTAGATCAATACAGTCCTAGGATACTATCCCAAGAATCGGCTGACAGCTTTGAAGGCCTGATCACCCAACACAAATGGAAAATAGCACTGAAGCAATTAAAATCGGACAAAAGCCCAGGCCCAGGCGGTCTATCGGCTGTCTACTACAAAATGTTTGCGGAAATTCTAAGCTCTCCTTCAACTCCATATCACCCTCCAACCCACTCTCCCACATAGTGGTACTCCCTGAAGATGACAAAGAAAATGTTTCTGTAAGATACTAGCCAACAGAATTCTGCCACTCCTTCCTTTGATTATTTCCCATGACCAAGTACTGCAGTCCATGGGTATAGGCCCACACATGCTCAACCTTATACTATCCCTATATACCAGCCCTTCAGCAAAGATTAGAGTGAACAATACCCTGTCAAATGCCTTCTCCATCCACAATGGGACGAGACAGGGATGCTCCCTGTCCCCGATCCTCTTTATTCTGACTTTGGAACCTCTCTTAAATAGCATAAGACATAACCCCCACATTCAAGGCATCAAAACCAAAAACAAGGAATTCAAACTCTCTGCCTTTGCAGATGTCATGTTGTTATTTCTCACAAACCCACACACCATGCTACCATTACTATTAGAAGAATTCCAACACTTTAATTCAATCTTTTTTTTTTTCTTCAATTTAATATTTTATTTATTTTGAAGAAAAAGAAGGCTTACACTTTACCACATCAAATATACTCTTATACATATCTATATACTAATCTAATATCCAAATAAATTAGTTTTCTTCCGGGGTATATACTCTAGATACAACAAAATCAACTATCTCTGTTTAGTCCCCCAGTTACATTATACAAAGGGTCGCCCAACCCGAGTCAAAATATATCTGAGACTCCACCCTGGGGGGGGGGGGGGGGTTCTCCCTATGTAAGTGTCAAGCTCTCTTTTACCTCTACATTTATAAACCAAACAAAATCAAACCAAACAAAATCAAAACACGCAACACACAAAAAAAAAAGAGGAGGAGAAAAAAAAAGGGGGGGGGGAGGGGATTCGATCTCTAATCTTAAAATAAACATTTAAAAATCCTTTGCCCTTAACATTTCCCTACCTTCACTGCTTGTAGCAAAATGTAAAGAAAACTTACCTTATCAATGGAAATCAGATGCAATCACATAACTGGGTATACAACTCCCAGCCAAATTGCAAGACCTATATGCGAAGAACTACACACCGATTTTGAACAAACTGACGAACGATAGACTTGAAAAATTGGAACAACCCACTCTTTTCGTGGTCTGGCAGGGTAGCAATATTGAAGATGAATGCCCTACCAAGAATCTTATATATACACAATACAAACAGTGCCTATCCATGTCCCACCTGCCTTTTTCAGAACCTATAGGAGCCTCTGCTCCAAATTCCTCTGGGGGAAACACAGACCTAGAATCAGTTACGCACAAGTCTCCCTGCCTAAACACTTAGGTGGGATTGGCCTCCCAGATTTACAGAGCTACTACAAAGCTGTCCACCTGACCCGCATAATTAACTGGAACATACATGCACCAATGAATGACTGGGTAGGCTTGAAAGCATCCTTCACGGCCCTGCCTCTAAAATCCATACCGTGGATGCAGAGGCGTCACACTTCCCCGGAAGTAGGATCGGATCACATCCACTAATTAGGCCTCCCATAACCTGTTTCCACAGAACATGCAAGCAAATCCCTTTGTCCTCCATTCCAGGCCCCATGACCCCAATAAAAATTAACCCAGACCCCCCCCCCCCCCCCCCCCCCCGGTATGACTAACAGCTCCCTCCAACAGTTTTGGTCACATGACCAAATCCTGGCATATAATTTCTATGAACCTTAGAAAGCTTGCTCAAAACATCAAACATCACCCCAAATCCATTTTATATCCGCAACCCACTCCCTCCTTTTCATGGAACATCAGCCCAATGACTCAGCAATGTGCATATGATTAACGTGGCAAAACAATGTATCCCCTTCCATTGGAAGACCCAAACCATCCCATCACTCAAGGAATGGTTTGGAAGAATAAAAAAATAGCTGAAATGGAAGAACTCATCCAAAGCGCACGAGATAGTCCAAAGAAATTTGGAGTTAAGTGGGCCTGCTGGACACACTTCCAAACAACGAAGGAATTTTCCAGACTAAACGCTTTACCAATTTAAATACTGGTAAAAACTTTTTTTGCATTGATACAGGTCCCCTGGGGCAGGACCCAGGTCCCCAAACATTGTTCGTGTCCCATAGACTTTAACGATGTTCAAATTTTTTGCCTCTTTGCATGTTCTGGAGCAAACCGAACCGTGGGGGGGGGGGGGGGGGTGTTCAGCTCATCCCTACTAGGAAGACCGCTCCCTCCCCATTAGTCTGAAAAGCCAGAATGAACACTCCAAATAAAACCAGCTTCCTGGGGAGGGAAGCAAGAGTCAGTCACTAATGCCCTCACCTTTACCCGCACCCCCTCTCCTACACTTTTCTCCTACCTTCCTTCTTCACTACCCAGATGCCCCTTCATCTATTCATATCCCCCCCACCAGTTATTTTCCCTACTCCTTAGATTGACATTCCCAATATCATCAAACAAACAACAAAGAAAACTCTCACATGCCCACATAGGAACTTCTCACGACATATCACATACACCCCCAAAAGGTTACAAACTCCTATCCTGCCAAGAGTGGCACCAAAATATTCTGTGCACTTACACACAGGTACTCCTAGCTGAGTACCAATACCCAATAACTCTCCCTGAGCTCTTACGTTTTGTTGCATCCAACAAAATAAAGATTTTCTAATCTGCACATTGCCTGTAATCCCACATACTGCACACTCAACTAAAACATGAGATCTATTTCAACACATTAAAGGCTTATGCTACTTAAGATATGTTGGTATTGCGCTGCCCCTATATTAAATGACCCTCCAGGGGGATAAGTATAATGCATAGTTACATAAATCAATAGTGTAATATAAATATATATATATATATATATATATATATATATATATATATATATATATATATATATATATATAAATGTCTACTGAATAATATCAAAAAGTGCAAAGTGCTACATTAAATAAAATAAAATAAACACACCACAGAGGTGATAGAATCCAAATAAATGAAAATCAAGTGAACAAAGGTAAGTAACTAAAAACAGTCTCTTAAAAAATTACTATTTTGATAAAGTGCAGAGAAAATGCAAAAAAAAAAAAAAAAAGTAAACGCACTACAGTGTCAATTGAAAACCTCCACGGAAACACAACTGCTTCAATTGAGCGCAAACCCAAAAAACAGTGAATTGATCATAAAGTGCCAAGTGCGTCTTATAAATGTGCAAATAAGTAAACACTCTCCAGAGGTGATATAAGTGAACCACCCTAATAATAAACAAATGATATACAAGAAAATAAGAGAGTATACCTAGACCAAAAAGAGGGTACCCTCTCCTGATCACATGGAAATAAACTTTAGAATTAAACAAAAAATATATATAGTAGTAAACGCACTACAGAGCCGGCTGTAACATACATTTTATCAGAATGAATCCGGCCTCTATAGATTAAATATACATATTGAAATACATCAAAAAGAAAAAAAGAAAAAGATATAATTATTCAAGTCCATAAATAAACAACAGTCTCCTTTAAGTGCAAGTGCTTTGTGCAAACTTGTGCAAATTCAACTGAGGTGCGGATCTCCCAGTGCTTAATCCCGCTGTGATCACACTTTAGTGGGCAGTGGCCCCTTACCTATAGCAAGGAGGGATTCGCATAGAGGTATATAGATTTCTTTATATGTCTTCTCTCCTGGAAAATTCCGTCACCTTCTCCTTTCATCATTATCCCCTGATGAAGTCACGTGATGTGATGTCACGCGTAGGGATGGGAAGGAAGCTGACTGTGGATGCACTTTCTGCTGATTACTAGAAAAAGGCTTTTTTCTATCTATTAATGTGTGAGTAGCCTGTGTATGAAATTTTTTAATAAATGCTATTTGTGAAATATTACACTATGGTATTCCCTCTCTATTAATCTATTGGGTCCTCTGGAGCAATAAGAATACAATTTTAAAGGAGAAGGTGACCGAATTTACCAGGAGAGAAGACATATAAAGAAATCTATATACCTCTATGCGAATCCCTCCTTGCTATAGGTAAGGGGCCACTGCCCACTAAAGTGTGATCACAGCGGGATTAAGCACTGGGAGATCCGCACCTCAGTTGAATTTGCACAAGTTTGCACAAAGCACTTGCACTTAAAGGAGACTGTTGTTTATTTATGGACTTGAATATTTATATCTTTTTATTTTTTTATTTTTGATGGATTTCAATATGTATATTTAATCTATAGAGGCCGGATTCATTCTGATAAAATGTATGTTACAGCCGGCTCTGTAGTGCGTTTACTACTATATATATTTTTTGTTTAATTCTAAAGTTTATTTCCATGTGATCAGGAGAGGGTACCCTCTTTTTGGTCTAGGTATACTCTCTTATTTTCTTGTATATCATTTGTTTATTATTAGGGTGGTTCACTTTTATCACCTCTGGAGAGTGTTTACTTATTTGCACATTTATAAGACGCACTTGGCACTTTATGATCAGTTCACTGTTTTTTGGCTTTGCACTCAATTGAAGCAGTTGTGTTTCCGTGGAGGTTTTCAATTGACTCTGTAGTGCGTTTACTTTTTTTTTTTTTTGCATTTTCTCTGCACTTTATCAAAATAGTAATTTTTTAAGAGACTGTTTTTAGTTACTTACCTTTGTTCACTTGATTTTCATTTATTTGGATTCTATCACCTCTGTGGTGTGTTTATTTTATTTTATTTAATGTAGCACTTTGCACTTTTTGATATTATTCAGTAGACATTTATATATATATATATATTTTTATATTAGACTATTGATTTATGTAACTAGGCATTATACTTATCACCCTCGGCGGGTTATTTAATATAGGGGCAGCGCAATACCAACATATCTTAACCACTTGCCGACCGCCGCACGCCGATGTACGTCGGCAGAATGGCACGGGCAGGCATAAGGGCTTACATGTACGTCCTTGCCTGCCCGCCGGTCGGGGGCCCGATCGGGCCCCCGCCCGGTGCCTGCGGCGGTCGGTATTCGTTCGGGAGCGATCCCGGACGAGGGGACGGCCATTCATTCATGGCCACCCCCTCTCGATCGCTCCCGGCGAATGAAAATGTCCGGTGACATCACTTCCTCTCCTGTAATGTAAACACAGGAGAGGAAGTGATGTATTCTCTCCTCCGTGTCGGTAGTTTTCGTTCCGGCACCGAGGAGAGAGGTTCGGTGAGTTGCACCAACACACCCCACATACAGTAGAACATGCCAGGCACACTCACACCCCCCCTTTACCCCCGATCACCCCCCAATTACCCCTGCCCCCCCAGTCACAGTGACACCAATTGCTTTTTTTTTTTTTTTTGCATTGGTGTCATTTGTGACTGTAGTAACTGTTAGGGCAGTTACGGTTAGCCCCCTTTAGTTCTAATGTGCCCCCCTAACCCCCCCAATAAAGGTTTAACCCCGTGATCACCCCCCGTCGCCAGTGTCACTAAGGCTGGGTTCACATTGCAGCGGTTTATGAGAACGAATGTGATTCGCACCGCACTGCAGTGCAAATCACATCCGATCTCTGTGCGATTCGAGTTCAGCCATACAGATAGTATGGCTGAATTCGTGTCGCACCCGCCGCACCCGCCGCAAATTCGCACGGGACCCTTTTTTGGCCCGCAGCAGAATCGGATCGCATGGGTGTTCACACCATGCGATCCGAGTTTGCAGATCGCACTGCGATATGCGAACTGATCTGGGGGTGTCATTAACATTTCACTGACACTCCCAGCAGTTCGCATAGGGCAGTGTGAACTGCCGCCGGGAGGCATGCGATGCGGGAACCCGCCGCGGATTCATGGCGTTCCCGCATCGCTCCAGTGTGAACCCAGCCTAATAAGCGATAGTTTTTCTGATCGCTGTATTAGTGTCACAGGTGACGCTAGTTAGGCAGGTAGGTATTTAGGTTCGCCGCAGCTTTTTATAGCGCCAGGGACCCCCATATACTACCGCATAAAGCCCCCTGATTGCCCCCTAGTTAACCCTTTCACCAGTGATCACCATATAACTGTTACAGGTGACGCTGGTTGGTTAGTTATTTTTTTATAGTTTCAGGGCACCCGCCATTTATTACCTAATAAAGGTTTAACCCCCTGATCACCCGGCGGGTGTCATTTGTGACTGTAATAACTGTTAGGGCAGTTAGGGTTAGCCCCCTTTAGTTCTAAGGTACCCCCCTAACCCCCCCAATAAAGGTTTAACCCCGTGATCACCCCCCGTCGCCAGTGTCACTAAGGCTGGGTTCACATTGCAGCGGTTTATGAGAACGGATGTGATTCGCACCGCACTGCAGTGCAAATCACATCCGATCTCTGTGCGATTCGAGTTCAGCCATACAGATAGTATGGCTGAATTTGTGTCGCACCCGCCGCAAACTCGCACGGGACCCTTTTTTTGGTCCGCAGCAGAATCGGATCGCATGGGTGTTCACACCATGCGATCCGAGTTTGCAGATCGCACTGCGATATGCGAACTGATCTGGGGGTGTCATTAACATTTCACTGACACTCCCAGCAGTTCGCATAGGGCAGTGTGAACTGCCGCCGGGAGGCATGTGATGCGGGAACCCGCCGCGGATTCGTGGTGTTCCTGCATCGCTCCAGTGTGAACCCAGCCTAATAAGCGATCGTTTTTCTGATCACTGTATTAGTGTCACAGGTGACGCTTGTTAGGCAGGTAGGTATTTAGGTTCGCCGCAGCTTTTTATAGCGCCAGGGACCCCCATATACTACCGCATAAAGCCCCCTGATTGCCCCCTAGTTAACCCTTTCACCAGTGATCACCATATAACTGTTACAGGTGACGCTGGTTGGTTAGTTATTTTTTTTATAGTTTCAGGGCACCCGCCATTTATTACCTAGTCTCACTAGTGTACCCCTAAATTTAGGGGTGTCTACTTTCCAAAATGGGGTCATTTGGGGGGGTTTGTGCCATCTTGGCATTTTATGGCCTTCAAAACTGTAACGCCCTTAGAAAGCCTGAAGGCGGTGCTTGGTTTTCGGGGCCCCGTACGCGGCTAGGCTCCCAAAAAGTCACACATATGTGGTATCCCCGTACTCAGGAGAAGCAGCAGAATTTATTTTGGGGTGTCATTTCACATATGCCCATGGCATGTGTGAGCAATATATCATTTAGTGACAACTTTGTGAAAAAAAAAAAAAAAGTTTGTAATTTTCCCGCAACTTGTGGCAAAATATAAAATATTCCATGGACTCAACATGCCTCTCAGCAAATAGCTTGGGGTGTCTACTTTCTAAAATGGGGTCATTTGTGGGGGTTTTGTGCCATCTTGGCATTTTATGGCCTTCAAAACTGTAATAGGTAGTGAGGAGTGAAGTCAAATATTTACGCCCTTAGAAAACCTGAAGGCGGTTCTTGGCTTTCGGGGCCCCGTACGCGGCTAGGCTCCCAAAAAGTCCCACATATGTGGTATCCCCGTACTCAGGAGAAGCAGCAGAATTTATTTTGGGGTGTCATTTCACATATGCCCATAGCATGTGTGAGCAATATATCATTTAGTGACAACTTTGTGAAAAAAAAAAAAAAAAATTAAAGTTTGTAATTTTCCCGCAACTTGTGGCAAAATATAAAATATTCCATGGACTCAAAATGCCTCTCAGCAAATAGCTTGGGGTGTCTACTTTCTAAAATGGGGTCATTTGTGGGGGTTTTGTGCCATCTTGGCATTTTATGGCCTTCAAAACTGTAATAGGTAGTGAGAAGTGAAATCAAAAATTTACGCCCTTAGAAAGCCTGAAGGCGGTGCTTGGTTTTCGGGGCCCCGTACGCGGCTAGGCTCCCAAAAAGTCCCACATATGTGGTATCCCTGTACTCAGGAGAAGCAGCAGAATTTATTTTGGGGTGTCATTTCACATATGCCCATAGCATGTGTGAGCAATATATCATTTAGTGACAACTTTGTGTAAAAAAAAAAAAAAAAAAAAATTTTTTTGTCATTATTCAATCGCTTGAGGCAAAAAAATAAAATATTCAATGGGCTCAACATGCCACTTATCAATTTTCTTAGGGTGTCTACTTTCCAAAATGGGGTCATTTGGGGGGGTTTTGTACTGCCCTGCCATTTTAGCACCTCAAGAAATGAGATAGGCAGTCGTAAACTAAAAGCTGCGTAAATTCCAGAAAACGTACCTTAGTTTGTAGATGTGACAACTTTTGCGCAAACCAATAAATATACAATTATTGACTTTTTTTTTACCAAAGACATGTGGCTGAATACATTTTGGCCTAAATGTATGACTAAAATTGAGTTTATTGGATTTTTCTAATAACAAAAAGTAGAAAATATCATTTTTTTTCAAAATTTGCGGTCTTTTTACGTTTATATCGCAAAAAATAAAAATCGCAGAGGCAATCAAATACCATCAAAAGAAAGCTCTATTTGTGGGAAGAAAAGGACGCAAATTTTGTTTGGGTACAACATTGCATGACCGCGCAATTACCAGTTAAAGCAGCGCAGTGCCAAATTGTAAAAAGACCTCTGGTCATTTACCAGCAAAATGGTCCGGTCTGAAGGTGGTTAAGTTTCATATTAAGTGGATACGGTGTGATCCATTCCGGTAGTAGCAGCAGCCCCTGACATTTGATAGATCACCAGTGGTAGCGCAGGAATAAAACACTATCATTTCAAAGGCTTATGCTAGGCTCTTTGTATTGTATAATGATGGTTCTTTTTTGAATGCTTTCAGCCAAATGTTAATGTACCATTGATGTTGAAACAACCTGTACAATGTAATCTGTACAATGATATTTTATTTGATTTTATCAATAAAAATATAAAAAAAAAAATCCTATTTTTTTCCTGTATAATATGGTTTGAGCAAAACTTCCAAACCAAAAAAATGCTGGAAATGATTGTTTAGCCCTGTTCCTCTGTCATAGGCCAAAGAAAATGGCCCTAATAGACAACTATAATTAAATTGATTTCTTTCCCCTCTAAACCATAACTCTAATCAAATTAATTTCTAGCTGTACCTATGTAGCAGGTACCTCTTCAAGACTGATTCAACCCCTTGCTGTTGGTGAGGGGCAGTGGTGGAACTACCGCCATAGCGACCCACGCGGACGCTATGGGACCCGCAGCTGAGAGGGGCCTGGTGAGGATGAGGAATGCACACCCGCGAGTTCAGGGCGATCTCCCGCTAGGCGGCTACCTACTGGTGCACTGCTGCCTAGTTTAGCTGGGAGGATGCAGGCCGACCTGGATGGATCATTATGTGAGTGTGACATGTCAGTCTGCGGGGCCCGGCGGTGGCCACAGCTCCACCGGCATAGTGATACCTCTGTGTGTTCAGACTCTGCTGACTGTGCAGTGTGCAGACTTCACGGTCTGTCCGACCAGCGATGTCTGTGTCTGCCAATTGAGGTGGAGGTGACGCTGCCATCCGTCAGACCCCGCCAATGCCCATCACAATAACAGGCTGCTTCCTGTGTGCCCAGTGAAAGGTGCCGTGACAGCCAATGAGGTGCTGAGCGCAAGCGCTTCCCCGCCCATCTTATCATGATGTCATTCCCTCCTCCAGTCCCACCCACAATGGAACAGAGGAGTCCATGCAGTGCTTTGGCTGGCTGTCCCACATGATCGGCAGTGTGGAATGGAGGCTCAGACTAGAGCTGAGAAGAAGGTACAGACAGTCTGATGTGTAACAGCATCAGTGAGGCCTGTAATTGGTACAATCTCATGTGTGTAATACAGTGTGTCAGTCAGATAGTGTGTTCTGCAATAATTGCTGCCTAGCTCAATCCGTAGACAGACAGTTTTAGGCTGGGTTCACACTGCTGCGGTGTACGAGATCGGATGTGATTCGCACCGCACCACACTGCAGTGCAAATCACATGCGATCTCTGTGCGATGCGAGTTCAGCCATACAGATAGTATGGCTGAATTTGCATCGCATCCGGCCCAAACTCGCACAGGACCCTTTTTTTGGTCCGCAGCAGAATCGGATTGCATGGGTGTTCACACCATGCGATCCGATTCCTGTCCGAGTTTGCAGATCGCACTGCGATATGCGAACTGATTTGGAGGTGTCATTAACTTTTCACTGACACTCCCAGCAGTTCGCATAGGGCAGTGTGAACTACCGCCAGGAGGCATGCGAAATGCGGGAACCCGCAGTAGATTCCCAGCGTTCCCGCATCGCAGCAGTGTGAACCCAGTCTGTAGTTGCAGCAATCATATTCAGACTTCACAGTGTACAGTATAATGGCATCATATATGTATTTATTATATTATGGACAAATACTGGATACTGTATTGTGGGAAACTGACAAAGCCCAAGGCATACTGCAAGCAGGTACACATAGATAGCATCCACCTTCCAGCCCTCCAAAATTTGTATACACTCTACACACTAAGCTGTTGCTTGGGTACTGTGCCACATGAGTGTGGTAATCTGTTCTTCAATGGCAATAGTTAATTTTTTTTTTGTTTGGGAGGGGGGGGCCCATACAACCTTTTGCTATGGGGCCCTGTGATTTCTAGTTACGCCCCTGGTGAGGGGCATTGCAGCCTGCCCAGGGACACAGTTTGCAGCCCAGCCCAGAAGAACAATGCCTGCAGGCTCCAGAAAGATGCTCTGCAACCGCGGAGGATGTTTACAAGGGAGATCCTTTTTAACAGCCAAAAGACAGGGCGCCATTGCGGGTCTATGGGAATTTACCTAACTTGTGTATATTGTGATTTAACCTTTTATTTGTTGTATAGTGTTACTGACTGTTTTCTTTTTTCTCATTGTTTCAACCAAGTCCTGGCTATTCACATAGGCCTTGGCTGACTAATGTTAATGTAAACTTTATTCTGCTCTAAGTAAACTCAAAATTACAGCACTGAGTTGTGTATTATTATCAGGTTATTCTATTTATCACTGAGCTGGGTGTGCTAGAGGGATAGTTTGCTGGGGTTGAGAGGCAGAACAACGGATTGAACCAATAAAGCAGCTCCTCCGGGGGTCTGCTACACATAGATCAGAGAGGGGCTAGAACTTCTATCATGATTTTATTGCTGTCTGCATCTCTATTGGGGATATTTTTTCCCAATCTGGTGAACACTGTCACTCAAAAGGGAAGTGAGGGAAGTCTCAATGGAGCAGCAGATTTTAGTGAATACCTTAAAAGGTTCTAACTTCTATACAGCTTAAACTTGAAAAAAGGGTCTTAGCTTAAATTATTTTTCCCTTTACATTGAGACAAGGGGTTACAACTGGTGGTGTATCCTCCATGGGTACAATGTGTGCAGTGCACATGGGCCTCAAGGGGGAAGGGGGCCCACTGTGCCCTCACATATTGCATAACATAAGGAAATGCAATTATGTTCTATGTCCTTGCTGCAGCTGTGATTGTCATTCGGAGCTGCAGAAAAAAATCACTTCAGCACTTGTGTAAAGGGAAGCGATCAGGTGCTAGTCTCATGATGGGGGAGCAGGTCCCTGTTTTGAGAGGGGATTGTGATTGGCCACTGCTAAGGCCAATCACAGTCACACTAGCCCCACCTACCGGACAAAGGGAAAAGAGAAGACGAGCCGCGTTGAGGATGGAAAGAAGGTGGTAAGCTGTGCAGGGGAGGGCTGTGTGGTTGCTCAGTGGGAAAGAGGAACACTTCTGATCTCTAAACTTACTCCTGACCCCTGAACTTTGTGCCAATTACTCTTGACTCCTGAACTTTGCATCATCTACTACTGATCTCTGAACTTTGTGTCATCACTTGTTCCTGACCTCTCAACCCCATGTCATTTACTCCTGGCCCTTGTCAGAGGATAGAAAAAGAGGCCTGCAATGAAAATCAAAGCTTAGCTATTGACTTCGGTCAAAGTCTGCATATCTGTTACTTAGTTACATAGTAGGAGAGGTTGAAAAAAGACCCAAGTCCATCAGGTCCAACCTATGTGTGTAATGTTATGTCAGTATTACATTGTATATTCCTGTATGTTGTGGTCATTCACTACCTGTGGAAGGGAATTCCACACCCTAACCTCTCTTACAGTAAAGAACCCTGTATGCAGTCTAAGGTTAAATCACTTTTCTTCTAATTTTAGTGAATGGCTACGTGTCTTATTAAATTCCCTTATGTGGAAAAGTTTTATCCCTATTGTGGGATCACCAGTACGGTATTTGTACATTGAAATCATATCCCCTCTCAAGCGTCTCCTCTCCAGAGAGAAAAAGTTCGGTCCTAGTAACCTTTCCTCATAACATGTTCTCCAGATGCTTTATTCATTTTGTTGCCCTTCTCTGGACCCTCTCCAGTTCCAGCACATCCTTCCTGGGGACTGGTGCCCAGAACTAGACCGCATACTCCAGGTGTGGCCGGACCAGATTCTTGTAGAGTAGAATAATTATCAGTTAATCCCCTTTTTAATGCATGCCAATATTCTGTTTGCTTTGCTTGCAGCAGCTTGGTGTTGCATGCCATTGCTGAGCCTATTATCTACTAGGACCACCAGTTCCTTTTCAATCCTAGATTCCCCCAGAGGTTCTCCCCCCAGTGAGTAGATTGCATTCATATTTTTGACATCCAAATGCATTATTTTACATTTTTCCACATTAAATCTCATTTGCCATGTAGTTGCCCACCCCATTAATTTGTTCAGATCTTGCAAGGTTTCCACATCCTGCAGAAAATGTATTGCCCTGCTTAGCTCAGTGTTGTCCGCAAATACAGAGGTTGAACTGTTTATCCCATCCTTCAGGTCGTTTATGAATAAATTAAATAGGATTTGTCCCAGCAGGGGACCCCACTTTCCACCCCTGCCCATTCTGAGTACTCCCTATTTATCACTACCCTCTGAACTCACCCCTGTAGCCAGTTTTCAATCCATGTACTCACCCTATGTTCCATGCCAACTGACCTTACTTTGTACAGTAAACATTTATGGGGAAACTATATTGAATGCTTTTGCAAAATCCAGATACACCACATCTACGGGCTTTCTTTTATCTAGATGTCAGCTCACCTCCTCTGTGACAGTCATGTTTTGCCTACTCAGACTGCATGTATGGAAAAAGAGAGTGCATTTGAAACAGCTGAGAAAAAGATTATCCACTTTAAGACTAAGCTTTTCTGGCACTTCTTGTTTACATGTATAAATCCATTTATTTTGTTAGAAAATTACTTGGAACCTCCAAACATTATAGATGTTTTTAAAGCAGAGGGGGACAAGCACTTTAACTTTACTTTAACTGTAATCACAGCCATAACAGGACTGGGCCACCCTGCAGGCACTCATTTTGAGGGATGTTCCTGAAAGACCAACCCGGCCGTTTATGTGCAGTGGCCGGGTGGGTCTTTCAGGAACATCCCTCAAAACGAGTGCCTGCAGGGTGGCCCAATCCTGTTATGGCTGTGATTACAGGACACAGCCAAGAAAGGGTTGAGATACGGGCGCTGTGATTGGCCCTCCCAATCATGTGACGGCAGTGTCCAATGACAGCCTTCACACTGTAGACAGAGATACGTGTCACTGTGACAGTTCTCTCCGCTAACCTCAGTGAGAGCTCTGTGTGGGGGAAATCTGCAAGATCTGTGACAGCTCTGTGTGTAAGGATGATTTTACAAACATAGCTATCATAGATCCCCCCCCCCCCCCCCCCCCCCCCCCCCACACAGTACACCAAATGTCACTGTCCTTGTCCAAATACACATCTGTACCAGTGCACATAAAAAATGCAATAGTGTACCATTGTGACATCAACATCTGTCAGTGGCCGATCAACATCTGTCAGTGTGCCAGCGTCCTACCAATAAATAAATAAAACTTTTTAAAGCATCCCCCTCCCCCGTGCTCGCCTGCAAAAGCAAATGCACAAGCTGGTCCCGTACTAATGTAAGGTATTGCTGTGAACGTCAGAGCGAGAGCAATAATTCTAGCAGCAGAATTCCTGTGTTATTCTAAACCGGTTATTCTAAAACAATAAAGGCTTATAAAATTGCGCCCATGGATCATTTCAAATAGCAAAGTTTAACACCATTTCACAAGAATGTGCAATTTTGGAGCGTGATTTGTTTGGTATCTATTTATCCGACATAACACCATATTTTACCAAAAATGTGGGTATTATATTGTCTCTGTGTGCATTGAAATTCATTAAAATGTATTCATGCGTTAGTGTGCAAAATTGTGTTTGAAAAACTGCTGCGCAAATACTGTGTGACAAAAAAAAATTGCAAAACCCACCATTTTATTCTATAGTGCCTCTGCTACAAAAATTTATAATGTTTGGAGGTTCTAAGTCATTTTCTATCAAAAATACTGATTTTGTTCTTGTAATAAAAGAGTCAGAAGAAGGCCTGGTCTTGAAGTAAGAATGGCTGAAGGTGCTACTTGGATGTTGCGTTTTTCTATATGGCCAGGCTGTGAAATAGTCTCACACATGTGGTATTGTCATACTCAGGATGAGTAGCAGAATGTGTTTTGGGGTGCAGTTGCAGGCATGCCTATGTCATGTGAGAGAAATAAAAAAATGATACTGGGGTGATGCCTGCAGCTGCTAAAAATGATATAAATTTACACTGATTACTGTGTAAATGAAACTGGCAGGGAAGGGGTTAACATTAGGGGGTGATCAAGGGGTTAAATGTGTGTTCCCTCAGTGTTTTCTAACTGTATTAGGATAGGACTCTGTAGGAAAGGAGACATTTCGCTGTTCCTACTTGTTAGGAACAAACAACATATCTCCTCTCCTCTGACACCACAGGGATTTGTGTGTTTACACACACAAATCCCCATGCTGGCGCTTGTGCATGCGATTGTACATAGTTGGCGGCAATCGCCACCACTGGCCACGCGCATTGGGTCCCTCTCTGTACAGAGGGCACGCGTGCCCCTCCAGCGATGTGCGTGCATCCTCTGGCGGCTCTCAAAGGAATCCCATACCCGTATGGGGTTTTGCACAAGGGAGACCTTCTGCCCCCTGTAAAAAGACGTCAGCCAGTCGGGAACCGGTTAAAGATGCTTCCCAGCATCCTCACGGTCCGGGGACCAGAAACGGAAGCACTTCCTTCTTGACCCGCCTCCAACCCCATCAATCTGCCACCACGCCCCTACTGGAAGTCCCAGCTATAGGAACAAACATCCCTCGCCGGCCGGGACATGTGTAAAACCACTGCAAACAGTGACTCCCTGCCTGGACTGCCTGCCAGCCTGACACCCGCAGCCCTGGGCACACAGAACAGGACACACCGGCTGGCCATTGCTCCCCTGAGCTGGAAGGGATGGAAGGCTCTAGAAAACCCTCCCAATCCGCCGGGGGGGGGGGGGGGTGCTCTGGGCTGGTCTGAAGTAAATAAAAAGCAACCAAGGTAAGACTACCCCCTCCTCCTCCAGGACAGAGCACAGCCCCCCTCAAAGATTCCCTGCAGCCCTTCCATCATGATGGAGGAAACTCTATGACCGAAGGCATGGTGGTGGCTAGATTCACAGGAGTCTGGTGCATATTCCAACTTTGTTCTCTGTGCGAAGAGAAAAAGCAGCTGTTCAGCACTTCCTCTCAGTTGTAGCTGTGGATCAGCTGAGCAGGGAGAGAGGGAGGTGTACTGAGGAGGGGGAGAGAATGCCTGTTCACAACGGAACACATCTGCGAATCAGATATTTTCCCATAGAAGAATATGTGCCTGCAATTCTCACCGCACTGCCTATATAACGCACACATTTTTTGGGCAATGCGGAGTTCGAATGTAATGCACATATGTGAACCAGATTGAATGAAAGTAATCGTTTTTAACATTTTGTGCGAATTGTATTCGGTGTAAGCCGCATTCAATTTGCATAGGTGTGAACCCAGCCTAAAGCTCTGCGGTGTCTCCTGGGAAATTGGGTGGAGCGGCCTGAAAGGCAATTGGGGAAAAAGAAACATTTTGAACAAATTACCTGCACAAAGGATGTTTTTGTAGGCTACACATTTCAGAGGCAGAGAGTGAACTGAGCTACACTACTGTAATTAGTGTGAATCTCAATACATTTTGGATCATGCCAGCACATTCAAGTGGTCCCAAAATATAAAAACAAACAGCCTGAGGTAGCCTGCATCAAAGCTAAACCAATTGATGAGCAGCAAAGTGCTGTCCAATTCTGTTGTTTAATATTTTTGTTGAAGAACGTTTTTCAAATATTACAGATATCATAAAAGATGTTACAATGCTTGAAGTCATGACTCCATTGATTTCTTATAGAAGTGCAACATTACGCTGCAGAAATATACTTGTGTTACAGTGCTTTCAGGTCTAGGTGGCATTGTCTAGTAAGAAAAAAAAACTCTCAGAGGAAACAAGAAGGAGAGGAGAGTGAGGGTAAGGTTAAAAAAGGAAGGGAGGGGTCAGTCAGACAGACGCCGCAGGCTCTTGGTTTAGACCTAGTGGGGATATAGTACCATCAAGTTTTACCTTATAGTTGATTTATGTTAACCTACTGTTTGTGCTACCATTTTGTTAATAGGCACAAAAAGGGGGATGCTCTGGATCTTCTGAGGTAAAGCAGTATTTTGATGAAATGAAGAGTAGCTGCTTACATTTGCTATGTGTTCCCACATAAGTCCAAAATTGATATAAAGAATAATGTAGTGCTAACTCCAATAAAAAAACGAAAACCAACAAATATTGTGTGCTGCCTATACATCCATGGTATTAATTCCTCGTATGGTGTATACTTAAAAGTAATCAATATTTGGTTTACAGCGCATTAATTTTTTGAGACTACAGTTTGATAGTGCAACATATTTGGGACCACATTTCAGGGTTCAAAGTAACACCAAATTCAGTTGTCCATTTCACCATATAAGTATGGGTGGGCATTGAAAAGCCATTTAGAAATGCATCTTATAGTAAGGAGACTGCATCGCTAGAGTGGGGTACCTCATCTCACATTGACTCAAAGAAGGTAAAGAAAGGTCAATTCCTTTCTGAGCTTCTGGACTGTGGAGGCAAAACACAGAATAAATAAATTTGCTTTGTCAAATATGTCATTTTGATCTCAATAATATCACTGAACCAAGATAAAGGGTAGTTGCCCGTGCTTCAAGATTTGTTTTGAAGTTGCAAAAGAGTGGGTGGGGTAACCTGCTGCATAGAGAGAGAGAGATACATATTGTAGGTGAATACAGATACGGTAAGGTAAGAGAGGTGCTTAGGTTCCCATGGGTAAGGGAAAGAACACTACAGGGTTTCGAGTACGTTAGCTGGCAATGAGACATTGAAAGCCTTTAATTCCACACAGTTCACATATATACCTGACAAGTCAACAAACTGCTTGAAGATGGGGGTTAAATTGGATAGTAAAACCTTAGGGTTCATATGAAATAACATAATATCAGCGGTTGCCCAAATCTCACAAGATTTTGACTAAAATATGGCCACTGAATCCCGGTGTAAATAACAAAACAATCCTAGGACTCCCTACTGCACAGAGTATAGTTGCCACCTCATCCCTTTAAACCCGAACACATATGAATTACACAGGTTCTGAGGCCAATTTCATGCAGATAAGGCACCAAGTGAGTTTAATTATCAACCTTAATCAGCCACAGAAACTGTGTAATTAATATGTGTTTGGTTTTAAAGGGATGAGGTGGCAACCCTAGCACAGAGCACAGCAGCAGTCTTGTTACTGCTCTGTGCTCTATACCGAGGGTCTTAAAATTTTCTAAGCAAAGGTTTGGTAAATGTCATTCTGCGGCCAGTGGGATTAGAAAAGACCCTGGTGTCAGTGAGAGTAAACAATGCCCCATCATTGGTTTTAGTAAGATAAATAGTGCCCAATTGTTGGTATTTATGGGAGGAAAAGTGCCCCACTGTCAGTGTCTGTGGGAGGAAGGGTGCCAGTGGAACACTGGTGTCAGTGGAAGGAAAAGTGTCCCATCATTAGTGTAAGTGGATTGAATAGTGCCTTAAGGACCATATAAGGGCAAGCAAATAGCCACATCTGGCCTGCGGGCCTCATTTTGGAGACCACTGCTCTACAGTGCTCTGTACCACCCCTCTGGTTCTAAAGGTGAAAGGGAGACACCTAGTGGTTAAACAGGAAACTGCAGGTCACCCACAATAATGGGGAGAAATAGTAGATTTCTTTGGCTGCTGAGCATGCTGGGATAATCTATTCATTTGGAAGGAGTCAGGAGAATCTGGGTTCTTTTCATCCGGGCTGAGGCCTGGGTGGGTGTGTGTGGAGCAGCAGCATAGGTGTAGGCCTGAAGCCTGGGGCCTAACCATGTATAAAGAGGCTTGGCCTGAGGGGAGCCTGATCGTTGCCAGGAGGCAAAGGAGAAGCAGTTGCCAGAGTGACGACCACTCTTGTTGCCGGAGGCAATCGTAGAAGGGATGGAGTTCTGAAGGAGTACCAGAGCAGACGCTTCACTATCTGGGGATGGTAAAGTAAGTAGGAAAGCTTCAGTAGAGACTCATCCAGAAGTACAGCGAGTAGCTGTCAGTAAAGCTTAAAGGAGTACAGTGGGTAGCTGTAAGTAGAGCTTAAAAATAAGTACAGTGGATAGCTGTGAGTCAAGCCTGAGGGATCCAGCGGGTAGCGTGGGTGAAGCTTGAACATAGTGGGTAGCTGTGAGTTTACTGTGAGTTGAGCTTGAAGATCTACAGTGAGATACTGTGAGTGAAGTTGTTGCTATAGGATCAGCGGCGGATCCAGGGGGGGGCAACGGGGCAATTGCCCCCGCCGAGAATATGCCCAGCGGGTGCCAGCGCGGCCGGTTCTGCGGGTACAATCGCGGCCGGTTCCGCGGGTACCCGCGGCCGGTTCCGCGGGTACAATCGCGGGCGGTTCCGCGGGTACCAGCGCGGCCGACTCCGCGGGTACCCGCGGCCGGTTCCGCGGGTGCCAGTGCGCCCGGTTCCGCGGGTGACTGTGCAGAGTGGACAGGTGAGGGGGGGCAGCTGGGCGGCTTAGGAGGGCAGCTGGCCAATCAGGAAGCCAGCGGGCAGGGGAGCAGAGAGATGACATCATCTCTCACTGCCCTGCATCCCTCCAGTTCCGCCCTCACTGTGCAGGAAGCTGTGTGCAGCAGAGAGATTACATCATCTCTCTGCTGCCTATCTTCACTCTAAACTCAACAAAAGAACACCTTAGCAGAAAAGTGACACAGTAGGTGACAATCCGCAATGTGTGGCAGGCTAAGTGGCAAGTGGCAATCCGCAATGTGTGGCAGAATACGTGGCAATCCGCAATGTGTGGCAGGTGACGTGGCAAGTGGCAATCCGCAATGTGTGGCAGGCGACGTGGCAAGTGACAATCAGCAATGTGTGGCAGGTGATGTGGCAAGTGACAATCCGCAATGTGTGGCAGACTACGTGGCAAGTGGCAATCTGCAATGTGTGGCAGGCTATGTGGCAAGTGACAATCCGCAATGTGTGGCAGATGACGTGGCAAGTGACAATCCGCAATGTGTGGCAGGCTATGTGGCAAGTGGCAATCCGCAATGTGTGGCAGGCTACGTGTCAATCCGCAATGTGTGGCAGGTGACGTGGCAAGTGACAATCCGCAATGTGTGGTAGGTGACGTGGCAAGTGGCAATCCGCAATGTGTGGCAGGCGACGTGGCAAGTGACAATCCGCAATGTGTGGCAGGTGACGTGGCAAGTGACATTCCGCAATGTGTGGCAGACTACGTGGCAAGTGGCAATCCGCAATGTGTGGCAGGCTATGTGGCAAGTGACAATCCGCAATGTGTGGCAG
Source organism: Lithobates pipiens (assembly GCF_037356315.1). Taxonomy (NCBI): domain Eukaryota; kingdom Metazoa; phylum Chordata; class Amphibia; order Anura; family Ranidae; genus Lithobates; species Lithobates pipiens. Next base: position 114,237,736 of record NW_027507791.1, read on the forward strand.
GTGACGTGGCAAGTGACAATCTGCAATGCGTGGCAGGCTACGTGGCAAGTAGCAATCCGTATTTGGTGACAAGTAACGTGGCAAGTGACAATCCGCATTTGGTGGCAGGCGACATGGCGAAAGACACCCTCAGGGCTCCCATTGATTCTGCATTATGGTGAGTTGAACCATTTAATTTTATATTACAATGTATTAATAGAAATAATGTGCTTCAACCATGGTGCCGTAATGATTGAAGTGCCAATACCAGCCATTTCCCATATAAATTGCCCCCAAAAAAACATATTTTATAGAAGTGCCCCTCCCGAGACTAGACTCTGGATCCGCCCCTGTATAGAATACAGCAGTTGCTACAAGATAAAATCTCTGCATTCAGCTTAAAGGCCCTTTTTTTTGTATTGCTGTCTGCCTAGATCTATTTTTGTCTGCGGAGTCTGCCTATTTGCTATTGCATTTGCCTAAGGGTGTCCTGTGCCCTAACCAACCCTCTTTCCCCTGTTCCTGTTAAGATAAATAAAATCTCTCTTTGTTCATTTTTAAAAGTGACTGGTGCCCATCTTTCCATCTTGCACTACACCCACCATGCCCAGTAACCTGCACCCTGAGGAGGAATGTCAGCCATCTCTCACTCTGGGGGTCACCATCCGGCCCTAAGAGGTCGGGGTGACCGATACATATACTCAAATAAAGAAACTTCTGCACAAACAGGAAGGGCTGAGAAAGGGGTCCATGACAGGGTCGCATTAATTGAGTAAAGAACCCCCCCTGTAAATGTGTTAAAAATGTATTGTAGTGCTGCAGTGCAACTGTTTTCTAGGTGAAGACAAAGTATGAAAATTGGCCATAGAAAAAAGGCAAAGTTAGTAAAGCCTGAGGGACCAGCGGCAGCACATAAAGAAATGAATTCGATATTCTGGGCAAAAAGATCAAGATCATTTGACTTCACAACCATGGTAGCAGGAAATAATATTGATAAACACTATGTGGAACTGGGAAGAGAAACCAGGAAATAAACATGTGTCTGTAATTAACTGAAAATGTGGAATGTCACAAGCAATGTCACTGGTGATTGAGGAGGGTGAGTCAGACAAGTACTGTTTATCAAGCTTTGTCTGCTTGTAATGAAGTACTTTTGCTCCTTTGTGTAATAACCTGGGTGGAGCATGGTTTGGATATAGGAGGTTCTTGCAGCTTGTTTCACCATAGTAACCTGGAAAGGTAGCCTAACAGTGACCTCTGTGGGGCAGAAAAATGAAGATACACGGCAATGCCAAAGTTGATATGTGAAGCACAAACCCTAGTGGTATTGCATTTTGATGTCATTGCGATACAAAAAGGATACATTTCAGTTCACTGTGTTTTGTGATTATGGAATGAGCAAGGCCTGCAAAAACCTGAAAGGGTTGGCACCAACTTGGTTGTGGCCCAAGCCAGCACGCCTTTGATTAATCTACCTTCTTGCTGTTTTTTTCGGAACAATGGCATATGTTTAGGTGACAAAGAAATGATATTGCCAACACTTATATGAGCTGAGGGTTCCAGAAGATATTAGGGCCCAGTTAAACTAAGGAGATGTGGAACTCTTTGAGGACATCCCTTTTATTGTCTGCTGCAAGCATGCGCCCCCGACTGTTGCCCAACTTTAATGAAGAACTTTCTAATGCCGCTTACACACGACCGTTTTTTCCATACGTAAAACACGTACGACGGGACTAGAAAAAGGAAGTTCAATAGCCAGTAGTTTTTGGTCCGTCGGAACAACATACAGATGAACGGTTTTCCCGATAGAAATTGATTCCGTCGGAAAGATTTAAAACATGTTCTATTTCTAGGTCCGTCAGAATTTTCCAAAAAAAAAAGTCCGCTGAAGCCCACACACGATTGGAATATCCGATGAAATGATTCTGTTGGACTTTTTCTGCCGGAAACTCTGACCATGTGTACACGGCATAAGAGTTTCACAAAATATAACACTGTATATATCATACTACATAACACTGTGGTAGTACACTGCACTATAAACTGCAGTATGGTCAGCTCCCCCTCTAACTAAGCTCCAACACATTGACAGAAGGCTGCTGGGAAAACATACTTTTATAGTGCAAATCTCTAGCCAGTGATGGATTGTTTGCAAAAGCATTCTTGGATGTTTCGCTGGGCAATTCCTGCCAAACATCTAAAAAGTTTGTATTCAATCCGAACAGTTCAAAACCATAATATTTACATAACACTCCCTGATGACTTGTTTTCTGTCTATTTCTTACCTTCCACCAGTGATATAGAACAGTCATGCAGCCAATTACAAAGCCATAATCTGGTGCATTGGTAAAAACCCATCACTTCTTAGACTATGAGCCTTGGAGAGAGACTACAGTTACTGCAGACAATACAGAGAATGAACATGTACAGTATATGAGGCAGCCTATTAGTACATGCATAAGAATAAGGGTATTATTGCATATTATGGAAAAAGAAAAACAAAAGAAAAAACAGACACGACCGGACTTTTCGACAGCAAAGGTCTGACGGAACGAATCCGTCGGACAATTCGATTGTGCATGGGCTCCATCGGACTTTTGCTGTCCAAAAATCTGACGGACTTTAGAAATAGAATATGTTTTCAAATTTTTCTGCCGGAACTCCGCCGGACCCAGTTCCTGTGGAGAAATCCACTCGTCTGTATGCTAGTCCGATGGACGAAAACCAACACTAGGGCAGCTATTGGCTACTGGCTATGAACTTCCTTATTCTAGTCCGGTCGTACGTCATCACGTTGTGTGGCCCTGTTCGTTCATTCGGAAAGTCCGTCGGAACTCCGCCGAAAGTCCATGGGTAAGACCGTCAGACCTGCCGGAAAGTCCGGTCGTGTGTACGTGGCATTACAAATACCATACATGATGGTACCTTCATAGATAATGGTAGGGTATGTACACAAAAGGCAAACTGTCATAAAAACAAATATAATATAATAATATGCACACCCATGGGTTATCTTCTCACGATTTATTGAATTATAATATTCAATAAATCTTGAGGAGATAATCCATGGGTGTGCATATTATTTTATTTTTATTACATAATCTTGCATAATATGCATGGTAAAATGTAAAAAATTAGGTTTGCAAAGATGCATTTCTGACACTGAGTTGCATTATACCAGGAAAGCCAGGGAGCTTTTACTACTTTAGACTGTTTTAGAATCCCAAAGCCTTACACCTTATTCTGACCGGGGGGCACTGTTTGATTGGGCACCTATATGGCATGAGTTTTAACGTGAATAAATGTAAAGGTATGCACTAGAGGTCTAAAACCATGCATGGCTCATACAATCTTGAAGAGTAAGATCAAGTGAGTCAATGATTAAAAAGAATAGCAATGTTCTGTAGTTTATGGACTTAAAGTCCAACTCCAGACAAGATTAAATAGTGTGCTAGCAGTTTAAAAAAAACAAAAGGGCACAAAAACAAAATGCAAATAGCAGTTTGGGTTGAAATACACACAACACTGCCCCCCACAGTAATTTGTTTCTAAAACACGGCAGATTTTTCCAGTGACACCTTACGGGCTCATATTACAGTTATACCAAAAAGACGACAAAGACCCCACAACTTGTAGCAGCTATAGGCCAATCTCCCTCCTAAATACAACCTTAAATTATTATTCCTAATTCTTCCTCAATTCCTCTGACTAGAGAATTAAGAGGGCCCCTGGCCCCGTGGTGCCAAGTTGAGATGCATTAGTTACCGAAATATAACTAAGTATTGGAAGATGTACATGAACACCACTTCTCTTTTCCTTTTATGTGTTGATGTAATTGCGTTTACCTCCTCCCCTTTGATTGTTTATATGTATGTTTGTAACTTTTGCCTTAGCCCATGTTGGGCAATAATACAATTTATATTTGAAAAAATAAAAAGGGGGGACTGTTTGCACCTGTTGAAAAACAGGTTTAAACTCCACAAATGGAAATAGTTCTTTACATTAAAGTAGCTCTAAAGGCTGAATGTTTTTTTTTACCTTTATGCATTCTGTACATGAAGGTAAAAAAACTTCTGTGTGCAGATATCTTATATCAGAACTACAGTGCCTTGAAAAAGAATTCATACCCCTTGAAATGTTCCACATTTTGTCATGTTACAACCAAAAACGTAAATGTATTTTCTTGGGATTTTATGTGAAAGACAAACACAAAGTGGTGCATAATTGTGAAGATGAAGGAAAATGATAAATGGTTTTCAAACATTTTCACAAAAATATATATGTGAAAAGTGTGGCATGCATTTGTATTCGGCCCCCTGAGTCAATACTTTGTAGAACCACCTTTCACTGCAATTACACCTGCAAGTCTTTTTTGGATATGTCTCTACCAGCTTTGCACATCTAGAGAGTGACATTTTTGCCCATTCTTCTTTGCAAAATATCTCAACCTCTGTCAGATTGATGGAGAGTGTCTGTGAACAGCAATTTTCAAGCCTTGCCATAAATTCTCAATTGGATTTAGGTCTGGACTTTGACTGGGCCATTCTAATACATGAATATGCTTTGATCTAAACCATTCCATTGTAGCTCTGGCTATATGTTTAGGGCCGTTGTCCTGCTGGAAGGTGAACCTCCACCCCAGTCTCAAGTCTTTTGCAGGCTCTAAATGATTTTCTTCTAAGATTGTCCTGTATTTGGCTCCATCCATCTTCCCATCAATTCTGACCAGCTTCCCTGTCCCTGCTGAAGAAAAGCATCCCCACAACATGATGCTGCCACTACCATGTTTCACAGCGGGAATAGTGTGTTCAGGGTGATGTGCAGTGTTAGTTTTCCGCCACACATAGCGTTTTGTTTTTAGGCCAGAATGTTACATTTTGGTTTCATCTGAGCAAAGCACCTTCTTCTACATGTTTGCTGTGCCCCCACATTGCTTCCTACAATCTGCATACGGACTTCTTATGGCTTTCTTATAACAATGGCTTTCTTCTTGCTACTTTTCCATAAAGGCCAGATTTGTGGAGTGCATGACTAATAGTTGTCCTGTGGAAGAAATTCTCCCACCTGAGCTGTGGATCTCTGCAGCTCCTCCAGAGTAACCATGGGCCTCTTGGCTGCTTCTCTGATTAATGCTCTCCTTGCCCGGCCTGTCAGTTTAGGTGGACGGCCATGTCTTGGCAGGTTTGCAGTTGTGTCATACTCTTTCCATCTTTGGATGATGGATTGAACAGTGCTCCACGAGATGTTCAAAGCTTGGGATATTTTTTTATAACCTAACCCAGCTTTAAACTTCTCCACAACTTTATCTCTGACCTGTATGGTGTGTTCCTTGGCCTTCATGATGCTGTTTGTTCACTAAGGTTCTCTTACAAACCTCCGAGGGCTTCACAGCACAGATGTATATTTATATATATATTGAGATTAAATTACACACAGCTGGACTCTATTTACTAATTACTGTAGGTGACTTCTGAAGGCAGTTGGTTCCATTAGATTTTATTTAGGAGTATTAGAGTAAAGGGGGCTGAATACAAATGCACACCACACTTTTCAGATATTTATTTGAAAAAAAAATTGAAAACCATTTCTCATTTTCCTTCCACTTCACAATTATGTGCCAATTTGTGTTGGTACATCGCATAAAATCACAATAAAATACAGCTATGTTTTAGGTTGTAACATGACAAAATGTGGAAAATTTCAAGGGACATGAATACTTCAAGGCACTGTATACCAGCACCCCCAATAGTATAGTGTTCCCAAAAGCAGGATCAGCCCCAACACCTGCCAGAATCTGTATTTAGCCCCCCCCCCCCCAACAAGTGCAGTGTGAGTAGATCACTGTCACTTCCGATACACAGCACCACAGTGTTATCAGAGTCAGGCCTGATCTCTGCTAGCACAAGCAGTTCAGTTTTATTTGTAGCGGTTCAAACAGTCCTTGACAACCAGGTGTTTTTTTTACCTGTGAGATGCACTAGGTACCTATAATTTTATTGGCCAAAAATGTCAAATGAAAGGTACACTAGTGAAGAGGCCTACAAGATACTCAGCATGACAGATGAGAGTGATGGGGAGTCCTTACTGTCAGAATCAGGTTCAGTAGACAAACCTGTAGAAAGCAGCAGAACCCTGATAGATAGCTCTGATGACGGAGTAGAGGTCCCTACTAAGGCCAGGTGTATACAATAACGTTCCTTGGTTGCTGAGGTGCTGCAATTGCATGATGATTGATTTATGGAGCAGGCTGCCGGTACTAGTGCCGCTCTACCTTTTGGTGAACTGGTGAGCACCGTCAGCCTAGTACATCCTGGTCATAGACAAACCAGCACTGCAGTAACACTTGGTGACGTGGCAAGTCCCATAAGTGCAGTTCAAGCTGGTGTGGTAGCTAACACAAGTAGTGTCCCGCATTTACCAAAAGTTCAAAGATAGGCCCGTAAAGCCCATAGTGCCTTTCCTGATGTGCTTGCAAATCCCGATTGGGAGCCCACAAATTCTGCAGCGCCCATACTTCCCCCATTCACTGATCAACCCAGAATTCAGGTGGAAACATCTGATTCAGCTCCCCTTGTTTTTTTTAGCTGTTTTTCACAGAAGATTTGTATGCATCCATTGTGGACCAAAGCAATTTATATGCCAATCAATTTAAACCCAAATTTGAACCTTGCCAGACAATTTGCATGGAAACGAATCACTGTTTTCGAATTAAAGACTTTTATGGGCCTATCCCTCAATATGGGCATTACTAAAAAGAATGAGTTGAGGTCATATTTGTCCACTGACCCAATTCATCATATGCCCATGTTCTCTGCTACCGTTGCCAGGAGTAGATACGTGCAAATCATGCGGTTTATGCCTTCACAACAATGAACTCTGTCGTCCTAGGGGTGACCCTAGATATGATCGGCTCCACAAAATTCGACCCCTTGTAAATCACTTGAACCAAAAATATGCAGCCTTGTATATGCCCCAACAAGCTGTCTGCATAGATGAGTCCCTGATTAAGTTTTCTGGCTGCCTTGCTTTCAAACAGTTTGTCCGCAGCAAGCGTGCCATATATGAGGTCAAAATGTATAAGGGAAAAGCAGCATGGAGCCCCGTGACAGCCCAGACTACATAGGGAGCAGTGGCAAGATTGTTTGGGACTTGCTGTTATCCTTATTTGGAAAGGGGTACCACTTGTACGTGGACAATTATTACACAAGCGTGACACTTTTTAGACACCTTTTTGAATTTGGAATTGGTGCCCGTGGCACCGTACGACCTAATCGCCAGGGCTTCCCCCAACTGCTTATAAATGCCCCACTTAGATAGGGAGAGAGAGCCTGCTTGAAATGTAATGAATTACTTCCAGCGAAGTGGAAGGACAAATGGAACTTTTTCGTTCTGCCTTCCATTCACGCAGATGCGACAGTCCAAACTGCAACGGTGACTGGTGTTGTTGAGAAGCCCCTCTCTGTCCACGACTACAACCATAACCGCTTACCGACCAGCCACCGTCATTATACTGTGGCAAGTTGGCACGATCCCGCGAACCATCATAGCTGTATATCGGTCCCTTTAATCGGGTGTCGTTGCGTGTGGCCGGCGGTTGCGATGTCGCAGGCACGAAAGGCAGAACAGGGACATGTGTGTGTAAACAAACAAATCCCTGTTCTGTGAGGAGAGGCAGATTGTGAATTCGTACTAGCTAGAAACCGCAATGTGTACATTTTTATAGCACTGATCACTGTATAATAGTCAATGGTCCCAAAAATGTGTCAAAAGTGTCCGATCTGACTGCCATAATGTTGCCATAAAAATCGCTGATCACAGCCATTACTAGTAGAAAAAAATAATAACAATAAAAATGCCATAAATCTTTCCCCTATTTTGTAGACGCTATAACTTGCGCAAACCAATCAAAATACATCTATTGCGATTTTTATTAACAAAAATATGTAGAAGAATACATATCGCACTAAACTGAGGAAAAAATTAGCTTTTTTTAAAAAAAATCGGGGATATTTATTATAGCAAAAGTACAAAATATTGTGCTTTTTTTTACAATTGTCGCTCTCTTTTTGCTTATAGCGCAATTTGCTTATAGTGCAAAAAATAAAAACCGCAGAGATGATCAAATGCCAACAAAAGAAAGCCCTAGTTGAGTACAGCGTCGCATGACCGCACAACTGTTAGTTAAAGCGATGCAGTGTGGTATCACAAAAAATGGCCTGGTCATTGAGCAGCCAAATCTTCCGGGGCTGAAGTGGTTAAAGTGTTACTAAACAGTAAAATCAGTCTGTATATGCAGTAAAGCATGCTTGTTATACTCATTGTGGAACCTAAGGGGTTAATCCTCTACATTATGTATAAAGACTATTTGATCCTGTGTCTGTGATCCTCCTTTTCTTCCACTGTCTCAACAACAAAAAAAACTCTGATATTTACAGTTTGGGGTGTATTGCTAGAGAGTTTTTTTTTTCTTGGGAGGCTGGATATGTTCAGCACATGGCCAATTAGCACTATCCAGACATGTCCAGACAGAGGATCAGTGCAGTATGAAAACTCCTCCTACAAGGTTTGCTAGGAAGTGATAGAAGTCACAAGGCTGCTATATACTGCTGATGAGAAAAGGTATTTATAAGTTAATATTTACAAAAATAATTACATTTCCATGTTCTGTGTACTGTGGGAGACCAGATATAGTGAATACAGGTTCTGTGTTTAGTAACACGTTAACATGGGAGGGGTGGACTGAAACGACCAGATGATGGGGCTGTGCTTAATTTGACGTAAGACCAGATGCTGGTACAAGAAAGTGTCTGTAGATTTATTCCAATTGGCTCTCTTCAATGCGTATGTGCTATACAAAGCGCCAGGAAGAATAAGGATCCTTTCTAAAATTCCAGGAAGAGATCATTACATTAGAAGGTGCTTTGGCCAAATTTTCCAATCCAAATGCAGTGAGCCGGCTGCATAAGAGGCATTTTTCAAATGCCCTCTCTGGTACCCCTACCCAAAGATCACCACAAAAAAGATGTGTCTGTAGTAAACGCGGATATAAATGTGACACCCGCTTTTTTTTTCAATCCTGCCCTGGCCAACCTGGTCTCTGCATGCAGGACTGTTTCCGTCGCTACCACACACTAGTTTATTATTAGTATACGGTACAGCACACATTCACAGAGAGTTTTGAAAGATGTTAGATCACATTTTGGGATGCCCCAGCCTGGAACATTTAAAGTTTTTTATAATTACAATTTTTTTTTTAAAAAGGCCAAAAATAGTTGTCATTTTATTAAGTTACTGTTCTGTTCTCACTGTTTTACTATACTGTAATGGTTTATTGTTACTGTTTTTTATTGTTAACCATTGTTTTCTTTGCAGGTATGCCATGCTATCGTTTATCTGTACTTTATACTATACTGCTATACTGTAATGTTTTGTTGTTACTGTGTTTTATTGTTAACCATTGTTTACTCTGCAAGGAATTTCCTTCAGCTGCAGCACTGATCTGTTTATTCTGACTGCCGAATACCGAATGCTGAATAGGGTTTGCTTTCAGCATACATTAACCATTGACTGCAGCTCTGTAAGAGGTGATTTCACCACGCAGTTAAAAAAAAGAGCACAGTGCTCTTTGGAATTCTATTAATGTTTTGTAGCCTCAGGGCATTTAATAAGTGTTCTATTTTCTTGTTTATTCAAACTCCAATAAACATATTGAAACAGAAAAAAAGAGCATAGTGGCTGGGGTGGACAGAGAGCAGATCTCCCCTAATCTTCGGCATATATTTTTTACTCTTTTTTATTGGCACAGATTGCAATATAAAATAAAGTTGTTTTACTGAGTTAATGGTTTATTGTTACTGTGTTTTATTGTTAACCGTTGTTTGCTTTGCAGGTACGCGCTTCAGCTGAAGCACTGATCTCTGTATTCTGAGAGCACCGGGGTTTGCTTGCAGAACACATAAATTAGTGACTTCAGTTAAAAAAAAGAGCATATATGCTAAAGCATGGGGGCTGGGGAGGTCAGAGGGCTGATCGTCCCTCTGCTTTGGCATATATTTTTTTTAACTTTTCTTGGCAGAGATTTCTTCATCCACATCGATTGATGTGAATGGAGGAATCTGTTATTATGTATCTTTTTCGTTCAGCTGAATAAAAAAAAAAAGAGCGTTACATGTATGCCCATCATTAGAAGTGGGTGGATTCAGGGCGGTATATTCTAATAGTGGGCATACCACACACTTTTTCTGGCTGAGATTTCTTCATCCAAATCGATTGATGTGAATGGAGGAATCTCTTTTTTTGTTCAGCCCATAGGCTGCATGGAAAAAAAAAATTACAATATATGCCCAACAAGGACTAGCAACGTACTGGTACGTTGCTGGATTTTGAATGGTTATACCGGGATGATGCCTGCAGGATGCCTGCAGGTTTAGGTATCATCTTGGTATAGTTTTTTCAGCCGGTGGTCAGCTTTCATGTAAAAGCAATCCTAGTGGCTAATTAGCTGCTAGACTGCTTTTACAAGCAGTGGGGGGGGGGGGGGGCATGCCCCCCTTCCACCAGCTTCCATGGTTTTCTCTGGCTCTCCTGTCCCACTGGGGAACCCAAGAATGCAGCCAGCGGACCATAGAGCTGATCGGGGACCAAAACAGTTCCAATCATCTCTATGGCCTAAGAAACCAGAAGCTACAAGCATTTCATTACTTCGGTTTTGCCTGAGTTAAACAGCACTGGAAAGCATCTTATCACACTGATCTTGGTGTGCTCAGATGCTTTAAGGGCAGAGAAAAGATCTAGAGCAGGGGTACTGAATTAAAATTCACGGGGGTCCGGTCAGTAAAATTTTCTTCCCGCGGAGGTCCGAATGTCATATTGGTCATGACTCCGATCCTTCACATTACAACCTTCCTGTGCACATCACAATTGTTTTCTATTGCCCTTGTAGATACCTGGGTTTTTCTAGGGCAGAAAAACAGATCTCTGCACAAGTGTGGACAAGCCCTTACATCAGTGCCCTCAGTCCCCCCTTCACAGCACATTTCTCACTTTTACATCACAGTCCCACCATCAGAAACCCCGCAACCCATTACAGACTCATCACAATGTGTCCTTTTAAAGACCCCCATCACAGACCCCCCCCCCCACAAACACAGATCCCCCCCATTACAGATCCTCTTCACCACAGACCCCCCCCCCACTCAGCACAGATCCTCACTCCATCACATATCCCCCCCATCACAGACCCCACTCCATAACAGATCCCCCCCTAATACAGACCCCACTCCATCACAAATATCCCCCCTGATACAGATCCCCCCTCCATCACAGACCCCCCCCCCCCCCGATACAGATCCCCCTCCATCACAGATCCCCCATTAACGGCCCCACTCCATCACAGGCCCCCCGTTACAGACCCCATTCCATCACAGATCCCCCTGCATCACAGACCTCACTCCATCACAGACCCCTCTAATACAGACCCCATTCCATCACAGATCCCCCCCCCAATGCAGACCCCACTCCATTACAGACCCCCGTAATACAGACCCCCCATTACAGATCCCACTCCATCACAGTCCTCCCTCAACATTACAGCGTCAGACTGTCCCTTTCATCATCGCAGCATTCCCGCAGCATTCCCCCTTCCTCCCCCTCCCCACACTGCCCTACCTTATTCACACAAGCCGGGAAGCACGCATGGCAGGTCCGGACAAAGGGCGGGACTTTTCAAGTTAAAAGGGTGTGATTGGTTGCTGGACCGCCCCACTGCCTAGCAACCAATCACCCACTTCGTAACTTGATAAGTCCCGCCCTTTGTCCGGACCTGCAGCGCTTCCAGGCTTGTGTGAATAAGGAAGGGGAGTGATGCAATGATGCCAAGCCTCACCAAGGATTTTAGCGGCAGCGGCGGGCTGGCAATCCGGCAGTGGATAAAAAACACAGAGGCAACTATTTGCGAGTCTGCGGGCCGGATATGGCTGCTACTCGGTCCGGATTCGGCCCGCGGTCCGCCATTTAGTGATGCCTGATCTAGAGTCTAATAGACCCCTATTTTTTTAAAAAGAGTACCTGTCACTACCTTTTGCTATCATGGGAGATATTTACATTCCCTGTGATAACATTAAAAGTGATAAAAAATAAATGAAAAATGAAAGGAACAATCTAAAAACAAAATAAAAAAAGCAAAATAATTAATAAAAAAAAGAAAAAAAAAGAAAAAAAAAGAAAGCACCCCTGTTGGTCTTGAGTCGTATGTAAACAGCAATTGCACCATGCATGTGAGCTATCACCCCGAATGTCAGATTGAGGGCAGTAATTCTAGCACTAGATCTCTTCTGTAAATCTAAAGTGGTAACCTGTAAAAGCTTTTTTTTTTTTGTTTGTCACCGCTGCACGAGCGTGTGTAATTTTAAAGCATGTCATGTTTGGTATATATGTACTTGGCATAAGATCATCTTTTATATCCTACCAAACAATTGGGCAATATATTGGGGGTTATTTACTCAAGACAAATCCACTTTGCACTACCAGTGCAAGGCAAGGCAAAAGGCAAATCCACTTGGAAGTGCAGTCACTGTAAATTTGAGGAGGGACATGCAGGGAAAATAAAAAACAGCACTTTTGCTTGAATATGATTGGATAAAATCAGCAGAGCTTCCCCTCATTTCAGATCTTCCCCTCATATCTACAGCGACTGCACTTCCAGTGGATTTGCCTTTAGTAAATTAACCCCACTGTGTTTTTGTGCATTAATATTCATTAATATTCAAAAAGATGTATTTTAATCCACAAAAAAAATGCGCTGGAAAATGGCTGTGCAAATACCGTGTGAAAAAAAATTGCAACACCCACCATTTTATTCTGTAGGGGCTATGTTTTAAAATAATATATAATGTTTGGGGGTTCAAAGTAATTTTCTAGCAAAAAATAATATTTTTTTCATGAAACAAAAAGTGTCAGAAAAGGCTTGGTCTTCAAGTGGTTGGAAATGTGGGTGATGTGTGGCATAAGCTTCTAATGTTGGGCATAAAATACAGTTCAAACACCCTCCAAATGACCCCTTTTTGCAAAGTAGACACCCAAAGCTATTTCCTGAGGGGCATGTTGAGTCCATGGAATATTTTATTTTTTGCCATGTGCCTGCATCCGCATGCAGCTCCATGCCAAGCTGGCCAAAGCTCTCCTGTGAGGAAGAGAACGAGACTGCCAGCAGCTGCATTGGAATTTCCCCCCTTCCTCTCCTCTTCTCTCTTTAGGGAGACACCCACTCACACAGAAACACAGAGCTGCTCACTCTGCACCCTCCTGTGTGTCTCAATTGACAGTAGGAGGAGAGCCAATTACAGGAGCAAATCAGAAGGACTTTAACCACTTGACCACTGGGCACTTAAACACCCTTAATAACCAGACCAATTTTCAGCTTTTGGTGCTCTCACATTTTGAATGACAATTACTCAGTCATGCAACACTGGACCTATATGAAATTTTTGTCCTTTTTTTCACACAAATAGAGCTTTCTTTTGGTGGTATTTAATCACCTCTCAGTTTTTTATTTTTTGTGCTATAAAAGAAAAAAGACCAAAAATTCTGCGAAAAAATAAATTTTTCTTCGTTTCTGTTATAAAATTTAGCAGATTAGTAATTTTTTCTTCATAAATTTTGACCAAAATTTATACTACTACATATCTTTGGTAAAAATAAGTACAAATTGGTGGATATTATTTGGTCTTTGTGAAAGTTATAGAGTCCACAAGCTATGGTGCCAATATCTGAAAATTGATCACACCTGAAGTACTGACGGCCTATTTCAATTCTTGAGACCCTAACATGCCAGAAAAGTACAAATACCCCCCAAATGACCCCTTTTTGGAAAGAAGACATTCCAATGTATTTAGTAAGAGGCATGATGAGTTTTTTGAAGTTGTCATTTTTTCCCACAATTCTTTGCAATATCAAGATTTTTTTTCCTTTTTTTTTTTTCACAAAATTGTCATATTATCAGGTTATTTCTCACACACAGCATATGCATACCACAAATTACACCCCAAAACACATTCTGCTATTACTCCCGAGTACGGCGATACCACATGTGTGAGACTTTTACACAGTGTGGCCACATACAGAGGTCCAACATGCAGGGAGCGCCATCAGGCGTTCTGGAGAACCCAGGACAATTCTGACATTTCTCTCCTACATGTAAAAATCATCATTTATTTGCTAGAAAATTACAGAGAACCCCAAAACATTATATATTTTTTTTTTAGCAAAGACCCTGGAGAATACAATGGTGGTCGTTGCAAATTTTTATCTCACACGGTATTTGCGCAGCAATTTTTCGAACGCGTTTTTTTGGGGGAAAAAACTGTTTTGTGCTTAAAAAAAACAAAAAAAAACAGTAAAGTTAGCCCAATTTTTGCATAAAGTGAAAGATGAAGTTATGCTGAGTAAATAGATATCGAACATGTCACTCTTCAAAATTGCACATGCCCGTGGAATGGCGCCAAACGTCGCTACTTAAAAAATCCCCATAGGCGACGCTTTAAATTTTTTTTACTGGTTACATGTTTTGAGTTGCAGAGGAGGTCTAGGGCTAGAATTATTGCTCTCGCTCTAACGTTCGCGGCGATACCTCACATGTGTGGTTTGAACACCGTTTTCATATGTGGGCGGGGCTTACATATGTGTTCGCTTCTGCATGCGAGCACATGGGGACAGGGGCGCTTTAAATTTATTTTTATTTTTTTATTGTTCATTTTATTTTATTTATTTTAGTTTGACATTTTTTTCCCCAAAAATAAATTTTTGATCACTTTTATTCCTATTACAAGGAATGTAAACATCCCTTGTAATAGGAATATGGGGTGACAGGTCCTCTTTACAGTGAAATCTGGGGGTCAATATGACCCCACATCTCACCTCTAGGCTGGGAAGCCTGAAATAAAAAAAATAAAAAATAAAAAAGATTCTGGCTTTGATCGTACTGGCGAGTTGGTAGAAGCACCGGAGGGTATTGCAGGGTATCACCGAGTATGGCTGGGTATCTCCTAGTATGGCTGGGTATGGCAATTTATGGCAGGGTATTGCAGAGTATTGGTGGGGTATTGGCGGGGTATTGGCGGGTATTGCAGAGTATTGGGGGGTATTGCAGAGTATTGGGGGGTACTGCAGAGTAATGGCAGGGTACTGCAGAGTATTGGGGGGTACTGCAGAGTAATGGGGGGTACTGCAGAGTAATGTCAGGGTACTGCAGAGTATTGGGGGGTACTGCAGAGTAATGGCAGGGTACTGCAGAGTATTGGGGGTACTGCAGAGTATTGGGGGGTACTGCAGAGTAATGGCGGGTACTGCAGAGTAATGGCGGGTACTGCAGAGTAATGGCAGGGTACTGCAGAGTAATGGCGGGTACTGCAGAGTAATGGCGGGTACTGCAGAGTAATGGCAGGGTACTGCAGAGTAATGGGGGGTACTGCAGAGTAATGGCAGGGTACTGCAGAGTAATGGGGGGTACTGCAGAGTAATGGCAGGGTACTGCAGAGTATTGCAGGGTATTGCAGAGTATTGGCAGGGAATTGAGGGGTTAAATTCGGTGAGCAGCGATGTGGGCACTGCAGATGCAGCCCACATCGCTGCTGACACGATCTCTTTCCCCTCCGCTGTACCGATCGGTACAGAAAGGGGGAGGGAGGAACCGGCGTCATAACATGACGCCGGTTTGTTTACAAGTGATCACTCCATCATTTGACGGAGCGATCACTTGGTAAACGGCCACTGGACCCGGCGGTCACGGATGATCTCGTGTGCGCTCCCCAGGGGGCGCACGAGAGCAGAATTCTGGGAGGCCGTTAATTAACGGCCTCTCAGAGTTAAACAACCGCCCTGAAGCCGTTAATCGGCAATGGGCGGTTGTTAAGTGGTTAACAAGCAGCAGCTGCAAAGGATTCTGGGATATGTAGTCCCTATCACAAATGAACCCAATTATTTTGTATGGGGACAGGAACTACTAAAGAACAAAAAACTACTAAACTACAAAAAAAGAACTGGAGACTTCATCTTGCTTATCTGAGGAGATTTTCAGTCACCACAAGGCAGAGGAAGAGACTGGATTCAGGGGAGAGGTGTTGCCTCCCGGGTCAGTCCACAGCTCATTTACAAGCTCCACAGCTAGTCGGGGACATCCAGCCTGTGAGAGAGGGATCCCAGATGCATATCTAGGCATACCTGCCTTGACGGTGTGAAGCATTCCAGTGTGAGGTGACAAGTCAGGTCACCAGAAGAACCTGCCTGTTTCCAGGACGTTCCTTTGGGCCTGACCGCAGGATTGGGGGAGAGGGCATTTGCCCATTTGCAGGAAACAAGGACACTGCACATAGACAGAGTTGTTTTACTTTGCCCATCCAGCTTTATGAATTATGTATATAGACATATCATAAACTGTGTGTTTCTCATTGGTCCTTGCACTTACACTATTGGCAGGTGTGCCAAGAGGGGCGGAGACTGTTATTGGAATTGAGAGGCAGACTAACAGACTAAACAAACTCAAGTGGCTCCTGCGGGGTAGCACTACACATGTTTCTGGAAAATGCCAAAACAAAAAAATTTTACACAAAAGTTATCACTTAAATGCTATCTTTTTCACACATACCATGCATGGGTATATGTAGAATTATACCCCAAAATACATTCTACTGCTTCTCCTGAGTCTGGGGATACCACATGTGTGAGACTTTTTCAGAGCCTGGCCTTGTACAGGACCCCGAAACCCAATCACCGCCTTCAGGCGTCAGGCTTTTTAAGGGCGTAAATTGCTCATTTCACTTCCTCACTACCTATCGCAGTTTTGGAGGCCATGAAATGTCAAGTTAGCACAACCCCCACCCCCCCACACAGGTTTCTGGAAAATTTACTAAAAGATATGGGAAGTATTTTTATTAAAATTTATTTTTTCTTTTCTCTTTTCAATTTTCAAAACCTTGTGGCAAAAAGTGAGATCTGCAAAATACTCAACATGCCTCTTATCAAATTCCTTAGGGTGTCTTCTTTCAAAAAAGGGGTCATGGGGGGGGGGGGGGGGATTGTGCTATCTTGACATTTCAGGGCCTCCAAAACTGTGATAGGTAGTGAGGAAGTGAAATTAGCAATTTACACCCTTAGAAAGCCTGAAGGCAGAGATTGTTTTCTGGTGTCCTGTACGAGGCTAGACATGTGGCATATCCATACTCAGGAAGAGCAGCAGAATGTATTTTAGGGTGTAATTCCACATATGCCCGTGGCATGTGTGAGCAAAATATAATTTAGGCTAGGTTTCCAATATTGCAATCCCAAAGTCGCACAATTTACAGTTTGAATCTGCAATGCGATTTTTAGTGCATTTTTAACATGACTTTACAAACCACTTGTTATGTGATTTGGTCATACTGTAGTCACATATTTCCTTTTCTGCTCAGTCATTTCCCCTTCCTCTTTCATTGTCAGGTGTTGTATAGTGCTTAGCATACATGTTGGCTATGCAATATGTTGGGTCAGCAGTCATTATGGCTGCTGTAGCAGCATTAATAGATGAAAAAGAAGAGGATAACCGGAGGAGGAGAAGGCATAGGTTTTGGATCCATCCCGTCATTGCCCAAAGGGAAGAGAGAGACCAGTTTTGAGTCCTTTTTAACGACCTCCGTGCTCATGAAGATTCTTCAACTACACACGGCTGTCAATTAGAAGGTGAGAACATTTGTCTATGTCAACTTGCAAATGCTACAAGATATTTTTTGGAAAACGTGTATATGCATGGTCACTATGACTCAATTTCTAGTTTTTAGCATAGAATAGCTAGAAGTGTTAAAAACCTGAGCAAATAAAAAACAATGGAAATAGAGTAAAAAATTGTAAATTTTTACATGGTCAATGTAGCTAATAGCCATATATTTTCTCTTTACAATTTTGATGAATTGTTGGATTTGCTCTCTAGTAGGGATGAGCCGCAACCCCCGCCCCCCATTCGGTTCCCTGCAGGAACATGCGAACAGGTAAAAAATTTGTTAGAATATGCAAACACCATTAAAGTCTATGGGACATGAACGTGAAAAATCAAAAGTGCTAATTTTAAAGCTTATATGCAAGTTATTGCCATAAAAATTCTTTGGGGATACGGGTCCTGCCCCAGGGGACATGTATCAATGCAAAAAAAAGTTTTAAAAACGTCTGTGTTTTCGGGAGCAGTCATTTTAATAATGCTTAAAGTGAAACAATAAAAATAAATATTCCTTTAAATATCGTGCCTGGGGGGTGTCCTAGTATGCCTGTGCAGTAGCACATGTTTCTAGTGTTTAGAACAATACCACAGCAAAATTACATTTCTAAAGGAAAAAATGTAATATAAAATATAAAATATAGATGAAAATCATTGAAAAAAATTACATGGGTTCCCCCCCCCCCAGTCCATTACCAGGCCATTTGGGTCTGGTATTGATATTAAGGGGAACCCAAAACCCCAAAAAATGGCGTGGGGGTTCCCTAGGCACTATATACTATACGGCCTGCCCTATATACTCTGATGAAAATTGGGCCTTAGGTGTTGGTGGTACCAGAACACTGTAAGCCCTCACCATTATTTTTGGTGAGTGTAGGAACGGGCCCTGCTGTGAAATAATATATCAAAAATTGTAATTACATGCCCCTGTTAAACGCGGGCAGAAAAATTAGGCCTTTGGTGGTGGGGGTGCCACAACACTGTAACCCCTCACAGATACTCTTGTTGGGTGCAGGAATGAGCTCTGCGTTAAAATATTATATCAAAAATTGTAATTACAAAACAATTGAGCCTTAGGTGGTGGTGGTGTTACCCTAAACTAAAAATATTGTTGGAAGCTAGCATCATCAAGATTGAGGAGGAATAGGATAGTCAACATAGGCAGTCTTCAAGGGATCCCACATCCATAGCAAATTCAATCAGTTACATCAGCATCAGGTGCTTGATAGCTGCTGATCCAAGACTGATTCATTTTTATGAATGTGAGCATGTGGAATGTGGAAAGCCATGTTTGAATCCCTGAGAGCCCTGTCATTCTAAGGCCGCGTACACACGGGCAGATTGTCTGCCCAACTAAGTTCGTCAGACAATCCGACAGACAGTCCGTCCAACTTTCGAATGAACGGACTTGACCACACACGATGAACAGACAGTCCGCCGAAAGCTTGCGCGATGACGTGTACGGCACGTACGACGGGACTAGAAATTCGACGTCCAATACACTGCAATGCAACCTTCGGCCGTGTAAATCCTTTCTGAGCATGCGCCATACTTAGTCCGTCGAACTAGCCTACTCACGAGCGGATTGTCCGCTGAACCGTGTTTCAGCGGACAAAATTACGGAAATTCCGAAAGACTAAGTCCGTCAGACTGTCCGCTGAAAAAGTCCGCTGAAGCCCACACACGAGCGGATTGTCCGCTGAAACACGGTTCAGCGGACTAAGTTGGGCAGACAATCCGCCCGTGTGTACGCGGCCTTAGGATTACTACAGGCAGCTTGCGTCAGCTCCTCAGGCCCCAGGTTCCCAGCTCATGGTTAGCTTCAGCCTTATTTCTATTTTGTGTGTGAGACGAACGTGATAACCACTACACTACAGAAACCTACCTTAATGGACTTTTGTGGGTTGGGCGGTTGGAGGTTGGGGTCACCATATTAGCTATTATGCTGCACAAATGCAGCACAAACGAATGGCGCGTTTGTTTTTAAAATTCAGCAACATGGGTACAAAGTGGGCGGGTGTTTGCAGCAACTATAACGCACAATATCTCCTCATCCAAATCGACACAAACATTTATTTTTGCAGCAAAAACCAGCACAAACGCGGCACAAACGAATGGAGCGTTTGTTTTTAAAATCAGCAACGTGGGGTGCAAAGTGGGCGGGGTTTCAGCAACCTTAACGCACAATATCTCCACAACCAAAACGTAACAAACGTTTATTTTTGCAGCACAAACCAGCACAAACGTGGCACAAATGAATGGCACGTTTGTTTTTAAAATTCAGCAACATGGAGTGCAAAGTGGACGGGGTTTCAGCAACTATAACGCACAATAACTCTGCAACCAAAGTGGCACAAATGTTTATTTTTTGCAGCATAAACCAGCACAAACGTGGCACAAACGAATGGCGCGTTTGTTTTTAAAATTCAGCAATATGGGGTGCAAAGTGGGAGGGGTTTCAGCAACTATAACGCACAATATCTCCGCAACCAAAGCGCCACAAACGTTTATTTTTGCGTACAAACCAGCACAAACGCGGCACAAACGAATGGCGCGTTTGTTTTTAAAATTCAGCAACATGGGGTGCAAAGTGGGCGGGGTTGCAGCAACTATAACGCACAATATCTCCGAAAACAAAGCGGCACAAACGTTTATTTTTGCAGCACAAACATGGCACAAACAAATGGCGCGTTTGTTTTTAAAATTCAGCAACATGGGGTGCAAAGCGGGCGGGGCTTGCATTAAATTGAATGTTTAATATCTCAGAAACCGATCCGGCACAAACGCTAATTTTTGCGGCAAAAATCTGCACAAACACAGCACAAATGAATGGTATATTTTTATTCAGGTTTGGTGGGGTTATAGAAGAAGTGACTGTGGAAAAGGAGCCAGTGGAATAGGCTGCTTTGGCAGCTGCGCTGGAAGGCAAACTACTCTGAGCCTGGGTGACAGAGGATGAGGGCGGCTTTGTTATCCACTCCACCAACTCTTCTGCATGTTCTGGCTCAATAATGCGGCCAGCAGCAGAAAAAAAGGACAAGCGTGCCCCACAGCTGCCTGCAGAGGATGTAACATGTCCATACCCAGCACTGTTGGCTGTAGACACAGAGGCTGCTTGCCATCTTTTAGGGCAACCACACACACTCCTTTTTTACTAGTAATGGTGGTGATCTGCGATTTTTATCGGACTGCGACACCAATGGGTGTGTGGTAATAATGTGCAGTAACCTGTGTGTTAAAAGAAACAAAGAACACGTAGGAGAGATTGGTTTGCTTTAAGAGCATATTAAATAATGGCATTAGCCAGTGCATCCCATTGGGAAATACATTTTAAAAGCGCAAACAAAAGTCCTGGATGGCTTAACTCTAATGTAAAAATTCATATAAAAGCAAAGGAGCAGGCCTTCAAAAAACACAAGGCTGAGGGATCATCATCAGCATTCAGGCTTTACAGAGAATGCAACAAAATATGTAAGGGTGCAATTAGGGTGGCTAATCTACAACACGAAAGACTCATAGCGGATGAGAGCAAAAAAAATCCCAAGAAATTCTTTAAGTATACAAAAAATGAGGAAGGACATCTGGTTACAAAGGATGGGGAGATGGCGAAGGTATTGAATTATTCTTCTCAACAGTCTTTACGAGGGAATTGAGGGGCTACAGTAAGCTGCAGAGTTTGTCCTCATGACACATCACAGGAAGCACCCTCATGGCTAACAGAGGACAGAATTAGAAACAAACTTGGGAAACTTAACATTAATAAATCACCAGGACCAGATGGCTTGCACCCGAGGGTACTTAGGGAACTCAGTCAAGTAATTACCAGACTATTGTTCCTAATTTTTACTGACAGTCTACTGATTGGAATGGTATCAGCTGATTGGAGAAAAGCCAATGTAGCACCAATATTTAAAAAAAAAGGCCAACATACATCCCTGGGAATTACAGACCAGTTAGCCTAACATCAATAGTATGCAAGCTCTTGGAGGGACTATATACAAGATTTTAGTAATGAAAACGCTATCATTAGCAGTAATCAGCATGGATTCATGAAGAATTTACTTCCTCTTTGTCTCCCGCAAACATGCATAGTAGCCCATTATGTGTCACTTACCTGACACAGGAGACAGAGATGTCACCGCTGTCCCCTGTAGCACGAAACATCCATCTTCTTCTGGGTATCGCTGCTCCAGCCACTCACAGCACCGGAGCAGCGATGACGTCACTCCTGCCCATGCGCACGAGAGCCTCCACTAACGGCATATCGCCGTTAGCAGCGGCATGCCCAGTGCGCCTGCGTGCCGCTGTCTACGGTGCATGCGCTGTAGACAGAGGTGCCTGTCTTTTTGTAAATATCTCCTAAGCCGTGTAGGTTTAGGAGATATTTCTTGGACCTACAGGTAAGCCTTAATCTAGGCTTACCTGTAGGTCAAAGTGGTTTGTAAGGGTTTACAACCACTTTAACTTTCTATAAGGAGGTGAGCTGCCATCCAGATAAAGGAAGGCCCGTAGACGTGGTGTATCTGGATTTTGCAAAAGCATTTGACACAGTTCCCCATAAACATTTACTGTACAAAATAAGGTCCGTTGACATGAACCATAGGGTGAGTACATAAATTGAAAACTGGCTACAGGGGTGGGTGGTGATAAATGGGGAATACTCGGAATGGTCAAGAGTAGGAAGTGGACTCCCCCAGGGTTCTGTGCTGGGACCAATCCTATTTAATTTGTTCATAAATGACCTGGAGGATGGGGTAAACAGCTCAATCTCTGTATTTGCGGATGACACTAAGGTAAGCAGGGCAACAACTTCTCCACAGGATTTGGGAACCTTGCAAGAAGATCTGAAAAAATTATTGGGGTGGGCAACTACATGGCAAATGAGGTTTAATGTGGAAAAACGTAAAATAATGCATTTGGGTGGCAAAAGTATGAATGCAATTTACTCACTAGGGGTAGAACATCTGGGGGAATCTAGGATGGAAAAGCACCTGGGGTTCTAGTGGATAAGGCTCAGCAATGGCATGCAAAGCCAAGCTGCTGCTCACAAAGCAAACAGAATTTTGGCATGCATTAAAAAAAGGATTAACGCCAAGAATAAAGAGATAATTCTCCCACTCTACAAGACTATGGTCCGGCTGCACCTAGAGTATGCTGTCCAGTTTTGGGCACCAGTCCTCAGGAAGGATGTGCTGGAAATGGAGCGAGTACAAAGAAGGGCAACAAAGCTAATAAAGGGTCTGGAGGATATTAGTTATGAAGAAAGGTTGCAAGCACTGAACTTATTGTCTCTGGAGAAGAGGCGCTTGAGAGGGGATATGATTTCCATTTACAAATACCATACTGGTGACCCCACAATAAGAATAAAACTTTTTCGCAGAAGGGAGTTTAACAAGACACGTGGCCACTCACTAAAATGAGAAGAAAAGAGGTTTAACCGTAAACTGCGTAGACAGTTCTTTACTGTAGGAGTGGCAAGGATGTGAAATTCCCTTCCACAGGTGGTGGTTTCAGTGGAGGGGCATCGATATTTTCAAAAAACTATTAGATAAGCACCTGAACGACCACAACATACAGGGATATACAATGTAATACTGATTTATAATCCCACACATAGGTTGGATTTGATGGACTTGTGTCTTTTTTCAACCTCACCTACTATGTAACTATGTAACTATGAACATTTAAAGAGGAAGTAAACCCGCCCAAAAAATTTCCATTTTACTAATGTTACTCTAATACTGTACATCAGCCTTCATTCTGTATATGTTATATCTCAAAATGAGCGCTGTAAATACCTTTTTTCTCTTTTCCAAATTATCTTCCTTCCGGGTATCGCCCGCGCCATTTCAAATTGGGGCTTTGACGTCCTTTCCGGACGTCATTTCCGCCCTTAGTTAGATTTCACTCCGGAAATCTCGCGCATGCGCCGTAGCGTCAATAGAAATCCTAACCAAGCCTCGATCTCGGTTGCCGTTACTAAGGCAACAAAGCATTCATTCCCCTGCGTGACGTCTTCAGTCACAAGGGGGAGTGTCAGGAAGAGCAGGGATAGGATTACAACGCGAGACTTCTCCTCTGCCGCAATGAGGAGAATGCCTCGTATTAAAAAAAGGCAGAGAGGCAGGAAGATGAAAGTCGGCAATACAGTATACGCCGCATTCGCACGACCACACAGCGCAAGCGCGGCTGACGTCACGGAAATGTAAACGGCGGTTTTAAGAAAATGTGACAAGTAAGTTCACTTTCTCAGGCAGCGATCAGCTGCCTGAGAAAATTATTATCTAACAAGCTAAACATGTGTAGGAGGGTTTACTTCCTCTTTAATAGTGCTTTAGACTGTATTTAAAGATCACCATCTAGTGGTAGACCCATTGTAATTACAAGTGAACTGATTGGCTCCATCCTGTGGTCAAATAAATGCATTACTTATATAGATCTAAGTGTAATACAATTTAATCTAATTAATTAGCCTAATGGTATATTGATTAAATATATATAAAAATAGGTGATGTGTATAATTGAAAAACTCTAGTATTAAATATGGAAAGGAAATAAATGGGATTTTGGGATATTCTCTTGCTCATATTTGAACTTCTCCAGTGCCCCTTGATACTATCAATAGCTTAGAAGGTCATCTCAGCTGGATTGTTCCCCTGTTTCAAACAGAAGTGATTGGAAACACTATGTTTTGGGAACCTGTTACATATATTTGTGATATGTTCACTTATTCGTTTGCTTAGGGTTCTAGATGTCCTTCCGAGATATTGGTACCCACAGGTACATTCCATGACATATGTGACATATTTTATCCCACACATGATGAAATTGTTTATGGGATATTGTTTCAAAGTTTTTTTTTTTTTTAGTTTCATAATCTTTATTCATTTTCAACATTCTTTTACATAATAAAAGCAAGAAAAACATTCTCTATAGCATGTGTAGCACTTATTTCACCTTTACAAATACAGTGATACTTTAGTGAGTAATAAAAACCTTTAGAAAACATTCCTATCCATGATGTGTCAATATTTCTTCTATCTAACCCCTCTTTTCACTCATTGCTCAAATATTCCTCCTTCCCCTCCTACTTCCTCTCTCTCTACCCAGCTTTCACCTCTCCCATGCCTCATTCTGGGTATCTCATTTTATCCAGCCAGGGTTTCCACATCTTTTTAAATTCTTTAAAATTTCCTCTCCTCAAATATATCACCCTCTCCTTCCATATTGTCTCCATAATTGCTATCTGCCAGTCCGCTGCTGAAGGGGCATTTTTTGCTTGCCACCTTTGAGCTAACAATTTTCTTGCCTGAAACAGACATCTCAGTATTGCTTTATTGGTATGTCGCGATCTCCCTATTACTTCACCCAGGCCCAGCACACATATCCTGGGATCCCCCCTGATCGTTACACCAAATGTTTCATTCAAGGTGGTAACAATCTCTGACCAGTAGCGAAACAATTTTGGGCATCGCCAGAACATGTGAGCTAGGTCTCCAGACTCTTGACATCTAGGGCACTTGTCATCTGCTCTACGTCCGAAACTAAACAGTCTTTTTGGTGTATAATAGGCCCTATGCAGCAGCATTAAGTGTGACATCTTCTGGGCAGGCGAAACTGAGATTGAGTAACCATCCTCCAGTATTTTCCTCCACTGTTCATCCGTAAATATTCCCAACTCCTCCTCCCATTTCCTTCTGCATTTAAACCCTTCTGGGCTACCTATACTTCCTTCACATATAACTGGATATACATCCGCTATAAATCCTTTTGTCCTCACTGGGGCATTTAATCTGCTAAAAATAGGGGATTTATTCCACACAGGACCTTGCCTATTAAATTGTTTCCCTAGAGCATGTCTAATTTGAAGGTATTTATAAAATGATTGTTTTGATATATCAAACTCTGATCTTAAAGCGCTAAATGTTTTTAATATTTTCCCTGTATATAGCTGGGCCAACTTATCTATCCCTTTGACTTCCCAATCTTTATATACCCCTATTTCTTCCATTTCCTGCAGGTTCCGGTTGTCCCACAATGGGGTGTACTGAGTTAAGCCTCCCAGGCCTTTAATCGCCTTAACTGCCTTCCACACCTTTACTACTAATTTTATTGTGGGTATTTTTTTTTGGGGAAATGAATTTGCCTCCAGAGCTTCTACCATATTCTTGTGGGGTGTCTCCATTAATATTAAGGCCCTATTAATTCCTCCACCCATCTCCTCACTCATGTCCAAGTGTTGTAATTGAGCAGCTAAAAAATAGCTCCTTGGATGTGGAACTGCCATTCCACCTTTTCTTGTAGGTGATTGCAAAGTTTGAAGAGCTATCCTGGATACTCCCCCTTTCCATATAAGTTCTCGAAATAGTACCTCTATTTTCCTAAACCACATTATGTCTACCCAAATCGGGGAGTTATGTAACACATACAATAACTGAGGCATCCATACCATTTTAATCAAGTTACATCTCCCTGCATTCGATAATGGGAGTCTTTTCCAGATTTCGATTTTCTTTTTGAATTTAGCTATTAATGGAACCAAATTATCACTTATATATTTATTAGGATCTCTTTGTATGTATATCCCCAGGTATTTCATGCGCTCCACAACTTCCAGCTGCGCGCCTGTCCCTGGGCTTTGGGCCCTGCTTTTATCCAATGGCATAAGAACTGATTTTTCCCAGTTTATCTCCAGGCCTGAGAACCTCCCAAAATCTGTAATAAGTTTCATCCCTTGTCTGAGGGACTGCTCTGTGTCCCCCAGAAAAAGGAGAATATCGTCCGCATATAGCGCTATCCTCTCTTCCCTCGTCCTCCTTTGAAAACCGACCATATTCATACTAGATCTAATTGCAATAGCTAATGGTTCTATTGCCAGGGCAAAGATCAGGGGTGACAGCGGGCACCCCTGTCTTGTCCCCCTCTCTAGGAAAATCCTATCTGAATATTCATTATTGACCCTAATTCTAGCACTAGGGCCGTTGTACAGAGTTTTTACCCATGCAATAAAATTAGGGCCAAACCCAAATTCCCCCAGTACCTGCCAGATATAGGGCCATTCTAAACTATCAAAGGCTTTGATTACATCTAAAGCCATTATTGCCCCTTTACCATCATTCTCTATAGGTACCTGCATATTAAGATATAATCTTCTTATGTTCGTGCTTGTAGTTCTACCTGGGATAAAACCTGTTTGGTCGGGATGTATCAGCCTGGAAATAATTTTATTCAATCTAATGGCTAATACTTTGGCCAATATTTTAGTGTCCGCACAGAGAAGGGAGATAGGTCGATAGGACTGAGTTTCCAATGGGTCCTTCCCTTCCTTGTGTAAGACTATTATTGTTGCCTCCGTCATTGACGTCGGCAATCTCCCCTCCTTTTTTGCCCAATTAAATACTTTAAGGAGCTCTGGAAGCAATATTTTACTGTAGTATTTATAAGTTTCCACAGGAAGACCATCTGGTCCTGGGGATTTCTTATTGGCCATTTCTGCTACTGCGCACTGAATTTCCTCTATTGTTAATGGGGCTTCCATTATCTCACTCTCCTCCTTTGTTAGGGACGGCATTTTGATATTCGAAAAGAACCTATCCATATCCTCGCCAACCTCTGTCCCCCAAGAGGAATACAGTTTGGCATAGAATACCCTAAAGGTATCAGTAATCACTGAGCTCTGTGCTGATATTTCTCCATTCTCAGTCCTTATCACTGGGACAGTGGATGGCGAGGAGTTGCTTCTTACAATCTGTGCCAACATCTTTCCTACTTTTTCCCCTTCCCCATATTCCACTTGTTTCTGGAACAATCTTTTATTCTCTATTTTCCTAGTAACCACTACCTTATGTTCCTGTTGTTTCTCTAACCATATTTTTTTTTTCTCTGGGGTAGGGTTTTCTATATATGCTCTCTCTGCTATTACTAAATCCCTTTTGACCCTATTCTCACATTCATTAGATGTTTTCTTAACATTCACTACCTGTTGAATGAGAATACCCCTAAGATAGGCCTTCAATGCGTCCCATATTACTCCTACTTCTGCAGACCCACTGTTAAACTCCATAAACTCTGCCACTCTAAACAGCACCCTCTCGGGGTCTCCTATTAACTCAAACCACACTGAATTCATATTCCATACTCTTGGGGGCTTTATCCCCCCTAGATTTATCGATACTGTCACGAGCGAGTGATCTGACACCCCTCTAGGTTGATAAACTATTTCCCTTACCACACGGCTCGCCTCCTCATTCCCAAGGACTAAATCTATCCTTGAGAGTGAGGAGTATGAGCTTGAAAAACATGAGTATTGCAACTGGTCCGGGTTACGCATTCTCCATATATCAGACAGGCCCCCCTCCAGCAAAAATCGAGACAGCCAGGTCTCAGCCTCCGTTTGCATATATATTCCTGGCGGAAACCTATCCTGGCTTTTATTTATAACCTCATTAAAGTCTCCCATTACTATAACAGGAATCCCCGATTTGTCCGCTATAAATTCCATCAAACAATATAAAACTTCCATTTTAAATGGAGGGGGAATGTAAACATTTGCAAGAACGTACTCCTGATTTTCAATTACACAGTGTAAAAAAATAAACCGCCCTTCTTTATCTATATTGATCTGCCGACAGGAGAACACCACCTCTCTACTTACCAGCACAGCCACTCCCCTCGAATAAGAGGTGTGGACTGAATGGTACTGGACTTGAAATTTCCTACTCTGACTTTTTGATATGGTTTCTTTAATTAGGTGTGTCTCCTGTAGGCAGATCAATCCTACCCTACACCTTTCCAGGGCGTCAAACACTACTGCTCTTTTTACAGAAGCTCCCAGCCCTCGGACATTCCAAGAGCCAATATTCAAAACTCTAGACTGCATGACTCTAGGAAGTGCGGAAAAAGAGTAAAGAAGAGCGAAAAAGGAATAAAACCTGGAGGCACAAAATTAACATTTAAATTCTCTGACTTCCCTGACGATGAGCAAAAATAATCCCTGCTTCTCTCCCTATAGTTCATGCCGAGGAGGAGAATGCAAGGGGGGATGTAAAAAGGAAAGTGCAATCCCACTTAGTGAGTATTTTTATAAAATTATACGATCTTTTATACTTCGTGGTGTAATCCCTTCCCAATCTCCTCTTGTGAGCATGAGATCCAAACCTTCTATCTATACACACCATTACCCCTTGTTTACTCATTACTTTTAAATTATCATCTATAACTGTGCAAATATTACCCTTTTCCTTTTCCTGAACTTTATATGTTCCCATTTTCCCTGTTCCCTCCCCCCTACCCTCTCCATACCTATCAAGGTTACCCCTAGGGGCTTTTTCCGTGACCACTACACTCCCACATACACCCACATGCACCCCCCACCCCCTTCCTTCTCTCATGCTTCCGTCCCCACCCACCCCCCCCTAATACTCAACAACCTCCCCCTTTGACCCTCCCCTTTCTCATACATAAACTCTTACTATACTGTGTGTCATTCTCTACACCCTGACTTCAGGTATATCATCTTCCCTTTCTTCATTTACAGTGCACCCGTTACACCCCCCCTTCGCTGATCTTCCCCTCTCCCGGAAAAAAAAAAAAAAAGAGGGAGGAGAAAAAACAAAAAAAACAAAAAAAAAACAAAGGGGAAAGAAATGAATGAAAATATATCAGACATATATCAGACATACACATACATATATGAAAAAGAAAAACACATCACTTCTTCAATAACTGATCTCCCTTCTCCTGCATCCATGCTTCTACCCTTGCCGGAGTGTCAAAAAATAAGGTCTCTCCTAATGCTACTACCCGTAACTTTGACGGATAGAGCAAAGCATATGTAACGTCCAATTTTTGAAGTCTGCGCTTGACCTCTATAAACTCTGCTCTGCGCTTCTGCAGATCAGGGGAAAAGTCTGAGTAAAACGAAATTTTAGCGCCCTTATAGATGACACTCCCCATCTCCCGGGCCCTCCGGAGCAACACAACCTTATCCCGGAAATTCAAAAATTTAATGAATACAGATCTAGGCTGACCCCCCCGGTGCATGATTCTAAGCGGAACTCTGTGTGCCCTTTCTATAGCAAATTGTTGGGAGAAAGTCTCTCTGCCAAACACTTCAACCAGCCATTTTTCCAGAAATTCAGCTGTGTCAGAGCCTTCACACTTCTCGGGGAGGCTTACCAGTCTTATATTGTCCCTGCGAAGTCTGTTTTCCAATTCATCCAATTTCCCTTCATATTTACCCATCTGTATTTTTAAATCTTTGACCTCTTGGTTTAATGGATACACCTCATCTTCAATCTGAGAAATTCTACCTTCTGCTGCTGTTAATCTGTCAACCGTTAACTGAAGTTCCTGCCGTATAAAGGCCAGCTCTTCTTTAATACTTCTTGTTTGATCACATAGCTCTAATAATGACTGTTTACAAACATTAACAGCCCCAAGGACCTCCTTCAGCGTCGGCTCTTCTTCACCATTTATTACGGGTATCTGCATGGGATTTATCTCCGATCTTCCAGTTGCTCCCACATTTTTATTATTTATATGTTTTACGCCTGCTTGTGTCAGCTGCCCTTGACTCTTTCTGTCCGTTGGGGGTTTCACTTGACTCCCTTGCCCCCCCTTAGTTGGCGTATTGTCGGGGGTATGAGCATGGGCATATTTTTCCAACTTGGCCGCTGCAGCTATCCCAGCTGTTGCTGCAGTGGCCTGGGGGTCTTTTTCTTTGTCCTTAGCTGATCTCAGTGATTGTGCCCCCACATTTTCCTGCCTGACATGCTCCTCCCCTCTCCTTCGTGCAGACATCGCTCAGATCCGCAGGTGTCCCGCAAAAAAAAAAAAAAAAAAAAAAAAATTGAAATAGGGGGGGAAATTTCCCTGGGCCAGGGCAAAAAAATTTTTTTTTCTCTTCTCTTTCCCCCTTCTCCCCTTTTCTTCCCTTTTCCCCCAGTCAATTTGAGCTACTCCACAGCTGCTCCAGGACTTGAAAGTGAACCAGTCCCTTATTTATAAAAGGCAGGCGGCAGCTGGGTTTCCAATATATATAAATATTACTTTCTCATTGTAACACTTTTTCCAAGGGTGATACAGCTTTCCCAGCAACTCCACTCTTACTTCTCCTTTAGTTCAACTCAGAAAAGGGGCAATGATGGGGGAATCTGACATAAAGAAAAATGTCTCTCCACAGTCCATGCATAATACAGTAACTATGCCTTTAAATATCTTCGCTGTACCTGGCAATGGCTGTGATCCTTCCCCAGACTCAATGCTGTGGCTCCACTCCCGAACGGGTCTCGCGGGACTTCACCTCCAGGAGCTGGGAGTCCTCTCCTCCGTACTCCGTCCTCCACACACCGTCACCAAAGTACTCGAGAGACCCCACCGCTCCGCCGCAATCCTCCCCTCGCCGGGCACCACGCTCCACCGGGCTCCACAGACCTCCCAGGTACACCAAGCCCGTCTATGCTTCTCCGCTGGGGAAATCGAGTAGGGGTGTCACGGGCGCCGCTGATACAGGCTTACATCAGCGCGCAGAGAGCACACATCTCTCTTACTCCTCACACCACGCTACCGCTGCCATCACCATCCGGTCACGCCCCTCCATTCCATTGTTTCAAAGTTTGATTGGAGGTGAATATGGATCTCTTCCTGGGCACTGGTTTGGTGCACTTGCAGTGTCCACATTTGCCACAACGATAAAACCCTTTAAGGCCAATCATGGGTCTTCCATGTTTGGAGGGGTCAGGATCATTATGAACTACTTATTGGGTAGTAAATTTCTCAATGGGTCTCTTTTTAAAATAGGCCAATGTTTCCTGATGCTTTTTTCTACATTCTTGTATTGTTTATTAAAGCCTGTAATAAATGATGTCATAAGGTTTTGATTCGTTCACTTTATTTACCAAAATAATTTTCCTATTCATTTGTCCTACCATATTTCTTACCCTGTGTAACTTATCTTTCTGATATCCTTCATCTGTAAATCTTTTTTTTAGTACATCAGTTTGCTCCATATAGTCATTGGTCTGAGAGCAATTTCTTTTTATACGCGTAAATTGGTGGCAACTCCTCACAGGGATGTAACTATTTGTGTCGATACTTTAAAAAAAAAAAAATTGTATCCAATTTTTCCATCCTTGAAGATGCATAGATCCAAAAAGTCAATTTGTTGCCTCTGTACATTAACAGTGAACTTGATGCCATACTCGTTATTGTTAATATAGCTGATAAAATTGTCAAGTGTATTTTTAGTTCCTTGCCAGATAATTAAAATATCATCTATATACCTTCGATAAAAACAAAGGTGAGGCCATGTTTGTCCATATATTGTTTCACTTTCCCATTTATTGAGAAAAATGTTAGCAACTCATGGCATCTATTTGTCTTACATTGGTGTATAGAGACTCTACGTCTACTGTCACCAACAAACTATGCTCATCCACTCCAATCAGTCCCAAACTATTTAGGACATCCTTACTATCCTTCAAATAGCATGGGCCATTGGCTGCGAGTGGCTGAAGATATTGAAGTACTCGCCTAGTCTAGAAAAAAGGGAATTGATACCACTAAGGATAGGTCTCCCTGGTGGTTTGGTGTTGTTTTTGTGTACTTTCGGTACTTGGTATAATACTGGCTTGACTGGTGCATCAAGAACTAAATATCGTTTTTCTTTATTATTGAGAATACCAACAGTATTCACTTGGTCAACCAACTCATGCAATGTTAATTTTAAACTCTTAGTAGGATTGTTTTTTTTATTTTTGGTAGATACTCTCAATCCTGAGAATACGTTCCATCTCATTCTCATAATCTACTTTGTTTGATACAGCTACACCCCCCCCCCCACCCCCTTTGTTCACGGGGCGGATCATTTAATTCTTTTGTTTCTCAATGGCTCTAATTCCTCCCCATATTTTCTCGTCTTAAAAATCTTTTTTAACGTGGCTATTTTTTATATCCTCCTCCACCATTTTCTTAAATACATCTATGTATTGATGAGTTGAAGTTCTAGGGTTGTAGCTGGACTTCTTCCAGAGTCCATTGTGTGTGTGTATTGTTATACTGGTAGTTGCTCCACTAGATGTGTTCTTCTCATAAAAATGTTTTTTAATTCCCAACTTACTTCAAAATTTCTGTAAATCAATAAAAGCTTTGAATTTTTCTAAATTCTTAGTAGGTTGCATGCTTCAATCCTGGTTCTAACACAATGAGTTCCTCCTGCATTCAGTACTACTAAGATTGAAGACCCTATCACTACAATACCACCCCACAATGGGGGAGGGGGAATAGTGGGACCGGCGAGAACCTTACAAGCATACCCCTAAGCTTCCAAACCACAACCACAGGGGGAATGGGGGAACAAAAACATACCAAGAAACGCAAACGAGGATGCAGAGGGGGCAAATCAAATAAAAAGAAAGAGGGAAAATTAGGAGAACTTCTTGTGTTCGAACAAGTATTGGAGTATGCACCAAGAAGAATTTAGACAAGCTTTTATTGATTTACAGAAATTTGGAAGGAAGTTGGGAATTAAAAAACATTTTTGTGAGAACACATCTAGCGGGCAACTACCAGTATAACAATACACACACACTAGACTCAAAATAAGTCCACCTTCTACCCTAGAACTTCAACTCATCAATACATAGATGCATTTAAGAGGAATTAGAATTAAGGAATTAAAACCATTGAGAAACAAAAGAATTTAGTGATCTGTCTAGCGGACAAAGAAGAGGGTATAGTTGTATCAAACAAAGTAGATTATGAGAACGAGATGGAACGTATTCTCAGCAATGAGAGTACCTACCAAAAATGAAAAACCAATCCTACTAAGAGTTTAAAATGAATATTGCACAAGTTCGTTGACCAAGTGAATACTGTTGGCATTCTCAATAAGAAAAACAATATTTAGCTCCTGATGCACCAGTCATGCTAGTATTATACCAAGTGCCAAAAGTACACAAAAACTGCACCAAACCACCAGGGAGACCTATCCTTAGTGGTATCAATTCCCTTTTTTATAGGCTAGGGGAGTACTTGGATATTTATCTTCAGCCACTCGCAGCCAATGGACCATGCTATTTGAAGGATAGTAATGATGTCCTAAATAGTTTGGGACTGATTGGAGTGGATGAGCATAGTTTGTTGGTGACAGTAGACGTAGAGTATATATATATATATATATACAAACACAAGACAAATAGATGCCATGAATGCAGTCAAATGGACATTAAATAAATTCATCAACTTAAAAATGAAACAGAAACGGTTTATACAAAATGGTCTAAAGTTAGTCATGACTAACAACTATTTGTGGTACGGAGGGCAACATTATAACCACATAAAGGGCATGTCCATGGGGGCTAAATATGCCCCCAGTGTTGCTAACATTTTTCTCAATAAATGGGAAAGTGAAACAATATATGGACAAACTTGGCCACACCTTCGTTTTTATTGAAGGTATATAGACGATATTTTAATTATCTGGCAAGGAACTAAAAATACACTTGAAAATTTTATCAGCTATATTAACAACGAGTATGGCTTCAATTTCACTGTTAATGTACAGAGGCAACAAATTTACTTTTTGGATCTAAGTATCTTCAAGCATGGAAGCATTGGATACAAAAACCCATTTTAAAAGTACCAACAGAAATGGCTACATCCTTGTGAGGAGTTGCCACCATCCTAGATGGAAAATGGTGATCCCTAAAGGTCAATTTATGCGTATAAAAAGAAATTGCTCTTTGACCAATGACTATATGGAACAAATCGATTTTTCTAATTAAAAGATTTACAGATAAAGGATATCAGAAAGGTAATTTACTCAGGGTAAGAGATACAATAGGACAAAAAGATAGGAAAATACTTTTGTTAAGTAAAGTGAAAGAATCAAAACCTTGTTGTCTCATTACTCATCATCATTGCTGTACAGATAATTTAACATCATAATTTCAAAAATTCCCATTTATTTCCTTTGCATATATAATACTAGAGTTTTTCAGTTATATACATCACCTATTTTTAGCTACCTGTATATTCAATCTATCATACCATTAGGCTAATTATTATTTTTTAAATAATTTACATTTTTTTATTAAATATTTTGCAAAAGTTCCACTCACAGCACCTAGCCAGGGACAACATATTCCCATATATCCTTATATTATTGTTAGAACAAGGCTTATATCAGTTCTATAGAACAATTCATACAGGCTAGAAATGAGATCAAAATAAGTGGATATTTTTATTATAATCCATAATGACTACTTTGTGCTATCGAGTGTTCCTTGTGGGCAGATAACTGCCCTAGAAAAAGTAAAAGAATTAAAAAAAAAGGAGAAGGGAAAAAAATTGAATATACATACACAAACAGACAACACTGGGAAGCCCCCTCCCAACCACCAAGCTAACCAACACAGGTCCACACCCCACACGTAGACAGTGACTTTTCACAGGTAGGATCTCGGCATGTCTGAGCTCCAGAACTCAATCCAGGGTGACCACTAGGGATGAGCCAAACACCCCCGGTTCAGTTAGCAGCAGAACATACGAACAGGCAAAAAATTTGTGTGAACACCGTTAAAGTCTATGGGACTCAAACATGAAAATTCTAAAGTGCTAATTTTAAAGGCTAATATGCAAGTTATTGTCATAAAAAGTGTTTGGGGACCTGGGTCCTGCCCCAAAGGACATGTATCAATGCAAAAGAAAGTTTTAAAAATGAAAATGGATGTTTTTTTGGGAGCAGTGATTTTAATAATGCTTAAAGTGAAACAATAAAAGTGAAATATTCCTTTAAATATCGTGCCTGGGGGGTGAATATAGTATGCTTGTAAAGTGGCACATATTTTCCCTTGGTTAGAACAGTCTCTGCACAAAATGACATTTCTAAAGGAATATAATCATTTATAACTGCTTGAGTCTGTAATGTAATGTTGCCCCCCCCCCCAGCCCATTACCAGGCCCTTTGGGTCTGGTATGCATATTAAGGGGAACCCCGCACCCAAATAGAACAGCAGCAGTATACAGGCGGTCCCCGGGTTACAAACAAGATAGGGACTGTAGGTTTGTTCTTAAGTTGAATCTGTGTAATTTGGAACAGGTTATGTAGCTGCAGCCAAAAAATCGATTTTTAAACTTTTTGGATAACATAGCAGAGGGTTATCATCAACCCTGTAACATTTGTTTTGCTGTCTGTGCCCCTGTTCAGAAGATTTCCCCTCACTTTCTGTCCCAATGACAATTGTATTTAGAAAATGTTGGGTTATTAGGGAAACAAGGATTGGTGATAAAGCATCAGTGGAGACACCTTTTTCCCATATTAACTCTTACAGGAGAGAATTTCCCTTCCTTGGGGTAGATTTCCTCTCACTTCCTGTTGTCTCCCTCCGTTTCTAAGTAGGAGTGATTTGTAAGTTGGATGTTTGAAAATAGGAGACTGCCTGTATATACTATATGGCCTGCCATATACACAATTGGCCCTTAGGTCTTGGTGGTACCAGAACACTGTAAACCCTCACAGTTACTCTTGGTGTGCGCTGGAATGGGCCCTGCTGTGAAATATTATATCAAGAATTGTAATTACGCACCCTTATTAAACAGGGGCATAAAAATTGAGCCTTAGGCAGTGGTGGTGGTGCCCTGAACCAAATATATTCCTAGAAGCTATCATCATGAAGATTATGGAGGAATAGGATAGCCACTCAGCATAATAGGATAGTTACTCAGCATATGCAGTCTTCAAGGGATCCCACATCCATAGAAAAATAATTTGGTTACATCAGCATCAGGTGCTTGGTAGCTGGTGATCAAAGACTTTTTTATTTTTATGAATGTGAGCCGATCGACAGTCTGTGGATAGGCACACTCTGTGATTGGTTACAAAGCCTCCAGCAACACTGAATGTGTGTTCTGAAGAACGCTGGATTCAGGACAGGCCAGTAGCTCAATTGCATATCCTGTAAGCCAGGGTACCTACTCAAGAACTACTGAACCACCAATTTCAGGACATGAGCCAAACAGGAAACATGGGTCAAGTGTCCCTGTCGGAGGGCAGAGAGAAGGTTGGTGCCATTGTCGCATACAACCATTCCTGGTTGAAGCTGGCATGGCGTCAACCACCTCTGAGCCTGCCCCTGCAGAGCTGAGAGAATCTCTGCCCCAGTGTGGCTCCTGTCCCCTAAGCAGACCAACTTAAGCACCACATGGCATCTTGCCTGAGTGCTTGCCTAGCCCCCTTAAACGGAGAACCGCTGGTTCAGAGGAGAAATCTGCAGAGGAAGAGGCCATAGAGGAAGAAGAAGAGGAGAGAGTGAAGGAGAAAGGTGTGGCAGAATCACCACTAGCATTTTGGAGGCGTGGTGGGCGGAACAAGCTCCAACAATACTGAACCCTGTCCTGCATCCTTCCCAGCTGCCAGCAGAGTTACCCAGTGCACTGTGAAAGAAAGGTAACTTCCCTGTCCATGCCTGCTGAACCATGATTCAGCAGTAATATGCACCTTACTGCTGACCGCCCTGTCCAACAAGGCCAAGACATTGCCTTCCACATGCTGGTAGCAAGCGGGAATGGCCTTCCCTGAAAATAAATGGCATTTGGGAATCTGCCACTGAGGTACAGCACATTCCACAAATTCACAAAAGGGGGCAAAGTCTACCAGCTCAAAATGCAGCAGTTGCAGTGCTAGCAATTTGACGAAGCTAGCATTCAGCCGCTGAGCATGTGGATGACTGGGACCGAATTTCTTTTGACGGTTTAGCATTTGGGCTAGCAGATTGACCGCAAGTACTGGAGGTATAGTGGGGTTGGAGATCCCAGCTGATGAGGAGCAAGGAGAGGTCTGCCTTGTTCTTTGATGTTGGTCTTTTAAGTGCTGTTGCCAACAGACTGCATGGGAGGTCGTCATATGTCTGGTCAAGCATGTGGTGCCCAAGCGGCTGCTGTTTTGGCCACACTTGATACGCTTCAGACATATGTTGCAAACAGCAATGGTGTGATCTGCTGCACATGTTTCAAAAAAGGGGTACACCAAAGAACTTTTTAAAATATGTGGGGAGTCAGCAGCGCCCTGCACCTGCTTAGCTCCGCGGTGCCCTGCTCTTAAGCTGCCCCCTGGAGGGCATCCTGCCTTGTTGGAGATGTGCCTCCTCCTCCTCTCTTCTATCAGGCATCCAAGTAGATTCAGTGACCTAATCATCCCCCCCCTCCTCATCACTGGAGCAAACTTGGCAGTGTGCTGAAGCTCGGGGAACATGACTGCCAGTTTCTTGGGCACCCTCTCTCTCTAGGCTCACGTTACTCCCTTACTCAACCTGGGTACCATCATCGGAGCCTTCAAATCATTACGCATGCTCCAGCAGCATGTACCCGACACTGTGGTGGAGTAGTTCGGGGGACTCCTCCATGCATGATGGTGGGGCTAGGGAAAAAGTGAACTGTTGACATGGAGCCAATGGAATAGGCCACTTTGGCAGCTGCATTGGCAAGCAAACTACTCTGGGTCTGAGTGACAGAGGATGAGGAGGGCTTTGTTATCCATTCCACCAACTCTTCTGCATGTTGCGGCTCAATATCACAGCCAGCTGCAGAAAAAAAGGAAAAGCATGCCCCACGGCCACAATGCTGAGTATGCACCGTGTCCACGTCCAGCACGGTCAACTGTAGACACAGAGCCTGCTTAGCCTCTTTTAGTGACCTGTGAGAGTCTGCCTATCCTTGGTGGCCTTCCGGACATGCTGTTAAATTTGTTTAGCAAAACCACACTACACTGTATTGTGTACTGTGTACACCACCAGAAAAGTAGTAGCAAGTGCACTAGGGGTGCACGGTACTGTATACACTAACAGAAAAGTAATAACAACTATCGGTGTACTGTATGTATTGTGTAATGTGTACACCACCAGAAAAGTAATAGCAACTGCACTAGGGGTGCATGGTACTGTGTACACCAACAGAAGTGTAATAACAACTTTGGGTGTACTGTATTGTGTACACCACCAGAAAAGTAGTAGCAACTGCATTAGGGGTGCACGGTATTGTGTACACCACCAGAAGTCTAATAACAACTATGGGTGCACTGTATGTATTGTGTACTGTGTACACCATCAGAAAAGTAGTAGAAACTGCACTAGGGGTGCACGGTACTGTGTACACCAACAGAAGTGTAATAACAACTATGGGTGTACTGTATTGTGTATACCACCAGAAAAGTAGTAGCAACTGCACTGGGGTGAACGGTATTGTGTACAAAACCAGAAGTCTAATAGCAACTATGGGTGCACTGTATGTATTGTGTACTGTGTACACCACCAGAAAAGTAGTAGCAACTGAACTAGGGGTGCACGGTACTGTGTACACCAACAGAAGTGTAATAACAAATATGGGTGCACTGTATTGTGTACACCACCAGAAAAGTAGTAGCAACTGCACTAGGGGTGCACGGTACAGTGTACACTAACAGAACTGTAATAACAACTTTGGGTGTACTGTATTGTGTACACCACCAGAAAAGTAGTAGCAACTGCATTAGGGGTGCACAGTATTGTGTACACCGCCAGAAGTCTAATAACAACTATGGGTGCACTGTATGTATTGTGTACTGTGTACACCACCAGAAAAGTAGTAGAAACTGCACTAGGGGTGCACGGTACTGTGTACACCAATAGAAGTGTAATAACAACTATGGGTGTACTGTATTGTGTATACCACCAGAAAAGTAGTAGCAACTGCACTGGGGTGAACGGTATTGTGTACAAAACCAGAAGTCTAATAGCAACTATGGGTGCACTGTATGTATTGTGTACTGTGTACACCACCAGAAAAGTAGTAGCAACTGCACTAGGGGTGCACGGTACTGTGTACACCAACATAAGTGTAATAATAACTATGGGTGCACTGTATTGTGTACACCACCAGAAAAGTAGTAGCAACTGCACTAGGGGTGCACGGTACAGTGTACACTAACAGAACTGTAATAACAACTATGGGTGTACTGTATTGGGTACACCACCAGAAAAGTAGTAGCAACTTCACTAGGTGTGCATGGTACAGTGTACACTACTTGAAGTCTAATAACAACTATGATTGTACTGTGTTTGGTACACCACCAGAAAAGTAGTAGCAGCTGCAATAGGGGTGAACGTTATTGTGTACACTACCAGAAGTCTAATAGAAACTATGGGGGCACTGTATGTATTGTGTACTGTGTACACCACCAGAAAAGTAGTAGCAACTACACTATGGGTGTACACCGCCTGAAATATATTAGAAAAAGTACACCAGGAACGGCATACAGTCAGATATAGCTAAACTGGATACAGTGGATATATATATATATATATATATATATATATATATATATATATATATATACAGTCAGGTCCATAAATATTGGGACAGTGACACAATTGTAATCGTTTTGGCTCTATACACCACCACAATGGATTTGAAATGAAACGAACAAGATGTGCTTTAACTGCAGACTTTCAGTTTTAATTTTAGGGTATTTACATCCAAATCAGGTGAACGGTGTAGGAATTACAACAGTTTGCATATGTGCCTCCCACTTTTTAAGGGACCAAAAGTAATGGGACAATTGGCTGCTCAGCTGTTCCATGGCCGGGTGTGTGTTATTCCCTCATTATCCCATTTACAAGGAGCAGATACAAGCTCCAGAGTTAATTTCAAGTGTGCTATTTGCATTTGGAATCTGTTGCTGTCAACTCTAATAGGAGATCCAAAGAGCTCCCACTATCAATGAAGCAAGCCATCATTAGGCTGGAAAAAAAAACATCAGAGAGATAGCAAAAACATTAGGTGTGGCCAAATCAACTGTTTGGAACATCCTTAAAAAGAAAGAACGCACCGGTGAGCTCAGCAACACCAAAAGACCCAGAAGACCACGGAAAACAACTGTGGTGGATGACCGAAGAATTCTTCCCTTGGTGAAGAAAACATTATTCACAACAGTTGGCCAGATCAAGAACACTCTCCAGGAGGTAGGTGTATGTCAAAGTCAACAATCAAGAGAAGACTTCACCAGAGTGAATACAGAGGATTCACCACAAGATGTAAACCATTGGTGAGCCTCAAAAACAGGAAGGCCAGATTAGAGTTTGCCAAACATCTAAAAAAGCCTTCACAGTTCTGGAACAAGATGACAAGATGGACAGATGAGACCAAGATCAACTTGTACCAGAGTGATTGGAAGAGAAGAGTATGGAGAAGGAAAGGAACTGCTCATGATCCAAAGCATACCACCTCATCAGTGAAGCATGGTGGTGGTAGTGTCATGGCGTGGGCATATACGGCTGCCAGTGGAACTGGTTCTCTTGTATTTATTGATTATGTGACTGCTGACAAAAGCAGCAGAATTAATTCTGAAGTGTTTTGGGCAATACTATCTGCTCATATTCAGCAAAATTCTTCAGAACTCATTGGGCGGCGCTTTACAGTGCAGATGGACAATGACCCGAAGCATACTGCAAAAGCAACCAAAGAGTTTTTTTAAGGGAAAGAAGTGGAATGTTATGCAATGGCCAAGTCAATCACCTGACCTGAATCCGACTGAGCATGTATTTCACTTGCTGAAGACAAAACTTCAGGGAAAATGCCCCAAGCACAAGCAGGAACCGAAGACAGTTGCAGTAGAGGCCTGGGAGAGCAGTACCAGGGATGAAACCCAGCGTCTGGTGATGTCTAAGCGTTCCAGACTTCAGGCTGTTATTGACTGCAAAGGATTTTCAACCAAGTACGTATTAAAAAGTGAAAGTTTGACGGATGATTGTTAATCTGTCCCATTACTTTTGGTCCTTTAAAAAGTGGGAGGCACATATACAAACTGTTGTAATTCCTACACCGTTCACCTGATTTAGATGTAAATATCCTCAAATTAAAGCTGAAAGTCTGCACTTAAAGCACATCTTGATAGTTTAATTTCAAATCCATTGTGGTGGTGTATAGAGTCAAAAAGATTAGAATTGTGTCGGTGTCCCAATATTTATGGACCTGACTGTATATATATATATATATATATATATATATATATATATATATATATATATATATATTAAACACACTGCAGCTAACTGAATAACCTGCCTGCCTGAAGTATATTAGAAAAAGTACACCAGGAATGGTCTGCACCCGATACATAGCTAAACTGAATACAGTGGCTACATGATTTTGTAGGAGGAGTTTGGATGTTTTGAAACCCACCCTCCGTCCTCCTTGCCTGTCAACGATGTCTCTCGTGTACAGGCACTACTTCTGGTTTGTGATGTCAGAGCGCCGACAGGGGCTGCATCATGGGAGCTCTCTTCCATCAGGTTGCAGCAGATCAGGAGATGCTTCCTTCTACCTTAGATTCGAGGGTTCACTTCACCCACAGGTTACTTTGTCGGGGCTTTGCTAATGGGTACACGTGACCGCGATCAGGCTCTGTGGACGGGGCTCACGGATGGACCGGCTTCTTTGTGTTTTTTTCTGGT
The DNA here is from genome assembly GCF_037356315.1 of Lithobates pipiens. NCBI lineage: Eukaryota > Metazoa > Chordata > Amphibia > Anura > Ranidae > Lithobates > Lithobates pipiens. The sequence goes on from NW_027507791.1 coordinate 114,279,937, forward strand.
GACACGTTTGTGGGTCTCTGTAGTTTTGTTCCTGACATGTCACAGTCACTAGGTTTTGGGGTTATGGTCGCTTTGTCATGATTGCTGGAGTGCTAACATTGCCTACCTTGGTAGCTGGGGGGGGCTGGTTGAGTTATTGTGTGGGGGTCCCTCGGTCGGGGGGGAGTATGGGCGGGGGAGGGCAGTTTGAGGGGCGGGATCTGTTGCTGCTAGGATGCAGACTGGCAGCTGCCAGGTTTTTGTCATTATGACCTTATACGCATGGAGGGTCTCTCGATCTGTTCTTACGCAGCTTTTGGATCTCGTGCATAATCACGTTTTCTCAGGAAATTTACGAGTCTCATGCAATTCACGTTTCTCCTGCAATTCATGTTTCTCATGCAATTTACGTTTCTCATGCAATTTATGTTTGCATGAAATTTATGTTTCTAATGCAACTTATATTTCTCAGGCCAACTCACGTTTTCCATGTTACTCACATTTTCCCATGTTACTCACGTTTTCCCATGTTACTTACGTTTTCCCATGTTACTCACATTTTCCCATTTTACTCATGTTTTCCCATGTTATTTAACCACTTGCTTACTGGGCACTTAAACACCCTTCCTGCCCAGACCAATTTTCAGCTTTCGGTGCTCTCACACTTTGAATGACAATTACTCAGTCATGCAACACTGTACCCAAATGAATTTTGTGTCCTTTTTTTCCCACAAATAGAGCTTTCTTTTGGTGGTATTTGATCACCTCTGGGGTTTTTATTTTTTGCGCTATAAATGAAAAAAGACCGAAAATTTTGAAAAAAAACGCATATTTCTTTGTTTCTGTGACAGAATTATGCAAATTATTAATTTTTTTTCATAAATTTTGGCCACAATTTATACTGCTACATATCTTTGGTAAAAATAACCCAAATTAGTGGATATTATTTGGTCTTTGTGAAAGTTAGAGAGTCTACAAGCTGTGGTGCGAATCGCACAAAATTGATCACATCTGATGTACTGGTGGCCTATCTCGCTTCTTGTGACCCAAACAAGTCAGGAAAGTACAAATACCCCCCAAATGACCCCTTTTTGGAAAGTAGACATTCCAAGGTATTTAGTAAGAGGCATGGTGAGCTTTTTGATGTTGTCATTTTTTTCCCACAATTCTTTGCAAAATGAAGATTTTTCATTTTCTTTATTTTTCTCCACAAAATTGTCATTGTAATAGGTTATTTCTCTCACGTGGCATGTGTATACCACAAATGACACCCCCCAAAAAATTCTGCTACTCCTCCTGAGTATTACAATACCACATGTGTGGGACTTTTTCGCAGCCTGGCCACATAGAGAGGCCCAACATGCAGGGAGCGCCATCACATGTTCTAGGAGCATAAATTACACATCTAACTTGTTGACTACTTATTACACTTTTGAAATACCAGGACAATGACACGTGACACTGATGACAGATGGCACTGATACGTGGCAATGATGACACTTATACGTGGCACTGATGACAGATGACACTAATATGTGGCACTGATGACACGTGGCACTAATACGTGGCACTGATGACACGTGGCACTAATACGTGGCACTGATGACACGTGGCACTAATATGTGGCACTGATGACACGTGGCACTAATACGTGGCACTGATGACATGTGGCACTAATACGTGGCACTAATACGTGCCACCGGTGACAGATGGCACTAATACGTGGCACCAATGACACGTGACACTGATGACAGATGGCACTGATAAGTGGCATTGATGACACGTGACACTGACAACAGATGGCACGTGACACTGACAGGTGGCACTGATGACAAATGGCACTGATACGTGGCACTGATGACAGATGGCACTAATACGTGGCACTGATGACAGATGGCACTATGTGGCACTAATAACACGTGGCACTGATGACAGATGCCACTTATACGTGGCACTGATGACAGATGGCACTGGGGACAAATGGCACTGACAACAGGTGGCACTGGGGACAGATAGCACTGCGGGCAGGTGGCACTGGGGTGGGGTGGATTGCACTGGGGTGGATGGCACTGGGCGGATGGCACTGGGGCGGATGGCACTGGGGCAGGATGGCACTGGGGCGGATGGCACTGGGGCGGATGGCACTGGGGCAGGATGGCACTGGGGCAGGATGGCACTGGGGCAGGATGGCACTGGGGGGGGGGGCATGGCACTGGGGGGGGGTGGCACTGGGGGAGGATGGCTCTGGGGGAGGATGGCACTTTTTATTAAACTTTTTTTTTACTTTTTTTTTTTTTTTTTTTCTTTTTTACACTGACGGCTGCTGCAGCCGTTCTTCTCTCCCCTCTCACACGCTGTCTGTGTGAGGAGGGAGAGCGGCGCTGAGAGATGATCTCATATGTTTACATATGAGATCATCTCCCATTGGACACGCCGATCACGCTGTAAACGGCCGCTGTGATTGGCCGTTTACAGCGATCTGTGTTTGCCTGTCCCCGGGGGACACGGCAAACACAGAACTTCCGCGATGCGCGCCCGCGGCGGCGCGCATTGAGGAAGTAAACACCAGGCCGTCCAGGGACGGCCAGGCGTAGGAAGCTGCCCGCCCTAAGGCCGGCATTCGGCTATAGGGCGGGCAGGAAGCGGTTAAGTTTTTCCCATGTTACTTATGTTTTTCTTATGTTACTTACGTTTTCCCGTGTTACTCACATTTTTCCCATGTTACTCACGTTTTCCCACGTTACTTACGTTTTCCCACGTTACTTACGTTTTCCCACGTTACTTACGTTTTCCCGTGTTACTCACATTTTCCCATGTTACTTACGTTTTCTCATGTTACTCACGTTCTGCAGGAGTTAGTGGGTGTTGTGTGCCTCCAGCACAGTATACACCTGTATCTACCCTTTATTGCTGTTGCTCTCTAATACAGCCATCTGCAGGAGTTAGTGGGTGTTGTGTACAGTATACACCTGTATCTACCCTTTATTGCTGGTGTTCTCTAATACAGGCATCTGCAGGAGTTAGTGGGTGTTGTGTGCCTCCAGCACAGCACAGTATACACCTGTATCTACCCTTTATTGCTGGTGTTCTCTAATACAGGCATCTGCAGGAGTTAAAGTGGGTGTTGTGTGCCTCCAGCACAGTATACACCTGAAGATACCCCTTATTGCTGGTGTTGTCTGTTGCATAGCTTGCATATTAGCCTTTAAAATTAGCATTTTTGATTTCGAACGTTCGAGTCCCATAGGCTTTAATAGTGTTCTAAAGTTCGTAAGGATTTTCAGTCCATTCAAATGTTATGGTGCGAACCGAACCGGGGGGGGGGGGGGGTCTGTGTTCGGCTCAGGAAATTATAGATTTATTTTTGCTATTTGCACATCTATGAGATGGTATACGCTGTTCAGTAGGCGGGCTGAGTGGCAATAAGCACAATAGCACTTTATATTGGATGTGAAGTTTGGCATTTGGTTAGTGCGGTGGGGGCTTTTGTCTCCAACACCCATTGTTGCATATTTGCACAACATTTGCACATATAATTTTGGTTTATTTGCACAGCACTTTTGCACCTTGTTATCTGTGTACATTTTTGTACACTATATTGCTTATTTACACATTATAACATTGCATATATTGCACATTTGTACAGTATTGTATTAAGTTTAACATATATTGCTATAGTAGCCTCAGAAATTATAGTCTGTGTGCAGACTTTGAATTAGAAAGTTGACTTGAGCGCACCATTAGATATAACAATAATTTTAAAGTGACAGAACACTGACATGGTTGCAGCCTAGTCATTTAGGTTTTTTCTATTCATTTGTGTATTCAGTCTCTACATATTCATAATATCAGTGCTAAGGCCTTTTTATTAATATACACTGCAGGGTTACCTATCACCTTATGGGTGCCAAAGGATTGAGATAATCATTTCCAATTGGCTTGTACAGTGGCAAGTCTCTTCATCCGTTTCTCACATGACCACATCACGAGTTCATACATCATGACATCTCACTACTCATATAGCTTGCCTGACATGTCTTCAGGTTGCATAGGCCTGAGTTTACGTTGTTAATTTGCCTGATTTGCCTGAGGTAACTTGGCTTGGCTAGTTTCTTGAGACTGGTACGTTTTCAGTCCGGCACAATGTGTAATTCCTTTTATTGTCATTTCATACAGAAGTCAGGTTCATATCTACACGGTTAGATCTCACGGCAACGCGCCACTGCAGGGTTTCTTATCACGTTCATGGGTTCCAAAAGTTGAGATAATCTTTTCTCATTGGCTGGTGCAGTGGCAAGTCTCCTCATCCATTCTCACATGTCTTTCATCACGAGTTGATAGATCATGTCATCGCACTTCTCATGATAATCAGTCTACCTTGTTGTTGTTGTTCGAAGCAGATTCAGGTCTTTACTCTTTGTTGTATGTAGGCTGATTTGGCTGCCCTTTCAGTTCCTTTTTTACATTCACTATAGGTTCATCAGTGGGGTAGAGCATACAGCAGCAGATGCTTTGTTCCGTTTTAGTTACTCGCCTTTTTTCCAGCAGGTCGCAGTTACTTATGCCTGTGCTACACCGTCTTGTTTTTTCCTGCTACAGATGAAGCTTGATCAACAGGTCATTGTCAGTTTAAGCCTAGGAAGGCTGGTGACACAGCCTGGGATACCTTCCAGGTTTTTTTCCGTCTCGGTATCCTAGGTTCTATTGTCACAAACATTCAATATCTAGTTGCTTTTGTTGTTTGTTTGTTTTTTTGCCACTCACAGCTCAAGCTTTCCACAAGCTGGTGCCCGGTCACAGTCCTAGACCGACTCATGGTGGCATCAGCGAAAGTACCCAGGGATAGGCTTCTTTGCCTTTCCCTAGTGCTCCCTTCTTCACTAACGCAGTGCTTGAAACATCGCCATACCCGGCTGCCATTCCTAGGTTTGGCCATTCTTTTAGGATAGGTTCAGTTTCTGCTGCTTCTCACCAAGGGGTCCATGTTTCATGTTGTGGAGTAGTTAGGTAGATGAAATTCAGCATGCATCTCCACATACATCCCGGATCCACTTCTTGAGATGTCATGGGCTTTCATGTGTTTGGCTGCTCAATGTCACATACGGTTACTTTTCAATAAATCTTTTGCTAGCTCATCCTACTGTCTTATTTATGCCCCCTTTGAGGCATACTGACCATGTGACTTTTGGCACACCCCAGGTCACTTTTCCCGTTTCCTCTCAGACCTTTCCTAATACGTTTACATGAGACTCCGAGTACAAATGGAAGACTGACCGCAGGTCAGCCTGATTTTGTAGGAGAAGTCGGGATGTATTTAAACCCGCCCTCCGTTCTCCTTGCCTGTTGACTGTGTCTCTCATGTCCCACCAACCCTTCCCCTTTTTTCTTACTATTTCTTCTCTTTTACTTCCACTTCGGTATGGCCTCTTTTAGGCATACTGACCATGTGACTTTTGGCACACCCCAGGTCACTTTTCCCGTTTTCTCTCAGACCTTTCCTAATACGGTTACATGAGACTCCGAGTACAAATATATATATTGTAGCAGAGCATCCCAGAGAGAGCCTGGGAAAGTCCTGTTCGGAGTTTATACTTCTCCCAGGCTCCTCTCATACACATTCAGGAATCTGTGATCCAGTTCGGGTCTTGGTCCTCTTCCCCAGGCTAATTTAGGCTCACCTGAGCAGACAGCTTTGGCTCTCTGCCTGGGACATTCACACACAGTTGGTCTGTGAAGAGAGTAAGGTTGGTAAAACCTGTTAAGCAGTTCTTTGTAGAGACTGACAAGCAGTAGGCTTGTTCAGCCTGGTAGTGAGGGTCTGCAGACTGTATAGCTAGAGCCGTGACACGGCTAGGTTTTGTGTTTTGCTACTTTGCCCTTTATGTTGTTTTTTTTGGAGCACTGTACAGCACCTGTATATAGACTTGTATAGACCGCAAATAAACACAGCACTGTTGGTCACTTCATTTCTGGACTTGATATCTGTGCCTGAGAAACTGCTCATCCCAGGGAGCTTTATACCTGCTACCTGTCCCCCAGGCTACATATGGTGGAGGCTGCGCCCAGCTGTAGTAAGTTACTACCTAAAAGGCCAGTACCTAGCGTAATTAAACATGGAGGAAATCCTAAAACAATTGATGATATCCAACGCTACACAAGCAAACGCTGCACAACAACAAGCAAACGCTGAACAGCAGAAAACAAATGCTATCGTACAGGAGCAAACCAACGCGCTGTTCCAACAGATTAGGGCTGTACAGGAGCAAACTAATGCTGCACTACAGCAAGCTAGTGCTATCGCACAGGAGCAATCGCAGAAGCTGTTTGAACAGCTAGCCACTGATGCCAAAGCGGATAGGAAAACCTTGACGGAGGTTGTGGAGACACTATCACAGTAGTAACCTGCTAAAGTTGATGTTGGAAACAAGCCCTCAGCCATCCATGTGGGTCGCTTTCTTTCTAAGATGACTACAGATGATGATCCAGAGGCCTTTCTGCTAACGTTTGAGCGGACTGCTGAGAGGGAAGGTTGGCCTAAAACCCAGTGGGCAGGACTGGTCGCTCCCTTGCTTTCTGGAGAAACGCAGAAGGCCTACTATGATTTGGAATCAGCAGATGTGGGAGACTATGAAAAGGTCAAACGGGAAATCCTGGCACGACTTGGTGTCACTTTGGCAGTTCGAGCACAGCGGGTCCACAGCTGGTTCTTTCAAGGGGAGAAGCCCCCAAGATCGCAGATGTTCGACCTAATTCACCTGGTGAGGAAATGGCTACAGCCGGAGTCCCTGTCTGGGCCACAAATAGTGGAGCGTGTGGTCATGGACCGGTTCCTGAGGTCACTACCAATTCCCCTGCAGAGGTGGGTGAGTCAAGGAGACCCCAAATTGGCGGACAACCTCGTGGAACTCGTTGAAAGGTACTTTGCTGCAGAAAAGCTGGTCACCACCCCTACAACTGCGCGGACTTTCCACCCAAAGCCATGGTCTCCCCAGGCAACCGCTAAGACTGTTCCAAGGGAAGTGGGGGGTAAAGATGGCAAGGAAATAGGGGGGAGGAATTTTGTTGCTAGGACTGAAGTTTGGCGTCCCAAACAAGGAAAGCCATTGCCTGTCAGCAAACCAAACTGGGGAAATGTCCGGTGTTTTCGTTGCCAAGAACTAGGACATGTTGCAGCAAATTGTCCATTGACAGATGAAACGATGCAGTGCGATTTTTCCATTAGGAGACAGTCTATGTTTGCGGCTGTTTCATGCGCTGCAGCGCCAAATATGGGAAAACCAATGTGCCAAATGACTGTTAATGATAAGCCTATTACAGCCTTGCTGGACTCTGGAAGTTTAGTGACTTTGGTTACAGCTGAAATGATTGAATCTGTGAAAACAATGCTGTGATCTGTATACATGGGGATTACCCTATAACCACTGTTCGTTTTAAAACTGGACTTGTCCCCAACTCGGTGCACAGGGCCATCATTGGTAGGGACTTCCCTAAGTTTTGGGAACTGTGGGATCGTCCCGACCCGGTCACAGTACCTGACTCAGTGGCAAAGCCAGAACTCCTGGCCACTACTGACAACGTGGGTACAGGGGATTCCTCTCAGGGCCCCCCGGGTTTTCCTCTATCGGTTATGGGAGGAGAACTGGAGGAGTCTGAGGAAGTCGCCACCACCATTAGAGCTAGACAGCCATCTGCTGAATCCGAGCCTACGTTGGAGTTTGCTGACCTTAATGTGCACAAAGAAAATTTTGGTACTGAGCAAAGAAAAGACCAGACCCTTGCCCGGGCCTGGGAAAACGTAACAGTGATTAATGAGGTACCTGCCGAACCAGGGGACAGGCCCTGTTTTCCTTATTTCAGCAGCAGTGAGGATTTACTGTATCGTGTATGTAAAATGAATGAAGTGGTTGAACAGTTGGTGGTCCCTAAGCCATACAGACGGATGGTGTTGGAACTTGCCCATGGGCACTTGCTCGGAGGCCATTTAGGGGTTGAAAAAACTACTGAAAGGGTGTTGTGTAGGTTTTACTGGCCCGGGGTACAGAAAAATATTAGGAATTATTGTCAATCCTGTCCTGTGTGTCAGATGTCAGCCCCACTACCCCACTTCCGAAGTCCTTTAGTGCCATTACCTATTATTGAAGTGCCCTTTGAGAGGATTGCCATGGACCTTGTGGGTCCACTCCCCAAGTCTGCCCAGGGTCATCAGCATATCCTAGTAATCATGGATTATGCTACCCGTTACCCTGAAGCGGTTCCCTTACGCACCGCTTCTGCTAAAAACATCGCCAAGGAGCTATTTATGGTATTCAGTCGGGTGGGCATCCCTAAAGAAGTCCTTACAGACCAGGGCACCCCATTTATGTCGCGAATAACTAGGGCGCTGTGCAAGTTGTTTAAGGTGACACAATTGCGAACCTCAGTGTACCATCCTCAAACGGATGGCTTGGTGGAACGCTTCAATAAGACGTTAAAGAGCATGTTAAAAAAGGTTGTTGACAAGGATGGGAAAAACTGGGACTTCCTGATACCATACTTGATGTTTTCCATCAGGGAGGTTCCCCAGTCCTCTACGAGGTACTCTACATTTGAGTTGCTTTATGGGAGACACCCTCGGGGACTTTTAGACATAGCCAAAGAAACTTGGGAGGGGGAGCAGACACCCCATAAAAGTGCCATTGAGCACATCGCTCAAATGCAAGAGAGGATTGCAGCAATCATGCCGATGGTAAAAGAACACTTACTGCAGGCCCAGGCAGCCCAACAGAGAATATACAACAGGGGGGCCCAACTCCGGGTTTTCCCACCTGGTGACAGGGTCCTGGTGTTGGTTCCTACTGTTGAGAGCAAGTTCCTGGCTAAGTGGCAGGGCCCCCTTGAAGTAATTGAAAGAGTTGGGGAAGTCAACTACAAAGTGTATCAACCAGGGAAAAGGAAGCCCGAGCAGGTTTACCATGTAAACCTGTTAAAGCCCTGGAAGGATAGACTGGCGTTAACTGTGAGATCCCTCCCGGTAACGCCTAAGGGCACTGAGTCCCCTCTGATCCCTGAGGTCACAATTCCTGATACATTGTCATGTTCCCAAAAACAGGAAGCTAGAGAGTTCCTGATAAGGAATAGAGAGACATTTTCAGAGTTACCTGGCATGACTTCAGCAGTTCAGCATGATATTGTTACTGAACCTGGGGTACGTGTCAAGCTCAAACCATACAGAATCCCTGAAGCGAGGAGAAAAGACATCAGCAATGAAGTTAAAAGAATGTTGGAACTGGATGTTATTGAGGAATCTAATAGTGATTGGTCTAGCCCCATCGTGTTAGTCCCAAAACCGGATGGCACTTGGAGGTTCTGTAATGACTTCAGGAAGCTTAATGCAGTGACAAAGTTTGACACATACCCAATGCCCAGAGTAGACGAACTTATAGGCCAACTTGGCAAAGCTCGCTATATTACCACTTTGGACTTGACAAAAGGGTATTGGCAAATACCCCTGACTGATAGCGCCAAAGAGAAGACTGCATTTGTGACCCCGGAGGGTTCATTTCAATATAAAAAAATGCCTTTTGGGTTGCAAAATGCCCCCACAACATTTCAGAGGGCCAGGGACAGGACCCTAAGACCCCACCAACGATATGAAGCAGCCTATTTAGATGACATAGTGGTATATAGCGCTGACTTGGAGTCTCACTTGCCTCGTGTCCAGGCTGTCCTTGATTCCCTCTTCAAAGACAGTTTTACGGCAAATCCAAAAAATGTGCCATTGGTCTAGAGGAAGCCAAGTATTTGGGCTACACAATTGGCCGTGGTGTCATAAAACCTCAAGTGAATAAAATAGAAGCCATCCAGGAATGGCCACGTCCTGCAAATAAGAAGCAGGTCAGGGCCTTTCTTGGCATTGCAGGGTATTATAGAAGATTTATTCCAAATTTTGCAACTATAGCTGCCCCTCTGACAGACCTGACGAAAGGGAAAGACTCTGTAATGGTGAAGTGGTCCTCAATAGCAGAGGAGTCTTTCCAAGTCCTGAAGAAGGCTCTTTGTGCACAGCCAGTTCTGTACTCCCCCGATTTCTCTAAAGATTTTTTGGTTCAGACGGATGCATCTGATGTTGGTATCGGGGCAGTACTATCGCAGGTACACAATGGGGAAGAACTCCCCTTGGTATACCTAAGCAGGAAGCTCAATGACCATGAGAAAAAGTATGCAGTCATTGAAAAGGAATGTTTAGCCATAAAGTGGGCCATGGATGCGCTCAGATACTATTTGTTAGGCCGCCAGTTTGAGTTAGTAACTGACCATGCTCCCCTGAAGTGGATGGCCCAAAAGAAGGAGACTAATAGACGGGTGAACCAGTGGTTTTTGGCTCTACAGGATTACTCCTTCACCGTAAAACACAGGCCAGATGTTGAGATGGGGAATGTAGATGCCCTGTCCCGTGTGCGCTCCTGTTGGGCCACAGGTGTTCCAACCCTGGGGTTGAAACAAGGGGGGAGGATATGTAGCAGAGCGTCCCAGAGAGAGCCTGGGAAAGTCCTGTTCGGGGTTTATACTTCTCCCAGGCTCCTCTCATACACATTCATGAATCTGTGATCCAGTTCGGGTATTGGTCCTCTTCCCCAGGCTAATTTAGGCTCACCTGAGCAGACAGCTTTGGCTCTCTGCCTGGGACATTCACACACAGTTGGTCTGTGAAGAGAGTAAGGTTGGTAAAACCTGTTAAGCAGTTCTTTGTAGAGACTGACAAGCAGTAGGCTTGTTCAGCCTGGTAGTGAGGGCCTGCAGACTGTATAGCTAGAGCCGTGACACGGCTAGGTTTTGTGTTTTGCTACTTTGCCCTTTATGTTGTTTTTTGGAGCACTGTACAGCAACCTGTATATAGACTTGTATATAATAAACAAATAAACACAGCACTGTTGGTCACTTCATTTCTGGACTTGGTATCTGTGCCTGAGAAACTGCTCATCCCAGGGAGCTTTATACCTTTAACTAAAGACATGCAGCTGAATACATTTTGGCCTAAATTTATGACAAAATTTTCGTTTTTTGGATATTTTTATAACAAAAAGTAGAATATATTGTTTTTTTTTTTCAAGATTTTCGTTTATATTGCAAAAATTTAAAATCCCAGTGGTGATCTAATACCACCAAAAGAAAGCTCTATTTGTGGGGGAAAAAAATACATAATTTTCGTTGGGTACAGAGTTGCATAACTGCACAATTACCAGCTAAAGTAGAGCAGTGCCAAATTGCAAAAAATGCTCTGGTCAGGAAGGGGGTGAAACCTTTCAGAGGACAAGTGATTTAGATTGCTTAAAAAAGGGATGGATGTGTTTCTAAATGCACAGGAAATGGTTGTTAATTCTCATATGAAATAATACTATAGATTGTTGGTCTACGGGGTGCCTGGTTTCTTTTGGAAATCAGGAGGGATATTTCCCCTGTTAAGCATGTTTGAACACACTTTTTGGGGGATTGTTTAATTCCATTGGGTCAGCTATGGGTTGAGTTTACTGTGATGCAAGGTTTTTAATTTTTTACTTTTGTCTTTAGTCAAACTTGTTGGACATGTGCCTTTTTTTTTAGCTTGACTAACTACGTACATAGTGGTATGGAAATTCTAATCAGTTAGAAGTATATATGCTTGTGTTTGTTAAACCAGAGAGATCATTCTCATGACTATAACACTATCACATGAATAATGAAAATGAAATAGCTCATCAATAGAAAAGTTGTCTTATGGAATCTTGTGACAGGATCACAAGGCCAGTATTTCTTGAAAATAACTATTGTGAAGAACTCTACTTAGAACTATTAATGTGCCATGATGACAAAATAGGAGAGGACATTTATCAAATGTTTTAAACACAACAAGATTATGACTGCTTGTTTCCAACTTGTAGTTCTTATGGCACGTACACACAACCGGATCTTTCCGGCAGACTAGGTGCGACGGAATCAGTCCGTCGGACAATCCGATCGTGTGTGGGCTAATCTGATAATTTTTCTTTTTAAAAATCTGACGGACCTAGAAATAGATCATGTTTCAAATCTGTCCAACGGACTCAATTCCCATCGGGAAAACCGTCCGTCTGTATGCTGGTCTGATGTGGTCCATCGGACCAGCATACAGACGGACCCAATACATATTTACTGTGCCCTGTTCCACACTGTGTCTCTGTGTGGAGGTTGCTACAACATAACAGATCTTCACTTTTTGAGTTCAGTTCCACTTCAATGTGTTTAACCTCCCTGGCGGTATGATTAGTTCTGGTTTTAGGTGCTGAAAGCGGTACAATTATTTGGCATTGAAATTTGGCATTTTATATTGTAGTCCTGTAATTCTTAGGAATAACTCTCTTAAATCTGTTCAAACCAGAGCCTAGCAGACATCCCGGGTACGATAAAGTTTATAATATAATAAATAATAATAAAAATTATTCAATAATGTAATCAAATCCAAAAACACAGAAATTTGCTCATTTGCAGAATTGTCGCTGTTATTAGATTTAGTGTTTGATGACGAATTTCCCCACAAATCGCTATCGCTCAATTCTGCAAGTGATTCTAATTTATTATCGCTGTTTTCTAGTTGGTCTAAAATCACTTTTGACATAAAGGGACAGTTTTTGGTTGCTATGGGCAATCTCCAAATTCCAGGCAGAAAAAAACAGTATTTATAATATAAAAGTGCATGCAGGGCACTGCACAGACCACTAGGGACAAAGGGTGTGTGTAATTTTTTTATACAGTACTTTAATCTGTAAGATTACAGTACTGTGTGTGTTTTGTGTGTTTTTACTTTTTTGAATTTGGCACCAATCTCTGCTCCCGTGCGTCGTAATGTCGCAGGGAACGGAGCTCGGCGGCATTCGGGCACTGTGTGAATCGAGCGGAGGACAGCTCAATCACAGCGCGGAGGACATCGCTGGATCCAGGGGACAAGGTAAGTAACCTCTCCCTGTATCCAGCGATGCAATCCCTAGTCTGACTCGGGGGTTACCGCTCGTGGAACTAAAATCCCAACCCGAGTCAGACTCGGGATCACCGCCAGGGAGATTAATAAAGTATTGACCATTCATGTATACATTGATTTTGTATGTGAAAAACATTTAAATTGATTTACATTGATTTATTTGTATACATACAAATCGTTTTGCATCTTTTAGAGGTTTGGACTACAGTATCTTGTCCCAAAACAAACCAGTCTTTTTTCAGGGGCTCTAATGTAACACAGACTGTGTCAACTGTTAGTTTGTAAGTTGTACAATAATGTTCAACTGTGTGGATTTATATAAAATCATATACAATCTAATATGATGCTCTATAAAATGATTTTATGAGCTGGAAAATGTTTAAAAAAATCTATGCCTTTTTAAAAGAAATCTACATAGAGTGAGTTACTAGTTACCTAGGGGTTACTAATTATTACCTTCTTACCTAAAAGTCCTAATTGCATGGATTTCTAAGACCTCAAAATATTCTGAGCCATAAAATAGTAACAAGCATGTAGCAAGTAAAGTCAGAGAAAGTCTATTACAGTATATATTCTATATATACTGTATATCTGAGGATCTGCAACATATTCTGTATATGTTCCAGATCATTGACTCAAAGTATGGAAGCCCTAGAATAAAGAGGTCAAAATATTAGTCCACATCTTTTCTTAACTTTCCCTCAATGTGTGTGGTATGCATGTTCTCGAAGACTACTCTTTAAGTAAGATTGTTCATGTAGCGTATACCACGTAGGAGCCACTGGTGAACAGGGATCCCCCACCCTGCACTGCCAGGTGCACCAAATATACACAGTATGTCAGAGTCACAAAACAGTCCAGTGCTTGCCTTTATGTTTTATTGAGGGTTAAAACTTGGATAGGGAATAGGGAAATTATGGGATGCCCACTTGACTTGGAACTTCTTCAGGGACAACATCTCTATATACAGTCTTTATACACCCCTCTCTCTTCTTCCAGCACTCGCTTGCAGAAAAAGAACACAGACTCAGCTGGACACTTTTAGTAAATCTGACAAAAGAGGCACTGGCCAGATCTTGTAGCAAAAGCCATTTACAGGCCCTTGGGTTTTGTAGCAAAAGTCAATCTCCAGCTTCCATTCCTGTGGCTAATGATCCCAGCACCATCTCCTCAGGCACTGCCAGCCCACCTGGCTGCAGCTGCCCCCTTCACTAGCCCTCCTGGCTACTTTCTACAGTCCTCCCAGCTTGTCACACTCACAAGCCACTGGATGGAGAGAGAAATAATGCTTAGACAGTAATCATGCAGATCGGTGCCTATTTATTTTTTTGTGGGAGGTGGGATTTTTACTGACACATAATGCTTGTATATCTTTGGTGGGAAATTTGGCATGTTTGCCCTGGGCTCTAGGTGACCATGTCCTTCTGGCACTTCCCACAACTACAAAAAGATGATATATCATCACCTATTTATATATAAGTAAAAACATATTGTTTGACAAGAAACCAATGTGAAATTCCACATTGAAAATTCTTAAACTCTGTTCATCACTACAGCAGCCAAACAGACCATTGCGAAAGCCTGGAAATTCCTCTCCCTATGCATTCTAGCCACAAAACACAGAATCACTCAGGTCATGGTTCATACCAAAATTGAGGCTGTTCTACTAGACAAAGTTTCCTCCTATGAAAAACTGTGGAGGCCCTTGATCACCCACTACCTACCCCCTAACTTGAACGACTCAATAGATTGCCCTATTGTCCCCCCCCCCCCCCCGGCTCCCCTACTCTCTTCTTTCCAACACCCTTTTCAGTTTCTACTGCCTCCTACCCCATCCTCCAATCCACAAAGTTACCCACCTGTAGCTCCAGTGTACCAACAAGTAGCCTTATCCCCCAGTACCCCTCTCCCTTTCGCTAAGACTAATTTTGCAGCCTAATCTTGTTCTAACTTAAACAGTGAGAGGGCCTACTCTCCAACACATGCTGCATAGCACTACTTAGATGGAACTAGCTTTCTCCTACTTGCTTATGGCAAATGTTCTGTTATAATAACTTGTTATCCAATCTTTTCAGATCTGAGCTTCTTGTCATGTATATTGCTTCTGTTTACATTGAAATATACTCAATAAAATATTTGAACAAGAAAAAAAAAAAAAAAGAAAAGAAAAATTGATAAACTACACAGTGTGACCAAAAAATCATAAACAAGATTACATTACAAATAAAAGTGAACATCCACTTAAAATATGAATGCTGTGTGCTATGACCACCGCATGCAGTGCTCCCATGTCACCAAACAACCTGATTTGCCACCTCCCTACTGGATTACCAAGATATGTATTTTTTATGTATTCTTACATTTTTGGTCACAATATGTAGTTTATTAACATTCAAAGTGGAATTTGACATTGGTTTCTAGTCTTCACTGCTACTTCCTGGTTTCCAGGCCTATGTAAATTATGTTATACATCCCAGGAGTCTTCTGGAGGGTAGGAAGGGTTTTCTCAGCTAAGCACACCCCCTGCCTTCATGCTTGAGCAAAGGGCAGATGAATTTCAAGAAGTAAATGCCACATGGATCATCTGTAGAAGGTATATTGCCTCAAAAAATATTTTGGAAAGAAGTAGGGGTGGGTATCATCATCCTAATTCGATTAGTAGAAAAAGAAGGGTGGGTTAACATGGACTACTCCATAAAAAATGCCATGTAACACCAGTGGTGATTAATGGACTATCTCGATACCCAGTGATTTGACACAGATTGGAATAGATAAAATTCAATATATTTATTAGAAAAGTATAAAAAATAAATTTATAACAAAACAAACAAGGGCTTGCTATAACATGATTGCATACAATTTAAGCATTACAGAAAACTACACCCCATTTGATAGGGGGGGAAAGAGAATTGATGCAGATAATATCCTCAACTAGTTTTGTGACTAGGTTTCTTCTTCAGGAGGTGTCAAAGCATCTACAGATAAGTAAATACAGTCTCATAGTTACACACACAGTATGCAATTTAATACAGCAACATTGTAGCAAGGCTACCATACAATTTGAGTAATGGAGTTTATTTACAAAAAGACAATGCAACTCATCAATGCAGACCCAAGGGGAGGTCAACAGAGGCACAGGAGACACCCTATGCGAGTGTCTCCCCAGAGGTGAACACGGGAGGCAATAGGAGTGGGACGGACTGAAAGTAACAAAAAATTGTATAGGGAAGGTTATAACTAGATAAACTAGCAGTGTGGGGACATCGCTAAAGCACATAGTCAAATATTAAAATGTGAGGGAAAAAAAGTGCCTAGTAATTAAGGGAAATACCCACCTCCTGTATTATGTTTAGTAATGTAAGACACCCGGGAAAGAGACAAGGGAACAAAAGGAAGCGCCACCTAAGTGCAATAAATTTAGTTTGGTTTAATGACACAACAGGTAATGCACTTAAAGGATGGAGATTAAAAACAGGCTCATGTTTGTGCTGGTGGCACGTGGTGCAGTCCGTTCTGGTCTCTAGTCCATCCTATTCCACAGGAAGGCAGTGATGGGATACGAGGTGTTCAGTCCTTTTCCTGCAGCCTCCAGGAATTCTGCCAAGTCCGACGTGGAACACAGGTGGAACGCAGGTGACGACGTCACAGGAAGAGGAACCAGAAGAAGCAACAAGGAGAGGGGAGTCTGGAAAGAACAAACAGGCTATGCGCTCGAAGTTTACTGCTCCTTCTACAGGCGTATGGAAGTACTGCTGGTGGGGAGCTATTTATGTGTCCAGAAAACAAGAAACAAGCAGCACTAAATTAGGGAGAGATGAGGGGGGGGGGGGGGGGTAAGTGTAAATGGTTACAAGCTAAAGGAAAAAGTATATAAAGAGGATGTTTAAATATAAAAAAGTTTCACTTCTATTTAGTATCATAATCTAATCAATGGGGAAATGGGGGCGGTGCCAAAAAACGTGGGGAGGGGTAAGGGTATTTTATTATTATTATTGACTGGAAGATAATATATATATATATATATATATATATATATATATATATATATATATATATAGTCCAAACAGAAACTAAGATTGGAACTAATATGAGAATTGTGTTAAGACCATGAATAAACAAATGTGCTGTTACCAAAAAGACGCATTTGTTAACCTGCATGTTTACGTAAACGCATGTGCATGGATTGGGTGTAAAAAGCATAAAAACATATACAATATGGGGACCAGTGGTAAAATACAATATATGTATACATGAAACTACATCAAATGTCTTTTGAGAAACTCATGAGAGATGATAGTATTATCATCAGACCAGCTGTTAAAGGGGGCAGTATAGTTATCCAGGACAGGCTTTAGTTCAGAACCTACCATCGTATATCCGTGATGGACCTCACTTACTGGAAATGCTGAAACCCTACACCTGGGAATCCTCGTATTGGTGGTTGTCCTTGGATGTAACATCTTTATACACCTCAATTCCTCATGATGTAGGCCTCCAAGCAGCCAAACATTTTCTTTCTAGGGACCCATTGATCAATTCTAGACAGATTTCCTTCATCCTGGAGGCTCTGACATTTTGTCTTAAGTACAACTATTTTAATTTAATTTTGTCTTAAGTACAACTATTTTAATTCAATGACACCAATTATTTACAAATTTACGGCACAGCTATGGGAGCCAACTATGCACCCAACTATGCTAATTTGACGATGAGTTATTAAGAATGTCTTTTCCTGTCAGCTGGCCACCCCTTTGCACCCCATATTGTATATTATGGTCGCTTTATCGTCGAGATAGTTATACTATGGCATGGGACCCCCCAGGACATCATGTCATTTGTTATCTATTGTAATAATAACAATTTGGGATTATCCTTTACACATGCATTACATCAGTGTTCACTAGCCTTCCTGGATCTCGAGTTTTGCCATGACAAAGGTACCATCTATGCCCAGAATTTTGTGAAACCTACGGCAGGTAACTCATTTATCCACTACAAAAGCTGTCACCATCCAAGGTGGATTAATAACATCCCTCATAGCCAATTCTGCCGTCTTATGAGAAATTGCACCAGGGATAGTGACTATGACCACCATGGTGCCCTCCTTACACTAAAGTTCCTTGATAAAAGATACCCAGCCACATTGGTTAATGAAGCTTGTGAGCATTATCGACAAGGCAACAACACCAACTGCATTAAGACTACCTCTAATACCTCTAATACCAAACCACCCACACGTTTTGTCACTCAATTTCATACAAGGTATATACAGATGAAGAAAATTCTATCCAACCACTGGTCTATACTCCTTGAGGACCCCCACCTCAAGTCTGGCATACCCACTCACCCCAAGGTAGCCTATCGAAAAGCATGCAATATCAAGACCAAAATTGCCCCCAGCAAAGTGAAATACACCAAATCCACTACCCCACTGGTACTAATTCCTTTAATTGGCATGTTCCAGTGTAAGAAACCCCTCTGGCTGACATGCCAGTTTGTCCAGCATGGACAGAAGACTTTCACAGCTAAGGGTAAAACATATACCTCACATACCCATGTGGGCTCCTTTACGTATGGAAAGGACTATTAGGCCCCTGAGAGCACACTTTGGAGAACATATGCGGTTTATAGAGAAGGGATAAGATCATCACAGTGTCCCTAAGCACTTTCTTTGCCAGCACAAAAAATCCACCATGGGCCTGAAGGTTTGGGTCCTGGAGTTCATTCCTGGGACATTACCTGCAGCTGAACATTTCAGATGCCTATGCCAACAAGAATCCTATTGGATTTATTCGTTAGGGACTTGGTACCGGGAGGGTTAAATGAGGAAATTGAAGTTCATACCCTACTATAGCCGTAGACTGTGTACATCCTGATATAACCACTCCTAACTCTGTCATAGTCTGTTTTCTCTCACAGCGGACCGCTATGGTCCTTTTTCCATTATCCTACATATAGTAAGTACTATCCCATATAACTGCTATTTATAGTATGCTTTACACATAGGTACTTTTGTTTTTGATATTGATAGTATACCTAAACTCCACCCCCAGAGTATGAATACAGCATTTTAGCACTGGTCATCATGTAAGGACCTTCTTACTACCATTTAGCACATACTCATATTGCTCTTCTTTTTGTATGGACGCATGTATATATTTTTTGCATACCACCATACAGTGTGACTAGGAATGAGCTTCGTGTTCGAGTCGAACATACGTTCGACTCGAACATCGGCTGTTCGCCCGTTCGGCGAATTCCGAACATTATGGGCCGTTCGCGCCAAATTCGTGTGGCACTCACGGCCCACAATGCACTGCGTCATTGCAGTGCATTGCTGGCTTATGATTGGCCAAGCATGCACTGTGACCCCGCATGCTTGGCCAATCACAGCGCCAGCAGCGAGGAGAGCCATAATTGGCCACAGGCATCCTGCCTGTGGCCAATCATAGCTCAGGCTGTGTAGTACACGCCCCACACTATATAAGGCCGCCAGCGCGGCGGCCTTGTGTAGTGTGTTGGCGTCTGAAGCACTTAGTGGGTGTTCTGTGTACCTTCAACACAGTATACACCGATGGTTATCGGCCGATTTTCGATCTTGCTCTTCTGTAGTGGTTGTTGTCTGCATGCCCTGACCGCAGTATACACCGCTATATTCACCTCACCTATATAGCTAGTGATCTATCTTTTATAATAGAGCTTGCAGTCAGTAGTGTTAGGAGCTTGTGCGTGCTGTCTGCGTGCTCTGTACCCAGTACACACCGCTATATCCACCTACATAGCTCTTCTCTATTTGAGCCATCTGCCATCTGCAGGAGTTATTGGAAGTTGTGTGTGCCTCCAGCACAGCACAGTATACATCTGTATATACCCCTTTATCTCTGGTGTTCTATAATAAAGGCATCTGCAGGAGTTAGTGGGTGTTTTGTGCCTCCAGTACAGTATACCCCTTTATCTCTGGTGTTCTATAATAAAGGCATCTGCAGGAGTTAGTGGGTGTTGTGTGCCTCCAGCACAATATACACCTGTATCTACCCTTTATTGCTGTTCTCTAATAGAGCCATCTGCAGGGCTTAGTGGGTGTTGTGTGCCTCCAGTACAGTATACCCCTTTATCTCTGGTGTTCTATAATAAAGGCATCTGCAGGAGTTAGTAGACATGTGCATTCGTTTTCGTCCGAACGCATTTTCGTCCGAATTTCAGCTATTTTCGTTTTCGTTTTGACAAACGATAACGAAAGCACAAAATCCGAAAAACAAAAGATCCGACTGTGGAGGAGACAGAAGAAGGATGGATCGCTGCGCTGGATGAGATGAGACATCGCTGGAGAGATGACCGTCCGTCGCTGGATAGCGAGAGTGGATTACCGCCGCTGGAATCTTTTTTTTATTTTTTTATTTTTAATAAAGGAATTTTTCAAAAGTGTGTTTGTTTTATTTAACCATTTTTTACATTTTCTTTGTGAAATGGTAGGGGTACTTTTGTACCCCCTTACCATTTCAAACAGGGGGGGGGGGCGGGATCTGGGGGTCCCCTTGTTAAAGGGGGCTTCAAGATTCTGATAAGCCCCCCGCCCGCAGACCTCCACAACCACCGGCCAGGGTTGTGGGGATGAGGCCCTTGTCCTCATCAACATGGGGACAAGGTGCTTTGAGGGGTCACAGACCCCCAAAGCATCCTCCCAATGTTGAGGGCATGTGGCCTGGTACGGTTCAGGAGGGAGGGGAGGCCGCTCTCTCGTCCCCCCTCTTTTCCTGCGGCCTGCCAGGTTGCGTGCTCGGATAAAGGGTCTGGTATGGATTTTTAGGGGGAACCCCACGTCAATTTTTTTTTAAATTTGACGCGGGGTTCCCCTTAATATCCATACCAGACCTGAAGGGTCTGGTTATGGATATTTAGGGGGAACCCCACGTCAAATTTTTTCTTAAATTTGAGGCAGGGTTCCCCTTAATATCCATACCAGACCTGAAGGGCCTGGTAATTGAATTTGGGGGACCCCCACGCTTTTTTATTTATTTATTTATTTATTTTTTTATCAATGACTTTCAATGAGTGTTCTCTGTATTACGGAGCCGACAATTCATTATAGCTGCGAGTGATTTTAAAGGACTTTTTTCCCTGCATAAATGACACTTTGTGCAGGGACAATTCTAAGCACGGGAAACATGCGCCCCTTCACAGGCATACTATAGACAACCCCCCCCCCTACGAAATTTAAAGGAATATTACACTTTTATTGTTTCACTTTAATCATTATTAAAATCACTGCTCCCGAAAAAACGGCCATTTTTAAAACTTTTTTTTGCATTGATACATGTCCCCTGGGGCAGGACCCGGGTCCCCAAACACTTTTTAGGACAGTAACTTGCAAATTAGCCTTTAAAATTAGCACTTTAGATTTTGAACGTTGGAGTCCCATAGACTTTAATAGGGTTCTAAAGTATGCTATATAGTTAGCTACATCAAATCTTCTTTATACATTGACAGACACCATAAGCCTTCCAAGACAGATTCGAACGTAATTCATGTGGATTTTCGGACGAATGCAATTTTTGAACGAAAACGAAATAAATAAAAACGACTTTCGGGAGTAACTAAATAAATTAAGTTTTCGGACGAAAACGAAATTCCGAAACGAAATATTTTACTCTGCACATGTCTAGGAGTTAGTGGGTGTTGTGTGCCTCCAGCACAATATACACCTGTATCTACCCTTTATTGCTGTTCTCTAATAGAGCCATCTGCAGGGCTTAGTGGGTGTTGTGTGCCTCCAGTACAGTATACCCCTTTATCTCTGGTGTTCTATAATAAATGCATCTGCAGGAGTTAGTGGGTGTTGTGTGCCTCCAGCACAATATGCACTACCCAACTGCTGTTTTACCCAACTCCCTTCAGGCCATTACCATGTCTGGAAGGCCAGCAAGGAGAGGCAGACAGGCGCGAGCCGATAAAAGGGGGCAAGCAGGCTCTGTGTCTAGAGACAACAGTGCTGGTCGTGGACACGGTGCATTGTCATCAGCACGTGGCCATGGGACATGCTTGTCCTTCTTTTCGGCAGCTGGACATGTTGAACCGCAACATGCCAACGACTTGGTAGAGTGGATGACCAAGCCCTCTTCATCCTCCTCATCCTCTCTCACCCAGGATACTAGCAAAGCAGCTGCCAATGCATCGTCTTCCCTTGTCTCAATCTCATCATCAGTGACTCCTTCCCTAGACCCAGCACGTCCTCCTGAGGAGTCTCCTGAACTCTTTGAGCACAGTGTTGGGTACATGCTCCAGGAGGATGCCCAGTGTTTTGTAAGCTCTGATGATGACACTCAGCTAGAGGAAGGCAGTAGCGTGAATGCAGAGAGAGGGGATGCTCAAGAAGGACAGCAATCTGGCAGTCATGTTCCACAAGCTGCAGCATACTGCCAGGTTTTCTACAGCCATGAAGAGGGAGGGGATGATGAGGGCACTGACTCCACGTGGGTGCCTGGTAGGAGAGAGGAGGAGGAGGAGGCACATGTCCAACGAGGCAGGATGCCCTCCGGGGGCCAGCTTAGGGGCAGCACACCGACTGAATCACACCGCAGAGCTCCGCCTGTGCAGGGCGCTACCTCTGTGCGTTATTCTAAAAGTTCTTTGGTGTGGGCCTTTTTTGAGACGAGTGCATTAGATCGCACCACTGCTATTTGCAACATATGTCTCAAGCGTATCTCGCGTGGCCAAAACATCAGCCGCTTGGGCACCACATGCTTGACCAGACATATGTTGACCTGCCATGCAGCTCGTTGGCAAGCGTACCTCAAAGACCCACACCAAAGAACAAAGCGGACCTCTCCTTGCTCCTCATCAGCTGGCATCTCCAACCCCACTAGACCTCCAGTCCTCTCTGAAACCTGCTCTGAGAGGAATGAAGGTGTAGAATTAGGTGTGTCACAGCCAAGTGCTTCCGGGCACTCTGCTAGCAGTACACCTATGTCCGATTATAGCAGGCAAATGTCCCTGCCCCAGCTGCTGGACCGGCGAAAGAAGTTCACTCCCAGCCATCCACATGCCCAGCGGTTAAATGCTAGCTTGGCTAAATTGCTAGCACTTCAACTGCTGCCTTTTCAGTTGGTAGATTTGGCCCCCTTCCGTGAGTTTGTACAATGTGCGGTTCCTCAGTGGCAGGTCCCCAAACGCCACTTTTTCTCATGGAAGGCGATTCCGGCTCTCTACCGGCATGTGGAATGCAATGTTCTTGCCTCGCTGGACAGGGCGGTAAGCGGTAAGGTGCATATTACCGCTGACTAATGGTCCTGCAGGCATGGACAGGGACGTTACCTTTCTTTCACGGCCCATTGGGTCACTCTTCTGGCAGCTGGGAAGGATGCAGGACAAGGTGCAGTAGTGTTGGAGGTTGTTCCGCCACCACGCCTCCAAAATGCTACTATTGGTTGTGACACACCTCTCTCCTCCACCCCCTCCTCTTCTTCTTCCTCCATGGCCTCTTCCAGTGCTCTGTCCTCAGAACCAGCAGTGCTACGTAGGCGTTCCAGGGGCTACGCAAGTACGCAGGCAAAACGATGCCATGCCGTGCTTACGCTGGTTTGTTTGGGGGACAGGAGCCACACTGGGGCGGATGTTTTGTCAGCTCTGCAGGGGCAGGCCGTGAGGTGGTTGACGCCACACCAGCTTAAGCCAGGAATGGTGGTTTGCGACAATGGCAATAACCTCTTCTCCGCTCTCCGACAGGGACAACTGACCCATGTGCCCTGTGTAGCTCACGTCCTTAACCTGGTGGTGCAGCGGTTCTTGGCAGGTACCCGGGCTTACAGAATGTCCTGAAGCAGGCCAGGAAAGTCTGTGTGCATTTCCGCTGATCATTTAATGCCTGTGCTCGGCTGGCTGAGCTCCAAAAGGAGTTGAACCTGCCCAAGAACCGTCTTATATGTGACATGCCCACCAGGTGGAACTCAACGTTGGCCATGCTGCAGCGGCTGCACACGCAGCAGAGGGCCATCAACGAGTACCTGTGCGACTACGGCACCAGGTCAGGGTCAGGGGAGCTCGGTTTTTTCTCACCACGCCAGTGGGGCATGATCAGGGATGCATGCACTGTCCTGTCACCGTTTGAGGAGGCCACAAGCATGGTGAGCAGTGACAGTGCATGCATCAGTGACACTGTACCTCTTGTCCACCTCTTGGAGCATACGCTGCGTGGAATAATGGACAGGGCACTTGAGGCAGAACAGAGGCAGGAAGAGGAGGACTTCCTTGCCTCTCACTGCCCCCTTTATCCAGACAGTGTTCCTGCTGTGCCACCCATCACACAGGAAGAGGATGAGGAGGAGAAAGAGGAGGAGGAGGATGATTGTGTCAGCATGGAGGTGGAGGCTGGCACTCAACATCAGCAGCAGCAGCAGCAGTCTTGTAGGGATGATTTACAGTCCCAAGAAACACGTGGACTTGTACGTGGCTGGGAGGAGGTAGCTGCGGATCATGTTGCCCTTAGTGACCCAGAGGACTCCGGACCGAATGCCTCAGCTAACCTACGCTGCATGGCCTCCCTGATCCTGCAAAGCCTGCGGAAGGATCCTCGTATTCTTCGGATCAAGGAGAGGGACCATTACTGGCTGGCCACTCTCCTTGATCCACGGTACAAGGGTAAGGTTGCCGACCTTATCTTGCCATCACAGAGGGAGCAGAGGATGAGACATCTCCGGGAGGCCTTGCAGAAAGGTCTGTGCAATGCGTTCCCAGAGACTGGGAGGTTACAAACTCCTGGTCCTGGACAACGTGTGGCTGAGGCATCGGTAAGAAGGAGCGGTGGAGAAGGTGGCCGTCTGACTGATGCTTTCAGACAATTTTTTAGTCCGCAGCCCCAAGGTATGATCGGTTCCAGCAACCATCGCCAGCGTCTGATTTACATGGTGCAGGAATACCTAGGGGCAAGGTCAGACTTGGACACCTTTCCCACCGAAAATCCTCTGGCTTACTGGGTCTTGAGGATGGATCACTGGCCAGAGCTTGCACAGTATGCAATTGAGCTACTGGCCTGTCCTGCATCCAGCGTTCTTTCGGAACGCACCTTCGGTGCTGCTGGTGGCTTTGTTACCGATCACAGGGTGCGCCTGTCTACTGAATCAGTTGATCGACTGACCTTCATCAAGATGAATCAGTCTTGGATCACCCACAGCTACCAAGCACCTGAAGCTGATGTAACCGAATAATTTTTTTTGAAATATCACATCCCTTCAAGACTGCCTATGCTGATGCTGAGTGACTGTCCTGTTATGTTGATTGTCTATCCTCTTCCTCCTCCGCTGATATGTTGGAAGAACATTTCTGGTTCTGGGTGATGCCATCAGCCCAATTTTTCTGCCCCTGTTTAACAGGGGCGTTTAATTACAATTTTTGATGCAATACTTTGCAGCAGGGCTAATTCCTGCAATAAAACTAGAGTATATGGGAGAGGTTGCAGTGTCGTGGCACCAGCACCAGTGCCTAAGGCCCAATTTTGCTGCCCCTGTTTAACAGGGGCGTTTAATTACAATTTTTGATGCAATGCTTTGCAGCAGGGCTAATTCCTGCAATAAAACTAGAGTATATAGGAGAGGTTGCAGTGTGGTGGCACCAGCACCAGTGCCTAAGGCCCAATTTTTCTGCCCCTGTTTAACAGGGGCGTTTAATTACAATTTTTGATGCAATGCTTTGCAGCAGGGCTAATTCCTGCAATAAAACTAGAGTATATGGGAGAGGTTGCAGTGTCGTGGCACCAGCACCAGTGTCTAAGGCCCAATTTTTCTACCCCTGTTTAACAGGGGCGTTTAATTACAATTTTTGATGCAATGCTTTGCAGCAGGGCTAATTCCTGCAATAAAACTAGAGTATATGAGAGAGGTTGCAGTGTCGTGGCACCAGTGCCTAAGGCCCAATTTTTCTGCCCCTGTTTAACGGGGGCGTTTAATTACAATTTTTGATGCAATGCTTTGCAGCAGGGCTAATTCCTGCAATAAAACTAGAGTATATATGAGAGGTTGCAGTGTGGTGGCACCAGCACCAGTGCCTAAGGCCCAATTTTTCTGCCCCTGTTTAACAGGGGCGTTTAATTACAATTTTTGATGCAATGCTTTGCAGCAGGGCTAATTCCTGCAATAAAACTAGAGTATATGGGAGAGGTTGCAGTGTCGTGGCACCAGCACCAGTGCATAAGGCCCAATTTTTCTGCCCCTGTTTAACAGGGGCGTTTAATTACAATTTTTGATGCAATGCTTTGCAGCAGGGCTAATTCCTGCAATAAAACTAGAGTATATGGGAGAGGTTGCAGTGTCGTGGCACCAGCACCAGTGCCTAAGGCCCAATTTTTCTGCCCCTGTTTAACAGGGACGTTTAATTACAATTTTTGATGCAATGCTTTGCAGCAGGGCTAATTCCTGCAATAAAACTAGAGTATATGGGAGAGGTTGCAGTGTCATGGCACCAGCACCAGTGCCTAAGGCCCAATTTTTCTGTCCCTGTTTAACAGGGACATGTAATTACAATTCTTGATATAATATTTCACATGAGGGCCCGTTCCTGTGCCCACCCAGAGTAACTGTGAGGACTTATAGTGTTGTGGCGCCAGCACCACAACCACCAAAGGCCCAATTTTTCTACCACTGTTCAACAATGGCATGTAATTACAATTCTTGATATAATCGTTCACATCAGGGCGCTCCAGCGCCCACCAAGAGTCACTTTTAGGGCTTACAATGTTGTGGCAAAACCAACACCTTGTTCCGCCATTTCTGCAGAGCATATAGGGCAGGCCCCTACTTTCAAACATCCAACTTACAAACATCACCTACTTGCAAACGGAAGGAGACAACAGCAAGTGAGATGAAAAAAGATGGACGACAAAACAAATTATACAGGGGTGATAACCCTTCCCTATGTTTTCCAAAAAGCTTAAAAATAGTTTTTTTGACTGGAGCTACACTTTAAAAATGTACCAGTTGAAAATTACAAACAGATTCAACTTAACACAACAAACCTACACAGTCCCTGTCTTGTTAGCACCGCCTGTATACTGCTGTTCTGAGTATATAGAGCCTGGGGGCCACACGCATTTCCTTTTTTTAATATGGGTACTGGATTCCCCTAATATGCGTACAAGACCCAAAGGGGCTGGTAATGGGCAGGGAGGGCTACCCATGCCATTTTTCTCAATGATTTTCAACCATATTGCAGGAAACAGATATAACATTAAAACCGCAAGTAGTTTTAAATGATGTTATTTCCGTTTAATGTCATTTTGTGCAGGGACTGTTCTAAACACGGGAAACACGTGGCACTTCACAGGCATACTACAGACACCCCCCAGGCACCATATTTAAAGGAATATTTCACTTTTTTTTTCACTTTAATCGTCATTAAAATCAGTGCTCCCGCCAAAACGGCCATTTTTAAAACATTTTAGGCATTGAGCCATGTCCCCTGGGGCAGGAGCCAGGTCCCCAAACCCTTTTTAGGACAGTATCTTGCATATTAGCCGTTAAAATTAGCACTTTTAATTTCGAACGTTCGAGTCCCATAGACTTCAATGGGGTTCTAAAGTTCGTACGAATTTGGGGTCCGTTCGAAAGTTCTGGTGCGAACCGAACCGGGGGGTGTTCGGCTCATCCCTGAGTGTGACACAAGACCACCTACATGTACACACTATACACATTATACATGTATACCTAATACCATTGTTTTTTTTTGTTTATTTGTTTTTTCATGTATGGTTGGTGTGTATATGTACATCTTTTAACATGCGTTTTTTTATATATACATACGGATTTTAGAATTCTGATGGATTCTTAGACATTTGATGTAGTTTCATGTATACATATATTGTATTTTACCATTGGTCCCCCATATTGTATATGTTTTTATGCTTTTTACACCCAATCCATGCACATGCGTTTACATTAATTTTCAGGTTAACGCTTGTGACTTTTCGTTAACGGCACATTTTTTTATTCACGGTCTTAACCACTTTCAGTCCGGACCATTTTGCTGGCTTAAGACCAGACCACTTTTTGCGACTCGACACTGCGTCACTTTAACTGACAATTGTGCTGTCGTGCGACGTGGCTCCCAAACAAAATTGACGTCCTTTTTTCCCCACAAATAGAGCTTTCTTTTGGTGGTATTTTATCACCCCTGCATTTTTTATTTTTTGCGCTATAAACAAAAATAGAGCGACAATTTTGAAAAAAACACATTATTTTTTACTTTTTGTTATAATGAATATCCCCCAAAAATATATAAAAAACATTTTTTCCCTCAGTTTAGGCCGATACGTATTCTTCTACATATTTTTGGTTAAAAAAATTGGAATAAGCGATTATTGATTGGTTTGCGCAAAAGTTATAGCGTTTACAAAATAGGGGATAGTTTTATGGCATTTTTATTAATATTTTTTTTTTTTACTAGTAATGGCGGCGATCAGCGATTTTTTATTGTGACTGCGACATTACGGTGGACACATCGGACATTTTTGACACATTTTTGGGACCATTGTCATTTATACAGCAATCACTGCTATACAAATGCAGTGATTCCTGTCTAAATGACACTGGCAGTGAAGGGGTTAACCAGTGGGTGGCAGTGTAGGGGTTAAGTGTTCCTAGGAGCGTGTTAATAACTGTGGGGGGCTGGGCTTTGTTTTAGTGAACACTGATCTCTGCTCCAATCACATGGAGCAGAGATCAGCGTCACTTGTTGCTAGGCAGAACGGGGAGATGCTGTTTACAACGGCATCTCCTTGTTCAGCCTCCCCGTGAGACGATCGCGGGTATGCCGGCGGCGATCGAGTCCGTGGGACCCGCGACAGCACTTACAGGGGTCCCGACCAGCGGAACGCTCGCGATGGCAGGGCAGCATTTAAAATTGGACGTACCTGAATATGCCTGCCCGTGCCATTCTGCCGACGTACATCGGCGTGCGCCGGTCGGGAAGTGTTTAATACAATTCTCATGTTAGTTCCAATCTTAGTTTCTGTTTAGAATATATACATATATATATATATATATATATACATATATATATATATATATATATATATATATATACATATATATATATATATATATATATATACATATATATATATATATACATATATATATATATATACATATATATATATATATATATATATATATATATATATATATATAAAACCCACACATATGTATGTATATATATATATATATATATTTTTTTTTTATCTTCCAGTCAATAATAATTAAAAAAATACCCCTACCCCTGCCCACGTTTTTTGGCACCACCCCCGTTTCCCCATTGATTCGATTATGATACTAAATAGAAGTGACATTTTTTTATATTTAAACATCCTCTTTATATACTTTGTCCACACCGCCCCCCCCCCCCCTCGTTTCTCCCTAATTTAGTGCAATGTTTCTTGTTTTTTGGACACATAAATAGCTCCCCACCAGCAGTATTTCCATAGGCCTGTAGAAGGAGCAGCAGACTCCGAGCGCGTAGCCTGTTTGTTCTTTCTAGACTCCCCTCTTCTTGCTGCTTCCTCTTCCTCACCTGCATTCCACGTCGGACTTAGCAGACTTCCTGGAGGCCGCAGGAAAAGGACTGAACACTTCATCTCCCATCACTGCCTTCCTGTGGAATAGGACGTACTAGGGACCAGACCGGACTGCACCACGTGCCACCAGCACAAAGATGAGCCTGTTTTTAATTTCCTTCCTGTAAGTGCTTTACCTGCTGTGTCATTAAACCAAACTAAATGTATTGCACTTAGGTGGCGCTCCCTTTGGTTCCCTTGTCTTCCTTATACAGAGCTAGCTTCTCTCTTAGGACAGCTGCCGCCTACCACCATCCTTTTTACTTTGTTCTATGCTCCATTTATGGACTAATGAACTGCGACATTATCTGCCACATAGATAGGGTTATATGAATCTTTGCGCTCACAGTTTTACTTTTCCTGTACCCGGGAAAGTGAGCACACTGGATGATTACACTAAACAAAGCTAATTTAAGCCTGCAGCTCGGGGATGGCTGGTTATTACGGTGTAATGGTGTCGCAAGGTGGCCCTAAAACGATAGTTAATAATTAAATAAATAAATGGCAGAGGTTAATTTATATAGAAAACCAATGTTTCAAATAGAGCCAAGGTGCGGCATCCTAAAGTCAAGAGGGCTCAGCCGCCCATGTTGCCTTGCAAAGCTTACCCTGGTGTACTGTGCTGTTTAAAAATTCCCGGGTGTATGCCATCACACTCAAAGGCCGCCAGAAGGCCGCCTTATATGCCTCCAACCCGAGACAAATGTCGGAAGCCGGTGGATGCCGGCAAACAATGTCTCCGGGTCCGCCTCTCCCAGTGTGCACGCGTCAATACAAGGCAGTGCGTGCGCACATGACCTAGGTCGTTATGGAAACCCCAAAGACCCAGGAAGCAAGGGGTTGGGCCAGTCAAAAAGAACAAGCTCCATCCTACTGGAAAGGCGCATTTCTGCCCCAGGGAGAATAAACTCCACACGCCCCCTGACAACACGCTGAGGATAAACACAAATCTATACATGATCGTAATCATTAAATAGAACAAGTAAAGTCAAACCGAAAGGGAGTCCCCTGAAGTGGCAGAAATAGAAAAAGATCTGTCACATTGAGGTTAAAGAAGACTATTCGGTCAAACTAGATCATCACAGATAATACTAATATATATGAATAGGTAATATTCTAGCCAGATATTCTCACCATTAAGGATCAACATTGATTCTGAAAGAACAAAAGAAATAAAGACAACACATTTATTTGGACACAAAAAGACAATTGGAAACAAGTGGTGCTAGTTGGATGTAGGACACAGTGGAGTTGGGGTTGAAAAGTTTATCTTAATATAGCAAATAAAGGACTAAGAAATCTGAACCAAGAAATAAAAGGGAAAATGAAAGGGAAGGAGGGGGGAGGAGGGGGGGAGGAAAAGGGAAGGAAGAGGTCAGGAAATGAATTAAGGAAGGGGCCAGGTGGTATAATATTATAATACTAATAATAATAATAATATTTCCTTAATTAATTTCCTGACCTCTTCCTTCCCTTTTCCTTCCCCTCCTTCCTTTTTATTCCCCCCTCCCCCCCTTCCCTTTCCTTTTCCCTTTTATTTCTTGGTTCAGATTTCTTAGTCCTTTATTTGCTATACCTAGGTCATGTGCGCATGCACTCCCTTGTATTGACGTGTGCGCACTGGGAGAGGCGGACCCGAGGACGTTGTTTTACGGTGTCTGCCGGCTTCCAACATTTGTCTCGGGTCGTAGGCATATAAGGTGGCCTTCTGGCAGCCTTTGAGTGTGACGACATACATCTGGGAATTTCCAAACTGCACAGCACACCAGGGTAAGCTTTGCACGGCGACATGGGCGGCTGGGCCCTCTTGACTGTAGGATGCCACACCTTGGATCTATTTGAAACATTGGTTTTCTATATAGATTAACCTCTGCCATTTATTTATTTATTTATTAACTATCATTTTAGGGCCACCTTGCGAGACCATTACACCGTAATAACCAGCCTCCCCCATGCTGCAGGCTTAAATTAGCTTTGTTTAGTGTAATCATCCAGTGTGCGCTCTTTCCCGGGTGTCTTACATTACTAAAGATAATACAGGGTGGGTATTTTCCTTAATTACTAGGCACTTTTTTCTCCCCACATTTTTGACTATGTGTTTTATCGATGTCCTCACACTGCTAGTTTATCTAGTTATAACCTTCCCTATACAATTTTTTGTTACTTTCAGTCCGTCCCACTCCTATTGCCTCCTGTGTTCGCCTCTGGGGAGACACTCGCATAGGGTGTCTCCTGTGCCTCTGTTGACCTCCCCTTGGGTCTGCATTAGTGAGTCACATTGTCTTTTTTGTAAATAAACTCCATTAATCAAATTGTATGGTAGCCCTGCTACAATGTTGTTGTATTAAATTGCATACTATGTGTGTAACTATGAGACTATATTTACTTATCTCTAGATTCTTTGACAACTCGAAAAGAAACAACCTAGTCACGAAACTAGTTGAGGATATCATCTGCATCTGCATCAATTCTCTGTCCCCCCTATCAGATGGGGTGTAGTTTTCTGTAATTCTTAAATTGTATGCAATCATGTTACAGCAAGCCCTTGTTTGTTTTGTTATAAATTTATTTTTTATACTTTTCTAATAAATATATTGAATTTTATCTATTCCAATCTGTGTAAAATCACTGGGCATTGAGATAGTCCATTAATCACCACTGGTATTACATGGCACTTTTTATGGCTGAATAATCTATATTTGCTTAAGATGGCCATTGCCACTTATTGTAACTTTTTATGGCTGAATAATCTGTATTTGCTTAAGATGGCCATTGCCACTTATATATTTGTCAAAGGACCATTTCTTTTCTCTTTAATATGCTTTCTTACACTCAAATTCAGCTACCAAGATGTGAATTTAGTTCTTTTATATTTTTTGCCCTTTGGAATTCACTGGCTGATGCCCTTAATTAATATATTCTTAAAGCACTCCCACTTTTTCTTCAGGGTATTTGTGTCTACAATATCCTTCCATTTAATGCTGTGAAGTATGGAGCGCAATTTGATAAAGTTTGCGCTTGAAATTTAATGTTCTTGTCCTACCCTCGTGTCTCCTTTTCCTATGATTTATGATGAACTGTAGTGGTTTCTTTATCTTTATAGACTAATCTGGTCATATTATAATGCTGTTTACAACTTTAAAAGATTGTATACATTTTTGTCCCATGATCCCATGTAACAATGGTTGCATAAAACCACGGAGACCTACTCGTGACTTGTCTGACTATGGCATTTAGGAAAGAGAAAAGATGCTTACTAAGTATTTCTGGTGAAGTTTCTCCTGCCACAGAGGAATTTTCTTCTTCGACAAATATGATTGTGTTACACGGTTTTCCTCTTTCCTTCCCAGTATAAGTTCTTGATGCAGAATTGGAAATGTTTTATGAGAACAGCACATTCTGCCACGTTTACAACTTATTTGTCTTGTACAGTGCATACAAATTCTGTGTGAAACAAAACAGCATCTGCAGGATTTATGTCACTATTGATAAATCTAAAGTGTAATTTAGTCTGGTTTATGGACTTTAAGGTTGGAAGTTCTAGCAAATATATTTAATTTATAAAAAAGACAGGATTCCGAATTTTTCCATGCAATGCCAGTATTCAAATGGAATGTAAAGCGGTAGTAAACCGCCATGTGTTTTTTTTCCTTTAAACCTACAAGTAAAGATATAATATGCTAGCATGCGTGGAATACTAGCACATTATGAGAAAATTACCTTAAAACAAAGCCCTCCAGCAACATGCTGTCACTGCTGTTAGGGCTTCCATCTTCACCTGGTCTTCCTTCCAGGTTTATGTACTCCAGGCATCAGATTGGCTGTGGCGTGATGATGTCAGTCTTGCGCATGTGCGTGTGAGACGCTATTCATGCCACAGGGTTCTGAAGGAATGGGCATGCAGTTCTTTCAGAATGCATGCGCCTTTGACATCACTGGCCCATATATAAGTAAATATCTCCTAATTGGTGCATGTTTAGGAGATATTTACTGTACCTACAGGTAAACCTTATTTTAGGCTTACCTATGGATAAATAGCAACCATGGGAGTTTACTCCCACTTTAACTGTATCTGAGCACCACACGGAAAATGCTTTTCATCCATATCTCCATGTTTTATTATGTTGAGAAATCACTTTAAAAACAACATTGTAGGTGTGGCCATCTTGAGTAAGGACAGATGATTGATGTAGCATTTACTTCCTGGAATTATTTACCCTTATCTCAAGCTCAAGCATGCGGGCAAGAGGGTGTGCTTAGCTAAGAAAGCCCCACTTCCTCTACCCCAAATGAAAGAAAAAAAATGAAGACTCCTGGGATGTATGACATCATTTTGGCCTAGGTCAGAAACCAAGAGTCAACTGAAAAAAATGTAAAAAAATGGTTAAAACATGTAAATACTATATACTTTCCTATCTATTTACTTGGGATAGTAATAAAGTTAAAGTTTATTTCCACTTTAATGAGTGTTGCACTAAGGCAGCCCAATCATTTTGAAAGTGCTGCCAATACACCCCAATACAGGTAAAAGTGTACATGACCATTTAAAAAAAACAAAAAAACAATGCTCCATACTGCAGGGGATGTGCTTTGTTGTGTGTTGCAGTGTAGTTGCTGTGTCTGCTACTGTATTAGTACATTGAGGTGCAATTCAAAGTAAACGGCATTGCACTGCAGTACACTTGTGACAAAGCACTTAGGTACAATATGTGTTCTACCGCATGTCACTGCTGCCCGGTAAAAATTCTGACAATTGTGCACATCATGGCATTTCTCTGACATTCACCAAACTTTTCTGCCCACTGGAGCAGCATAAGAGCTAACTTGTATTTTCAGAAGGAGTTCAGAAGACTCCTTCTGAAATCTGTGCATTAATTGCATGGCAAGCTGTTTTTTTCAGTGATGTTTCTGTACTGTTTGAAAGCACTATACAATGACCTGGAATTGAAATTTTTAAGTAAAGAGCTATAGTACATTTATCAAGGAACACATTCTATAAGCAACTTTTTTTTTATTTAATAAATCCAGATAAGCAAATAGCAACCCCAAGGGAAAACCCTTACAATGTATTTTTTTCATATGCACAGCATTGGGGTGCTTAGAGTGTACAGTACTAACATAAGCAGTAAAATGTGGTTCTTTCTTGGAAAAAAAAAAAAAATCATGACTAACTTGTGGTTTGAAAATACTGATTGATACATATCAATAAATACATGGAAAATATTTAATTTTGTTCTGTTATAGTGTTGTAAAACTGTAGATTTAATATTTAATTTAGTGTAACAAAATGAGAAACAATACTCACCTATAGCATGTAAATAAAAAGCAGCATACTACGCTATGTTTTTGCTGTCTGAGTTGAGTCAGTTATGAGTTACATATCAATTAATCTCTAGGACTAGGTTAATTCTCCCATGACCTAGATAGCTCCCGCTCTACTTTGAGGTTCCATTATGAGAGAAAGGCACATCTGGATTAGTTATTCTACCTGCGGAGGACAGCTCCAGGTGGAAGTGCCTCCAGATGACCGGCAATATGATTCTTTCACACAATACTTTCCAATACCAATGCAATTTTGCATTGTTAGATACAAGATGCATACCATTTACGATTATGGACTACCTACAAAACAGGACACAAATTTAAACTGTGTTTGAAGATATGTTATAGAAATTCACAGTAGAAAAAAAATCACCTGCAAAAATCAATGCATTATTCTTTTACTTATACTCTTGGCCTTAATTTGAATGTGTCAGTGACTTTGTGCTAAATTTCACCAGGTCAAACCTGTTTAACCAGTTAAGTCCCCGGAAGGATTTACCCACTTCCCGACCAGGCCATTTTTTGCGATATGGCACTGCATCACTTTAACTAACAAATGCGCGGTCGTGCTACGCTGTACCCAATCAAAATGTATGTCCTTTTTTTCTCACAAATAGAGGTTTCTTTTGGTGGTATTTGATCACCTCTGCGGTTTTTATTTTTTGCGCTATAAACAAAAATAGAGCGACAATTTTGAAAAAAACTAATTTTTTACTTTTTTTGCAAAAATTGAAAAAAACAAGTTTCTACATTTGTTTAAGCAAGTATGTATTCGTCTACATATTTTTGGTAAACAAAAGCGTATATTGGTTGGTTTGCACAAAAGTTATAGTGTTTACAAAATAGGGGATATATTTATGGCATATTTTTTTTTTAATACTAATGGCTGCGATCATCGATTTTTAGCGGGACTGCAACATTGCAGCAGACAGATCGGACACTTTTGACACTTTTTTGGAACCATTGACATTTATACAGAGATCAGTGCTAAAGATAACCAATGATTATTGTATAAATATCACTGGCAGTGTAGAGGGGTTAACATTAAGGGGTGGTCAAGGGGTTAACTGTTCCCTAGGAAGGTGTTTCTAACTGTGGGGGGGAGGGGGGACTGACAGGGAGTAGAGAGAGATTGCTGTTCCTAGTGATCAGTAGGGACAGTAGATCCCTCTCTACTCCCCTGTCAAAATGGGGATCTGTTTGTTTACATACACAGATCCCCGTTCTGGCTCTCTATGGAGCAATCGCAGGTGGCCAGTGGACATCGCAGCCGCTGGCCACGCGCATCGGCTCCAGTACCACGCATTCCCCCTATACCTCTTAAAGCGGGCGACGTACACCTATGGCAGTTTGCGCAGCCATGCCAATTTGCCGTTGTCTATCGATGGTGGCTGGTTGGAAAGAGGTAAACCATAATGCACTGCATTAACATTGGTTGACAAACTTAAAACCAATAACATGAGTAATTTGATAAACCAGCCTCCTTGCTATAAAAGGCGGGGCTCACAGTAGCCATATTGTCAGTGTATGTTGGAATAGATAGGCAGAGCTAATAATCAGTATAGGGAGAGTTTAGGCAGATCTGGGCTAAAGTGTGCTATTCTGTGCTGTGGACCACAGTAGTATGCTATATCGTCTTGTGTGTAGACATGTGCGATTTATTACGTTTTCGAATTCTAACCAATTTTTCATTATTCGGAAATTCGGACTTAGTACTTACAATAGTAACAAATTGAAACAAATCTGAAATAGCAAACATGAAATTCGAATTTGAATCGAATTTGAAACTAATTTGAATCAGTTTTTTAATCAAATTCAAATTTCCAAAGAGAATATAATAGAATAGAAAAGAACAGAGTAAAACAGAACAAAATAGAATAGAAGAAAACACAATAAAATAGAATAGAAAATACAGGGATAAAATAGAAAATAATATATTATAATAGAAAAGAATAGAATAGAAAATAAAAGAATAGAAAAACAGAACAGAATACAAAATAAAACAATAGCAAAAAATAGAATAGAATATAAAGGGCTAGAATAAAAAATAAAAACATAGAATAGAAAATAAAAGAATAGAATAGAGTAGAATAGGAGTAAAACAGAACAAAATAGAATAGAACATAAAAGAACAGACTAAATAGAATAGAAACTACAGGAATAGAATATAATAAAAAATAATAAAATAGAATATAACTATCTTCTGAAATTCGAATATCAAATAGAATACATTTGAATTTGAATAGAAAAGAATAGAATAGAATAGAACCATTTCCCAAAATCCGAATAGAACAGAATAAATTAGAATAGAAAATAAAAGTATAGAAATATAACAGAAAAGAATAGAATGGAATAGAAAGAATATAGTCAACTTCCAAAATTCGAATTTCGAATAGAATACATTTGATTTTTAATGGATTTTGAGCAGCTGGACCAATCCCTTGGTAGAGGGAGGGGTTGCTGCTCTACTGTCGATAAGATGGAGTCACACCCATGTGCCATGAGACTGCTAAAGTGAAAAAAGCATGGCACATCTTGGAGTTTCCACTTCTGATTGGAAAGTCTTTGCACTGAGCATCATTCCTGGCCCTGTCGGCAATGTTGTTGCTTATTGCATTTTTCTACCTGCTATCGCGTGGAATGCCACACGTGATTGTAAATAAAGTATACTATTCACTTGTTTCATGTGGAAGCTCACACACATTTGTAAATAAGTTATTTTTCACGTGTTGAAATTCCTCCGAAAGGAATCTTAAAGGAGAGAAAAAAAGGAAACTATATAGTGTAGTATGCTCTAATTCACATGTGCAACACTTAAAATCATGTATTGTGCTCATATTTAATTAAGCAGTATGTGCTCTTTTTAATACACTCCAAACAATAATGCAAGCCTTTCATTCACCTCAGTTAGCTGTTCTTGTTCAATTGCTGTGCGTCTTGGGAGACATCCTCACCTCGCACCTCCAAATGAATGCTCGAAGCTCCCAAAAGGAAAATTGTACACAATAGTGTAAAACCGTAAAAAAGTATTCCCCAAAAACTAAACAAAAGCCTACTCATAAATAGTTAGTCTAAAATGTGTGTGTCCCTTTACATAACAACATCAAATCCACACAAGTTCTGTGTTACATCGCCCACTTCATGTGCCTTACCAAATATCAAGGTTTTTTTTTAAACACTCATCTCCCTTTGTTCTGAGGATTTTTGCATGCACAAATCTTGGAATAAACAAAATATAAAATATAGTGTAGTTAATCAAAATGCTGTGTTCTACCCACTCACATTTAACATGCAGAAACCATCTTCTTCTAAATAGTAACCATGAATTATGTCACCAATGCCCACTTTTCACCAAGTGATCACTCCATGCACCTTGCCAAATGCTACACATGTCAGCACTCCTCAAAATGTTCCCCCAATTCTTCCACTCATCTAGAGTTATGACTCCCCCATGCAGATATAGCAAAAATGATCCATAGTGCAGAAATTCTTAAAAAATTATACCATTTATTACAATGCCAAATCACTTACAAACAAACAGAATTAAAAGGCCTGATCTGGGTACTGTCGTCAGACTGCTGAGTGGCAGTTGTTGCTACCTCCTCTTCCTGATCCAATGCCAAGAATGGCTGCGCATCCGCAATGTCGTGATCGATCGGAAAATAATTCCTGTGACTCAAGCGGAGGGTATATGGGGGTGGTGGTGTTGGTGGTAGTGTCTTTGGGGGTGCACACAGCAGAGATTGAAGAGGGTGCAGATCGAGAGGATGAGGAGGGTGCAGAAGAGTAAGGCTGAGTGAGCCACTCAACCAAGTCTGGTGCATCCTTTGACGTAATCGAACGCACCTTCTGCAATTTCCCACTTTGGCTCAAGCCTGTTGCTCCTGCCCTACCCCTACCACCCCTGCGGAAGGGCCTACCTCTTCCTCTGCCTGTCATTTTTTAAATGACCCTGTGACAAAAGTCTCTAGAGAAGTGCAGTATACGTGGAATAAGGTATATAACACCCCGCTTCAATCTGTTGTTTAGGGGGCCACTGGTCTATCACACCAGTTATAACACTTTTTTCTAATTGCGTTTGTCACTCTTTGTAGTATCGCTGCAGAACCGCTCAGCAGTCACAATACTGCACAGTGGAAATGCACTGTACTTTGCTTTCTATATTTGAAAGTATTTTATATGTGTATTACACCCCTATATACTGCACACCAAATAGTACACCTATACCAGTCCTTAAAAGGACCTTTTTGGACCTAATAGTAGATAGCTAGTGGCTAGTGAATTGCAGACTGTCCCTGCTCTAAAAACCAAACTGTCCCTACACTGAGAAACAACAGCTGCAGAATCGGTCAGCACTGCATGCAGTGCACTATAATATGCTTTCTATATTTGAAAGAAAGTATATTATACGTGTATTACAACCTTATATACTGTACACCTATACCAGTCCTTAAGGACTTTTTGTGGACCTAATAGTAACAGACTGACTGTCCCTGCTCCACACAGCGTCCTTTCCCTACACTGACAAAAGACAGAATGTAAAATGGCCGCCAGATCAGGTCTATTTAAAAGGTGGGGGTATGTCCATGTGCTGAAATGTCTCCATTGGCTGTCCTGTACCCCATGATGGATGTGTCATGGGTCAAAGTTCTTCACAATGTAAACGAATATGTCCGCCACGAACAGCGCCAGAAGTCCGCCGGTTTGGCGAATCGCGAACGAGCAAATTTTGCCGCAAACCAACCACCAAGCGAACCGCAAGGCCATCTCTACTCTAGACTACATCAAAGAGGATATAGCAGATATCTTTTGAAAAAATCATTCAGCAAAGCTAAATTAAATAGAAAAGATATTATCCATTCCAAAAGATCCCACAACAACATGCTCAGATGAAAGACATTCTAACTAAATACTGGCCTTTACTCCCTGCAGATAACACCATCATGAAATACATCAAACCCTATCCTGAGGTTACATATCGACGGGCCCATTCCATCAGGGACAGCCTGGTAACTAGCCATCATATGCCCAGAAACATTGATCAAGTCCACATCTCGCGGTACATTCCCTTGTGGGAGATGTGATATATGCTCTTTTATCTCTAACTCCAGAGATGTCAATCTTTCCAATGGTCATGTTTTCACAGTTAAACAGAGTCACGTGCAAAATCGTGGGAGTCTTTTACCTGGCTCATTGTCAATGCGGATGCTTCTACGTCGGAAAGACGAAACGCCCTTTTTTTTAAGCGAATTAGGGACCACATTAAGCCTCTATTTAAAAGATTAACTACTACTGCTTTAAACAGACATATTGGTTGTCAACATAATTTTGACTCTAGCATCGTTTGTTTTGCTGCATTTGAACATGTACCGTTACATATGCGGGCGGAGGAATTGATACAACTTTGAAACTAAGGCCGCGTACACACGCGGGGACTGTTCGCTCAACTTTGTTCGTCAAACAGTTTCAGCGGACAGTCCGCTCAAAATTAGCATGGACGGACTTGGCCACACACGACGAACGAACAGTCCGCTGAAACTTGCGCGATGACGTGAACGGCACGTACGACGGGACGAAAAATACGACGTCCTATACACTGCAATACAACCTTCGGCGTGTAAATCCTTTCTGAGCATGCGCGGAACTTAGTTTGACGAACAAGCCTACACACGAGGGGACTGTCCGCTGAAACAAAGTTTCAGCGGACAGTTTTTCGGAAATTCCGAAAAACTTTGTTCAGCAGACTGTTCGCTGAAACTGTCCGCTGAAGCCCACACACGAGCGGACTGTCCGCCGAAACACTGTTCATCGGACAAAGTTGAGCGAACAGTCCCCGCGTGTGTACGCGGCTGAGGCCGCGTACACACGCGGGGACTGTTCGCTCAACTTTGTCCGCTGAACAGTGTTTCGGCGGACAGTCCGCTCGTGTGTGGGCTTCAGCGGACAGTTTCAGCGGACAGTTTGACGAACAAAGTTTTTCGGAAATCCCGAAAAACTGTCCGCTGAAACTTGGTTTGAGCGGACAGTCCCCGCGTGTGTAGGCTTGTTCGTCAAACTAAGTTCCGCGCATGCTCAGAAAGAATTTATACTCCGAAGGTTGCATTGCAGTGTATAGGACTTCGTTTTCTAGTCCCGTCGTACGTGCCGTTCACGTCATCGCGCAGGGTTTCAGCGGACTGTTCGTTCGTCGTGTGTGGCCAAGTCTGTCCATGCTAATTTTGAGCGGACTGTCTGCTGAAACTGTTTGACGAACAAAGTTGAGCGAACAGTCCCCGCGTGTGTACGCGGCCTAAGTAGATCCATACCTTAGATGCCATCAAGTATCCGGGTTTTAACGAATATATCAGTTTCAAGTCCTTTTTATAGTTCTGTTCATGTCTATAAATTATATATAGTAAGTAATTTTCATACTCGTATCCCGATATATCTCTTCAAACTCTCTATTGTACTTTACCTCTGCTTGATATGTATAGTTTTTTTTGTCTTAGACCCTCAGGCCTATATTCGCGCTTACTGGCCTACATTATCCCTTTTCCCTCCCCTACATGCTGCGTGAATTGAGGGTTTTGACTGGGCAATACTTGCATTGGAGTTCTGCATCGTATTTTTCTGTCCCACCTTCCTATACCCCCCTTATCCACCCCAACATCCATCTCCCCGCTTTTATTCCCGTGCCTTCCCTTTTTGTCCTTTCTGTTTGTTGGTGCGTAGGGGGTTTGCCTTATTGGGTGGTCAAATTTATCACCACCTGTGGCTGTATGGACACCCAAGGGCCTTTTGTCTATTCACATTCAGGCCCGCCCACTGGCCATCCATCGCCCCCTTATCCCCATCTTGGACCATCCAGCCTATGTTTACTTCTGTCCCCATTGGTGCTTGTTCCATCCCTGCTTTTCATCTTATTGGATAGCACACCTTATCTCCACCCACGTTCCCCTGTGCCACGCTGACTGGGTTAGGTGACGCGATTGACATCCCGCACGGCATTCTGGGGATTGTCGGCTCTGGATTGTGGATATCGCGCAGGCGTGTTGCTCGCTTCTTGTCTGCTCCCAGACGGTGACGGGTGGGGGGGGGGGGTATAAAGGCTGGTTGAACAAGCAGCACTTTGCTGGTTCTAGGGGCATTGTTACTTTTGTTTATTCCATACAAGGTTAGTACTTAATCTGAGGCTCTTGCCACATATATTTCTCCTTTTTAGGATTTTATCATTAAGTCACTTCATTTGTTATATCCTTTCTTTGCCCTCTTCGTTGCAGGATTTTTTGGATATCTCTGGAATGTTTTGGCTTTCTGCCCAGGCACTCCTGTATGCATATGGCCTACTGTTTATTTGAGCTATTTTCTGAAGCCTAGATACGTCCATTACTTTTGTTGGGTAAGCCACTGTTATTATTCACTCTGATATCCCCCTTCTTTGGTTTTTTTTGATCCATCTTTTTTGATGAATCACGTATAAGTAGTTTAACTATTCTTTATTTTTATTTCGTTTTTGCTCCACATTGTATTTACTCTGCTTCAGTCACATCAATTAACTAAAATATGTCTTTGACTGATTGGAACAACTCTGGATTTTTCAGCATCCCTGTTTCAAATTCTTTCTAGATATAATTGTGGTACATAATTGGCCCTCTATATTGGTACAAATATTGGCTCTGAGCGAGCTATATTGTCTCTATCTAATCTTCTCTTTTTGTCATTATAGTTTTTATTGGTCGCCTCTTACCCCCTGCAGCCACATTACATAGGTGGTAGGTTGCCGCCCTTCTGGCGGACCCTGTGCCAACATTGCCAGCTGGGCACAATGGGGTAGGTATGGAGTCATTTGGGGTATTGGGGTGTTGATTCTCCTTGTGTTGTGGGTAGGGGAGGATATGTAATGCCTTGCTATTTGCTCTCAATATCACGCACCATGTTTCTATTACTGTTGTATTATTACTTGTTATGTTACATTTTCTCTTTTTATAGAGCTATTTCCTTATACTGGTCACGTCTCATACCCCTGAGGAAGTCAATGTCTTGGCGAAACATTTAAGGAAGGCCGGACCCACATTTATACAAGGCCTATACCATTCTGGCCATAAGTAAACCTTATGTGCTCCCTTTTTAATGTTGAATTTTGATTAGCAATTTATGTGTTGCATTAATTGTATTTCATTTTCTGTAATAAAATTTACCATTTTAACATTTTTTTGATTGAGTTCTAATGGCACCGCAATAATCCTCACTCTCTGTTCCTTCCTTTTTTTTTAAGGTTACCAGTTGAGAGTTACAGAGGAGGTCTAGTGCTGGAATTATTGCTCAAGCTCGGCAATACCTCACATGTGTGGTTTGAACACCATTTACAAATGGCGAGACCTACGTATGCATTCACCACATGGGGGAATTATTTATTTTAGACCACTTTTTTTATTTTTACACTTTTCCTTAAATTTTCTTTTTTACCACTTTTATTGCTAGCGCAAGAAATGTAAACGTATCTTGGGATATCAATACAGCATGACAGGTCCTCTTTATGGAGATATCTGGGGTCAATAACCAGAACCGGTCAGAAACGGAAGTGATGCTATAGTGTTGCTCCAATCTTCCAAGGGCATAGAGATAAGCAGCGGCCAACTTGCCATCACTTATCTCTATCGCAAATCACCTCCGGCGCTGGATGATTTCCCAGGCTCAGTACTTGTTAACGTGAGCTCTGGAATCACCGGTAAGCCGCAGTGGGGGGGGGGGGGGGATACCTCCCACCACTTTTTAAAGTGATTCCACAGTAAATCTGTTTCACTTTTATCTGAAAGTCTGGCACCTGAGGGAAAAGAAAATACTACATCTATCAGCAGCAATAGCCCTGGTATTTAATATCAAACAAATTACCTATTTTCCCAGTTAAGCGGTAACCAAGTGGTTTTAAAGGGATGCTGAAGTTCTTAAGCAATTGAGTTATACAAGAGGTTGAGACACTGGGGGTTATTTACGAAAGGCAAATACACTTTTCACTACAAGTGCACTTGGAAGTGCAGTCGCTCTAAATCTAAGGGGTAGATCTGAAATGAGTGGAAGCCCTGCTGATTTTATCATCCAATCATGTGCAAGCTAAAATGTTTATTTTTTATTTTTCCTTACATTCCACCTTGGATCTACTTTACGTCCAAGTGCACCTTCAGTGCAAAGTGGATTTTCCTTTAGTAAATAACCCCCACTATGAAACAAAAAACATAAAAGTGTTACTAAACCCACAACAGTAAAATCAGTTTGTATATGCAGTAAAGCATGCTTGTTATACTCACTCGGGAATCTAAGGGGTTAATCCTCTGCATTGTGTATAAAGGCTGTTTGATCCTGTTTCTC
This sequence comes from Lithobates pipiens, assembly GCF_037356315.1. Taxonomy (NCBI): domain Eukaryota; kingdom Metazoa; phylum Chordata; class Amphibia; order Anura; family Ranidae; genus Lithobates; species Lithobates pipiens. The sequence continues at coordinate 114,324,150 of NW_027507791.1, forward strand.
TAATCCTCCCCTTCTTCCACTGTCTCCAAAAAATATCCTGATATTTACAGAGCCAGGGGATGGGCTGCACATGCTCAGTTTGTTGTGTATTGCTAGGGAGATTTTTTCTTGGGAGGGTGGCATGTGATTAAGCACAGGGCCAATTAGCACTGTCCAGACATGTCCAGACAGAGGATCAGGGGAGAATGAAAACTCATCCTACAAGCTTTACCAAGAACTGATAAAAGTCACAAGGCTGTTATATGCTGCTGATGAGAAAATACATTTATCAGTTTATATTTACTAAAATAATTGCATTTCCATGTTCTGTGTACTGTGGGAGACCAGATATAGTGAATGCAGGTTCTGGGTTTAGTAACACTTTAAGCTCAGACACCCTTTTAAGTCTGCCCCTAACCAACGCGCTTCCGCTTTGTGAGCAAGCACAGGGGTGTTATTGGCACTGGGAACTCAATTGACTTCAAGGAAAAATATTTTATGTACTAAAATCTTATTTTTTTAAATCTTTATTTTTTTTATCATGTACACGGAATTCTTAATTCTTCTTAATCAAGAGGTTTAAAAGCAGTCTAAAGCAGGGGTGGGCAACAGACACTGAGATTTCCAACATATGTGGAGTAGAGATGAGCTTCGTGTTCAAGTCAAACCCATGATCGACTCAAACATCGTCTGTTCCGAACATTATGGGCCTTTCGCGTCAAATTCGAGTGGTGCGTCACGGCCCATAATTCACTGCGGCATCACAGTGCATTGCTGGCTGCTGAGTGGCCAAGCAGGCACTATGACTCGCATGCTTTGGCCAATCACAGCGCAGAAAAAATGGAGAGCCATGATTGGCCAAAGCCAGGGTGGCTTTAGCCAATTATGTCTCAGGGGTTTAGTACACGCCTCACACTATATAAGGCCGACTGCGTGGCGGCCTTGTGTAGTGTGTTGCAGCGGGGGTTAAAGACAGAGAGAGAGAGACAGTATCATTTAATTTGAGTTAGATAGAGTAGGCAGGTGAGTCAGTTAGCTTCAGGTACAGTGGATATATATGCATCCCAGGTGTATTGTATATATATTTATACACTGTATTCAGTTTAGCTAGATCCGTTCCTGTTATTCTCTTCATAATATACTGACAGGCAGGGTGCTGCACTATTTTCACTTAGTGTACTGTATCCTTTGCACAGTGTGCACCTAAAGCTTTACCTGAATACAATTGCCGGCATTCTCATACAAATACAGGCAGGGAGCTGCAGTATTTTGTTTTAGTGTCCTTTGCACAGTGTGCACCTAAAGCTTACCTGAATTCAGTTGCTGGCGTTCTCATACAAATACAGGAAAGGAGTTGCACTATTTAGTTTTAGTGTCTTTTGCACAGTGTGCACCTAACGCTTTACCTGAATACAATTGCCGGTGTTCTCATACAAATACAGGCAGGGAGCTGCAGTATTTTGCTTTAGTGTCCGTTGCACAGTGTGCACCTAAAGCTTTACCTGAATACAATTGCTGGTGTTCTCATACAAATACAGGCAGGGAGCTTGACTATTTTGTTTTAGAGTCCTTTGCACAGTGTGCACCTAAAGCTTTACCTCAATACATTGCCAGCATTCTCATACAAATACAGGCAGGGAGCTGCAGTATTTTGTTTTTGTAGTCCTTTGCACAGTGTGCACCTAAAGCTTTACCTGAATACAATTGTTGGCATTCTCGTACAAATACAGGCAGGGAGCTGCAGTATTTTGTTTTAGTGTCCTTTGCACAGTGTGCACTTAAAGCTTTACCTGAATACAATTGCCGGCATTCTCATACAAATACAGGCAGGGAGCTGCAGTATTTTGTTTTTGTAGTCCTTTGCACAGTGTGCACCTAAAGCTTTACCTGAATACAATTTCCGGTGTTCTCATACAAATACAGGCAGGGAGCTACAGTATTTTGTTTTACTGTCCTTTGCACAGTGTGCACCTAAAGCTTTACCTGAATACAATTGCCGGCATTCTCATACAAATACAGGCAGGGAGCTGCAGTATTTTGTTTTAGTGTCCTTTGCACAGTGTGCACCTAAATCTTTATCTGAATACAATTGCCGGTGTTCTCATACTAATAATACTACAGGCAGGCAGTTGATTCTGCTAGCTGTAGTATAATCAGTATATATATATATATATATATATATATATATATATATATATACATACGTCCCAGCCAGGGCCACCTTTAATATAGATTGGACCCTGGGCAAAAATTTTCTTGGGCCCCCCCAATGCAATTTCACTCTCCATCTGCTCTGAGACATACAATAAATAAAAGCTAGACTTAAAATCAGTTTACTGAATTAGGTCAGGCAGCAATTGTGATTTGTTGCCAGAGGTTACAGCACACATTACGGCTCACTGATTAGTTGCCCGAGGTTACAGCAAAAGATTTCAGCTTGTTAACTGGTTGCTAGAGATTACTGTACAGTAATACTGCTCACTTGCTAGAGATTACAGCACATCATCTCTTCACTGCAGGGGAGCATGATATACATATGACTGCCGCCTTTCTTTACATATCAATTTATTTACATGTAAACACAGGGTCTGCAGGTGAGTCATCTGTACACAACAATAGGGCAGAGCTGGGCGGCAATAGTGCCAGCACTTCACACTGAGATATCGGGACACAGCACAGGACTAAAATTTCTAGGGAATTTAAACTGGGCTAGTTGGCAAGTATGAGGCAGCTACTTTGGGCCCCACAACAATGACAGGGCCTAGGGAAGCTGCCCCTTTTGCCCTGCCTTAAAGACGGCTCTGGTCCCAGCTTTGTGCAGCTACATCTCCCTGCAGGCCATTAATATGTCTGGAAGGCCAACACGGAGAGGTAGACAGTCACAAGCCAATAAAAGAGGGCAAGCAGGCTCTGTGTCTAGAGGCAACAGTGCTGGTCGTGGACACAGTGCATCCTCATCAGCACGTGGCCGTGGGACACACTTGTCCTTTTTTTCAGCAGCTGAGCTGCAACATGCTGAAGACTTGGTAGAGTGGATGACCAAGCCGTCCTCATCCTCCTCATCACCCAGGCTCAGCATACTTTGTCTGGCAAAGCAGCTGCCAATAGACATGTGCAAAAGGAAAAAATTTGTTTATTTTTGTTTCGTTTTAATTCATTAATTAATTAATTAATTTCATTTAGTTATATTCGTTGAATTCTTTAAATTCGTTTTCATATTTTATTTAGTTTTCTGCCAAATTCGAAAAATCGGTCACATTCGAAAATATTTCAACCAAAATCGAAAATATTTCTACCGAATTTGAAATGATTTCAACATGATTCAAAATTATTTCAACCGCATTCGAAACTATTTCAACTGGATTCGAAAATATTTTGCGACCCGACTTTAGGGCAATGTATCTCGGGGTCACTTGGTGCTAAAAACTTTTGATATGTTGTAGTGCTAGTTCTATTGTGTCTGCATACCAAATTTGGTGTTTCTAGCTATAAGTGACCCAGAGATATGTGGCCCCAAATTCGGGTCGCAAAATGTAATTCTCTGCTGCACAAAAGTGCTTGACATTTTGTGACCCGAATTTGGGGCCACATATCTCAGGGTCACTTAGTGCTAGAAACCCCAAATTTGTATATGTTGTAATGCTAGTTCTATTGTGTTTGCATACCAAATTTGTTGTTTCTATCTATAAGTGACCCCGAGATATGTGGCCCCAAATTCGGGTCGCAAAATGTCATTCTCTGCTGCAGAAAAGTACTTTCATATTGCCCATATCTGCGGTCGCTTGGTGGCAGGTGACGTGGCAAGTGGACAATCCCCAACTTGGTCACATGGCACTCGTGGCCAGTCACATGGCACTCGTGGCCAGTCACATGGCACTTGTGTTAAGTCACGTGGCACTCGTGTCAGGTCACGTGGCACTCATGGCCGGTCACGTGGCACTCATGTCAGGTCACTTGGCACTCGTGGCAGGTCATGTGGCACTCGTAGCAGGTGTCATGGCAAGTGGACAATACACAACTTGTGGCAGGTGACGTGGCAAGTGGACAATACACAACTTGTGGCAGGTGACGTGGCAAGTGGACAAATACAATACACAACTTTTGGCAAGTGGACAATGACATACAGCAGTGATGGCGAACCTTGGCACCCCAGGTGTTTTGGAACTACATTTCCCATGATGCTTGGCTACACTGCAGAGTGCATGAGCATCATGGGAAATGTAGTTCCAAAACATCTGGAGTGCCAAGGTTCGCCATCACTGACATACAGCATATGCACTTGCCTTGCGATCGACATCTGTGACTTCTTCAATCAGGCATGCTGACAACTTCATTGATACCATAAATATAAATTAAATAAGATGTGTGTGTTTTTTTTGCACTGGTACACTGCAAGTATGAAAAGTTGATGTGACAGATATTTATAAGTAAGTATAAGTAACTAACCATCTTCCAAAATTTCTAATTCAAATCGAAAAGATTAGACTAGAATAGAAAAAAAAATAATTTAATAGAATAAAATAGAAAGAATATACAACCATCTTCTGAAATTCAAATTTGAATAGAATAAATTTGAATTTCGAATAGTATGAATTCAAATTTTTAAATTAATTAATTTTAAATTTGGATAGAAAAGATTATAATAAAATAGAAAATAGACTAGAAAAACGATAGAACAGAATAGAATATATTATATTGTATATTGTTTTTCTAGTCTATTCTTTTATATTCTATTAAAATCTTTTCTATTAAAATCGAAATCATTATATACTAAATTTGAATTTCGGAAGATGGTTATATATATATATATATATATATATATATATATATATATATATATATTTCCGACATTTGAATTTCGTATAGAATGAATTCGAATTTGAATAGAAAAGATTAGACTAGAAATAGAGAATAGAGTAGAACAATAGAACAGAATAGAATATAGATACTATCTATTTAATTTTAAATTTTTTTGCAGGTTACCATTTGTTTTAATAAGATCTCCTGCAGACTATTAGCATCTATTTCATTTTTTGCAGATCTCCTGCAGACTATTAGTATCTATTTAGTTTTTTCACCAGATCTCCTGCAGACTATTAGCATCTATTTAATTTTTTTTTGCAGAACTCCTGCAGACTATTAGCATCTATTTCTTTTTTTAGCAGATCTCATGTAGACTATTAACAGCCATTTCACTTCTTTTTTTGCAGATCTCCTGCAGATTGTTAGAATCAATTTCATTTTTCTTTTTTTTGCAGATTACTATTTATTTCCATCAGATCTCCTGCAGTATATTAACATCTATTTCATTTTTTGCAGATCTCCTGCAGACTATTAGCATCTATTTCATTTTTATTTTTATTTTTTTGCATTAGAACAGCCATTTCCTTTAGATATAGATGATAATAGTCTGCAGGAGATCTGCAAACAATGAAATATATGTTATTATACTGCAGGAAATCTGATGGAAATAAATAGTAATCTCCAAAAAAAAATGAAATTGATTCTAACAGTCTGCAGGAGATCTGCAAAAAAAAAGAAGTGAAATGGCTATTAATAGTCTACAGGAGATCTGCTAAAAAATTAGATGCTAATGGTCTGCAGGAGATCTGGTTAGAAAACAAAATAGATACTAATAGTCTGCAGGAGATCTGCAAAAAATGTAAATAGATGCTAATAGTCTGCAGGTGTCATGACCGTCCTGGCGATCCGATCGCACATGGGAGGTCTGCTCGCAGGGGCTCGTTGCTGAGAACCTGTCGTTACCCTTTGGTGCGCGTTAACGCGAACGGACGCACACGGGTGCGCGTTGGTACAATCGGGCGCACGCGGGTGCGCAATGTTGCGAACGAGCGCACGCGGGTGCGCGGGGTCACGAACGGACGCACGGCTACTCGCGGGGGCACGCAGACTCGCCGTGCGACCGCTTGGGCGCCCTAAAGGTTACTTAAGGACTCTGCCTCCGCTTCCCTCTTGCTGTCCAGTCTACAGCGTGTCCGGAGATTCTGTTACCTGCTATCTGTTGCCTTGATTCCTGTTACCCGGCCTGTTCCTGACCACGTTCGTTTGCTGCCTGCCACCGACTCCTTGCCTGTCTGACTACGTCTCTGCCTCTTCCCTTGTACCGTTGTTGTCCGCCCGTTACCGACCCGACCTGTACCCGACTCTGCTGTTACCTCCTGCTGATCCGTTCGGATATCCAATACCTGCTGCCACCTGCTGACGACCTTCTGCTGTTCCAGCCTGATTGCCTGAGCTTGCTGTCCCCTGCTGACGACCTTCTGCGGTTCCAGCCTTGACCGCTTGAGCCTGCTGTCGCCTGCTGACGATCGTCTGCTATTCCAGTCCATCTGCCTGTGCCTGCTGCCACCTGCCGACTGTCACCAGCCGTTCTTATCTGCTGCCTGTGTTGCTGCTGACAATCCGGATCTGCCTTACACCTGCCAGGCACTTGTGCCCTCTGAACTTTTGAATCCCTGTTACCACCCTCAGGGGTTCTCGAGCCAGAGGCTATGAGAGGCCGCTCCCTGCATTCTGGGCTCGCCTACCAGGTACGTGACAGTACTGGACAGCCATGTCCGAGCCCACGCAGGGAGCCTCCCCTATGGACGAGCTCTGCCACCATCTTGTCGGCCTTACCCAGGCGGTGAAGAACCTGCAGGAAGGTTACGGCAGACTGGAAGAACAAGTTCAAGCCCTATCTGCTACCTCGCCAGCCACCTCCGGGTCCTCTGCCCCACCATCGGTGGTGATGATGCCACCCGAACCTAGGGTCCCTACTCCGGAACGGTTTTCAGGCAACCGGAATACGTTTAGAGCCTTTCGCAACTCCTGCAAACTCTTTTTTGCCTTGCAACCAAGGACCTTCTCCCTCGAGGCAACCAAAGTAGAATTCGTCATTTCCTTATTGACGGACGAACCGCAGGCCTGGGCACACCGCCTCTTGGAGTGGAAGGATCCATCTCTAGACACCCTGAATACCTTTTTCCTGGCAATGTCAAGGTTATATGAAGACCCTCAACTTGCTGCTACCGCAGAGGCAGCCTTGCACGCTCTGCAACAAGGTCGCAGGCCCGTGGAGGATTACGTGTCGGAATTCAGACGCTGGAGCTCCGACACGGACTGGAACAACGCAGCTCTTCGATACCAATTTCGTATGGGCCTGTCAGAGTCTCTGAAAGACGTGCTGGCCCGAGTAGGTATCCCCGAGACTCTGGAAGCCCTCATAGACCTTTCGGTCCAAATCGACAGACGCTTAAGAGAGCATCGTCAGGAGCGTTCCTCCACAACCACTCGCCCCGTCTGGATGATGCCACGTGTGCCAAGCTCCACTCATTCGGCCCCTTCTGCTCCTGCCACCGCCACACCGGACCTTCCGGAACCCATGGAGCTGGGGTTACTCCAACCATCTCTGACACCCGAAGAACGCCAACGCCGCCGGGCCAGCAACCTTTGTCTTTATTGCGGAGAACCGGGACATTTTGTTCGCACTTGCCCTGCTAAGATGCGTAAGTGCCTTTTCATCCCACCTGCTTCCTCACCCGTTTTGTCTAATAACACTTCTCACCTGGCTGTTCCTGTTCTTTTGCAGCTTCCAGGAAGGACTATCCAAACCCACGCAATTATTGATTCCGGGGCGTGTAGTGGCTTTGTGGACTCGTCTTTTGCCCTAAGGAACAAGATTCCTCTTCGGCCTAGGGAGAAAGGACTTTCAGTATTTCTGGCCGATGGTTCTATCCTTGAGTCCGGACCAGTGACCCAGGAGACTTCCCCTTTGTCTGCTACCATTGCCGGGGTTCACCAGGAGTTTTTATGCCTAGACGTCATCAAGTCTCCATTGTTCCCTGTCATTCTAGGCATGCCTTGGTTGAGGGCACACAACCCATGCATCGATTGGGCCACAGGAAGAATTGAGTTCCCCTCGGCCTACTGCCTCCAGCATTGCTGCCCGGTTGTCGACAGGGACTCTTCTGCCCTCCTCTGCTTGGAAACAGACGCTGAGATCCGACAAGCCGTACCTAAGGATTATCATGACTTTCTGGACGTATTCAGTAAGAAGGGTGCCGAAACCTTACCTCCCCATAGGCCATACGACTGTCCTATAGAATTGCTACCCGGGGCAGAGATTTCTTTCGGAAGAATCTTCCCTCTATCTGAGACTGAGTTGAGTACCCTGAGATCCTACCTAGATGACAACCTAGAGAAGGGATTCATCCGACCTTCCATCTCCCCGGCGGGTGCAGGGATCTTCTTTGTTGAAAAGAAAGACCATTCCCTACGCCCATGTGTGGACTATCGGGCACTGAACAAGATTACTATCAAAAACCGTTACCCCCTGCCATTAGTACCCGAACTATTCAGAGACTAGGATCTGCTAAAGTATTCACCAAGTTGGATCTTCGGGGTGCCTACAACCTCGTCCGTATTCGGAGGGGTGACGAATGGAAGACTGCCTTCCGTACCCGCTTCGGGCACTTTGAATATCTAGTTATGCCGTTTGGTTTGTGCAATGCCCCAGCCACATTCCAACACTTTGTTAATGATATTTTTAGAGACTACCTTGACCTATTTGTAATAATCTATCTTGATGACATCCTGATTTTTTCCTCCACTTTAGCTGATCACCGAGAACATGTCAAGAATGTCTTAGCTCGTCTCCGTCTTCACGGCCTGTATGCCAAGCCTGAAAAATGCGTCTTCGAGCAACAAAGCATCCAGTTCCTCGGTCTGATCATCTCAGTAAAAGGAATCGAGATGGACCCCCAGAAAATCTCTGCTATCCAGGACTGGCCTGCCCCTTCTGACAAGAAGGGGGTTCAGCGATTTGTGGGATTCGCTAATTTCTACAGAAAATTCATTAAAGGATTTTCCTCTATCATTTCCCCCATCACCGGACTGACCAAACAGGGCCAGAAGTTCCGATGGACCCCCAAGGCGCAGGAGGTCTTCAAGATCTTGAAGGACTTATTTGTATCAGCTTCAGTCCTAAAACATCCCGACTCCACTCTGCCATACATCCTAGAGGTGGATGCTTCAGAAATAGCGGTTGGGGCAGTGCTCTCCCAGAGACAGGGGCCCAAGTCTCTGCTGCACCCATTCGCCTTCTTCTCCCGCAAGCTATCCGAGGCGGAAAAGAATTACGATGTCGGTGATCGTGAGCTACTGGCAATAAAGGCGGCACTCGAGGAATGGCGCTATCTTCTTGAGGGCGCCACCCACCCGATCCTGGTTTATACAGACCATAAGAATTTGGAATATCTTAAATCGGCGAAGAGACTGAAACCACGTCAGGCCAGGTGGGAGCTCTTCTTCTCCAGGTTTTCGTTTCATATTACCTACCGTCCAGGATCCAAGAACACCAAACCTGACGCCCTGTCTCGCATGTATAGTCAACCAGAAAGCCCTTCGTCTCCGGATACCATCCTTTCCGCAGGGAACTTTCTCCTGCTCCAGGGAGACTTACTGTCCCAAATTAAGCAGGCCTCCATAGGCACTACCTCTCCACCCGACATCCCGCTATTATCCAGTGATGATCTCCTTTGGTACAAGGATAAGATCTTTGTTCCCCAGGAAGTACGAACTTTAGTTCTGAGCTCCTGTCACGACCATTTGTTGGCCGGCCATTTTGGGGTGCATAAGACTTTGGAGTTACTCCGACGTACGTTCTGGTGGCCACAGATGAAAGAAGACTGCAGGAAATATGTGGAGGCTTGTACCACCTGCATCCGGAGCAAGGGCAGTAAGTCGAGAGCCTGGGGTCTGCTGAAGCCACTGCCCGTTCCTGACAGACCATGGAGGATGATCTCCATGGATTTCATCGTCGAGTTACCCCCTTCGGAGGATTATTCTACAATTTTCGTAGTGGTAGATAGGCTCACCAAGATGGCCCACTTTTTGCCCATGAGGGGCACTCCTTCAGCCACAGAGACGGCCAAGACCTTCATTAGGGAGATTGTGAGGCTCCACGGCATCCCCGCTAATATCACATCGGATAGGGGGGTGCAGTTCACCTCTAGGTTCTGGAGAGCGCTCTGCGGGGCCCTGAAAATTGAACTCTGCTTGTCCTCGGCATATCATCCTCAGACCAACGGCCAGACCGAAAGGACGAATCAGACGTTGGAGCAGTATCTACCTTGCTTCTCTTCCTTTTCTCAAAATGACTGGGCCTCGCTTCTGCCCTTGGCTGAGTTCGCCTACAACAACTCAGTTCACTCTGCCACCAAGCAATCCCCATTTTTTGCGAACTTCGGCTTTCATCCACTATTTCTATCTGGCAATCTCCCCGAATGTGCGGTACCGGCGGTGCAGGAGAACCTCAACTTCTTCACGACAAACAACAAGCTTCTGCAAGAGACTTTGACCAAAACACAGGAGTACAATAAGGAAGTGTTTGATAGAAAGAGAAGGGGGGAACTGGATCTCAAGGTCGGGGATCAGGTCTGGTTGTCCACCCTGAATCTAAAGCTGTCTTGCCCATCCAAGAAATTGGGCCCAAAATTTGTGGGTCCCTTTCCGATCGTGAGGAAGTTAAATAGCGTGGCATTCGAATTGAAGCTTCCGGAATCTTTTCGGATTCACCCAGTTTTCCATGTATCTCTACTCAAGCCTGCAGTTCCGGATTCTTTTGCCAACTGAGATACCAGTCCTCCGGAACCCGTGATTATTGATGGGGAAATCGAATTCGAGGTCGAATCCATTTTAGACTGTAGGAAGAGACAGAACCAGATTCAATTCCTGGTTAAATGGAAAGGATACGGGCCTGAGGAAAATTCCTGGGAACCAGAATCCAACATCCATGCGAAGAGACTAATCCTTGCTTTTAAGAGGTCCCACCCGGGTAAGATGGCACAATTGGGCATCCAGAGGCTGCCCCTTGGGGGGGGGCAATGTCATGACCGTCCTGGCGATCCGATCGCACATGGGAGGTCTGCTAGCAGGGGCCTGTTGCTGAGAACCTGTAGTTACCCTTTGGTGCGTGTTGCGAACGAGCGCACGCCGGTGCGCGGGGTCACGAACGGACGCACGGCTACTCGCGGGGGCACGCAGACTCGCCGTGCGACCGCTTGGGCGCCCTAAAGGTTACTTAAGGACTCTGCCTCCACTTCCCTCTTGCTGTCCAGTCTACAGCGTGTCCGGAGATTCTGTTACCTGTTATCTGTTGCCTTGATTCCTGTTACCCGGCCTGTTCCTGACCACGTTCGTTTGCTGCCTGCCACCGACTCCTTGCCTGTCTGACTACGTCTCTGCCTCTTCCCTTGTACCGTTGTTGTCCGCCCTTTACCGACCCGGCCTGTACCCGACTCTGCTGTTACCTCCTGCTGATCCGTTCGGATATCCAATACTTGCTGCCACCTGCTGACGACCTTCTGCTGTTCCAGCCTGATTGCCTGAGCTTGCTGTCCCCTGCTGACGACCTTCTGCTGTTCCAGCCTTGACCGCTTGAGCCTGCTGTCGCCTGCTGACGATCGTCTGCTATTCCAGTCCATCTGCCTGTGCCTGCTGCCACCTGCCGACTGTCACCAGCCGTTCTTATCTGCTGCCTGTGTTGCTGCTGACAATCCGGATCTGCCTTACACCTGCCAGGCACTTGTGCCCTCTGAACTTTTGAATCCCTGTTACCACCCTCAGGGGTTCTCGAGCCAGAGGCTACGAGAGGCCGCTCCCTGCATTCTGGGCTCGCCTAACAGGTACGTGACAGCAGGAGATCTTATGGAAACAAATAGTAATCTGCAAAAGAAATTAAAAATGAAATAGATAGTATCTATATTCTATTCTGTTCTATTGTTTTTCTAGTCTATTCTCTATTTCCATTCTAATCTTTTCTATTCAAATTCGAATTCATTCTATACGAAATTCGAATGTCGGAAAGAAATATATATATATTATAAAACCACCATCTTCCGAAATTCGAATTTAGTATATAATGATTTTGATTTTAATAGAAAAGATTTTAATAGAATATAAAAGAATAGACTAGAAAAACAATAGAACAGAACAGAATAAAATATAATATATTCTATTCTGTTCTGTTCTATCATTTTTCTAGTCTATTTTCTATTTTATTATAATCTTTTCTATCCAAATTTAAAATTAATTAATTAAAAATTTTGAATTCGTACTATTCAAAATTCAAATTTATTCTATTTGAAATTTGAATTTCAGAAGATGGTTGTATATTCTTTCTATTTTATTCTATTAAATTATATGTTTTTCTAATCTTTTCTATTTGAATTCGAAATTTTGGAAGATGGTTACTTACTTATATACATCTGCCACATCAACTTCTCATACTTGCAGTGTACCAGTGCAAAAAAAACACACACATCTTATTTCCTTTATATTACTTTTTTGCAGAAGAGAATGACATTTTGCGACCCGACTTTGGGGCCACGTATCTCAGGGCCACTTATAGCTAGCAACCCCAAATTTGGTATGCAAACACAGTAGAACTAGCACTACAACATATCCAAATATTGGGTCGCAAAATGTCAAGCACTTTTCTGAAGCAGAGATTGACATTTTGCGACCCAAATTTGGGGCCCTGTAACTTGGGGTCACTTGGTGCTAGAACCCCCAAATTTGGATATATTGTAGTGATAGTTCTACTGTGTTTGCATACCAAGTTTGGGGTTCCTAGCTATAAGTGGCCCCGAGATACATGTCCCCAAAGTTGGGTCGCAAAATGTAATTTTTTTCGAATTTGATTCGAATTTTGTCTGAATTCGTTAGCATTGCAATTCGGTCATTCGGATGCATCCGAATGTCAGAATAATGAAAATAGACATGTCTAGCTGCCAACGCAGCCCTTTTCCTTGGCTCAATGGCATCAGTCACTCCTTCCCTAGCTCCACCATGTCCTCCTGAGGAGTCCCCCAAACTGTTTGACGACAGTGTTGGGTACATGCTCCAGGAGGATGCTCAGCGTTTTGAAGGCTCTGATGATGGTACCCAGGTAGAAAAAGGCAGTAACATGAGCCCAGAGAGAGGGGGTGCCCAAGAAGGACGGAAATCTGGCAGTCATGTTCCTCCAGCTGCAGCATACTGCCAGGTTTGCTCCAGTGATGAGGAGGGAGGGGGTGATGAGGTCACTGATTCTACGTGGGTGCTTGATAGGAGAGAGTAGGAGAAGGAGGAGGCATGTGCAGGACGCTGCTGTCTCTGCGCTTTATTCCAAAAGTTCTTTGGTGCACTGCTATTTGCAACATATGTCTCAAGCGTATCTCGCATGGCCTAAACATCAGCCGCTTGGGCACTACATGCTTGATCAGACATATTTTGACCTGCCATGCAGTTCGTTGGCAAGTTAGTACCTAAAAGACCCACACCAAAGAACAGCGTGGACCTCTCCTTGCTCCTCATCAGCTGGGATCTCCAACCCGCTATACCTTTAGTCCTCTCTGAAATCCTGCTTGCTGTTGCTCTACTTGGATCCCTGACTTCTGGCCTGGCTGATTACCCAATCTGGTTATTGAACTCTGGCCTGGCTGACTACTCGATCCAGCTACTGGACTCTGGCTATGCTTTGACTATGCTTTTTCTATTTACCTTTCTATTTTTATTTAATAAACAAGTGTGATTTAATTGCACTTCTGTCTCGGTTTGATTCATGGTTTCTGACAGTCACAGCCAAGTACTTGCGGGCAATCTGCTATCGGTACACCGATGTCAGATTGGACCAGGAAAATTTCCCTTCCCCAGCTGCTGCAACGCTGATGAAGTGCACTCCCAGCCATCCACATGCCCAGAGGTTGAATGCTAGCTTAGCTAAATTGCTAGCACTTCAACTGCTGCCTTTTCAGTTGTAGACTCTGCCCCCTTCTGTGAGTTTGTGGAATGTGCGATTCCTCAGTGGCAGGTTCCCAAATGCCGCTTTTTCCCATGGAAGGCGACTCCGTCTCTCTACCGGCATGTAGATGGCAATGTCTTGGCCAGGGCAGTCAGGGGTAAGGTGCATATTACCGCTGACACATGGTCCAACAGGCATGGACAGGGATGTTACCTATCTTTCACGGTGCATTGGGTGACTCTGCTGGCAGCTGGGAAGGATGCAGGACAAGGTGCAGTAGTGTTGGAGGTTGTATCACCACCACGCCTCCAAAATGCTACTACTGGTGATTCTAACACACCTCTCTCCTCCACCCCCTCCTCTTCTTCTTCCTCCATGGCCTCTTCCTGTGCTTTGTCCTCGGAACCAGCGGTGCTCCGTAGGCTTTCAAGGGGTTAAGCAAGTACGCAGACAAAAAGATGCCATGCGGTGCTTGCGCTGGAGTGCTTGGGGGGCAGGAGCCACACTGGGGTAGAGATTATGTCAACTCTGCAGGGGCAGGCTGAGAGGTGGTTGACGCCACGCCAGCTTAAGCCAGGAACGGTGGTTTGCGACAATGGCACCAACCTCCTCTCTGTCCTCCGACAGGGACAACTGACCTATGTGCCCTGTTTGGCTCACGTCCTTAACTTGGTGGTGCAGCGGTTCTTGGGCTGGTACCCGGGCTTACAGGATGTCCTGAGGCAGGCCAGGAAAGTCTGTGTGCATTTCAGTCATATAATGCCAGTGCTCAGCTGGCTGACCTCCAAAAGGAATTTAACCGGCCCAAGAACCGCCTAATGTGTGATATGCCCACCAGGTGGAACTCAACATTGACCATGCTGCAGCGCCTGCACAAGCAACAGAGGGCCATCAATGAGTACCTGTGCGACTATGGCACCAGGACAGGGTCAGGGGAGCTTGTTTTTTTTCCCCACGGCAGTGGGCCATGATCAGGGATGCATGCACTGTCCTGTCACCATTTGAGGAGGCCACAAGGATGGTGAGCAGTGACAGTGCATGCATCAGTGACACTGTCCCTCTTGTCCACCTGCTGGAGCACACGCTGCGTGGAATAATGGACAGGGCACTTGAGGCAGAAAGAGGCCCCCTTTATCCAGACAGTGTTCCTGCTGGCCTGCCAATCACAAAGGAAGAGGAGGATGATTGTGTCATTCTCAAGAAACCCATGGACTTGTACGTGGCTGGGAGGAGGTGGCTGCAGATCATGTCGTCCTTAGTGACCCAAAGGACTCCGGACCGAATGCATCAGCTAACCTACGCTGTCTGATCCTGCAAAGCCTGCGGAAGGATCCTCGTATTCTTCGGATCACGGAGAGGGATCATTACTGGCTGGCAACCCTTCTTGATCCACGTTACAAGGGTAAGGTTATGGACCTTATCTTGCTGTCGCAGAGGGAGCAGAGGATGAAACATCTTCGGGAGGCCTTGCAGAAAGGTCTGTGCAACACTTTCCCAGAGACTGGGAGGTTACAAATTCCTGGTCCTGGACAACGTGTTGTTGACGCTTCGATCAGTCACAGAAGGAGCGGTGCAGAAGGTCTGACCGATGTGTTCAGAATTTTTTTTAGTCCGCAGCCCCAAGGTATGATCAGTTCCAGCAACCATCGCCACCATCTGATTTACATGGTGCAGAAATACCTAGGGTCAAGATAAGACTTGGACACCTTTCCCACTGAAAATCATCTGGGTTACTGGGTCTTGAGGATGGATCACTGGCCAGAGCTTGCACAGTATGCAATTGAGCTACTGGCCTGTCCTGCATCCAGCGTTCTTTCGGAACGCACATTCATTGCTGCTGGAGGCTTTGTAACCAATCACAGGGTGCGCCTGTCCACCGACTCGGTTGATGGACCGACTGTCATAAAAATGAATCAGTCTTGGATCACCACCAGCTACCAAGCACCTGATGCTGATGTAACCGAATAATGTTTTTTGAAATGTCAGCTCCCTTCAAGACTGCCTATGCTGATGCTGAGTGACTATCCTATTATTCTGAGTGACTATCCTCTTCCTCCTCAATGATCATGCTGATAGCTTGGAAGAACATTTTTGGTTTTGGGCACCACCACCAGTGGCTAAGGCCCAATTTTTCAGCCCCTATTACACAGGGGCGTGTAATCACAATTTTTGATGCAATATTTTGCAGGAGGGTTCGTTGCTGCGCTCAACTACAATATTTGTGATCGATTGCAGTGTTGTGGCACCAGCACCAGTGCCTAAGGCCCACTTTTTCAGCCCCTGTTTAACAGGGGCCTGTAATTAAAATTTTTGATGCAATACTTTGTAGCATGGATCATTCCTGCTTTCCAGCTAGAGTTTCTGTGAGGTGTTGCAGTGTTGTGGCACCAGTGCCTAAGGCCCAATTTTTCTGCCCCTGTTGAACAGGTGCATGTATTTACAATTCTTGATATAATATTTCACAGCAGGGCCCCTTCCAGCACCCACCAAGAGTAACTGCGAGGACTTACAGTGTTATGGCACCAGCACCACCACCACCACCCCCACCAAAGGCCCAATTTTTCTACCACTGTTCAACAGTGGCATGTAATTACAATTCTTGATATAATAGTTCACAGCAGGGCATTCCAGCGCACACCAAGAGTCACTTTTGAGGGCTTACAGTGTTGTGGCAACACCAACACCTTAGGTCCAAATTTCAGCGGAGCATATAGGACAGGCCCCTACTTTCAAACATCCAACTTACAAACGTCTCCTACTTGCAAATGAAAGGAGACAACAGGAAGTGAGATGAAATCTACCCCTAGGAAGGGAAATTCTCTCCTGTAACAGTTGATATGGGAAAAACGTGTCTCCTCTCCACTGATGCTTTATCCCAATCCTTGTTTTACTAAAAACCCCACATTTTCAAAAAAAATATTTGTCATTGGGACAGAAAGTGAGGTGAAATCTTCTGAAGAGGTGCAAAAAATGTTACAGGGGTGATAACCCTTCCCTATGTTTTCCAAAAAGCTTAAAAATAGATTTTTTGACTGGAGCTACACTTGACTGGAGCTACACAAAAATGTACCAGTTCAAAATTACAAAAAGATTTTACTTAACAACAAACCTACACAGTCTCTGTCTTGTTTGCACCGCCTGTATACTGCTGTTCTGAGTATATAGGGTCTGGGGGCCCCACGCCTTTCCTTTTTTTAATTTGGGTACGGGGTTCCCCTTAATATCCGTGCAAGACCCACAGGGGCTGGTAATGGGCAGGGGGGGGTACCCATGCCATTTTTATCAATGATTTTCATCCATATTGCCAGGACCAGACATTAAAACTGCAAGCAGTTTTAAATTACTTTTTTTTTCTGTTAGAAATGTCATTTTGTGCAGGGACTGTTCTAAACACAGGAACACGTGCCACTTCACAGGCATACTATAGACACCCCCCAAGCACCATATTTAACCACTTGCTTACTGGGCACTTAAACCCCCCTCCTGCCCAGACCAATTTTCAGCTTTCAGCGCTGATGCACTTTGAATGACAATTGCGTGGGCATACAACACTGTACCCAAATGAAATTTCTATCATTTTTTTCCCCACAAATAGAGCTTTATTTTGGTGGTATTTAATTATAGCTGGGAGTTTTATTTTTTGCTAAACAAACAAAAAAAGATGCAAAAAAAAATAAAAAATCATGTTTGATAGTTTGTTATAAAATTTTGCAAACAGGTAATTTTTCTCCTTCATTGAAGTACGCTGATGAGGCGACACTGATAGGCTGCACTGGTGGGCACTGATAGGCTGCACTGGTGGGCACTGATAGGCTGCACTGGTGGGCACTGATAGGCATAGTTAAGGCAGAACTAATAGGCACAGATAAGGTGGCACCGATAGGCACAGATAAGGCAGTACTGATGGACACAGATAAGGTGGCACTGATGGGCAAAGATGGGCACAGATAAGATGGCACGGATGGGTGGCACGGATGGGTGGCACGGATGGGTGGCACTAAGGGGCACTGATAGGTACCACTGATAGATGGGACTGATGGGCACTGATAGGTGGCACTGATAGGTGGCTCCGATAGGTGGCACTGCTGGGCACTGATGGGTGGCACTGATGGGCACTGGTAGATGACACTGATGGGCACGGATATGTGGCACTGGGGTGCAGCACCGTTGTTGAGGCAGATTGTGGGCACTGATGGGTGGCACTGTGGGCACTGATGGGTGGCACTGTGGGCACTGCTGGGTGGCACTATGGGCACTGCTGGGTGGAACTGATGGGGGGCACTTATTTATTAATGAGGTGGCACTGGCAGGGGGCAGGTGGGCACTGGCAGGGCTGGCCGTGATCGGCTCTTTTTTTTCTCCTCGCGCTGTCAGCGCGAGGAGGAATAATAGCCGATTACCAGCTCCGTTGTATCACATGATCAGCTGACATTGGCTGACAGCTGATCACGTGGTAAGGGGTCGGGATCGACCCCTTGCTCGGATCCGTGATCAGGCGAGTCTCATAGACACGCCGATCACAGAGCGCGCGTGCCCCTCAGGGGGCGCGCAGGCCGCTCGTGCACGGGACGACGTCAATAGACGTCGTCCCGGCAAAGGAGGTCCGCGCTGTAGCCATCATTTGGCTATAGCGCGGATCTCTAGTGGTTGAAGGAATATTTCTCTTTTTTTTCTCACTTTAAGCATCATTAAAATCAGTGCTCCCGAAAAAACTGACATTTCTAAAACTTTTTTTGCATTGATACATGTCCCCTGGGGCAGGAGCCGGGTCCCCAAACCCTTTTTAGGACAATAACTTGCATATTAGACTTTAAAATTAGCACTTTTGATTTTGAATGTTCGAGACCCATGGACTTTAACGGGGTTCTAAAGTTCACGGAAATTTATGGTCCGTTCGCTGGTTCTGGTACGAACCGAACCGGGGTGTGTTCGGCTAATCCCTAATGTATACATATCCCAAAAGACTGAAGGCAAAAGGTGGTCTAACAAAATACTGACATAAGGCGGTGATCCTTTTTCCAAGTCAGTGATTTTGTTTTTGAAAAAAAAAATTTCTGACATGTTGGTGTTATATCTTTCACATGGATGTCATAAGTTGCTCTAGTAAATACAGCTAGATACAACTAAAATTATCAGTCTTAATTTCAGGCTGCAAAGCAACAAAACGTAAGAAAATTAATAGACTCCACTAGGTTGGCGTGTAAATTGCCATCATCCCTCTAAACATTGAAAAGTAACAAACTTCAGAAATGGGATCTTAAAGGCAATTGAGAAAAAAGAGAAAATGTATAATAAAGAAAATTATATATATAAAAAAAGTAGAATTTATTGATACAAAATACGAGTCATAAAAACAGAATTCTTATGGAAACAAACCACAAGAAAGAGATATATGTACATGCATAGAAAGTGTTACATAATTATAAACAAAGGTGGTAGACTCCTACTACATAGGCATAAACCATTCAAGCCGGTAACCTAGAAGCTAAGTAGTGAAAAAGTCCAATGCGTTTAGAAAAAATGCATACAATTATAATCTTCATCAGGGACTGTTACCACCTCTGAAATATAAAGTATAATATAAATATCTTGAAATACAAAAATTGTGCTTTACCATTAAAACATTAATTGTAGCGTATAATGAACATCTCTCAATACAAAAACATAAACAATCGACTTAAATATCAATTAAAATTGATCTGGAGAAATAAAACCCTCAATACCCAGAACTCGTCCTGAAGGTTTGTATACACCTTCCATCATACAAAAGGGCCGTGAGGTGTAACACACAACAAGGGCATCAAAAAGGAGGAGATCCAATGATTATCTCAATTGTTAATAAAGAAGGAACCTGGAATCAGAATTTTAATTTCGGACCCCAAAGGCAAGGACACCTCTGGAGTAACCGCAGCTCAAAACAAAAGGGGGAAGCTGCAACCCCAGGTGCACCCCCCACCCAAAGAGCCAGTACCAATCCATAGAATAAGACTCATATAACCAAAAAAATCCATGGAAAAGACCACACTTACAAATTGTAGTTGTAGGGAATTCCTATGTCCAAACCGGGGACACCTAGATTGTAGTGGCCCCTACAATGATCATCCCAATCAACAACAGGAAGACCTATTATATAAAATAGTTGATTTCAGTTAGGAGGTGCACATAATAATTGCCTGCATGTCTCAGGGAAACAGGTGAGCTCCCCCCAATGAGGACGTCACCCCAGAAAGTGCTGTCAACCCACCAGGGGAGAGGCTGCATAACCGGGGGCGCCAAACATAATAGGAACCAAACATCTGCACCCAAGAAGAGACATAATCTAAAAAAGCCAAATTCAATGATGCTAAACTTACCAATTTTAAATTGCATGATAAAGTAACTAGGTCTCATAGAGGACAGTAAAGACTGGCATCTGCACCCACCATAGGTCAGAGCAGGCTACCTTCAGTTGGTGAAACAAATCTCCTTTTTAAATAAACCTTACCGCAAAAAATGTGGAAGAGGAATGGCGTCCTTCAGGCCCCTGGTGTCTTCCTTATGACCCCCATGAAAATCCATGATTGGTGAACTTGAGGCACCTGGAGATGATGCCGTAGGCTGAAACTGCCACAGCATCAGTTCCTTGTGTTGCCGCCTGGCAGTTTGGCGCCAAAACGAGAAGGGTGTCCATCACGTGTAAGGTGATATCACATGATCCGGGCATGACGCGATGACGCATCCCAAACATCCCGAAGATGAGCGTGGCTACGTCATCCGAAGGCACCGATGCAGCCACGTCATACACAAATAGACATCCTAGATCCAGAGTGCTAGCACCCCCATGCACAAGTATGCATACAGGGCAATCCCACCCATGGATCGCTGGAATGGACATCACCATGAAAGGCCAAATGCACTGCGAGGAACACCTGAGGGAAAAAATATATATACATTTTTCTCTCAGTGCTCCCAACAGTGTACAAGGGGACAGGAGGTGCCTGGGTTAAACCCGGACACCAAAAAAAGGGGGGGGGGGCAATCTAAATCTTGGGAATGCACATCCCAAGAGGCACTAGAGGCAAAATTCCCTAAAGGACGGCAAAAAAAAAACCTACACAGAAAAAGCCTCTACATATCTATGGGATGGCGCTGTAGGCCCCGGATTGTAGAAGGAAAATTGGCCCTAAAACAAAATTGCATGAGGGCCTAGGTGTGCCGGGTTCATGATACTGGCAACAAAGACAAATATAGGGATAGAGGGAGGACTTAATCCATTACAAAATTGCTGAAAATGTAAATAAACATAAATATACATATAAAGCATTGAGATGTATATGGTGGGACCACAAGAGCCGCTCCTAAACATAACAATGTTAAAATCAAAAAAGCAAAAAAGCCCAAATAGGTATAGGTAGGACCAGCCTAACATCCTCACACAACAGAGAAAGGGAATGCAATAGCATCATATGAGAAAACATCAAAGACAACTATCTATAATCAGATTACACGACCATAAAAAAATCTTCAAACAAAAATAGAGATTTGTTGAAAACCAAATTCAGATAAAGCTTAATACTGAAGCCTTAATCTGTTTTGCCTGAGCTGATACCTTCTAAAAAGGGCCTGAAACTCTCCGCCTCATTAAGGCCCAGTGGGGTGGTGGCATCCAAATATCTGATCCAGCGCACTTCACGCTGTAGTAGAATATTGTTCCAATTCCCCCCTCTAGTTGGAATGTGTACCCGGTCTAGTACTGTGAAGTTAACAGTTGGCATTCTGTAGCCATGTCTCCTGGCAACATGTCTACCGAGAGGCAGATAAAGGTTGCCAATTCGCATGCTATATAAATGTTTACTGGCACGTTGTGCCAATTCCTGTTGAGTCTTCCCAATGTAAAAAGCTCCGCACTGACATTGCATGAGATAAATAACTCCCTGGGTCTTACAATTCATGAAATGTTTCATACGGAAAAGTTCACCACTCGGTAAAGAGATAGAGGTTCTCCTACCGATTACCTCACAGAAGGAGCACAGGGGTAAGTACCCCAGACTTTATCTTGTCTCTGATTGCCTCTGTACTCACTCTGGGTGAGCATACTACAGATGGAACCTGCTCTTCTGAAGGTAATCTGTGGATCTGATGTGATCAGGCCCTTAAGGATAGGGTCCCCAGTGAGAATAGACCAATGTTTGGTGAGTATCGCAGTATAGTCCTTGTTGCATCATCATTTTTCTTTTTCTTGGTTTTAAAGATCAAATCGTGTCTCTCCTTATCTTAAACATGATTAAAGGCTTTTTTGAAGGGAAGATTTTGGATATCACCTAGATAGTAATCTCTTACTTAATTCATCTGCCTCTTCTTAAAAGCTTCCATAGTGGTACAATTACGTTTTAGACGTAGGAATTGGCTAAAAGGTATGGACTTTTTCAGAGGCTCAGGATGGAAACTGTCGGCGTGCAATAAAGTATTGCCGGCAGTTACCTTTCTGTAGAGCCTACTGGTAAATCAGCCATCCTGATCCTTCATAATACAAATGTCCAAAAAGTAAATATTATGATGATCATACGACATCGTAAAAAATAGATTAAATTCATTACAATTTATTGCCTTCAAGCATTGTTTCAAAGTCTCTTCAGGGCTATCCCAAACAATAAAAATGTCATCAATGTATCTTTGCCATATGATGACATATTTTGTATATATGGCAAACTGATCACTTGACAAAAAAAGTATTTTCCCACTCCCCTAGGTACAGGTTTGCATATGAGGGGGCACAGCACATCTCCATATCAACACCCTGTAACTGGAGGTAGTGGGAACCTTTGAACAAAAAGACATTATGTTTCAAAATAAAGTCTAGCATCTGGAGTATACATTTGTTAAATTTCCACTCAGTTGTGGCCTTTTGTTGAAGGATACGACTCACTGAAGCCACCCCTAAATCATGGGGGATACTGCTGTACAAAGACTTGACGTCTATTGTAACTAAGATTGCCGAGTCAAGAATTTCCATGTTTTCCAATATTTGCAATAAATGGATTGTAAGACGATAATTCCAAGATGTGTCACCTTAAATATTGGTCAATGATTGACTAATCTCCTCGGAGATACTCCTATCACCAGAAATAATGGGTTTTCTCTCAGGAGATTAAGAATGTCCTTATGCACTTTGGGAAGTGCATACATAGTTGATTGTTTATATGTTTTCTGTATTGGGAGGTGCTCATTATACACCCCAATTAATGTTTTAATGGTAAAACACAAGTCGGGGATAGTAGTAGAGGTCAGGAAGCCAGTGGTCAGTAGATCAGATATCAGAAACATGGTTAGGCAGGCCAGGGTCATACACAGGAGAGGAGACAAGAGAAGATCTGTGAGAAATTCGAGACCAGGGGTATCCTAGGGCAGGCCGGGTCGGCAACAGGTGATCAGAAACAACAGCAAACACAGGAAAAGGAAGCAGGAAGCTAAAGACCAAAGCAGTCATCAATGTACATGTGCCACAGTCACTGTTTTAAAGGCCAGAGGGCGCCAGGATCTGACATGCATTACGTGCGCTCTCACACACATATGCGTTCGCCGTGGCGAACGAGAATATGTAGCACGTATGCACGTACTTGTGCAGGCGTGGCCATATTGGAAATTGCCCACTGTGCCAGGTCTACGGGCTGCTCTCCTCCGGCTAGCTTCCTGACATATCGTTTCAGACATTTCACTTTATGATTTATATGTATTATTTGTTTAAGGACCGCAGCACTGTTTTTTTCATAAATATATTTATTTATGAAATAAAATAAAGTAGTGTACAAGTAGTTTGAACAGAAATTGTACAATGACAATAGGTAGAACAAGTACAGGAAGTACAGTTATAATCCTATTGACAATGCATAAACAAAATACATCTAGTCTCAAGTCCTGCCCTAGATTAAATGGCTCTCACCAACAGGGCAATATTTGGGTCAAGTATCCTGGCTGGTTCAGTAATTTGAGAGGGTGAAGTATTACTGCTCAGGAGCTATCAGCTATGTAATTCTAACTTCATAAAGGGCCACACCTTAAACGGGTTGTCATGACGACAGCTCTAACCCTTTCTCACTAGCCACATCTATATTCCAACCCCAGCTCGATCTCGTTCCGGTCAGCCCCACCTGCACCTGGCATGGCTGTGCATCACCACCTGCACACCAGGTATCAGGTTCACTACCATCTGCATTGGCATGTTGTTCTCCCTGTCACCACAGCTCAAGTACATCGGACGGTATATCACAGGGTTGAGTAAGCACTGCATTAAGGATGTCATGTACACAGTGGCTAGCTGCATAATATTGGATACTTTTTGCATATTGTATGAATGTTTTTTATATGAAATGGCCCTATTTTAGTTTTAATAAATTTGTTATATGGGTTTTTAAACACTGCGGTTCCTTTGGTGTGTTACTAAAACCCAAATGTGAAGCGCCATACTATTTTATCGGGATACAAGTCCTCCATATGCTTAATTTTGTTTTGGAATTTTGGTTTATGACTGTTTTGGCACCACTCCTGGTGTTTCTTCCTACTGAGCAGCTGGGTGGACATAGGCACAAAATGACTAGCTCTATACAATATATCCTGTTGAAGTTTTAGCGCCAAAACTGTTTTTTTTTGTGATTCTCGTCAATTCTAACATCAGCTCTTAAACTTCAGCTACTGTATTGAGCAAAGCAGATAGGGAATAAAAAATATACCTTGAAAAGAAGACTATATATATATATATATATATACTCACTCACACATAGACTCACTCAGTTTTTAACTAGCACACTAGTATTCCAGAGACTCAGAGCAGTAATTTATACTGCCAGCATACCAAGGGAACTCGCTGCCAAGGGAGATTTGCAGCCCAAAAGAGGGGTCCTCTAACCCAGCAGAGGCTGGACCTGGGCAGGCTTAGGAATGGAGGTAGGGGGACAGTCATCCTTTATAGGCTAAGAAAGGGGTTGCCCTGGAGGAGTCAGAGGGGGTAGAGTTGACCCATTGTAGGCTGACACAAGGAGGTTCCAGCAAATATAGATACACAATATCCCCCCCCCCCCACCCCAAAAAAACTGAAAAATACATTTATATATATTTTATCATTAGGGGATTACTATTATTGCTTGAACTGCAACTAGATTGAGACACTTCATGGTTTAAAACAGCCAATGTGCAATGTTTGCAATTTGTATTCATATAGTGTGCAATGTTGACAATATTTCTATGATGTGCTATATCATCAACATGAGATCTTTTTAATACATTTTTTATAATAAATTTTAATTTTTATATGTGAAATTTTCTGATGTATATGTTTTATTGCCCATAAAATCCCACCTTTTGAGGTTATTCATATTGAGGGATGGTGGCAATCTACATGTGTGGCCCTATGAATCATTAAAATTACTATTATTGCTTGCTACCCAATGTGAATTCTCCCTTGTGGGTTTTAACATGTAAAAAGACAAATAAAATCCTACATAGTGCTCACTGTTATTTATATTGATATAGGATTTCATTGTCTTGTAACTTCTCCAAGAGTCCTTGCTGAATAAAAGCCTGTACACACAATAAGAAAATTGGAAGTAAAATTTTGGACGAACAATCGTTAGTATAGTGCTTTCGGCAGCCGATTCTGACTTTTCAGATGACAAAACTTGAAGGTGCATACTGTAAAATTTTTATCATACGTGAACACAATATCCAATTTTTGCTAAACTAGTACAGTTTTCATCTGAAAAAGAAAAACTATGCATGCTCGTAAATGAAAGAATACATTACAAAACAATTGAACACATTACATCACTTCTGAAGTTGTATTCGGTCGTTCGAGAAGTTGAGTAAGTTAAGTAACCTCTTCACTTTTCGATATGAGACTAGCATGCAACAAAAAAATGGACGATTATTCGTCCGATAATCTGATTGAGTGTACCAAGCTTTAGAAGGAAAGGAGTATGTTTATTTTTGAAGTGCATGATGACCTTTGTCATGGGGGTCAATACAGTGAGGTGAGAGTTTGCCCAAAAGGGATTCACTGGGGTGTTATCTAGTTTTTTTTTTTTACTGATTATTTGATGATTGCTGAAAACACACACAACATCAGTTCAAGGAAAGGCGTTCATTTATTGTTTTTTATACAAATTCGATTGATTTTTCACTTCATGCTTGCAGTTTTATTTATTCACACATTTGTGTCCAGATAAGTGTTGTAGGATAGAGTAGATTCTGGCTGCAAAAACGGAAAATTTATATCAAATACTTACCGTAATTTTCCTTTCCTGATGGACTCCATGGCAGCCTACGTATGGGTTAACCCCGCCTCTCCTATACCTCATAGGACCCCACTCCCATAAATCTTTGCTTCTAGTCAGAGACCACGTTCCCTAACTTAGCCTACTCCAGCAAATTGGAGGGAACTCCTGCTGCCATGGAGTCCATCAGGAAAGGAAAATTACGGTAAGTATTTGATATAAATTTTCAGTTTTCCTGACAGACTCCATGTCAGCCTACATATGGCAAATGACTAGCCATACAAACCCAGGTGGGCAATTGCTGGTTAAAGAAAAGAAGGTTTAATTGGCACCGTCAACAGATAAGACATTCAAACCAAAATTAACTGAAGACAAGGAAGCCGGTTCTACACAATAGTGTGTCATAAAAGTATTAATCGACGACCATGAGGCCGCTTTACAGATCACTTCTGGGGAAACATGACGGGAAGCTGCCCACGATGTAGAAACGCTCCTGGTAGAATGAGCAGTAACTGCTTCTGGGGAAGCCAGACCCTTAGCCTTATACTCCCTTTGGATGGTTTGGACAATCCAAGATGCTATAGTTCTTGAAGAAGTACGTAAACCTCTATTCTTCCCATAAAAGTAGATGAATAAGTGGTCAGAATTCCGGAAAGGAGCTGTGGCTTCTAGGTATTGCTTTAAGACTTCCCCAACATCTAGAGGATGAATATTGGAGTCTTCATCTGCCTGGAAAATTGGAAGGACAATTTCCTGATTTTCATAAAAAACGGTTGTCACTTTCGGATTTGATCCTAACATAGGAATCAAGACTGCCCGATCTGGGAAAAAAGTGAGAAATGGGCTCCTTGCAGCCTAGAGAACTAATCTCAGAGACCCTTTTGGCCGATGTTATGGCCATTAGAAAAGCAGTTTTAAGAGAGAGATCCTTAATAGATGCTTGTCCCATATGCATTTCTGAGAAAAAAATCCAAAACAAAAGGAAGATCCCATTTTGGAAACCTCTGCTTTCTCTGAGGTCTGAGTCTTCTTGCCCCTTTGAAGAACTGCCTAGTGAGAGGATGCTTGGCCCATGAGACACCTGAAAATGCAGAGATCGCAGAGACCTGAACCCGCAAGGAACTTACAGATAGGGAAAAGTCTAGACCCTTTTGTAGAAAACCAATAACATCCCGTATTTTCAGATCTCTACATGATCCGTTGGATGTAGACACATAGTCCGCAAATTTTGCCCAAATCCTCTGATAAACTTTGTTGGTACCTGGTCTTCTGGCATTTAGTAGAGTAGAAATGGCTGTGTCAGGACAGCTTAATGCTTCCAGCCTTTCCCTTTCAAAAGCCAGGCCATCAGATGGAGCTGAGATGGGCAAGGGTGATAGGTTGTTCCCTGTGACAAGAGGTCCGGTCTGAGAGGGAGCGGAACTGGATCCTGGTAGCTGAGTTGTAACAAGAGAGGGAACCATGGTCTGTTGGGCCAGTATGGAACAACCGCTACCACTTCGACTTCTTCCCATCTGAGCCTGGACAGAAATCGGAGAATGACTGGAACCGGGGGGCATAAGCCTTGGGAAACTCCACTGGTCCGTCAGTGCATCCACTCCGAAGGCCTGGGGGCAACGACACCTTGTGTTATACTTCTCCAGCTTGAAATTGCATGGGGAGGCAAACAGGTCCACCTCTGGTAGAACTCTCAGAGACAGAATCCAGTTGAACACCTTGATGTGGAGAGACCATTCGTTGTTGTCCAGGGAAAACCTTGATAGAAAGTCCGCCTGGACATTTTGAATTCCCGGAAGATAGACTGCCGTTAGATTCAACAGATTTGACTGGGCCCAAGACATGATTGGCCTTACTTCCCTCAACAAGGAAAGACTGTGGGTGCCCCCTTGTCTTTTGATGTAAGAAACAGCTGTCGTATTGTCCATCCTTAGAAGGACTGAGGATCCTGATGTCAGGTGGAGAAAGGCCTGTAAAGCACGGAAGGCGGCCCGGAGTTCCAACACATTTGAGACTACCTTCTGGGATGGGAAATCCCACATGCCTTGGGCTACTTCCGACAAGCATAGAGCACCCCAACCTCTGCTGCTGGCATCCGTTGTCACTGTTACCCAGGAGACCGGGGCTATTGAATGGCAATTCAGAAGATTCTTCTGCTGTAACCACCAAGGAAGACTCTCCCTTATTGAAGGGGTTATCCGAACTAGATGGTCTCGGGAGTCCGGATCCCACTGTTGGAGAAAACCCTTCTGAAAGGGTCGCATTTTCCATTGCGCCCATTTCACCATTGGAGCTGTGGCCACCATGGTACCTATTATCATCAGACACTGTGAGGCCCTGAGAAGGGGAGATGACATTGCGAGATAGATTCTGTCACGAATCACCGGAATCTTCTCTAGAGGTAAGGAGATTGTACTCTTTACTGTGTTGAATCGGGCTCCAAGAAACGTTCAGGACTGAGTTGGGATTAGATGACTTTTCTCCCTGTTCAATAGCCACCCGAATTCCGTCAGGGTAGAAATGACCTCATCTCGATGTGACAAGAGATGGTCTCTGTTTTGAGAGAGTAAGAGCAGATCGTCCAAGTAATGGTGCAATCGAACCCCTTTGACCCGGATTAGAGCCACGATAGCCAGTAAGAGCTTGGAAAACACTTGAGGCGATTTTGTAAGCCCGAATGGGAGACATGTAAACTGAAGGTGTGTTTGACCCACTGCAAAACGGAGATACTTCTGAAACTCCCTTGCGATAGGAACATGAAAGTAAGCATCTTTCAGGTCTATGGAAATAAGCCAATCGCCTGGTTGGATCATCTGGCGTATTGTTAGCAATGTCTCCATCTTGAACCTTTCTTTCTTTATAAATGTGTTCAGGTGTGTCAGATCGATGACTGGCCTCCAGGAACCACTCTTTATGAGGACCATGAAAAGGGGAGAGTAAATCCCGTTGAACCTTTCCTCGGTTGCAACCCGAATGGTGGCTCCTTGGGCCAACAGGGATTCTGTATAAGACAGGAGAATTTGTCTCTTTTCTTCTGAGTGTGGCAGAACTGTCGGAAGAAACTGATGTATGGGCGGGCTGCTGAAGACCCAGGAATGGCCCGCTGACACTGTTTTGATTGTCCAATAGTCTTTGACCGAGGCTGCCCAGACATGCTAGAAAAGGAGTAACCGGGCCCCAACCCGCTCCGTCTGGACAGGCTCTATATCAAAAAGACTTGGAAGGCTCCCGTCCCCCAGATGTAGCTGACTTCGAGGACTTCTGGCCAGAGGGCTGATTTCTCCTCCAATTTTTTCTAAATTCGCGACCAGGCCTGTAGCAACAGGCATTTCTAGCGCGTTCTGGAACTGACCTATATTGAGATCTTCTCTGGCCCAGGAGACGGCGATCCTGGGGTAAGAACCCCGACTTACCACCTGTAGCACGTGTAATGGCAGAATCCAATTTGTTCCCAAAAAGGGAAGATCCCTCAAAGGGAATTATGCACCATGCCTGTTTGGAGGCAGGATCAGCAACCCAGGGGCGAAGCCACAAGGCACGCTTGGCCATAACAGAGGAAAGCATAACACGTGCTACAAGGCGAATAATATCAAGGGACGCCTCCCCCAGGAAAACCGAAGCAAGTCTCAGCTCATGTATTGGTGATCTCCTGACCAAATCTTCGGTTATACTGCCCAGGATTGCAGCAATCTCATCCGTCCAGGCCTCCATAGCTTTTGATAATGCTGCCAGGGCTAGGTCTGGTTTACAAGCCATACCTGCTGTTATATAAATACGTTTCAAGTCTGTATCAATCTTTCTTTCTAGGCCATCTCTGAAGGACACAGTATCTTCCAGAGGGAGTGTAACATGTCTCACTAGCCTCATCAAGGCTGCATCAATGAGAAGGGCCGACTCCAGATGTTTCACCGCATTGCTCTTAAATGGGTAAATTTTTGACATTTTTGAAATCAAGGAGTTTTTCCTCTCAACTTTACTCCATTCGTCCATGATAATTTCGCCAAGTTCACCCAAGAAGGGGAAGTTTGGGCGCTCCTTTTTGAGATGTTTAAAGTATTTCCTCTGTTTAGAGGGAGCTTCTACAGGATCTTCCCATCTCAATGTCTCCTTGACCACTCTGACCAACTGCGGAACTAAGGAAAAGTCAAAACCGACACCAGGTTCCAAACCTTCAGTCTCACTGTCAGAAGAACCGGAAAATGAGGGACTATGACGAGAGGGACCAGGAACCTCTGTATCCGAAATATCAGTGGCTAGAGCCGTACCGGAGGGAGGGATAAACGGTTGATCAGAATCTGCTTTATTCAGTGATTCCTGAACTACTCTCCTGACCAGAGCTTCAACTTGCTGGTCCCCAGCTCCTCTTTCCTTCATGGCTCTTTCATAACATAGCTCACAGAGGGATTTACCCTCTGGGACCTGAGCATTACATCCCCAGCAGGCTCCTTTCTCTGAGCGGCTGGCATGGCGGTAAGAACTCAGACTTAGACCTTTCTTTACGGTGTCTGGATGGTGACCTAATATGTCTAGAACTTGACGTGGAATGGTGATGTTGCGACCTAGACTGGTCCGAATCTTTATGTGCTGATAACTGAGGTTCAGACCTAGAAGGGCTGGAAAGAAAACATGCAAAACAAAGTCATCCTGATCCTAACCCAAGCAATACAGGCAGAATGAAAAGAAAAAGATTCATTCCTACCTGGGGTTGGCCACTGGGGGGCGGCGATACGTCCATAGCGGCAGACTCAAACAGCTAAATAGTGAAAACAAAACACAGTGCTTGCAGAGTATATAATACAAGGTAGACACAACTGACCATAGGAAAAAGGGAGACATACCTTGAGAAAACAGAGAAGCAGACACCGGGATCAACAGCCTGAGCTCAAAAGCATCCCAATCAAACAGCTGTCTCTGACAGCATTTTGAATCTGCTGCCGAGTGATGACATCATCGCGCCCACAGCGTACTTGCGCCGAGACTGACGTCGCCGTACAACGCCCGCACGCATGCGTGGCCGCCGCCATCTTGCCCCGACCGTGCCTGCACAAACCAAGCCTCGATCTCAATCGAGACTCGGCAGCTGCGTTGATCGAAGCAGGAAGCAGGGAGTTGGAATGCAGGAGCGTCCCAGCGCCATGACCAGGAAGACCACCAGACAAAAAAATGGTACAAAACACACAAAAACTGCTGCCATAGAGATAAAATGTGTATACATTACCAGTCCCGCACAACACATGATCCAACCGGGTACTGGGAGCTTGAAGTACTCATAGTGCACCCGGGGCATCATAAATGGGGGGGCCTCCTGCTAATAGCAAGGACGTTTGGCCAAATTGCCGCTTGCCAGCCAATGGCTGGTTAGTAAGCTCTTCATGGCATCGCATCAAAATCGCCCATGCCCACCCTGCTAATAGCTGGGAAATTGGGCTCCAGAAAGAACCGCCATCCTGAAATTCGTGCATAAACCAGCCGGCCTGGATCCAAACTTCATAAGGTAAAACCTTGGTCCTAGGAGGAGGACAAAAAAGGAACGTGGTCTCTGACTAGAAGCAAAGATTTATGGGAGTGGGGTCCTATGAGGTAGGAGAGGCGGGGTTAACCCATACGTAGGCTGCCATGGAGTCTGTCAGGAAATTGTAATTTACCTCTATTATTATAATGGAACATAGCACTGGGAGCTCTAATCTCTCAGTTCTGAGCAGCTTTATTTATTTATTTAATTTTCATACAATCTATTATATGAAACAAGGGCAGTACTTCTCTGGTAATGAAGGACAGCTGGGCACTAAGAAACTTACTATGAAAATTACTAACATATTGAAGAAAACACTGTGTATAATTGCTTTCTAATTAAAATTCTCCTTGCAGCAAAATTCAGATCTGATGATGAATAAAATGAAGACAGTGAGATGACAACTGCTGCTCCTTTCACTCTTCTCTGAAACGTTTCCACTGAGCCAAAGTACCGCTTACGTCATATAAATGAGCTATTAGAAAATTGATTGTTTGCTTCTTCAATTTTTTTCATATGAAATTTGGAAAACATAAATAAACCCAGAAACAAATAAAAATGTATCATTTTGCAGCTTACCAATACTTAGGCCCCTTTCACACATGCAGACCGTTCCGCCTGTCAGTTTTTTCAGCAGATCTGAACGGTCGCTCCATACAGCTCTATGGAGCGTTGGATGTCAGCGGCGACATGTCCGCTGACATCCGATCCGCCCCGATCCGCAAAATCCAGACAGATGCAAACCCTATTTTCCATCCATCTATCGGATCGGATGAAAATGGACAGGCGGTCTGTAATCATCCGATCCCCCCATAGGGGAGAGTGGATATCTGACAGGTCAGGCCCTGCACAGAGTTGTCATCCGCCGGCTCAGCGGGGATCAAAGGAGCGATCCCTGCTCAGCAAGCGGAGGTGTAAAAACAGAAAGCACCGTCTGAAAGGGGCTTTAAAGTGGTTGTATACTCAATTTTTTAACTTTTACCTACAGGAAAGCCTATAATAAGGCTTACTTGTAGGTAAAAAAAATATCTCCTAAACCTGTACGGTTTAGGAGATATTCCCCTCGGTATGCGCCGCTGACTGCAGCGGCGCATGCGCACAAGGGGATTCTCGGCCTGAAAATCCGGCAGTGGCCGACCAGCCGGAATGAAATCTCTTGCACGCATGCGCGGGAGTGACGATATCGCGGCTCCGGCCACTCACAGCGATACCCGGAAAGAAACGCAGAGGGAGCATGTCAGCTCCCTCGGCGTGGATCGGGCCAGATGTCGGGGCCTCGTTCTAAGTAAAGTATTTCATAATGAGCTAGTATGCGGTGCATACTAGCTCATTATGCCTTTTGCTTTGCAGGTGTTAAAAAAAAAAAAATGGGGTAGATGCATTAGTTATCTATTTTTTTGTTTTGTTTCCCTTTATTTTCAGTTGGTGATCCAGCCAGTAAGTCTGTTATTTTTCAACTTCTTTTAACAGACCTGTCCAGCAACAATGAGGGTTGAACAAACTATTTACCACTTACAGGGGTGAATACAATGGTCAGATTTTATTAATTTATGTAAAAGCTTTATCCAAAAAAGAAAAAAAAAACTGTCTCTGTGACTGCTTAAAAAATGTTAGACAGAATTCAGCTTCTGCTGTCCAAATGTGTCTCCTTGTGCCTCCATCCAGAGTGGAGACATCCTATGAAACGAAGTGTGTTATTGGCTGGATCACCAGCTGAAAAAAAAGGGAAAAAAATAATGCAGCCATCACATGTAAGGCTTTGTAAGCTGCAACATATTACATTTTTGTTTTCAGGTTTATTACTATTTTTATTGTCCAAATGAGAGAATGTGTTTATCTTGTGATTTGTTTAGAGATCTGTACAACAACTGAAAACTCGTTAAGTATTTTTTTTTTTAAGTTAGAGTAAATGACATGCTGGAACATATTTCAGCCTACGCTCACTGGTAACCCACCTCGAGAGGCTGAAAAATGCACACGTGCACAGGCAATTCACAATGCAAGTGTGAGACGTGACACGTGATTGTTACTCTTTTTGGTGTCAAACTACACAGATCCAACCTACTTATGCGTACTGCAATGACCCTTGCCTGCTGTAAGCACAGTCTCTTAATCACCGACTGTGTGTCTGGCACTAGCATATGCCTTAGCTAGAGCAAGATCCATTTGAAGAATTAAAACACCCCCGACAATAGATATCAGTAAATGTTTGTTTGCAGGGAATTCATAGGAGATTAGTCCTTAAGCTCTAATTCAATTAAGTGGTTCAGCAGGCGGCACAAGGGCAGCTTAGTGTCACATGTAGACACTGCACAAAGTAGATGCAAAGAGACGATTGAGAAGGACCTAGGGGGCGCTCAAATCCCTGCATGCCACAAAATGAACTTGTCAGTTTTTTTTTCTCCATGAGAAGACAGATTTCCAAGAACACAATGCTGCTGTACAATATTTTACAAAAATTCGGAATGCTCTAGGAAGACAGCTCAAAAAAAGTATTAAAACATGTTTATATAAACTAAACAAATACAAAATCAAAGACATCAGTTGTATTTTACAGACAGGTACTATTACTACTATTAATTTGTAATAATACATTATCTATTCCCCTTGAAGTCAGAGTCTCGGCACTTGTGTTTTTTTCAGAGTTAAAATGTTTTTTATTATGTCAACATTAAAAACATATAATCAAGATACAACAGTAATGAAGTAAAACAGTAAGTCAGCTCAATGGCTATCACCCATAGCATGACATATGCAAACAAACAGTACATTATAGAAAATATGGGTAGTGTCACATTAGAGAAAACAGGTTGAATAAAAACTTTGATACAGTCTATTGTAGAAATGGCAAAAGAACAAAATGTGACAGGCATATAAATCAAAAATATAGTATGGACCGTTATCTAATCCAGTAGAGTGGTCAATCTACAATTAACCTGGTATAATATTGATACACAAAATAAACTTTTTATCATGTTGTACCAAAAGTCAAAAAAGAAAAAAAAGGAAAGAAAACAAGGAGAGAGAAACAAAAAACAGAGGAAAGGAAGAAGGAAGGAGAGAGAAAAAGAGGAAGGGGGAGAGTAGAAGGGGCAGGAAAGTTGGGA
The DNA here is from genome assembly GCF_037356315.1 of Lithobates pipiens. Taxonomy (NCBI): domain Eukaryota; kingdom Metazoa; phylum Chordata; class Amphibia; order Anura; family Ranidae; genus Lithobates; species Lithobates pipiens. The sequence continues at coordinate 114,358,776 of NW_027507791.1, forward strand.
TGAGACTCTGAGAATGCTGGGTCTAGTAGGATCTGTGAGATAAAGAGTGGCACCACAATAATAATCTTATAACATAAAGCAGGGAAAACGAATAAAAGAGATATCGGGAAGAACAATGCCTCAAATTGACACCACAGGAAACCCGGAGTTAAGGGAGGGCTGGGGAATTGGGAGCATAGCTGCCAGGGTATCAGAGGAAGAAAAGCTGATCCAAACATACCACAAGACCTTGTACTTGTCGAAAGTGTCAATATCAAGGGCCAACATCTCCTCCATTCATATTATGTCATTCACAGTAGAAACCCACAAGCATATTGGAAGTGAAGTTTCAGTCTTCCAATTTAAAGGGATGAAATTGCGTGCTGCGGACAAAAAGAAATAGAAGAGGTTCCTTTTCTGGAATGCCATAAAGCCAGGGAGCATAGAAAGAAGGGCAATTGCTGGGGTTGGTGTTAGAGGTTCCTCATAAATTGTCTTATAAACCTTAAAAACCTGAGTCCATAAAGGGTGTATTCTCTCCCATTCCCACCAGATATGTAGGTATGTACCTAAAGCCGCAGCGTCAGCAGGAAGCAGGGATGGACGTAAAAATCTTATGTAGTGTTGACAGATCCCTATACCATTCTGATAGAATCTTAAAGTTATTTTCTTGAGAGTAGCAGGAAATAATGGACTTATATGTAAAATGAAATGAAATGAAGTCTGCCAGTTCGCCCTCGAAAACTCCTCTCCCAGATCTGCGGACCATGTCCTAGTGTATGTTGGCAAGTCATCAGGTGTGAGTGCATGAATTAAGCAGCAAAGGGTGGAAAGTAGATGTCTAGGCGATTCATAAAGGGAACACAGCCATTCAAATTCAGTATAAGGGCGATGGGTATGAGAGGAAAGAAATAGCTGTTTTGCGAAGGACGACAAGTGGAGTGTGGTAAACCAGTCTCTTGGTCCTGCAGGGATAACCGGGGTTCCCTGTTAAGGATGAATGAACATATTCTGCAGAGTGCAGGAATGAACCTACAGTAGAGACTCCCATACCCTGGGGGGAAGGCGGGTTTTCAAATAGTGGAGTGGAGGGGAGGGGTTCGAAGATGAAACCAAGCATAACCCCATCTTGTACCATAATCTAAGGGCAACTAACATCAACAGGGAGAAAGGGGATAAGCAGTGAAGGTCTCTATGGTATCCCCAAAAAGGGGCTTGAAAGTCAACAGGGGACAGATCTTGTACAACCATAATAGAAGCGTTTGTGGATGAGCAAGGGAACCAGTTGAGAGTGCGTGTTTTTTTTTTAAACTATTTCTGTGACATCCAAGAGAACACAAAATGTAAATGCTGACTCTAAAACAACCCAGTAATTTAAGGAAAAGGCATTTTAAATATAAATAAATGCACATTCTACTGAGAATTGTGCAGAGCAGTATTTTTATGTACTAAAAGATAACTAGAATAAATCTTTCCTAAAATGTTTATTTCAGTTTTACAGCTATAAAAAAGGAAATGTACTGTTAAATGGAGCATGGTGCATTACATGTGTGGCCACGCTTTACAGCAATGCAATAGTGTGACTTTAGCCTAAAGGTTGGGTCAGGTCAATAGGTAGGTTTAGAACTTAAATGTGTGTAGAAAACCTGCGCTGGAGCATATATGTTATAAATGAGAAGCTGCTTAAGCAATTTGTGACAACAAACTTCAGAATATAATAATGTATGGAAGCAGCGCTAAAATGATAAACAAGTGATTATATCCTAAATCAATATTTGTTGAAAAAAAAAAATAATATGTGTTAACATGGTGATATCCAACTTATTTTGTGACAAACATAAAAGTGACACCAAACTTTTTTGTGACAAAAGTAATCGGTCCATAAAAGCCCATTAACAAGGCAAATAAGAAAAAGTGTAAATAAACAATGGCTTAGCCTTGCCCCAGGCAATCTCTTAACATATACCCCCTCCATGTTTCAGGCCAGGGATTTGGAAACTTTTTAAAATTATTTTATTTAGGACACAAAGTACAAATGGGTCAACCCTGACTGCATATGCATCGGGAGTTTGGAGTTCTCCTATTCAAAAGGGATTTAACACGTGCATTTGACCATACTATATGATGGTCCTCAGGATCTGGTAAGAGGCTTGTGTATCTGGTGTCACTCGGTGGTGGAAGCACTGCAAATTGGGAATGTGTGGACACAATTGGATTTCAAATTGTTTGTTCTTTTTTTAACTTTGTTTTTTAAATTTTTTCTTATTTGTCCTTGTTAAAGGGGTTGTTAAGGTAGTGCTCACAATCACTGCCAGCTTATTTGCCCTTGTTAAAGGGGTTGTTATGGCAGTGCTCACAATCACTGCCAGCCTCTCTGCTAGGATAATCTATAGTATATAGTGTAGGCCGTTTGTTAAAATTCATCTTCTAAATACCTTATTTCTTCTCCCCAATCAGCAGTCACATGACTGCCCATCTTCCTCTCTTCCTCTGATGCATGTACTATAGAGGGGCTGACATCTCCCTCTGTGACATCCCTCTGTAGTACATATATTGGAGAAAGACAGCGAAGGGCGGTTACCTGACCGCTGATCGGCGAGAAGAAATAAGGTATTTAGAAGATGAATTAAAAAAAAACTGCATACACTGTATACTACATGTTATCGTAACAGAGGGGCTACCAGTGATTGTGAGCAGTAATTTTTGAACTGCTCAGAACTGTGCTAGAAGGGGAGAGGAGGGGCGGCTCACATACAGATGGGGTATAGAGGAGACAGGAGACACAGCGAATGACAAAGGCATGCAAACTGACCACAGTGTCAGGACTCAGCAGCCATGATAAACCCTGATCAGTTTACAAAGGGGAGGGCAGAACCAGGCAGGATCAGCCAGTTATTTCACATGATGGAAGGGGCCAAATTACACACCACAAGCACTGTGCAGTTATTCATGTTTTAAAGGAACAGAATGATTTTTTTTGTAGGGTAACAAATGCTTTATCTGGCTTTTATGGACTGATTACTTTTGTCGCAAAATAGTTTGGTGTCAAACACATATTATTTTTGTTTCAAGAAATATTGATTTAGGATATAATCACTTGTTTATCAATTTAGCGCTTCTTCCGTACGTTATTAGGTTTAGAACTTAGGCTGAGGCTAAGTTAGGGGTTAAGTTCATGATAATAGTAGTTAACTATTCCTTTTGGGCATGATTATGGAGTTTGCTTTGGAAGAATTTTGGATGGGATTTTTTAATCACCAAAATCAACAGGGTTATAAAATATTTTCACTTTATTATTACAAAGCAATAGAAACAGAAATGTTTGTACAGATCATCAGTAAAACATACAGAACAGAGAGCTGCCTATGTTAACAAGGCAGATCTCTGTTCTGACAGGGGGTAAAGGGATGGATTTTGTTTCCCTCCAAAGCAGGGAATAAAATCCATCTCTTCCCCTAGTAAAAGCAGCACATACAGTACACAAAAACACTCACTAGGCACATAGTTAACCCTTTGATTGCCCTAGATGTTTAACTCCTTCCCAGTGTCATTAGTGACAGTGCACATTTTTAGCACTGATCACTGTATTAGTGTCACTGATTCACGCAAAGTGTCAAAAGTGTCAGTCAATGTCCAATAAATAAATCTTCCATAAATATATGCCATACATTGTAGATGATAAAATGTTCGCCTAAACCAATCAATATATGCTTATTGGGATTTTTGTTTTTTACCAAAAACTTGTAGCAGAATAAATATTGGCCTACATTTATGAATACATTAGATTTTCCAGATTTTTTTATTGGATATTTTTTATAGCAGAAAGTAAATAATATTGTTTTTTTTTTCTAAATTGCGCAAAAAAAAAAAAAAAGGTGATCAAATGGCACCAAAAAAAAACTTTATTTGTGGGGAAAATGCAAGATAAATTCTACATGGGCACGGCTTTGCATGACTGCACAATTGTCAGTTAAAGTCGCAAAAAATTACCTGTCATGAAGGGGGGTAAATCATCCAGAGGTTAAGCGGATAACCATCCCAATTGCGCATGATTATGGAGTCTATTTTGGTTGTCTTTTGGGTCTAAATTAATTTACACTTTCGTCTAAATTTACCATGGTCTCCATTAGGGATGAGCTCAGGCGTGTTCGCATGGAACACATGCAGAGCCCTCCAGGAAGTCGGTGCAGCGCTGCGCTAATCACAGGCAATGAGACATTGCCCAATCTCTGCAGCCACACATCGGGGCAATGTCTCACTGCCTGTGATTAGCGCAGCGCCCTGCCGACTTCCCTGCGGGCTCTACACTTGTTCCATGCGAACACGCCTGAGCTCATCCCTAGTCTTCATATAACAGGACAGGCTCCTTAATCAGTTGAGGTATGGCCACTTTGAATCAACTAGAAACCCTCTTGGCTAGATCTGTCTCAAAGTGGGTTACTTATAATTAAGTTACTCAAAAGAATTCGATTTTTATAGTAAACTAATTTGCAACACCTGGCTATTTATTAAGCTAGCACAGCAGAATTAAATGCATGCATGTGCCACAGGCCTCCAGCAGAAAACAGAGAAATTAACTATTTCTTTAAGCAGATCAATGATTTGCTTCCACATGCGGATATGCAGCTTCAGCAGTGTCTTCTATCAGAACCTCACAGGCCCCAGAAATCCACTACATCTGCTGCTGATTTAGCAGCAGGAACTGCTCTAATAACACAGGTTTATGGCAAGCACAGGAAAAGACTGGATAAGAGATTTTCTAGTATGATGTGTAATGATAAATCCAACCATACCTCATTACTCTCTAAACTGTCAGTAGGGTACACATGCTCAGCAGAATAAAGATTTGCAAAGATTCACAAAAATGCTCCCAAAAAAAGAACATCTCAGCCGGCTTGGTAACATGATTAACTGCCTTCACATATCAGCTCAGGTTCCCCATAGCATGTATTAGATCGAAGATCTGCAACTTGTGGTTTCCAAATGAAGATTTTAGTGGAATTTAGTCAGCTTGCCCAATTCATATGCTTAAAACATTTACATTCCTGCTGTCTTCTCCCCCACCCTGGCATCAACCTGTAATTATTATCTCAATGGGCAAGAGACAAATGTTTTTTATTTTGTTTTATTATTATTTTTTAATTTGTTTTAAAACAGAGCATCAATTTATTCTATACATTGAAAGGGTGCATAATAATGTAGTTCTCCCTCTTAAGAAAGGCTAAATTTGAATGCAGGATACCCCTGCTTTATGCTAGAGGTGACACCCCAAAGGGTAACCCGAACATACAACTTACACCTACATGAACGGTAACAGTGGAAATCTGATAGTGTGTATGGGGCATAAAGAGGGGTTTTAGGCCAGACACCCAGTTATAGTTCACCCGTACTGTCTCTGTCCCTAAGTCTAGGTTCACATTGATGCGATTTGGCATGCAATTTGACATGTCAAATCGCATGCCAAATCAGTGGCTATTGCCGGAGTCCTATCACATACTGTCCCCCATCGGATAGTGTCTGCTGTGTACTGCGTATGCGCCGTACACAGCACACACAGATTCCGAAAATAGCCAAGGATGAACGGCGCCTGCGTCGTGAGTCCAGGTTCTATCCCCACCATCCAAGTGGACATAGAGTTGGAATATAAAAGAGCCGAGCGGAGCGCGGCTGAGCCCCGAAGCGTGGCGAGCGAAGCGAGCCCGCGAGGGGCCCTCTAATTGTCCCAACCCTATGTCCGCTTGGATGGTGGGGCTACCACCTCCACTCACGGCGCAGGCGATGTTCATCTGAGATTTTCCGAAGCTTCGTCTGCGCCGTATTGCACATGCGCAGTACGGGGCGGACACTATATGATGGCCGGACACTATCTGCCAGAACACCGGCAATAGCAGCGTCCAAATCGGTGCGCCGCCGCCTTTGAGGCACTGCACTGATTCCCAAAGGTTGTGTCTGTACTACTTTTGGCGACTTTGGGTGTGATTTCAATAGACATATGGGTAGGAACCCACACAAATGTTTCTGAAATCTCCCCCGAAGTCAGACTGACATGCGGGAATGAAATTGTGTAAGTTCTGTTGAACTCGCAAAATCTCAATCCTGCAGCAGTGTGAACCTATGCTAAATGGAATTTTGGAACACAGTCCTTTTAATAAATCAGCTAAACTGTGTCTGGGATGTAATCTAGCCTGTTGATGATGTGCAGAGGAAGTTGGCTGAAACAGCTTTCCCTGGAACGCTGGAGATAATAGTCAACATTAGGACTCATCCACACAGGGTGTACTATGCCGTATGCTCATGGAGGGCCATGTATATCCACATGGAAAATAACAGGTATCCTGTGCACCCCCATGCAGGCAGTCCAATTGATGTCTATTCTGACACAGTCACTGTGTCCCAATGGTGCCCCAAATGCAGACAGTGAGAGTTTGCAGACACACACTCACAACCACATGGATGTCATTTTGGGGCACAGAGGCTGTGTCCATGCAGCTGCTGTGTTGCAACAGACATGAATAGGGCTGTCTGCATGGGGATGCATTGAATACCTCTGCATAGGCGAACTAGGTAGCAGCCTAGGGCGTAGCCACTGCCACTGGTTTCCCTACTATCCCCTGCAGGGGATGTAGATAAGGGGGGTTAAGGGGGGTCTGAACCCCCCTTTAAAAGCACCCTGCCCAGTCTGTGTGCTCCCCAGACTTTCCCCTCCCCCATTTTTGCCCTACTCCTTCTCTGAAAGTTGGGGCCTGAGGGTGGGGCAAGCACATGATTGTTTGCCAGGACATCAGCAAGGACATAACTTCAGAGAATGTTGTGATATTTATGGCTATCATCCATAATGTATATTTGTGTGAAAAGAGCAAAGCAAAAATGGATATTGGACTGTACAGGCCAGACAAGGAACTTAATGTTTTATAAAAGTATAAGTTATTTAATATTCATTAAAAGGATTATACAACATGTACATCTCTAAATTCATAAAACAAAACCACACATAAACAGTTCTTGTGGAATACACTGTATGTGATCATACGCTGAGAATTGAGTACAAGTACATTAAATCTTCATATGCCAAAGCGTTTCGCCATTTGCTTCGTCAGGGCTCATGAGACATATCTGGCACTCATCTAGAAAAAGAGAGAGACAACATAATTTATAATATTTTTCAACATTTTACATAATATTTACAGACCTGCAGACCATTGCAGTCCTGTTTCTGTCATACAAGACCCACCTTAGCATAACTGTGCCAGTGCCATAGAACTCCCTGGATGGGCGCTGCAGTGTCAAAGGTACCTCCCTGGGTCTCTCTCTAGATGAGTGCTAAGTATGTCTCATGAGCCCTGATGAAAGAAATGGCGAAAAGTGTTGGCATAATAAGGTTTATTATACTAGTACTCAATTCCCGGGGTATGATCACATTCAGTCTATTCCACAAGCACTGTTTATGCGTGGTTTCGTTTTTAGGAATTCAGAGACAGACATGTTGTATGATCCTTTTAACTAATATTAAATAAATTGTACTATTATAAAACATTAAGCTGCTTGTCTGGCCTGTACTGTCCAATATCCATTTTTGCTTTGCTCCTTTCATACAAAAGGACAGAACTTCCCCTATCAGGCCTACCAGGCCAGGAAATGACATCACTGCAAGCAGGAAACTGGCACATAGGGCTGGCTCTGCACAGATTTTCCAGGCTGATCAGCGGCACTGGTGAGCTGAACTCAGGTGAGTTGAATAACCTGCTGCTGGTACCCCCCTCCTCATGATGATAATGTAGCGCTACCCCGTTGGTGAATGAAATATCTCCCACCCTGCACAGCCAGGCACACAAGTTTTCCTCAGCACACTGTAGTAAAAAAACTGTTCTTGCAGCTTTGTTTTTGTATTTTATTAGAAATTTAACTTGGATAGGGTTGAGGGTATTATGGGATGCCCGCTTTATCAAACTCAGAACCCTTCATGGACACAAACTATATACAGCCTGTATAAACACTTCTCCTTCTACCTCCAGCACATTCTTGCTTGTAGAACAACCCCCAGGATCAGATGGCACTGTAAAGATGGTCTGACAAGACCATAGCAAATACCCTTTGCAGGCAGGGCCGGTGGGTCCCTTTGGTTGTGTAGCAAAAAAAAGTCCCAGTGCTCAGCTGTCCTATCCCTGTAGCTACTGATCCCAGTACCACCTCTTCAGGTACTGCCAGCCTGCTTGGCTGCAGCTGCCCCTTTCACTAGCCCTCCTGGCTAAGAATCCACAGTCCTCCCAGACTAGCTCTGCATCCATCCCAGACTGCTTCCACCCAGTCCTCTCACGTATGCCTCCCAGTCTTCAGACTGTACACTCACCAGCCCTCTTGGCTGTCTTCCTTCCTGGAGATTTGCAAACCAGTGTTCTCCTGCTGTCCTCAATCTTGCTCCCATGCATCATGACCAGGATCGATCTGTGTGTCATGAGAAGGATCCCTTCTGCACCCAAGCCCAGGCCCAAGGTCACCCCCAGACTAGAGGCTCCCTCAAGGGACACCACCAGAGCCTAAAACTCCATCTCCATCTACCACCCAGATTCCACTGCCCCAGCTGGGCTGACACTAAGTATTTGAGAGGGCCAACCCGCTGCCAACCCATCTGTTGGGGATTGGTCAGGGCCCTCATGAATACTCCAGGTAGTTTCATCTTAATTCCCCTCCCATTCTTATGGAAGTTTCTAGTAAGTTTGAGAAGTAGGGGAAGGTCTCAGGAATGCTGCCTGTGAGTCACCTAGCTCTCCCTGGATCTCTGCCCAACCCAGAAAAAACACACAGGCTTGAACAAATTTACCTACACTAAACAAAACAAGTATCTATTTACACTTCTAGCACACACTAGAGGATGCTACACTCGTCCCCCCCCCCACCCAATGTCCAGCCTGTCCCCATGGCTTGGACAATTTGAAAAATAGTTCATGGATTCAGGGCATTCCATACAATTAAGGTGGGAGGGAAAGAGGGAAACAATTTGGTTGGGGCTATGTTACAAATAAATTGCTGTATCAAAAAAATACACAATATCTTCACAGTACTTATTTACAACACCTATACACAACATTTACATCTGTCAGGGCTATCCTGTTCTGTTATCCTGCCTATTTAAGCTGTTCAGCCCAGTGGATCTCTGCCTTTGCCTTGGTCAACATCACAGAAACTCCTGCGATCCTGTTCAAGACTTGCTTTGCTGACATCCCTTCTGGCTCCAGATCCTGCTTGCTGTTCCACTACATTGATCACCTGACTTCTGGCTTGGCTAAATTTCCGTTCCGATTACTGAACTTTGGCTATGTTTTGACTTTGTTTGTTCTTTTTACTTTTATTATTAAACAGGTGTGATTTAACTGTACTTCTGTCTCGGCCTGATTTCATGGTTTCTGACAATAGACGAAGGCCATGAATTCAGAAGATTCAGTCAGTCCACTTGTTGGTAATATTTCTTCCAGATTGAATGAACTGGATAACCGCATGGGTCAGTTTGCCATGGCATTACAAGCGCTCCTGAGTCACACGGCTGACCTGAAATTTCCCACTGTGGCCGCCCGGTACGATTTTGCAGGCCAACCCTGCTGCTGCTGCTCCAGTCTCTGTGTAGGCACCCGCCACAAAAGCATTTGACACAGTTCCCCATAAACGTTTACTGTACAAAATAAGGTCCGTTGGCATGGACAATATGGTGAGTACATGGATCGAAAACTGGCTACAAGGGCGAATTCAGAGGGTGGTGATAAATGGGTAGTACTCGGAATGGTCAGGAGTGGGTAGTGGGGTCCCCCCTAGGATCAAAACCTGTTTAATTTGTTCATAAACGACATGGAGGATGGGGTAAACAGTTCAACCTCTGTATTTGCGGATTATACTAAGCTAAGCAGGGCAATAACTTCTCTGCAGTATGTGGCAACCTTGCAAAAAAGATCTGAACAAATTAATGGGGTGGGCAACTACATGGCAAATGAGGTTCAATGTAAAAAAATGTAAAATAATACATTTGGGTGGCAGAAATATGAATGCAATCTATACACTGGGGGGAGAACCTCTGGGGGAATCTAGGATGGAAAAGGATCTGGGGGTCCTAGTAGATGATAGGCTCAGCAATGGCATGCGATTCCAAGCTGCTGCTAACAAAGCAAACAGAATATTGGCATGCATTAAAAGGGGGATCAATTCCAGAGATTAAACAATAATTCTCCTGCTCTAAAAGACTCTGGTACGGCCACACCTAACGTATGCTGTCCAGTTCTGGGCACCAGTCCTCAGAAAGGTTGTATTGGAAATGGAGCGAGTACAAAGAAGTGCAACAAAGCTAATAAAGGGTCAGGAGGATATTAGTTGTGAGGAAAGGTTGCGAGCACTGAACGTATTCTCTCTGGAGAAGAGACTCTTGAGAGGGAATATGATTTAAATTTACAAATACTGTACTGGTGACCCCACAATAGGGATAAAACCTTTTTGCGGAAAGAGTTTAACAAGACTTGTTGTCATAGTTATGCAATAGAGTTCGTCTGCTTACCTGTCTCCATGTGTTCATTTCTAGAGACCAGCCGACCCTCATCTAACTGCTTTTATAATCCATCCTCTGGCATGGCTCCACCCTAGCTCATATCAGAGAACTCTATATTAACCTGTGCACTGCAGGCCAGCCCTGCTGATCAACCTTTGTGTGTTAGCTTCCTGTTACCTGCCGTGTGCTCTGCTGTTGTTCCGTTACCGACTTTGGCGTGTCCTTGACTATCCCTGTTTGCCTGTGATCCTGACCTTTTGGCGTGTCCCTGACTATTCCTGTCTGCTTGTGGCCCCGACCTTGGCTTTGTCCCTCACCATCCCTATACTCCTGTTGCCTACTGTGGGTGTGAGCTGGGGGACCCTGGGGGTCGCGACCTGGAGCCAGTTGCAGCCAAGTCCATCCTCACCACTAGAGGCTCTGGTGAACACCTGCTGGCTCTTAGACTCCGCACCCCAGGGAATCTTACACTCTAACCCCAGTGGCATCCATCTTGGTGTTCTGGCGGCCCTGCCTTCCTATCACCTTGACCCCCGTCCGCAGCAGTCAGCCGTAGGGTCCACAACCTTGCGGTGCACTCCTGATCCCTACGGTGTGCATCTGTCACCTGACCTCAAGGTGATCTGACACTTGTGGTCACTCATTAAAATTAGAAGAAAAGAGGTTTAACCTTAAACTACGTAGAGGGTTCTTTACTGTAAGAGCGGCAAGGATGTGGAATTCCCTTCCACAGGCAGTGGTCTCAGCGGGGAGCATCGATTTCAAGAAACTATTAGATAAGCACCTCAATGACCACAACATACAGGGATATACAAAGTAATACTGACATAAAATGACACACATAAATTGGACTTGTGTCTTTTTTCAACCTTACCTACGAGTAACCTAACTACGAGTATTACCTCTATAAGAGGTATATCTGGTTTCGCTCTGCCTCCCCAGCGACGAAAAGTAGGTTTCATGATATCTTTGCTTTCTGAGAGAGCCTTGGCCTGGGCAAATCCTCTATGGGAGATGCAAAAACCTGTTGTCTTGAGTTACCCTGAGTTTCTGGCTTTGTTTAAAAGGGTACTTGACGTTCCCGCACGCTCCACTTCTGCTGCCAAGTACCTCATGTCCATCAGAGTAAGAGAACTGTTGCCGAATACGCCATTGAATTCCGTACTCTGGCAGCAGAGTTTGCGTGGAACAATGAGGCCCCCTTGGCTACTTTTACTCATGGTCTCTCTGATACCATCGAGGATGAGATAGCAGCCCGAGATATACCCACTGAGCTGGAAAAGTTGATCACATTTGCCATCCTCATTGACTCCAGACTCAGAGAAAGACTCTCTTTTAAGGAGCGCTTGCGGAAGCCTCCTGTATGTTTGTCGCCGAGCTTTGCTGTCCCACCTTCGCCTCCCTCACCTCCCATGCCTCTTGGTAACGAGTCGGTCAGGGAAGGTGAACCCATGCACTTGGGTTTCATGCGTCTCTCTGTGGATGAGAGAAACTTTAGGAGGAAGGAGAGATTGTGCCTTTATCGTGGCCAGGCAGGTCACTTTTTGAAGTCTTGTCCTACCCGTTCAGGGAATGCCCGCACCTTGAGGTCCTGTCACGGACAGACCTTAGGTGGCATTGTTCCATCCCCAGTTATCCAGAAGGATAAGCCACTGGTTTTGGTCACCCTTTCTTGGGCTGAGTCGTCCATCGAGATACAGGCTAATTGGTTCTGGGGCTGCAGGCCTGTTCAATGATGCTGCCTTTGTATTGAAGCACTCAATTCTGCTGCAGCTGCGTGACACTCCGCTTGCCATTGAGGCTCTTGACGGGAGACCTCTACAGCCTGCCCATGTGACTCATGAGACGATTCCATTGTCCATGGCCATAGGGGCTCTTCACCATGAGATAATCCACTTCCAAGTTATTTCCTCACCTAAGTTTCCGCGGGTTATTGGTTATCCTTGGTTGCAGAGGCACAACCCCTCTTTTGATTGGCTCCATGCTGAGGTTCTCTCCTGGTCACCACAATGCAGTGAGACATGCTTCCAGAGGGTAGCCAAGGTCCTGTGCACCTGTTCACTCTCCTCCCTGCCAGAGGAGTACTTGCAATTTTAAGGGATGTCTTTGACAAAGGTCAAGCTGGTAGTTTGCCTCCACACTGGCCATATGATTGCGCAATTGACCTTCAACCTGGTGCCATACCCCCTCCTGGCTAGGTTTACCCTTTGTCAGTCTTGGAGGATAAGGCCATGGAGGAGTATGTTGCAGGTGCACTTTCTTGAGGTTTCATCTGCAAATCCTTGTCTCTTGATGGTGCTGGTTTCTTCTTTGTGAAGAAGAAGGGTGGTGAACTGAGACCTTGTATTGATTATAGGGGTCTCAATTGTTTCATGATTAAGAGCGCCTATCTGATTACATTGATTGTGGAGTTATTTGCCTGCCTCAAGGGAGCAACTGTTTTCACAAAGCTTGATTTGATTTGAGAGGGGCACACAATCCCGTGGGGATTAAGGAGGGCGATGAGTGGAAAACTGCATTTAATACCAGAACAGGCCATTATGAGTACCTCAAATGCCTTTTGGCCTATGTAACGCCCCAAAAGTTTTCCAGGAATTTGTAACAATGTCCTCCGAGATTTGTAGCAGTCATGTTTGGTGGTTTATCTCGATGATATCCTCATATTTTCTAAGTCCCTGAAGAGCCACCACACAGATATCTGTCGTGTGCTTCAGAAACTAAGAGAGAACAATCTCTATTGTAAACTGAAAAATTGCGAGTTCCATCGTGAACATGTCATTTCCACTGCTGGTTTTTCGATGGACCCAGAGAAACATTCAGCAGTTCTACAGTGGCTCCAACCCGTGGGTTTACATCCTCTGCAGTGTTTCCTGGGCTTTGCCAACTATTATCAGAAGTTTATTCATAACTTCTAGTCTCTGGTCAAGCCCCAGACTGATATTACTAGAAAGGACGGTAACCCACACAGTTGGTCTCCAGAGTCCATTAAGGCCTTTGCAAGTCTCAAGGCTGCCTTTGTTTCTGCTCCTGTGTTGGCACATCCTGATCCTACGTTACCTTTTATCCTTGAGGTGGATGCTTCTGGGACTGTGTTGGTGCCCTTCTGTCTCAATGTCCTACCTCTGAGAGTGCTATGTATCCTTGTGGCTACTTTTCCAAGAAATTGTCACCTGCGGAGTGCAATTACGAGATTGGTGACAGAGACCTGTTGGCGATCATTTTAGCACCTGAAAGGTACCACTGTGCTGGTTCTCATTCTTACTGACCATAAGAATCTCACATTCCTGTCTGAGGCTAAACGCCTCTCTCCCAGAAGGGCGTGTTGGGCTTTTTTCTTGTCAAGTTTCAATTACATTGTCTCATTCTTACCCGGTACTAAGAATGTAAGGGCTGACGCCTTGTCATGACAATTTTCCTCCACTTCCAAGTTGGAGTCGGTTCCGGTTCTTGTGATTCCTCCTGATCGTATTCTGGCTACGGTTTGCACCAGTCTCACTTCTCCTTTGGGTGACAAAATTCTTGCTGTTCAGGTCCATGCTCCCCCTGAGAAACCTTGTGACCGTTGTTTTGTCCCAGAGAGTCATCTTATTGCCGTGCTCCAGACTTACCATTCTCCCAAGGCTGCTGGCCACCCTGGGAAGAATCAACTCTTTTGGGCCATTTCCCAACAATTCTGGTGGCCTAGTCTACATTCTGATGTAACTGCCTTCGTAGCTGCCTGTTCTTTGTGTGCTCAGAGTAAAACTCCACGACAACTTCCAGTGGGACTCCTACCACCCATACCCAATGGAGAGAGGCCCTGGACCCACCTGTCTATTGATTTTGTTGTGGAGTTACCCAACTCTCAGGGCAACACTGTTATCTTTATGGTGGTTGACCGGTTCTCAAAGAGTGTCATTGTATTCCACTTAAGAAGTTGCCCACTTCTAAGGAACTGGCTTCCATTTTTGCTCGGGAGATCTTTCACTCTCATGGGCTACCCAAGATGATTTTCTCGGACAGGGGTAGTCAGTTTGTGTCCTGTTTCTGGCGAGCCTTTTGTGAACATTTGGGAATTCAGCTTGCTTTCTCCTCTGCATATCACCCGCAGTCTAATGGGTCAGTCATTGGAGCAATTCCTATGTTGCTATATTTCTGACCATCATAACAACTGGTCAGACCTATTAACATGGGCAGAGTTTGCTCACAACAGTGCCATGAATTTTGCTGAACTATGGTTTCCAATATTCCATGTTGTCTGACTCGTTTGTTCCGCAGAGTATTCCTGTGTTAGAGGAGCATCTCCATGGTCTTTGTTTCACTTGGGCACAAATCCAGGAGGCTTTGCGACATGCTAATGATCGGTACAGACTCCATGCAGACCGCAGATGCCTTCTTACCAGGTTAGGGACAGGGTCTAGCTGTCATCTCGCAACCTCCGACTTCATGTACCCTCACTGAAGTTTGCACTTCGGTTTATTGAGCCTTTCCGTATTCTTCACATGATTAACCTGGTGGCTTACGCATTAGACCTCCCTTCTAATATGCGTATTTCATGTTTCCCTATTAAAACCTTTGGTCTCCAACCTCTTTACCTCCTCTGTGCCATATTCTCACCCTGTACAGGTTGAGAACCATGAAGAATATGAAGTATAGTCCATTGTTGACTCCCGTAGGTTCCGTGGGCGCATACAGTATCTGGTGCATTGGAAGGGGAACGGTCCGGAGGAACGCTCTTGAGTCTCATCCTCAGACCTACATGCCCCTATCCTCCTCCATGATTTCCATAGATATTTTCCCCTCAAGCTTGGTGGTCCTCCAAGGGGGAGGGGTCGTTGAGGAGGAGGTAATGTCAGGGCTGGGCTCAGCCCTTCCTTCTCAGAGCTGGCCGATCAGCTGTTGGCTAATTGACAACATCCTAGCTACAGGTCCCTGCAGCTAACACAACAGGCATCAGAACAAATATACAGTATCACGTGAGAGCACCTCCCCCGAGGGAAATCCTCCCGCTGGAATTCTTGAATCCATCCAGATCAGGATGAATAGCCATTCACACTGAAACCTGGAAACAGAGAAAAGACACAAGGAACACATCCTATCACTAATCCTAACTAAATATTCACAGATTCTGTGACAGAAAAATTAAAAGTTTAAAGTGGACAGGCTATTTTCAAAGAGTTACTGTAAGGATCTAGGCCTCACCCAAGTTCAACAGACAGTGGGAAGTGTTCATCCAGCTGGCATAGGTCAGGGTGGCAGGCTGGCTTAGTCTGAAAAGTAAACAGAAAAGCAAACACAGGCAGCTATTTCCCAGCTGTCCATGCAATATTCTCCACCTGCACACTCCAGCAGCCGTACAGGCATAGAGATTTGGATCCGGCAGCCTCTTCGAATTGCCATCAGCTTTTCTGATTGTGACAAAGTGGCTCCTGGCAGGCCGTTCCTCCTTCATGACCACTATTCTGTCTTTGTGGATTGCTCTCCCCATTTCTCTTGAATATCCTGATATCCTGTATCCAGGCCTAGGTCTCCTCACAACCTGGCACCCGTAGAGGCTTAGGGACATGCATATACTCCCACACCAGGTCTCCCACCCACTCTCTCCAGGAGTCCTCAACAATGTCCATGATGTCGGACATAGGGGTAGTCCAGACCCCACTCCCAAGCTGTTCTGCACTGAACCCCCTGCTAGAATCTGGAAAACCTGGGCACTTCTCTTGACCTCCCTCTTCCTGGAAAGTCATAGGCATTTGGTGACCTCCTGACACACTGCCTGAATTCAGGACCTGGTTGAGGGTCTGTTGAAGAAGATCTTTCTGACACTGACTAGGATCCCTGTGGCTTCTCCAGTCCACTCAGCAGGATCTGGTACATCTGACACCTCGGACTGGACTTCTTCCTTATCCGGGGAGCTTTCCAACTCCCACTCTTCCTTCGAACTACAGTATGACAACCAATCTGCCAACTCTATAACCACAGGCCCAAATTTTGCCTGCAGTCTGGGGGAACCCCAATCTATGACCCTGTCTCTGCCTTCCCCCCTGGCTCACCTGTGGGCACATCTCCCTTCTGCATTGGCTCCTTTCAGGTGGGGTCGGCAGAGCACATAGGTGGTGCTGACATTTCAGGGACATTATCTGGTTCCTGCAGGGCAGTAATTACAGTTACCAGGTCCCTGACCGAGCTGCAGGCCATGGCAGATCTCCAACTCTCTTCCCCGATGTCGCTGTTTTGCAGGGGAGTCACCAGGCTCTGACTCAACCCTGCCTTGCTCGGCTATTCCGGGGCCCTCACCGACCTTCCAGGACTTCCACAGTTGTAGTAGGCACAGTCCTGATTGCAGGTTCGTTCAGCAGTACTGTGGCCCCTGCTCGCTGGATACTAGCCGGGTATGCAGCTCATCGCAATGCCCGTACCGGATCCAGGCACTGACCACCGCGGTAAGTATCTGGCATTCAGGACACAGCATGCATAGTCACTCCATCCCCTCGATCACCCTGAGGGCAAATCCAACACGATGCTCCAACAGGACACCAGTGTCGACCAGTGTCCGCTCCTACAGATCAAGCAACCAGGTTATGGCCGGGTACACATGTGCACCCTCCGCCATCTTGCTCCTTTCTCTTGCTGCTGGCAGGGAACGCTGGGTCTCCTCTGGGGTGGGGCTCCACCACAAGCTTCCAGACTTGATGGCAACTGCGATGCTGATAAGCAGGCCTTTTCCTGTGCTCTCAGCCGTAGCCCCTTGCTCACTGTACTGAAGTTTTCAGGCACACTGACACTTGCAGAATTTGTCCAGACATGCAGCTCGGCACCAACTGTGCCCGAGCAACTGAGAGTAGGTGGCAGCTACTGTGGTTGCCTTTGGTAACCGCAAAGCCTCTGGCACACATCTCACTGTGGTTAGCAGGATTAGGACAGTCTTTCCCATCAGCCATGGTTGGACAACTGGCCCCCCCTGAAGGAAATCTCCCACCCTGCAAAGTCAGGCACACAAATTTTGCACAGCACACTGTAGTCAGAAAACAGTCCTTGCAGCTTTGTCTTTGTATTTTATTAGAACTTGGAACTGAACTTGGATAGGGTTGGGTGTATTATGGGATGCCCACTTGTTCAAACTCAAAACTCTTCAGGGACATGAACTATTTACAGCCTGTATATACACTTCTCCTTCTACCTCCAGCACAATCTTGCTTGTAGAACAACAACTCCCAGGATCACTGTAAGGAGGGCCTGACAAGAGCGCAACCAAACCATAACTAATCCCCTTTGCAGGCAGGGACCGCAGGCCCCTTTGGTTGTGTAGCAAAAAAATGTCCCAGCGCTCAGCTGTCCTAATTCTGTGGCTACTGATCCAGATGCCATCTCTTCAGGCACTTCCAGCCCGCTTGTGTGTTCAGTTCTCAGACTTTTGGTTGTGGCAGGCCCACCCATGATATTAATAAGGGGACGGCCAAAATAAAGGGGCTTTTTGGGGAATTGGTGGCTGGAGAATGGAATGGAGACACACCTGCAAGCATAAGGGCAGAACTAAAGATATCAGTTATCATGACTGCATCCACACCATGGGCAATACCACTATGGACTCTCACATACGGACAGGACGTTATTCAATTTGTACTGCCATGCTGCGTTGTAACAGTAAAAGTTACTTTAACTGTTTTAAGCTTGGTCTGAAGTTATTCAAGAGGTGCATGTTGGTCCTGGCATATTCCAAAGGACTTGAGTCTGTAATAGCACTAAGGGGTATGAAGCAACAATACTACAAAAGGGTTAACTCAGCAAGGCAAGGAAAAGGAGTATAGTTGTTATGGGTAACTAAGTGAAGGAACAAGTTTTAAGCAACCGATGTGAAGCATGTTACCTGGTAAGGTGACAGGTCCTCTGGTAGCGAGGGTGTCGATGTTCTTGGCTTCTTCTCCAGGGGTCCGTCTCCCATGGAAACCAGGAGCAGACTAGTGTTATGGAGATCTATGGCCTGGTCACATGGTACAGGAAGGAAATAGTTAAGAGTGAGCACGCATGAGGTCCACACTAGGTGATTGGTGGGACCCCATCCTGTTACTGGGAGTGAGATAACAGAGGTACGCTGTACTGGTGGAGTGGGCGCAGACTCAGTGAATCCCTCCTAATGCAAACATACAAGTCACAGTGTGTAGTGACAGAAGACAAGTCACTTTTCAGGGGAACTCTGTACTTTATTACTGCACACAGTTAAAGCTCATCGCTAAGCTGAGGAACTGCCTTAATGTTAGATCCTTCATATGACCACAGTCTCCGACTGGTCCCGAGCTGTCAGGAAGGGCTTGCCAGACAAGATGGCTCTCTCAGGCAGTTTCTTGCTCCATGGGTTCCACTTAGGATGGGTGCACAGGGATGCCCTGATGTGCGCCTGCATCCACACCAATGTGCGCCGGAGTGTGAATGGATGTGCACGTGCGCGCACACGCACGCACATCCCGTGACAGGTGGAACAATGGAATATTTATTTAGACACCCAGGCTTACAAAGGGAGGACATACCTCTAATGCAGCCAGTGTGACTGGTGAAAGCAGTCAGGTTTTTCCTTCTTTCACCCCCCAAGCTCCAGCACCTTAGAGAAATCCCCAAAGTTCTTTCACGAATGGACCAGACTACAAGCACCTTATAGATGGCCCAGACCACATGTGTCTCACAGGACAGATTGGACCACTTATGCCTGACATGGATGGATGGTTAAGTATCTTTCCTTATGGCTAAGACAAATGTTGGCATTTGGACTGTATATCTCAGCTGATGTCTACCTCATTATACAACAATAGCTTTGTGTCACCTGGAGTGCAGATTTGTTACTCAGAGATCCCTGGTGAGAGGGTGAGAGGGTCATGGATATTTATTGGAGAGGGCTTCATTCACAATATTGAATTCACCTATATATGGTGGATTCATGTTATATTTACGTTATGGTAATACAAAGCCTTCCCTTGGAGGCTTTCAACACTGTCAACCTGTATGAAGGAAAAATTTTTGTAGCGTGGTACGATTGGGGCCAAATTTTGGGCCTGGATTTGTCAATTCTTCAAATTTCTGTGTGCAGTATTGAAGTGAAGACAAAGGAAATCTGTCCTATATGGTCTATGTTCAGTACTGGTAATGGGGATATATGACAAACAATACCATCTCTCCCCTTTTAGGAGTGTTTTTGTAATTTGGTGGATGTTTGTTCTTTGCTTTTTAATTGTATATTTTGGATATGAATAAAGAACATCTTTACATAAGGATATGGTGCCGAGTTGTTTCCCAGGTTCCATAGGCCTTGACATATGGTTCTTTGTGAATTTCATAATTAGGTGTGTTGAGATAGATCCTCAGTCAGGTTTATATAGCTTACTTCTTTATAATCTAATACATACTGATGCCTCTCTCCTGTTTCTTTTTTCTTGTATAAGTATTGATATATTGATGAGACAGGGGATCTGGAGGACACTTTTTTGTTGTTGTTGTTTTTCTTAACCTGGAATCTAACGTCTGGCTGACTTACTAGCTAACTAATTTACTAACCCTGAGAGGTGGCTCTGTTCAATTTGTATGTGTTTCCCCCAGAAGAGGGTAGTACTTCCACAAAAAGCCTGGGAAACCTGGCCAGCAGAGTTAACCCTGAACTCTCAGGGAGAGCTACCTCAACAACACACAAAACAACAACCACCTATCAAAAGTTTAACCAACTTGAAAAAAACAATACAACTTGTTAACAAACATAAAAACACTTTACCACCACCTGCTTAAAAGGTTCTGTTGAATCATTTTTGATTATATGACTGTCTTGCATCGCCCAAATATGTAATTGGTTCACTTCAACATTTCAGCATCCAGAGCGGGTGTTACGACCTGAAATCCAGATTTAACTTGACCTACAGAGGACAGTGGCAATAAAATGCAAAGGAGTATTATATGTACATATCAAACACTTCATACATTTAAATATAAGTGTAGCATTCACTGCTCATATTGTAAAACAAGGGTCACATTTACATATAAGGCAGTAAATCTGACATTCACCAAACTTTCACTGCAGGTGAATGTTTCTGGTGCATATGTTTTAAATGACAGTGATTGATTTAATCCCAGTAAATGTATGCCCCTTTTTTGTCTTTTGAAACATTGTGTTTTGCAGAAAACACATGGCAAGAGCTATTCATCATTTGGTTAGAAGTACCAAGAATGGTAGAACAGTGGATACTCCAAACTGCATAATACAACCCCCTGAGGGCTTCATACAATCAAACAATGCATTGGAAGGAGCTGCTGATTAATCTCTTTCATGCAGAATATATTGAGTTTGGGGCAGTGTCTTATTCTTGGCCTAGGCTCATTTTTGATTCCTTTGCTGCATTAAAGTGCTGCTAAACCATGTCTGTAATTAAATTCAACTCACAGTGTCAGCAAAAATAAGTAGAGCAAGTTATACGTGTGTGAATGTTTCATCAATCATTATCTCATATCTTATAAGCCAGTTCCACATGACAGAAAAAAATGGAAAATCCATAAATGAACATGTCAGCAACAGGTTCCACATATGAGGATCTTTATAATCTGATTATGGATCAATTCCTGTACTCAGTGTTTCATACAAACTCATGTGAAATTTATGGATGCGTTGGATGTTAAGTGATCATACAAACAATATTTCTGTAAAACTCTATCTACAGTACACTTAGATGGTAATCTGTGCAGTTGCACTTTATAACTGCTAAATGCAAACCCAATGACCTAATTAAGAAATGGGCAATCCATATAATACCCAAATCTGTTCCAGATGACCAGATTAATATTCATAAGGGTTAGATTTTAATCTATTTATAAAAGTGATCACGGTAACTTAAACTCTTAAAGCGACGCTCAAGGTGATTGTAATAACTAGTCTGGTGATCCACAAATGAAAGGGTGCTGGCCGTTCAGAAGGCTATCCAGAGAACACTCCAACCATGTGATAAGATAACACCACACACCTCTGGCTCATCAAATGACAGGCTATAAGAAGGGCCTCAGCCTCGGTTCTTCCCAGGCCAAGCCCACTGACATGTTTCGATCATCCCTGGGACTTAATCTCAGAGGTCTCTTAGAACCTCTATGACTAGGTCCCAGGGGTGAAATGAATCAGAGAGTGTGGCTTGGGAGGAGCCAAAGCTGAGGCTGTTCTGACAGCCTGTCCCTTGGTGAGCCGGAGGTGTGCTTCATTACTAATTTTGTTTAGTTATGGAATTTGTTTAGTTCAGTTTCGTAATTTGTTAGTTTCGTTGGTTGGTTATCATTAAATTTTGTATCATTTTTGTTAAAATCCATTTTCTTTATCAATTTTCTAATGAATTCCAAATTTTCAGACTGATTAGCATTTGCATTGGTTGAAAAATGATCAACCAATTTGAATTTTAGCAGGCCTTGAAGCCAGCCCCTGCGTCCTTAACAACCATGACTCATCATCCGTCAGCTGGCTTCCCCACTGATAGATGAATGTAAAGAAAAGAATGCTGGCATTTCCCGGCAATAGAAAAATGTTAAAAAAAACGGCGAGGGATCATCCCCAAAATCCATAACAGACCCTTATCTGATCTTGCAGCCCGACAGGTCAAGAAGGGGGGGTGCTAGCAAGCACCTCCCTCCTCAACCATACCAGGCCACGTGCCCTCAACATGGGGAGGTGGGTGCTTTAGGGCAGGGGCCTCTTCTCCCACAACCCTAAAGCACCTTGTCCCCATCGTGGTGTGCGCACGTGCGCAGCGTTTGGTGCCAATCAGCCTATTTAGGTCTGCCATGCACTCTGCTCGGTGCTGCCTCATCATCAGCTCCCCTGTGCCCTTGTTTCCATTGCCTGTACCTGTGTTCCTGATCTCCTGACGACCCTGCTTGCCTCTTGGATATTCCTGGCTTCTGCCTGCACCTGACCTCGGTCTATTTGACTCCGCTTCTGCCTGCTCCTGTTGTACTGTCATTGCCCGCCTGTTGTCAAACCCTGCCTGTGCCCGGATGTGCCTGCTCTGCTCCTGCTCAGCATCTGATTGCCTGTGTTCCAGCCTACTCACCTGCTGCTTGAAGACCATCCTCCTTCCAGCACCTGGATCCTCTTCACCAGGCTCTCATACCACTCCTGTCTATTCTATCAGGGGCCGCGAGTCGGATGCGTAAGGGAGACCACCCTCTGCCCAAGAGGACTCACCGGTCTGGTAAGTGGAAGTCTGACAGTACCCCTACCCATTCACCAAAAAAGTGTCAAAAAGTTATAAAAACACAGAGACAGCTTTTGACAATCCTCTAAAAAATAAAAAAGTGCCCCCTGATGTAGATCCATTGTCAATCACGTCGCCCGCTGCAACTGAAAAAAAATATGCT
Source organism: Lithobates pipiens (assembly GCF_037356315.1). NCBI lineage: Eukaryota > Metazoa > Chordata > Amphibia > Anura > Ranidae > Lithobates > Lithobates pipiens. The sequence continues at coordinate 114,381,625 of NW_027507791.1, forward strand.
CTTATCACAGAGGCCATCTGCCTACTGCAGGCTCTTCTGTTTGATATTTCTTATATAGGTAAGGGGTGGGGCCACCTGGCTATGTCACCTGGTGGCACTGCCCCTTCTGTCATCACAGATCCAGCATGCACCGGTCTGTGACATCAGAAGGATAGGGACAACGGCCTGATCCCCCCAACCGTTGTTGGTGGTTGTGGGGGTCTGTGGACAGGGGACTTACCCCTACCCATTCACCAAAAAAGTGTCAAAAAGTAATAAAAACACAGAGACAGTTTTTGACAAATGCTTTGTTAAAAAAAAAAAAAAAAAAAAAAAAAAACAGCACCCCCGATGTAGGTCCATTATCAATCACGCCACCCACCGCTCTCAAAAAGAAAAAGAAGAAGTGCAGAATTTAAAAGTATTTCACCAGAGGTTTCTTGTAAAAGGTGTGTCCCTACTAGAGATTAGGTCTGTTTTGAGGCATACCCAGGAGCTGCTGACCTGTGTAAGCCTCACAGACACATAACAAACACGTGTACAGATAGAGTGGTACTTCTGTTGAGTTAGAACCGGAAACTATATGTAGCACTACCCCTGCAAGAGCCGTTTAAGTATATTTGTTGCATACTCTGCCTCTCAACCTCAATAACAGTCTCTGCCCCTCTCGGTACACCTGGTAATAGTGTAAGTGCAATGACCAATGAGAAACACACACGTTATGATAAAACACAGAAATTGTCTTTAATATTTCTGTGGAAAGTAACAGTAACAGTATTTATATTAAAGTAATTAACTGGAGAGCAATAACTGAGATTAAGAGCAATATAACTCAATACTATATTCAGGCTGCTTTCAGGGGATTCCAAACCTAGGAATAACCCCAAGAGCAGAGGCACACTTAAATGGCAAATAAATCACAATATGACACTTTATATCCCGATTGGTTACCTCTACCCAAATGTGGCTCTATGAGTCCAGGCAGAAGGAGAGCAGAAGACTGACCCTCTTTATGTCAGGCCTCTCTCTTCTGTCTCCTGACATCAGAGGCCCAACTATAAACACTGTATTCAAATCAACATTCAATGGATTAGCTTCCCAGATAAACTATCCCACACACCCACTGCATATACAGAGCCCTGAGTATGTGTGTGTGGGCCCATATGACACTAGTAGCTTTGGTCCCTTTGAAGAAAGATGAGGCTTTTTATCTTCAGCTTGTCACTCTTGTTGGTGCACTTAAACTCCTGAATAGCAGGGCCAAACAACACCACTGGCCCAGATTATCAAGTAAAGAATGCAGGATCTTCCTTAGCAAGGTGAAAGGGAAATGGAGTCTGTATAAAGTGTCTCTGTATATGAATGGCCTTGTGTCCTGTGGCACTACAGGAGTCAGCAAGGTTGACTAAGAGCAATGATGTCTGTATACAGTGTCCATACAAATCTGTCTGTGTGCAGTGTACTTGTTTCCTGCAAATGGACAAAAGCCCTCTCACCCAATGCTGTGGTCAAGGCCCAAACAAATGTCCTGGAACAGGCAGGCTCTTCTGGTGACCCGACTGGTCATCTAGCACTAGAACGCTTCCCATCGTCGGTGCAGGTACATCTGGATATGCACCTGGGATCCCCCTCTCACAGGCTGGATGTCCCAACTGGCAGTGGATGCCTAAAATCACGCAGTGGACTGAGCTGGGAGGCAGACCCTCTCCTCTAGGTCTAATCTCTTCCTCTTCCTTGTATAGTCTGAGAAAATCTCCTCAGATCAGCAAGATGGAGTCTCTAGTTCCTTTGCCCCAGAGCAGGCTGGAAGCTGTAGTCCTAAAACAGTGCAATCTCAATGTGAAACTTGAGTCCTTAACTGCAATTCCCTGTGTGCATTGCTTCCTGGTGTTAATCACTCTGCTGACAGGACATGATGACACAGCTGGCACTAGCGTGAAACAGAGTATCTTATGATACTGCAGGTAAGATAGCCAGCTACCTATAGGTAATTGTGTTGGAATTTGTAAAACATGCCAATTAACCTATCTAAAGGATGTTACAAGAGAACCACTTCCTGTGACTCTCTGTTCTTTATGCTAGGCTACTTCAGGAGTCTACAGGCTTGCTACAGCACCCAATTATAGTACAATGATTGTGGTATAAATTTTCCAGACAGGACAAGGGCCTTTTTATACTGTATATGAAGTATATCGATATATTTTAATATATAAATGCAAGGTAAATCATTAATAGTCTTCCTATGTGCAATATCTTTGAACTAACATTTTATTCTCTGCTATGTGACTCTCATCATTACTAGGAGGTCTCGACTATTCATTTTTTTTTTTTTTTCTGGTTAGGTTGATTTAATTATTTTCTGCTATGGAAACACACGTACAGGAAGAAAGCTTCTCTTAGTGCAGAAGACTCTTTAACACTGTTTGATTGACAAATCAGGTAGTTAGGTACTTTGCAAAGAGATCTCTCTGCTGGAATTTTCCATAGATTTAATGAGCTAGAGGGGAGTTCTTCACGTTACATTCCACACTGTATTGTCCCTTTACAGGAAACATATACTTTACCCCCACTTCAATACTGGGCTCCTTCACTCTTTCCTGCCCAAGCAAATTTTCAGCTTTCAGAGCTTTCACAATTTGAATGACAATTACGTGGTCATGCAATACTGTACCCAAATTACATATTTATTATTTTTTTCAAGACAGATATAACTTTCTTTTGGTGGTATTTAATCACCACCGGGTTTTTTATTTTTTGATAAACAAACAAAAAAAGGACAACGATTTTTGAAAAAGGACCCCTTTTCTTCGATTCTGGAAAAATTTTCAAATAAGTAATTTTACTTCTTCTTATGTGTGCTGATGAGGCTGCACTAATGGCCACTGATAGTCTGCACTGATGGACACTGATGAGGCTGCATTGATCGACACTGATTAGGCTGCACTGATGAGGCTTAACTGATGGGCACAGATGAAGCTCCACTGATGAGGCGGCACTGATGGCCACTGATAAGCTGCACTGATATACTGCACTGATGAGGCTGCACTAATGAGGCGGCACTGATGACCACTGATGAGGCTGCACTGATGGGCACTGATGAGGCTGCACTAATGGGCACTGATATGCTGCACTGATGAAAACGAATTGGCACTGATGGGGCTGCACTGATAATCAGGGCACTGATGATCACTGCCCTGATTATCAGAGTAAATGTCTGCTGTCACAGAAAAGTCGATTGTGCTGTTACCAGTGTATACATTCAAAACCCAATCCTCCTTGCTTATATAAATATTAACCACTTGACGCCCACCCACAGTACATTTACTGCTGGTAGATGGCAACTGCAGGCTATTTGTGTGAAAAATATTATATCAGTTTAATTTGCGTACAGTGTTACATGACCGAGCAATTTCCAGTTAAAGTAGTTAACCACTTCTATACCGGGCAATAGTAATATGATGTCCTCCGGTCCTTGCCGGTCTTGGGAGCCCCCGGGGGCCCGCCTTACTGTGATCGGGGATGAGGCATGTCCCACAGGACACAGTCCATCCCCGGTGAGGGTAATGAGCCAATAAAAATGGCTCTTTATCATGTGACCGATTCTGCGTCCAGTCACAGCCGGTCACATGTGTTGTGCTTGTAATCACCGCTTGTAAGTGCCCTCAGGGGACACAGCCCACCTCCGATCAGGGGATGGGCTGATCAGGGTAAAGAGCAAATGAAATTGGCTCTTTACCATGTGACCAGCTGTGTTGAATCACAGCCGGTCACAAATGTCAGCCAGTAGACCTCGAAGAAAAATGTGCTGCAGTATAGTGATGTGCCCCAATTGACCCAAAAATAAAGAGGACCTGTCACCAGCCCATCAGATGACCTGTCATTAGCCTGTCAGATGACCTGTCACCAGCCCCGGAGTACCTGTCACCAGCATTAGAGTACCCGTCACCAGCATCACAGTACCTGTCACCAGCCCCAGAGTACCTGTCACCAGCATCAGAGTACCTATCACCAGCGCATAAGAGTACCCGAGCACCTGTAAACAGCCCATGCCTCATAGAATATACATTGGGGTGTTTGCTTTTCAAAATGGGGTAATTTTGTGGGTTTTTCCATTGTCCTGGTGCTCCAGGGCCTTAAAAAGTGTGATAGGTTGTCAGGAAACAAAATGTGTAATTTATGCTCCTAGAACACCTGATGGTGCTCCCTGCATGTTGGGCCTCTGTATGAGGCTAGGCTGTGTAAAAGTCTCACACATGTGGTATCGCCATACTCCGGCAGAGTAGCAGAATATCTTTTGGGGTGTTATTTTTGCTATGTACATGCCATGTGTTAAAAAAATCTTATAAATTGACAACTTTGTGTAAATAAAAGTTTTCATATTATTTTCACGTTTTCCAGAACTCAACTCAATTGATCACCTGGTCTTTTTTCTGCAATCACTCGGCTATGCTTCTGTTTGTATACAAAAATTACACAGAAAAAAAATATACCAAAAACAACCCTTATCCATGAAAACACTTAACAATACAGTAATGCATCTCTACTCCAAGGGTACTTACACACGGGGCTGATGTATGCTGATATCTTAACATTAATCTTCCAGGTCAACATTTCAGGTGTTTATTTTGCACATATTTGTGCATACATGCATACAGAAGCAAAATAAATTCTAACCTCAAATTAACATTTTTTGTGCATTCTTTTTTTACTCATCTGTGTGCACAGACACAGAATTAGATCAGTAAACAAAAACCAAAAAAACAACAAAACGCCTGTATGCTTGAAAATGCTATGTATTTTAGTAGCAGTGTGCAAGTGGCCTAAAAGGATAGGGACACTGTACGTTTAAGATTGTAAGCTCCAACAAGCAGGACCTTTGATTCCTTGTGTATAGAATCGTGTTGTAACTGTACTGTCTGCTATTTTCTAAAACTCTATATAAATCCTATATAATAAAAATAATAATAATACTGTAAAAACAATATTATACTGCTCAAAGACTGTGGTGAACAATTATTCAGAAAACTCTAATGAGACCCAGGTCTCATCAATAGATTAAACATAGCATATCGGCGCATGTGCGAGAGCTCCATAATGGCTGCTTAACCCGGGAGCTCCACATCACCCAGGTCCTATGGCGCACACAGCAAGCCCCACAACCCTCCAGGACAGCCTTGAATGGCCCATCCAGCACTGGGAGACCTCCGAACACCCCCCTGTATGCCCGAGTCAGCTGCCAGATGAGATCTCGGGCCACAGTTCGATCAAGCTCAGAGGGACCCACTACCCAGCCACATGTGACCTGTGAGGAAAGGACACTGGACCAGAGGCAAGTGATTCTCCCAGCCACCTTCACATACTCCCAGGTGGCTCAGGGCAACCCACATCCCCCCGGCTCCCTCTCCAGCCTCCAATGAGTCCTTGCTGGGCCGTGCCATGAAAGAATACAATCTGTCCCCTGTTGGGCCTGCACATATCCACATGCATACTACACCCTCCCCAGGCATGCTGGCCCAGGACCCGGCCTCACCACCGGTGGATTTATTCCTCAAATGATCAGACCTCCTAGAGAGGGGACTTGCCAATACAGTGGACAAAATTACACAGGACTTCGAATCTGATTTTATCAACCTGGGGTCCAGTATGGAAGCCATAGAACATAAATTGGACATCAGGGTTTCTAAAACCAATCACAATGCAGCACACATTCAGGTCCTCCAAGATCAACTTGACACTGCCCTCTCCAGGATTGCTGACCTTGAGAATAGGTGCAGTAGGTATAACTTCAGAATCCGGGGCCTTCCCGTAACTGTACCCGAAATCTCCCCTGCAGTACAAAGCCTTATTAAGGACATTATACCTAACCCACCCCCTCACCGCCTGGAGTTGGACAGAGCTCACAGGGCCCTATTGCCCCACAGGAAAGACGGATCCCCGAGAGATGTCATTGTGACACTTCTACGCAATAAAGGAGGAAGTTATGCAACAAAAACAAAACAAAAAGGCATCAAGCCCAAAGTGCTGTGCCAAGGTCACCAAATACAATTTTTGCAGACCTTTCTCCCTCAACCACCCAGAAGCAGAGATCCCTAAAACCACTCCTTATGGCCCTCACTCACCAAGACATCAAGTACTGCTGGGTCTTCCCATTTGCCGTGAAATTTTTAATCCAGGGAAAGGCACATTTCTTTTTCTAACCTACTGGACGGTGAGAAGCTACCCCTGCACCTTAAACTAATTTCCCAGGAAGCACTCGTGGACTTTGCCCACGCTTCTGTGGGCTCCTCCAAGCATCCACCTTCAGCAAGCCCGGTATCCCCTCTCTGGGACAAAGGGAGAATCAAGAAATCTAAGGATGGCAGACCACCTTAAGACAGCGGGACAGGACATTCAATACCCTGCCTACAAACGGGCATCCATTTTTCCAGGACTGTAGTCCCCTCAGTTGAAGGAGCGTTACGCCCCTAATCCAAGTTGCCATATTTGACGGCCCCCTTCTGTTAATCTCTAAGTTCCTATCCCACCAGAGGACAATAGCATCCTTAAGAAAGTGATGAGGAGAATCCCCACATTGCTATACAAAAGTGACCTGAAGGCATTCTCAGCCCCGATGCTTTAGTTTGTTTTGCAGGTGTTTCACAATTGAAAGCCATGAGTCACTATGCTCCTGACCTCCCCGAGAGTTGCCTCAGGGATCCCTGGAAACTGGGGCCCTCTCTGTTGTGGGGATTGAGTGACCACCATGCCGAGATCTATCCTGGCTCTTCCCCGGAGATTATCTTTTCCCTCTAACCCACGCTGTGGAAGCGTCTCGGGAGAAAACCCTAGAGATACTGTATCTCTCCAGACACACCTTACACTTTACTAGATTTATTGCATCTGGTTCATTATATACAGCTTTCTATGCCAGTTAGTAGTAAGATGTATTCTGCTGTATTTCTTTAAGGTTAAAGTTCCATTTTGAAGCAGGGTGACCCAATGTGCCTCCACCTAACCCACAGAAACAGTTTTTCTGTTCCTGCGAGATGGGTCATCTGCCCCCCCTCCAAGGGCAGCAGACACGTAATGGCAGGAGTCTGGCAGGTATGTACCATGGCAGACCCGCTTGGTCTTCCTAGAAGATGCATTTTATTGTTCTGTTTACCCTCTCCTCCCCATTTCTTTCTAACTCTCTTTCGCTCTCAAACCAATCAACAGGACAGACAGTATTCCAGAGCCCAGTTTTGGACCGGAATTCATCCTACACTCAACCTTATCCCCCAATGGAGAAGTCAGCAAAGGTTAAGTTCTTCTTCTCCGGGTTTTTTTCTGCTTCCACTAAACGCTTATGCCCCCAAACTCCCTTTGAAAGTTTATGTGTGCATGGACGCGTAGGGGTTGATTTACTAAGGCTGGAGAGTGCAAAATCTGTTGCAGCTGTGCATAGAAACCATTTAGCTTCCAGGTTTCATTGTCAAAGCTTAATTGAACAAGTTAACATCCCTGGTGGTATGGTTAGTTCTGGTTTTAGTTGCTGAAAGCGGTACAATTATTTTGCATGGAAATTTGGCGTTTTATATTGTAGTCCTGTAATTCTTAGGAATAACTCTCTTAAATCTGTTCAAACCAGAGTCTAGCAGACATCAGGGTATGATAAAGTTTATAATATAATAAATAATAATAAAAATTATTCAAATAATGTAATCAAATCCAAAAACACTGAAATTTGCTCATTTGCAGAATTGTCGCTGTCATTAGATTTAGTGTTTGATGACAAATTTCCCCACAAATCGCTATCGCTCAATTCTGCAAGTGATTATAATTTATTATAGCTGTTTTCTAGTTGGTCTAAAATCACTTTGGACAATCTCCAAATTCCAGGCAGAAAAAACAGTATTTATAATATAAAAGTGCATGCAGGGCACTGCACAGACCACTAGGGACAAAGGGGGTGTGTAATGTTTTTATACAGTACTGTAATCTTTTAGATTTGTGTATGTTTTGTGTGTTTTTACTTTTTTGAATTTGGCGCCGATCTCCGCTCCCGTGCGCCATAACGTTGCAGGGAACGGAGATCGGCGGCATTCGGCACTGTGAATCGAGCGGAGGACAGCTTGCACACACAGTGGGGGGACATTGCTGGATCCAGGGGACAAGGTAAGTAACTTCTCCCTGTGTCCTCCCTGTATCCAGCGATGCGATCCCGAGTCTGGCTCCGGGTTACCGCTTATGGTGCTGAAATCCCAACCCGAGCCAGACTCATGATTACCGCTAGGGAGGTTAAAGTTAGAAGCGTATAGGCTACAATGCACAGCTGCATCAGATTTTGCACTCTCCAGTTTTAGTAAATCAACCCCATAGGCTAATATGGAGGGGCTGCAAAAACTTCCTCTGTGCAAGAGCCTTAAAGCTCTTATATGCTACTACTGGTAACTGTCAGGGTCCGTTCACAACATTGTAGTTAACCTATGTTGTGTGAGTGGCAGAGCAAAAAATGCATGTGCTGCCCTAACAACATATTGCTCATATTGCTCATTGCATGTATATTGCATTTCGCATTTTTAAAGGAGGGAAGCAAAGAATAGCAAACAATATAAAGAACCTATAATAGTATAACCATTGCATGGTCTAAGACAGGGGTGCCCAACCGCTGCGTCCTCCAATGTGACCCGCCACGTCTTGCTCAGAGATGGCGGGTCGTCAAGGCCAGATCGCATGTTCCCACCCCGCCATCTCCGAGCATCAGCGCAAACAACGGAACCGCCGCTAGAGGAAGCAGAGCTGATGCTTCCTATATAGCGCTATCTCCTTCACAGGCGGAGTGATACCAAATATACTCTGCCTGTGACAGGAAGCATCGGCTCTGCTCTCTACTGCAGCCACATGCTTCCTGCAATCTTAGACAGCAGCCAGCAGTGCCAGAGCCATCAATGCCAGTACTAGTCACCAGCACCAGCCAGCAGTACCAGCCAGCAGTACCAGTCACCAGTACCCACAGCAGTACCAGCCAGCAGTACCGGTACCCACCAGTAGTACCACTACCCGCCAGCAGTATCAGTACCAGCCAGCAGTACCCGCCAGCAGTATCAGTACCCACCAGCACTACCAGTACACACAAGCAGTGCCAGTACCTGCCAGCAGTACCAGTACTCACCAGCAGTACCCACCAGCAGTACCAGCCAGCAGTAACAGTAGCCACCAGCAGTACCAGTACCAGCCAGCAGTACCAATACTCACCAGCAGTACCAGCCAGCAGTACCAGTACCCACCAGCAGTACCAGTACCCAGCAGCAGTTTCAGTACCCAACAGCAATACCAGTACCAGCCAGCAGTACCAGTACCCACCAGCACCTGCCAGCTGTATTAGCCAGCAGTACCAGTACCAGCATGCAGTACCAGTACCAGCCAGCAGTACCAGTACCAGCCAGCAGTACCAGTACCGCCAGCAGTACCAGCCAGCGGTATCTGCCAGCAGTACCAGCAAACAGTACCCAACAGCCGTACCAGCCCTGGAGGACAGCCAGCAGCAGCTATCAGCTGCAGGAATCCTGAGGAAGAAGTGAAGATCAAGGTCAGTTGAGATGCAGGTAAACTGCTGTGCATCAGTGTGAAAGCAGCCTTAGGCCCCTTTCTCGAGATTGGTCCCAATTTTTCAGGCCGGACTGCTGCTGCTTAAAAAAACAGAAGGGGATCTGTACCCTTCTGTCTGGGCAGATGGGGGACAGCAGCAACCAGCTGCAGGAATCCTGAGGAAGAAGTGAAGATCAAGGTCAGTTGAGATGCAGGTAAACTGCTGTGCATCAGTGTGAAAGCAGCCTTAGGCCCCTTTCTCGAGATTGGTCCCAATTTTTCAGGCCGGACTGCTGCTGCTTAAAAAAACAGAAGGGGATCTGTACCCTTCTGTCTGGGCAGATCGGAGGGCCCTTACAGTAGAGTGGGCTGCATCTGTGTCTGCTCTATATATACAGAGTGGACACAGACCTGCCATCTGCCCGCTACGCTCATTGTGGCCTGCGACTGGTTACCAAGACGCTAAAGGGGCCCTCACTCCTCAAAAGGTTGGGCACCCCTGGTCTAAGATATAAAGTATAAAAATTGAATGTAACCCCAGGGCAGAACAAAAGTATTTCCATGCCCTCACAGATAGATTTGCATTATACATCCTTACTTCCTTCTTTTTATTCCACCAGTATTGTTCCTGCATGTTGAGTGTAGACAGGTAGGCTTGGTGTGCATTTAATGGACTTGGGCTTAGCACATGACAAGGAGAAACTGCAAACCTGCCACAAAAGCAGCTCTGCAATAAGGATTTATCCACTAACAGTGACAGCTAGCTGACCTTTGTTTAACCGCTTCAGCCCTGGAAGATTTTACCCCCTTCCTGACCAGGGCACTTTTTGTGATTCAGTACTGTGTCGCTTGACAATTGTGCGGTCGTGCAACAAGGCTCCCAAACAAAATTGACGTCCTTTTTTCCCACAAATAGAGCTTTCTTTTGGTGGTATTTGATCACCCCTGAGATTTTTATTTTTTGCGCTATAAACAAAAAAAGCGACAATTTTGAAAAAAATGCATTATTTTTTACATTTTGCTATAATAAATATACCCAAAAAATATATATAAAAAAGTTTTTCTCAGTTTAGGACGATACATATTCTTCTACATATTTTTGGTAAAAAAAAATCACAATAAGTGTTTATTGATTGGTTTGTGCAAAAGTTATAGCGTTTTCAATATAAGGGATCGTTTTATCGCATTTTTATTAATAATTTTTTTTACTAGTAATGGTGGCGATCTGCGATTTTTATGATGACTGCGACATTATGGCGGACACGTCGGACATTTTTGACACATTTTTGGGACCATTGTCATTTATACAGCAATCAATGCTATACAAATGCACTGATTCCTGTGTAAATGACACTGGCAGTGAAGGAGTTAGCTACTAGGGGGCAGGGTAAGGGTTAAATGTGCCCTGGGGCATGTTTCTAACTGTGGGGGGTGTGGCTACATGTGGCACGTCACTGATCTCTGCTCCCAATCACAGGGAGCAGAGATCAGTGATACTGTCACTAGGCAGAACTCCCCATGAGACGATCGTGGGTATCTCCACGGCAACTGAATCCATGAGACCCGCTACCCTACTCACGGAGGCCCTTGTAGTGCGCACGTGATGGTATGGTGGCAAATTTAAAGGGACGTACCTGTATGCCCATTTGCTTGTCGGTGCCAATCTGCCGATGTACATCATCGTGCGCTGGTCGAGAACCAATTAATATTTCCATCTCCTGGCCATTTAGTCATCTTCATTACATGCAGGTTGATGGGATTAGTATTTTACAAAAGAAACATATGTAACAGGTATTTTGTCAGCAAGACATACAGGACACCCATAGATTATATGTTATATGTAAGACTATTTGTTAAGAAATTTCTCCTTATGGCCACAAGATGGTGAATGGGAGAGGCTGACCTTTCCTTTCCGAACATGGAGAGTCACATGACACTGGAAAAAAAAGTTTCAGGAAGTGTGTGAAGGGAGGTACCAGCCTGGAGACTGAGTGGTGAGGAGAATGTGATAAGGGAGAGAGGTCTGAGGAGGGTGAGTGAGATATAGAGGAGAGAAGAAGGGAAGCTGAAGTGGCTGACAGAAGGACAGAGATACCAAGCCTCAAAAAGCCCCTTTTGCTGTGTGAGAGTCTACACCCAACAGAGGGGACAGAGGACATGAGTGGTGAGGTGACAGGACTGTGTGGTGAAACTCCACCTAAAAGACAAATGATTTTCCTGAGATGACCAGGAGATCGCTGCCATGAGACTGAGGGGAGCCAGGAATGATATGTTCCGCCACTGTTCATCCTAGGGACCCTACCAGTGACCCAAGGCCACCCAGCCCAGCAGAGATGACCCATACTGCTTCAAGGATTGCAACATCTGTCCAGGTCGGCCGCTGTCTGGTATCCTTCTCAGTTTCATTACCAGTCGCCTTGATCAGCCATCAGGAGGTGATCCGGTGCCATACTACATTGCTAGGAGCAACAGGAGCCTGATCCAGCATCTGGGAATTCTGTTGTGTCATTGCACAGAGGATTGGTGAGCTGGTGCAAACCCAACATCCTGTCACGGTATGCTTTGGAGCTGCCATCTTTAGCAGTTTCTCCTTTAAATCTCTACCTAATGGAATATTCTAGATGATTACTGCTCCACGCAAGCATGTTTAAACCTACTCTTAAAACAAGGGCCCCGCCGTTTGCTAGCAGAAGACACTAGTATTCTTCACCTCAGGTCTTGCAACACTACGGAACTGTGTTTGCTGCACCCGTTTAACCCATTTTTTTTGTTATTGATCTCCTAGTGGTGTTCAGGGCCCAGAAGTATCTGAGAAGTTGACAAACCTTCTCTCCTCCCTCTCAGCACCTGTGTTATGGGCATATAGATTACTGTCTTTTCTATACCTGTAATTGCTAAATATTGAAGATTGTCATTTCTATTGTATTGATTCTCTGCAGCAAGTTTTACCAGTGCTATAAGTTTCCATATGCTTTAAACTGTGATAATATATTCAACTTGTTTATCACGACCAGGTGTGTGTCTCTTTTTGGTGATAATGCACAGCCAGTATAATGGTATTTTCCAAATGTGTCTTTAAATGTGTTTGCAGTAATTTTATTTAACTAGGTGTGGCAGAGGGGCTAATGTAATTTTTGGAGTTGAGGCGGAGATCACAGAACTCAAATTCACCAAGCGGCTCAATCAGGGGTGGCACTATATATAGGATTATTTTTGCTGCCTGATTAGCTGATGCGAAGTGACAAGAACACTACATTGCTGGCATTTTCAATACTTCCTGAAAACATACCTAAAAAATTAAATGTAATTTACTTTGCTTTAAAAACAGTGCAATTTACTTTGCAAAGTGATTTTGTGCGTTAATAATGTTCATATTTATGAAATCCTCTAGGAGCGAGTTTTTGCACCCCACACTACAGTACACAGATAAAGAGCAGGCACCATAGAAACAAATTACCATTTAGGAACATTGTTAAAATGCAGAGCGGCAAACTCATCAATTAGCAGGAGTAACAGGAATAAATTGATATTCGTCTACAAAGGGGGTGGGGTATGACTGATCATTTTTTAACAGCAAGTCGAAGACAATGCAATAATCAGCCATAGCATCTAGCCAACTTTAAGAGATGTATATAGCAATGTAGGTGAACAAAAGCAAACATTTGGTGTATCATTTACTGCCAAATTTATAGGTAGCTAATTACATTAGTAATATACGTAAATTTAGCTTTAAGCATCCTGTAAAGAATTATGGCAAAGTGACAGATACCGTGGTCATTTTGTAAGATGGTGAGGGCAATTAGTCTCTTTCACGACGTGGCTTGTGACATTTCTTTGATTTTTGTACAGAGAGGTTGTGAGGAAGTTAATTGCGGAAGGGATTAAGAGTTCAAGAATAGCAGTAGGTGATCAATAACTAGACCAATAAATAAATCTGCCAATAGATAATTTTGCCAAATTGATGTTGTTTTTTCACCCCCACTCTCCTTATTATCCAGCACACACAATAAATTTAAAGTACTACATATCTACATTGCTTGCTGTTAACTAATGAGAATTTAATTAAAGTGTTACTGAACTCAGGACCCTGCATTCACTATATCTGGCCTCCCACAGTACACAGGATCATTGAAATGACATTGCTTTAGTAAATATATACTGCTAAATGCATTTTTTCATCAGCCGTTAGAGCAGTCTTATGACTTCTATCAGTGTTTAGGTAAAGCTTGTAGGAGGAGTTTTTATTTTACTCTGACTGTCCTATGAGGCTGCAGGACCCCTGACCCTCTGTCTGGACAGTGCTGATTGGCCCTGTGCTGATCACATCCACTTTTTTCCAAAAACAAAAACCTCTCTAGCAATACACACCAAACTGAGCCTGTGAAGCTTGTCCCCAAGGCTCTGTTCTATCAGGAGATGGACTGGGGACAGTGGAAGAAGGGGAGGACCAGATAAGACAGGATCAAACAGCCTTTTTACACAATGCAGAGGAGTAATCCCTTAAGTTCCACAGAGAGTATAACGAGCATGCTTTAATGCATATACAGACTGATTTTACTATTCTGGGTTTAGTACCACTTTAATAGTGATTACTAAATCCTAGGATTTAATATCAGCAGAAGGGAAACTTTGGTTTCTTTTTAGTGTATGTGATTCTGCCTGCCTGCACCACCCTGCATCAGTAAATGTACTGTGGTCCCGGGCGGCAAGTGGTTAAGCGCTAATTTTGTAAGTTTATGTCAGGGCAGAATAAAAACATGCACACTTCAAAAGTTTTAGCCTTTTTTTTAGACCCTGCAAGTACAGATAAAGCCTGTTAATCTGCTAGAAATGCATTTCCTAAATGAGTTCCTACATCATGCAGTGTGCTGATAATACGTGACCACACTGCATTTTTGTGAACTGAGTGATGTCAGCTCCGGTGTGTTTTGCTAAACTACTCAAACCTTACCCTATTCTTCACAATTATAAGGTCAAAATGCATGCCAAAGTTCTCTTGTTGACTGACAATACAGGGGACTTTGTTATTGGCTACTGCTCTAAAAGTGTAAGCAATCTATAGGCAGGGGTTAGTACCCCTTATAGAGAGGTCCCTTCCCTAGGTGAGTGGAGTTAGTCTGCCCTATATAAGCTGAAGCAGGAAGAGCCTGGGGCATGGCCCAGATAGCAAGTAATTGTGCTGCAAGTTTGAAAATGATTTGCTAAGCTATTGCTAGACATGCCAGGCTTCACAAGTTCATTGCACAATTGCAGCAAGTCTGCATTGCATGACTCCAGATCAACTGGACGTTGCAAACATGGTAGGAGACAAATCTTGCCATGAATAGACCAAACACAATAGAGAAACCACTAGTGGGGGAACCCTCTGCTCATCTCTCTGCTTTATAGAGAGTCCCGGAGCAGAAGGAGAGAAAAGGATTGGCGTAGGGACGGCATGACAGGTGGGGACAGCACAGTCATGCTTTTCGGAGAAAAAAGTTGTCCCCTTTAAGAAAGGGGGAGTGGCTGAAGCAGGGGAGGTGCTCAAGTTAGGAAGCTATTAGGAAGGAAGGAGAGTGACATCATTAGTGAGCGGCGGAGGAGAAGATTCCCACCCACCCTCCCGAGTATGGTTCATTATAATAGGGGCAGTAAGGACAGCTCGTGCAGTGGTTGGGGCTTTGGAGGAGGAGAATATGGATGTTATATGCATATATAACATGGTTGGTACCCATCTGTGGTATGGGGTTAACATGGTTGGTACCCATCTGTGGGATGGGGGTTAACATGGTTGGTACCCATCTGTGGGATGGGGGTTAACATGGTTGGTACCCATCTGTGGGATGGGGGTTAACATGGTTGGTACCCATCTGTGGGATGGGGGTTAACATGGTTGGTACCCATCTGTGGGATGGGGGTTAACATGGTTGGTACCCATCTGTGGGATGGGGTTAACATGGGTGGTACCCATCTGTGGATGGGGGTTATCAGGTACCTTCCGGTTAACGAGGGGTTAACCAGGAAGGGGTAAAAGGTAGGTCACTGCGAAAGTTGAGTACCGTCTCCAGGTCCGGGGGCTTGCGACCGGAGGCCTAAAGTTAAAGGAAGTTTGGCGCAGTGACCAGTGGTGGGTGTTTCCCTCAAAGACCCTAAAAGTATATAAAGTTGGTTAAGAGTTATTTAAAATGTTATTTATTTAATTGTTAATAAAAGGCCGTCAAGGCCATTTACTCCAAAATCTCGTCATGTCATTTGTGGGGGGATTTGGAGGGGTTAAATATTGTGTTTAACGGGTGGCTGAAGTGACTGTGGGTTAGGTCCTTCACATGTCATGACAGGGATAAAATTCATGTGACCTGAGACCTCTGTAGAGTGAGGTGAGCCTGGTATAGATGGTGACAAAAGTATCCACCGTTACCTATTTCCCATGAAAGGGATCTCTCTGTATACAGCACAATGCATTGGTCTCTCTGTATACAGCACCATGGATGAATCTACCTGTATACAGTACTCTGGATCTCTTTACAACACAGTACAGTGCAGCCATCTCTCTATATACAATGCATGTCTCTCTATATACACCCCCTATAGCTGGTGCTATTCTGCATTGTTACTGTATTGCTGGGATTTGTCGTTTTTTTCCCACTTCTCTTTAAATACACACATTTTCTGCTAAATCTCAGAATATAAACAAGGAAAAATAAAACATTCCAAATTGTGGTGCAACAATGGGATATTAGGGTTACTCAATATTTGATTTCTACCTCCCTTGAAAATAGAGCCGCAGTGACCCCTGTCGTGGGATAACTTGCAGAACATAACTGAACCGGAACTTGCATAATTTTTGCAAAGAAAGTTCATCCGGAATCATGCAATGTGGACTTGCTGCTGCACAAATACTTGCTATCTGGGATTGTATAATAGAAATGTATAATTTTTGCATGATAAATGAATTATTTTATGCAATGACACAAGGCTTATCATTATATGTGATTGTTGGAGTGAATGTATTTCACATGTGTACAGTAAGGGATTAGGTTAATAGCAGTGGGTTCACTATCACCAGATTGTGGGATTATAGATTTGCGCTGCTTGCTTCTTTTTTCTTGCCAAATACGGAGACTTGCGGGGCTTTTGCTGTTGACTTGCGGGGCTGTTGCTGTGGACTTGTGGGGCTGTTGTTGTAGACTTGCTTGGCTGTTGCTGGGGACTTGCGGGGCTGTTGCTGTAGACTTGCAGGGTTCTTGCTGTAGACTTGTAGGACTCTTGTTGTAAACTCACCACTGCAACTTCGCTCTTGCTAGAGACTTTCCACGCAAATTTGCTACAAATTGGAAATGTGTCAACTAGAACTTGTGTTTCAAGTGCTCTGCAAGTGTGACACTTGCCAGGGAAGATGTGCAGCAAGTTGACAAGACTTACAATTCAATACTGCCAGAAATGTGTGACAAGTTATCATTGCTATCTGCGAGGGTAATTGAAAAGAGCTACCCTAGTATACCAAGATGTAGGCCTGTGACCTGAGGAGGCAGACCCTTTGGGATACACTTTTGTGGGTAAACCACAATGTTAATGTTGGAACTGCATTGTAGTGAATTTCTAATATTGGGTCTGAAGTGCTGAAAATGGAGGTCAACTTTAACCACTTCAGGACCGCCGTATTGCCAATGTACGTCAACACAATGGCACAGGCAGGCACAATCACGTAGATGTACGTGATTGCCTTCCAGCGGGTGGGGGGTCCGATCGGACCCCCTCCCGCTGGTTACGGCGGTCCGGTTCGCTCCAGGAGCGCTCCGTGATGAGGGGATGGCCGTTGGTTTTCGGCCACCCCCTCTGGATCGCTCCTGGCCAATGAGAAGCTTCCTCCCACTGTGTATTGTTTACACAGGAAGGAGGAAGTGATGTCATTCTCCTCGGGGCGGTCTTTTTGACCGGACTACGAGGAGAAGACTAATAGTAAGTGTGCACCAACACTACACTGACATGTAGGTACACACAGGCACACAAACCCCCCCCCCCCCGATCCCCCCCCCCGATCCCCCCCCCGATCGCCCCCCGATCCCCCCCGCCCCCCGATCCCCCCCGCCCCCCCTCCCCCCCCAGTCACAGTGTCACTGATTGCATTGATCATTTCTTTACTGATCAATGCATTCAGTGTCAGTTGTGACAGTAAAAACTGTCAGGACAGTTAGTGTTAGGTCCAGGGTAGCCCCCTATCACCCCCCAATAAAGATTTAACCCCCTGATTGCCCCTAGAGTTAACCCTTTCACCCCCTTTTGCCAGTGTCACTAAGCGATCATTTTTCTGATCGCTGCATGTGTCGCTAGGTAGCTAGTTATTTTTTTAGGTTCACCGCCAGGTTTTTATATCGCTAGGTACCCCGATATACTACCCAATAATGGTTTTAACCCCCTGATTGCCGCTAGTTAACCCTTTCACCCCCTTTTGCCAGTGTCACTAAGCGATCGTTTTTCTGATCGCTGCATTAGTGTCGCTACAGTCGCTAGGTAGCTAGTTATTTTTTTAGGTTCACCGCCAGGTTTTTATAGCGCTAGGTACCCCGATATACTACCCAATAATGGTTTTAACCCCCTGATTGCCGCTAGTTAACCCTTTCACCCCCTTTTGCCAGTGTCACTAAGCGATCATTTTTCTGATCGCTGCATGTGTCGCTAGGTAGCTAGTTATTTTTTTAGGTTCACCGCCAGGTTTTTATATCGCTAGGTACCCCGATATACTACCCAATAATGGTTTTAACCCCCGATTGCCGCTAGTTAACCCTTTCACCCCCTTTTGCCAGTGTCACTAAGTGATCGTTTTTCTGATCGCTGCATTAGTGTCGCTACAGTCGCTAGGTAGCTAGTTATTTTTTTAGGTTCACCACCAGGTTTTTATAGCGCTAGGTACCCCGATATACTACCCAATAATGGTTTAACCCCCTGATTTCCGCTAGTTAACCCTTTCACCCCCTTTTGCCAGTGTCACTAAGCGATAATTTTTCTGAACGCTGCATCAGTGTCGCTAGTGTCGCTAGGTAGCTAGTTATTTTTTTAGGTTCACCGCCAGGTTTTTATAGCGCTAGGTACCCCGATATACTACCCAATAATGGTTTTAACCCCCTGATTGCTGCCAGTTAACCCTTTCACCCCCTTTCACCAGCGATCACAGTATAAGTGTCACTGGTGACGCTGGTTAGCCAGTTAGTTATTTAGGTTCCCCGTCAGGTTTTTATATAGCGCCAGGGACCCCCATATACTACCTAATAAAAATTTGAACCCCCTGATTGCCCCTAGTTAACCCTTTCACCACTGATCACCATATAAGTGTTACGGGTGACTCTGGTTAGTTTGTTTTTTATAGCATCAGGGCACCCACCATTTATTACCCAATAAAGGTTTAACCCCCTGATCACCCGGCGGGTGATATCAATTAGGTTTTAGGGTTAGGGTCTGCGTCGCCCCAGGCAGCGCTAGGTTAGTGCCAGTACCGCTAACACCCACACGCAAAGCATACACCTCCCGTAGTGGTATAGAATCTGAACAGATCAATATCTGATCTGATCAGATCTATACTAGCGTCCCCAGCAGTTTAGGGTTCCAAAAAAACGCATTGTTAGCGGGATCAGCCCAAATACCTGCTAGCACCTGCGTTTTGCCCCTCTGCCCAGCCCACCCAAGTGCAGTATCGATCGATCACTGTCACTTACAAAACACTAAACACATAACTGCAGCGATCGCAGAGTCAGGCCTGATCCCTGCCATCGCTAACAGGTTTTTTGGTAGCATTTTATATTCAAATCCGGAAGGCAGTGCTTGGTTTTCGGGGTCCCGTACGTGGCTAGGCTCCCAAAAAGTCCCCCACATGTGGTATCCCCGTACTCGGGAGAAGCAGCAGAATTTATTTTGGGGTGTAATTTGACTTCTGCCCATAGCATGTGTGAGCAATATATCATTTAGTGACAACTTTGTGCAAAAAAAAAAAAAGTTTGTAATATTCCCGCAACTTGTGGCAAAATATAAAATATTCCATGGACTCAACATGCCTCTCAGTAAATAGCTTGGGGTGTCTACTTTCCAAAATGGGGTCATTTGGGGGGGTTTTGTGCTATTTTGGCATTTTATGGCCTTCGAAACTGTGATAGGTAGTGAGGAGTTAAATCAAAAATTTGCACCCTTAGAAATCCTGAAGGTGGTGATTGGTTTTCGGGGTGCCGTGCGCGACTAGACTCCCAAAAAGTTCCACACATGTGGTATCCCCGTACTCAGGAGAAGCAGCAGAATGTATTTTGGGGTGTCATTTCACATATGCCCATAGCATGTGTGAGCAATATATCATTTAGTGACAACTTGGTGCAAAAAAAAAAAGTTTGTAATATTCCCGCAACTTGTGGCAAAATATAAAATATTCCATGGACTCAACATGCCTCTCAGTAAATAGCTTGGGGTGTCTACTTTCCAAAATGGGGTCATTTTGGGGGGTTTTGTGCTATTTTGGCATTTTATGGCCTTCGAAACTGTGATAGGTAGTGAGGCGTTAAATCAAAAATTTGCACCCTTAGAAATCCTGAAGGTGGTGATTGGTTTTCGGGGTGCCGTGCACGACTAGACTCCCAAAAAGTCCCACACATGTGGTATCCCCATACTCGGGAGAAGTAGCGGAATATATTTTGGGGTGCAATTCCACATATAACCATGGCATGTGTGAGCAATATATCATTTAGTGACAACTTTTTGTAAAAAATTTTTTTTTTTTTTTTTTTGTCATTATTCAATCCCTTAGGACAAAAAAAATACATATTCAATGGGCTCAACATACCCATCAGCAATTTCCTTGGGGTGTCTACTTTCCAAAATGGGGTCATTTGGGGGGGATTTGTACTGCCCTGCCATTTTAGCACCTCAAGAAATGAGATCAGCAGTCATAAATTAAAAGCTGTGTAAATTCCAGAAAATGTACTCTAGTTTGTAGACGCTATAACTTTTGCGCAAACCAAAAAATATACGCTTATTGACATTTTTTTTACTAAAGACATGTGGCTGAATAAATGTTGCCCTCAATGTATGACTAAAATTTAGTTTATTCGATTTTTCTTATAACAAAAAGAAGAAAATATATTTTTTTTTCAAAATTTTCGCTCTTTTTCCATTTATATCGCAAAAAAAAAAATCGCAGAGGCAATCAAATACCATCAAAAGAAAGCTCTATTTGTGGGAAGAAAGGGACGCAAATTTCGTTTGGGTGCAATATTGCATGACCGCGCAATTACCAGTTAAAGCAGCGCAGTGCGAAATTGCAAAAAGACCTCTGGTCCTTAAGGTGTTTATTGGTCCGGAGCTGAAGTGGTTAAATGAACTGTAAATATGCTTCTGCCACTGTAAAGAAATCCCTAAATAGCTGAAGATATGAACATTACTTATTTCTGGAAGTGGGCCTCAGGCCACGGGATTGATCTAAGAGGAAGCAGTTTCTACCTTGTGTGCATACCCTAATCCATTTATGTTGCAGGACAGTAGTAGGTGCCCTTAGCCAGCTTGGCCATTGCTAGCAGCTAATCCACTCTATTTACAAACTGGATTTGTAAGTGGCCTAAAGAAGTGATCCAACAGGATTTTAACCAGTATTACATTATTATACATTATGTATTGTGCTGGATGATCCCATCCCAAGTCCACTCATCCCTTTTGTATTTTGCATAGCATGAAAAATTTCCCTTCACTTAGTGTCCCAATGACAATGATTTTACCAGACAGGAAGTGAGCAAAATTTGCAAAATCTGCAGCATGGGCACAGACAAATAAAAAGTAATAGAGGGGTTTGGATCTAAATGAAGGACAGTTGTGAGTCATAAAGTTATGCTGTCTATAAATAAGTCAAAATGGTTTATGAATTAAAACACACAGGAATGTCTGAATGATGTATCTGTTTAGTTACGTGAAAATTCTTTCCAGTATGTAGGAAAGTTGTTTAAGAACCGCAAGACAATGAAATCATCCATGAAATTGGCAGTATATCAAGAAGACACTGAAATTATTATTTGTTTTCTGCCTAGACATTTAACATTTAAAACTTTTGTCCTGAAATCCCTATTTTGAAATATTTTCAAAAATGTATGACTGTTTATGTGAGCTTCTTAGTAACCTTGTAGAAAAAGACCAGTTCTCACCATGCCAGTTAAAAATTATGTTTTTTGCTATATTGCTAGCCCTGGTTTTGCCTTGAAAAATAATTTCAACTTTGGTTAAAGGCAGGCCTACTTCATATATTGCTTAGAATTTCAGATTCACACCTCATGCTGTTCTAGAAAGATCTCAAACAATCGTTCCCACAGATTGTTCAGTTTTTTTATTTTAAATGAGAGGTAGCAGGGAGGACGACAGCTTTCCAATCAATGTAGCAAACCAGCTTTGTGTGTGCTTCCCTCAAAGACCACTCATTTATTCATTACACCAAGTCTTCTTTATTAAGGCTGCTTTCACACTGGGGCGGGAGCGGCGTCGGCGGTAAAGTGCCGCTAAAAAGCGGCGGTCTGCGGGCGCTAGCGGGGTGGTTTTAACCCCTGCTAGCGGCCGAAAAAGGGTTAAACCCGCCCGCAAAGCGCCGCTGCAGTGGCGCTTTGCCGGCGGTATTGCCGCGGTGTCCCATTGATTTCAATGGGTAGGAGCGGTATAGGAGCGGTGAATACACCGCTCCTTCACCGCTCCAAAGATGCGGCTAGCAGGACTTTTTTCACCGTCCTGCCAGCGCATCGCTCCAGTGTGAAAGCCCTCCGGCTTTCACACTGGAGGGAAAGGGGCCGTTTTTTTTCAGGCGCTACACAGGCGCTATTTTAGTGCCTGAATACCGCCCCAGTGTGAAAGCAGCCTTAGGCTCAATGCTTTTGCCATCAGATAAATTCCGATGTAGTAATAAGCAGTTTTTAAATGGTGCTGTTCAGTTGGCAGAAAATGCAACTTAGAAAATTCTAAAGTACATGAAGGAAGGTAAATGTATATATTTTTTGAATTATGTATATTGTATGTCAGATGTAATTCTCGGAATTGTCTGGTACATGTACACAAGATAGAGTGCACTGGCCTTGTGAAATATATTTCAGCATTTACAGCAGAACTTTGCATAGAAGACAAAGGTTTTCTACCAGGTATGATTTTTTTTACTGCAGAAGAGGCTCTGTAAGTCTTTTCTGCAAAAAAATCTTAATTTCTTACCTGTCTGATAGCAATTTCTGTTGACTGTATACTGTACTGTACGATCTCAGTATGCCTTGATGCTGGGGTGAATTAACTCCTGTTTGCAGAAATTAGGTCATCCCAGGCCAGCCAATCAAGATGGCTGAAGACGTCAAAACTGGAAACAGACCAGGTGAAAAAGTCATGAGCTAGAGGGAGCTAATGGACGTCACATCACTGGAGGATAGGTAAGTGTAGCGGTCGTTATTTACACTTTAATGTTAAAAATATTAAACAAATCTGCATATAAACATAATTTAATGAAAAAGTTACCACAACCATGACAGTAGTTCTGATGTCCTTTACCATTTTTTGGTAAATTGTGTTACATTCCATTTAAACAGTAAAAGTTATGATTCAAGATATAATACAAGATATGTTGTATCAGGAACAGTAGTGATTCAAGTTTAGTTTTTTGGGGGGAAGACGGTGATATCATGCAGAAATCCTTTCACTGTTGCTCTATTCGGCACTGATGCTGCTCAATTACATAAGTAAACTTTATATTTAGGCCTCTTTCACATTGGAGTAAAACATTTCACTATATTACTGACCTGGACACAGGCAAATTGTTGTCTATGGAGCATTGCACACAGCTGTGTAAAGAGCCGTAGTACAGTGATCAGTACAAAATAAAAATAGAAAATGTTATGTTTGAATGCAATAACGCAAAATTTTAAGCCCCGTACACATGATCCAAAATTCTGCCAGCAAAAGTGAGATGTGAGCTTTTGGTCAGAAATTCCGACCATGTGTATGCTCCATCAGACTTTTGCTGGCAGAATTTCAGCCAGGTAAAGAATGCGAGCAGGTTCTCTATTTTTCGGTTGGAAAAAGTTCAGATCGGAAATTTACGATCGCCTGTACAAATTCGGACGAGCAAAATTCCTACGCATGCTCGGAAACAATTCGACGCATGCTCGGAAGCATTGAACTTAATTTTCTTGGCTTGTCGTAGTGTTGTACGTCATCGCGTTCTTGACAATTGTAAGTTCAGAGAACTTGTGTGTGACCGTGTGTATGCAAGCCAAGCTTGAGCGGAATTCTGTCGGAGAAACCATCCAAGTTTTTTCCGATGGAAAATCCACTCGTGTGTATGGGGTATTACTGATCTTATAATGTGTATCACCCTCCTAGTTAGGTGCTAATAAGTTGTTATTTTAAGCAAATTTAGTTATTTTTGGGCTCTGCTGTAGCCACTGGAGCTGAGTTGATTATTTTGGTCTGTTCTGGGCTCTGCAGCTGTAGGCATATCTGCCTCCCCCTTCTTTCCAGAAGGTAGAGGGAAGGGACTGAGCTGACCAGGTATAAGGTCTCAGCCAATCCTGGGTTGGGAGAGTCATCAGCAGGGGGCTGAGAGGTGTATATAAGATCTGGAGCATGGAATAACAGGGTCCTTTGCCTGTTGGAGAGAGATCCAGCCTGGAAGTTCTGTTAAACCTTTGAAGGCTCTGGAAAAGCTGCAAGGAGTTCTGGATGATTCTGCCTCACCAAGGAGCTGAAGGGTCACTCCCAAGTCATAGCAACAACTAGGCAACATCCAGGGAGTATCTTATCGGGAAGCTCATGGTACAGTGTCAGCTAAAACTGGAAGGAGGCATCCAGATAGCCAAAGACACAGTGGGTAGGCATTAGAGAGATCTTTGGGAGAGAGACTGTTGTTATTGTGACTTTTTGCTAGAGGGCCTGTTCTAGACCTGCTAGCCAGGGTTGGTTCCATGGTGGGAGCTTCCTGTGCTGAATTCTTTGCTATTTCCTTTATAGAAGATGTTTCCTTTCACTGTTAACAATTTTCTAGATCATGTCCTCCATTAAGTTGTTAGCTTTGGGTATCCCAAGGCTTATCCCAACCCCTATTCTACCCCCAGTTCTACAACACAAAATAGAAACAACAACAAAAAAAACTAGGGGTGATTTACTAAAACTGTAGCACACAGAATCTGGTGCAGCTGTGCATAATAACCAGCTTCCAGGTTTTATTGGCAAAGCCTAATTAAACAAGCTGAAGTTAGAAGCTGATTGGTTACTATACACAGCTGCAGCAGATTCTGTGTGCACCCGTTTTAGTAAATCCCCCCCATCTGCCTGCTCAATGTATGAAGGACTGGGTTAAACTCTGTGCATCTGGTTTAAAATACTTTGTAACTGGCTACATTGCACTGAATTGGGATCAGAACCTTGGTTAATCAGCAGGACCAGCTTAGCATTTGCGCTACATATGATTTTTTTTTCTAGCACAAAAATTCCTGTGTAATGATCTGTAATTACTTGCATAAAAATCTCCTTTTTTTATTTGTTTCAAATACTGCCATGTGTGTATAGGTATGTCCTCAGATGCAGAATTTTGACTGTGCATGTTTACACACCTGTGTGAATGTCTCTATTAAAAATTGCATTCAGTTCAAATGTAACTTCATTTAGATCTGTAAGTAAAAAATGTTTGTAAATGCGTTTTTTACCAACCATGTGAATGAAGACAAATTTACATGCAGACGCGTGTATACGCATGTATACGTGTGTATATTGCAACACTGGCAACTAGAAGAGGATGAAGAAGAATTGTACGCATGTTTGCACATACTCACATTTGTGTGCTTGTATTCCTGTATGTGCAAAGTCTTCCCTGAATGTTTTAATCAACAAGAGTATAAACAAAAATTTCCTAAGTAAATATTACGTCTGTGTGCAAGATACCTTATAGTTTTGAGTTGATAAAATGGTAGCTGCAATTAATTATGGCAGAAGATCATTCTCATACCTCCCAGCTTTTTGAAAGGGGAACGAGGGACACCTATTCGCCAAAGTATGTAGGCATAGGACACACCCCCTTAAAGGAGAATTATATGAAAAAAAAGTTCAATCCACAAATTCTTTTTTTAAAACACTACTATTCCTTTATAAGACATTATATGGGAAACACTTTTTTTTAAAGATAAAGAGTGCATTTTATATACAATTATATTGATTATACCAATATGAGGGACAAATAAGGAGAAAAGCGGGACAGAGGGACTTTGTTCTAAATCAGGGACAATCCCATGAAATTAGGGACAATTGGGAGCTACACATTCTATATACAGGGCCGGTCAGAGACTTAGAATTAACCTTTTCTCTGTTGTATATATTTTAGTGGGCTCACCCTTTGCTTCAAAAAAGGAAGAAACTGTCCCTTTCTATGTGAATTGATATTATTTATCTAGCTGTACAAAGAATTCCATAGCCCTCTTTTTTTTTCTCCAGCCTATAACATGGTGACAGCATCAAGATATCAGTCAAAGCTTTTCTTGGGAAGCGGTACATTGGGTTCAGAAGATACATCTTGTATGTGATGGAGGTGAACAAAAGTTCAATCACTGTGTCTGCAGCTGTCACTACAGAATGTTACATTATCTCTGCGTAAGCATCTAGCTATCAGATGTATCACTGCACCTGACACTAGCAACCTCTTAATGAAAGCTCTGTGTGATGGGCTGTGATTAGTAGGAGCATTCGGATCATTTGAGGCATGCAAGTACGCTTTGAAAGAAAATTTGTGTCTACATTTTCTCTCTCAGTACTTCATTTGCAAAATTTACTATGCTCACATGTAGAATGGAATTGAGCCAGACATGTACCTGCATATCATTATGGAAACTGCAATAAAATATAATCTCATAGCCAAACATTAACGTCTATGTCAGCAAGTGTAAAAATGAACCTCCGTTATTAACAATGTAGCAGCAAAATTAAAATCAAAACAAAAATAAATTTTCCTTAAATATAATTCAATTTACTGTATTTATATGGGGGCAACATGATATACAACTTTAATGTGGTATGCATTTACCACATCAGTCTCTCCTCAGTACAGCTTAAAAGAGAAGTGTGGGATTTCAAGATCAATCATATTCACCTAGGTGGATGCAGCATCAGTCCAATGCTGCATCTGTCCCCCCTGCTGCCTCTAACACTAAGAACTGAGTGATCAAAGACCACTGATCGCTCAGTTCTTGGTCTGCAGTGAACAAAGAGCCTGTGACTGTCTAGAGTGCCAAACGGGTGGAGGGGGTGGGAGCAGTTGGCTTAGGCTCTCAGCTATGCTCAGGCATGTGGGTCCGGGATCCCTCCAGAGTCTGGACTGGGTGACGCAATACTTCTGGCCCGGGTGACACAATAGTTCTAAAACAAAAATAAAATGACTGCAGAGCCTTGCTTCCCATAATGTATATTTAAATTATTTATAACAATGTATCAACAAACCATTAACCTACAAAAGTATTTCCCATAAATTCTTTGTAGTTGTCAGCTGTAATATAATGCTCCTTTTTCTCTTGATTGGTTTAAGAAAAACGCACCATTGATAAAGATTGCTTCATATAATATCAATCCCTCAAGTAATATTAATTATTTAGATAAAGCCATATTTCTAAAGCACAACCAATTCTAACCAATCATGGGTACATGTCACAATCACAGTGTCACATACAGTTCTTGCTCTATTAGAAGCTGTCATGTGTGCAATCAGTACCTAACCACTAATACCTACATAATAAAATAAATGCATTATTAATGGTACTTACAGATCTCTGAATACCAAGGTTATCTGTAGTACAGTAGTGACCCATTGGAATAGATAGAATGTGATCCTGTTGTCATACAAGACACCTTCCTTAGTCATGGAAGCTGCAGGAAACTGGAGCACACAGAGGAAACTCTGCCTAGATAGAACTATGCTGACTTTTTGAAGGTATAGAATCGGAACTCCATCGGAAAAACCTTCAGAGCTTATTCTGACGGGAAAACTGTTCGCGTGTACAGGGCATGAGTTGCTGCTGCTGTTGCTGAAAACCATTATATTTACAGACATGCCGACCTGCAAAAACTAATTTCAAGGAGGTGGCACTCTGCACACCCCTGGTGGTGAATGTGGTGTGGCTTAAATTGCACTACATATTGGGCGTGACTTAACCACTTGCCGCCCGCCCTATTACAAATAGACGGCTGCAAAGTGGTTTGGTTATCCTGACATCACGTCATATGACGTCCTGTAGGATACAATGCAATTGCGTGCCCCCGGGGGCGCGCACCACGGCGATCGGGGATGACGCTTGTCCCTCGGACACAGCGCTTCCCTGATCAGGGTAAACAGCCAATGAAATTGGCTGTTTACCATGTGATCGGCTGTATCCAATAACAGCCGGGCACATGTCAAAACAAATCGGGCTCTCGCGCAATGCGCGCCGCCGGGAGCGAGCAGCACGCCGATCGGAGATGGTATATGTCCCTTGGACATATCCCCATCCCGATCCGGGTAAACAGCCAATGAATTGGCTGTTTACCCACGTGATCGGCTGTGTCCAATCACAGCCAGTCACAAGTATAAACACTGCAGCGGTATCCAGGGATCTCTCCTTCTCTCTCCTCACACCGATTGTGAGGAGAGAGAAGGAGAGATCTGATCTGTGAGTGAAACACTTTTGTCATATATGTCGCAGGCCAGCAGGACCTGTCGCAGGCCAGCAGGACCTGTCGCAGCCCAGCAGGACCTGTCGCAGCCCAGCAGGACCTGTCACAGCCCGCCATCCGCACCCCCATCGGTACCGCTATCAGCACAGCCACCGCCATCAGCACCACCACCGTTACCGCCATCAGCACAGCCACCGCCATCAGCACAGCCACCGCCATCAGCACAGCCACTGCCATCAGCACAGCCACCGCCATTAGCACCGGCATCAGTATTATCTGAATCTGACAGCCCATCTGTCACAAAGTCCGCCATCGGTACCACCATCAGTACCATCTGGATCTGACAGCCCATCTGTCATACAGGCCACCATCAGTACCACTAACAGTACCGCTATCAGTGCCGCTATTAGTACCGCCATCAGAACCATCTGGATCTGACAGCCCATCTGTCACACAGGCCCGACATCACTACCGCTTCACAGTCCCGCTATAAAGTACCATCACACAGGCCATCAGTAACCTGTCAGTACCATCACACAGGCCCGCCATCAGTGAGCTGTCAGTACCACCACCAGTTTTGTCACAGAAGCCCGTCAAAAGTACCACCATGTCCCAAAGAGTTTACACAGCTGAGGAGGCATATAACATCCTCACCATGTTGGATGATGAGAGCAGCGGGGAGCTCTCATTATCCAATTCTGGTTCGGAATACGAACCAGTGGAGGGTAGTGGATCGGAGTCCGAGTCAGCGGAAGAAACCGCCCCTCCTACAAGAGTAAGGCAATCAGGACCTAGATCAGGACCAAGATCAGAACACCTGCCTACCACCAGCAGTGCCAGACCCCAAGAAGAGGAACCCAGTGCAAGTACTGGAATTGCACATCGAGCCCAAAGAATCCAGGCCCAGTCCTACCTTCCTGATGCCCTGGCAAACCCCTTATTGGTTGCCTGCCAACTCAGGATCTGCTACAATCCCCCCTTTCACTGCACAGCCAGGTGTGCAACCCAACACTTCAAATTTTGCACATTTGGACTATTTCTATTTGTTTTTCCCCGAAGATTTGTTGCAGTACATGGTTGACCAAACAAATCTCTATGCAGAGCAATTTATTGCTGCCAACCCCAGTTCGTCCTACGCCCGTATGTTCCAATGGCGACGTCTAACACTAGACGAATTAAAATTGTTTTTGGGCCTTACTTTTAATATGGGGCTTACAAAGAAAAACGAACTGCATGCCTACTGGTCCACCCACCCCATCCACCACATGCCCATATATTCTTCTGTTATGTCCAGGTCATGGTACGATATGATTATGCGCTTCCTACATTTCAATGACAATTCGCAGTGCTCTCCCCAAGATCATCCCAACCACGACAAATTATATAAGATTCGCCCCCTAATAAATTCTTTTACCAAACGATTTTCTGAAGTCTTTATCCCCGACCAAAATATTTGTGTAGACGAATCCCTTATCCACTTTACTGGCCGGCTACATATGAAGCAGTATATCCCAAGTAAGAGAGCCAGGTACAGTGTGAAATTGAATAAATTATGTGACCGAGCCACTGGATACGTGTACACATTTCGTATTTATGAGGGAAAAGACTCCGAGCTCCAGCCCCGTGAGTGCCCCACATATATAGGAACCAGTGGTAAAATTGTGTGGGACCTTGCATACCCCCTGTTCAAAAAAGGTTACCATTTATATGTAGATAATTACTACAGCAGCTTGCCCCTTTTCCGTCACCTGTATCATGAAAAAACCCTGGCCTGCGGTACCTTCCGAAAAAATAGGAAGGGCTTCCCACAGAATTTATGATCAAAACGGCTACAAAAGGGGGAAGCCGCATTCATGAGGAATCAGGAGGTGTTGGCCATGAAGTGGCGGGACAAGAAGGATGTTCATATGATGAGTACCATTCACAATGACACCTTGGTGGAGATTCAGAGAAGACGTGACCCCATAGTAAAGCCTGAATGTGTCAATGACTACAATCTTTATATGGGGGGGGGGGGTGGATTTAAATGATCAGATGCTGCAACCGTATTTATCAACCCGCAAGTCCAGATATTGGTATAAAAAAGTCGCATTTCATCTGTTTCATATGGCCATGAATGAATGAATGAATGAAATACTTATATAGCGCACAATGCGAACTGAATCGCCTCTAGGC
Source organism: Lithobates pipiens (assembly GCF_037356315.1). Taxonomy (NCBI): domain Eukaryota; kingdom Metazoa; phylum Chordata; class Amphibia; order Anura; family Ranidae; genus Lithobates; species Lithobates pipiens. The sequence continues at coordinate 114,411,982 of NW_027507791.1, forward strand.
GCTGTGGCGAGCTTTGATCATCTGCTAAAAGAGGAAGGTCTTGAGTTTTTTCCTAAAAGCCAGGTGATTTTCTTCCAGGCGGATGTTTATTGGTAGAGCATTCCATAGCCGAGGCCCTTGGACAGCGAATCTCCGATCCCCCTTGGATTTATACCGGGCTTTGGGCACGAGGAGGAGGTTTTTGTTGGCTGATCGAAGACTGCGGTTTGGTGTGTAATGATTTATTTTCTCCATTAGGTATTGCGGAGCTTCTCTATGCACGCATTTGTGGGTGAGGCAAAGGGTCTTGAACGTGATCCGATTTTTTACGGTTAGCCAATGTAAGCTCCTCAGTGAAGGAGAAATGGATTCCCAGGGTTTTTTTCCTGTTATCAGCCTTGCCGCCGTGTTTTGGATCAGTTGTAATCGCGCAAGTTGATATTGTGGTAATCCTATGTAAAGCGAGTTTGCGTAGTCCAGTCGTGAATTAATGATTGTTCCAACTACCACTGCTTTGTCATTCTTTGGGATAAAAGGGATGAGTCTGCGAAGCATGCGCAACAGATGGTGAGATCGACTGACTACTGCTCCTATTTGCGCATCCATTGACATTTGTGCGTCTAAAATAACCCCGAGACTCTTGGCTTTGGTCTTTGGGGAGATAGTCTGCCCAAAGACGGTTGGTGGAGACCAGGAGGTTTTGGTTGCGGGCTTATGATTTGGGTGTAAGATAAGAAGCTCTGTCTTTGATTGGTTCAGCTGGAGGGAGTTGGTGGTCATCCAGTCCTCTATTGATTTGAGGCAGTTTTCAAGTTGTTGTTGGTGATCTTTTTTTCCATTGATCCGGAAATAAAGTTGCGTGTCGTCAGCGTAAGAGTGGAAGCAGAGATCTGAGCATCTGATGATTTGAAGGAGTGGGCGAATGTAAATGTTGAAGAGAACGGGTGACAACGGAGAGCCTTGAGGGACTCCGCAGGTGACTGCCCGAGTTTCGGAGAGGAATTTTCCTAGTTTCACTGTCTGTGACCGATTTCCTAGGAAGGACGCGAACCAATGGAGATCTATGTCTTGGACTCCGGCTACTTCTGTGAGGCGGACGAGTAGAGTATTGTGATCTACTGTATCAAACGCTGCACTTAGGTCTAGCAGTATGAGGAGACACGGCTCTCCGTCATCTGCCGCTTCGAGGGCGTCATCCCAAATCTTGAGGAGAGCTGTTTCTGTTCCATGACCCGGGCGGAAGCCTGATTGCAGCGGGTCCAGGAGTTTGTGAGTATCCAGGTGAAGTTGTAGCTGATGTACTACAGCTTTCTCCATGATCTTAGAAATGGTGTTGAGGCTTGTAATTGGCCTACGGTTGTTTGGATCCTGAGGGTCCAGGTTTGGTTTCTTGAGTAGAGGTTTGACGATGCCTTGTTTGAGGATGCTGGGAACAATCCCTTCGTGGAATGATCGGTTTATGAGGTGGGTTATGGTTGGAGCCACGATGTCGGAGCATTCTTTCAGTAGTTTTGTGGGGACGATGTCAATAGGTGAGGTACTGTCACGCAGTTTATTAATGATGTTTTTTGCGGTGTCTACGGTAATTGGGGATAGTGAAAATTTTGGCGGTTGCGGTATGTTGGTGCGGACATCCTCTTTATGTATTTGCTGGCTGAGGTCGGATGTTTTCTTCTGACAAATTGTTTCCCTGATGGTTTTGACTTTATCGATGAAAAAATCTGACAGTTTGTCACAGTAATCCTGGGATGTTCAATTCATTTGTCTGCTATCAAAAGTCACCCCAAAACCAACCCATCAGCTACCTCAAATATATTGAAAACATTATCACTGCCCTTATTTACCAGCAAGGACCCACCCCAGGAAGCATTCGCTATGACTGTGTGAGTCGACTACATGAGCAACATTTTCCCTATAGCATTCCCCCCACAGAATCTGGAAGAAGACGCCAAAAGAGATGTCGTGTATGCTCAAATAGAGGAGTTAGAAGAGATACAATTTATTATTGTCCTGATTGTCCCTCCCAACCTGGCCTGTGTATCGGTGATTGTTTCAAAAAGTATCACACATCCATCCGATATTAGTTCCCCTTATTAGTAACAGACTGCCATTTCCCCATTTCAATTACCTCTGTGCATCATTTTCCTGCCACCATGTTTCTGCCTTCCATGTTAACTGACCCTGGCCTGTTTACCGACAATGTCTTTGTCTTTCGTTTTAAAACCACGTTTCTTGACTTCAACGTGCACCAACCTCAGCCTGTTTACCAACGATGCCTTTGCCTGCTGTTTTAACCATGTTTCTGACTGCCACGTGCACCAACCTCAGCCTGTTTACCGACGATGCCTTTGCCTGCCGTTTTAACCATGCTTCTGACTGCCACGTGCACCGACCTCGGCCTGTTTACTGACCATGCCTTTGCCTGAAGTTTTAACCACGTTTCTGATTTCCACGTGCACCGACCTCGGCCTGTTAAATCGACCATGTTTTTGCCTGCCACTTGGACTGATCTTTTGCCCTTCTACTTCAGTATGCAGGGGTCTCACATATGTGAGGGGCTTCAGAATAGCGTTCTGAGTAGAGAAAATAAGTTTTTGGTTTTCTGTGCTCCTAGAACAGGGTCTGGTTGCCCGGAGGCTTCAAAGAGATTTGGGTGGGAGAAGCCTCTACCCCTGTCCCCCTGGCCCTAAGCTTGATGGCCCTTCCTGCTGCCTGGACCAATACTTTGGCTGTGCTGACCATATTGCTGCCTGTAATGACCCAGGACTTTATGGACTGTGTTTCTTTCTGCTGCCTGGACCAATAATTTGGCTGTGTTGACCATATCTCGGCCTGCTGCCTCTACTAACAATAGACAGTATTTCTGCCTGGACATCTCTGCCTGCTACGTGGACCAATGCTTTGGCTGTGCTGACAGTATCCCTGCCTGAACTAACTATGGACAGTATTCCTGCCTGCTGCCTGGATGATTGCTTTTCCTGTCGCTGACCACATCCCTGCCTGGTGCCTGGACCGATGCTCTCTTCTGTGGACCACTACACTACTAAAACCACAGGTAATCTTTTGTTATTTGGTATGTACAGGTTATGTGTTAGAAATATGAAGGGCCTTCAAAAATTTGATTGGTGGTCAGGAAATTATATGTGTAATTTATGCTCCTAGGACGACTGGAGGTGCTATTTGGATGTTAGGCCTCTGTATGTGGCCAGGCTGTGTAAAAGTCTCACATATGTGGTATCGCCATACTCAGGAGGAGTAGCAGAATGTATTTTGGGGTGTCATTTTTGCTATGTACATGCTATGTGTTGGAAATATCTTATAAATGGACAACTTTATGTAAAAAAAATGCATTTTCATTTTTTTCCCACGTTTTCTGAAAACTTCTGGAAAAAAATTAACCCTTAAAAAGACTGATTATGCCTCATAGATTATACGTTGGGGTGTTTGCTTTCCAAAATGGGGTCATTTTGTGGGCGTTTCCATTGTCCTGGTGCTCCAGGGCCTTCAAAAATGAGCTAGGTCATCATGAAATTATATGTGTAATTTTGGTCCTAGAATGCCTAGAGGTGCTACTTGGATGTTAGGCCTCTGTATATGGCCAGGCTGTGTAAAAGTCTCACACATGTGGTATCGCCATACTCAGGAGGAGTAGCAGAATGTATTTTGGGGTGTCATTTTTACTATGTACATGCTATGTGTTGGTAATATCTTATAAATGGACAACTTTATGTAAAAAAAATGCATTTTCATTTTTTTCCCACGTTTTCTGAAAACTTCTGGAAAAAAATGAACCGTTAAAAAGACTCATTATGCCTCATAGATTATACGTTGGGGTGTTTGCTTTCCAAAATGGGGTCATTTTGTGGGTGTTTCCATTGTCCTTGTGCTCCAGGGCCTTCAAAAATGAGCTAGGTCATCATGAAATTATATGTGTAATTTTGCTCCTAGAATGCCTGGAGGTGCTACTTGGATGTTAGGCCTCTGTATATGGCCAGGCTGTGTAAAAGTCTCACACATGTGGTATCGCCATACTCAGGAGGAGTAGCAGAATGTATTTTGGGGTGTCATTTTTGCTATGTACATGCTATGTGTTGGAAATATCTTATAAATGGACAACTTTGTGTAAAAAAAATGCATTTTCATTTTTTTCCCACGTTTTCTGAAAACTTCTGGAAAAAAATGAACCGTTAAAAAGACTCATTATGCCTCATAGATTATACGTTGGGGTGTTTGCTTTCCAAAATGGGGTCATTTTGTGGGCGTTTCCATTGTCCTGGTGCTCCAGGGCCTTCAAAACTGAGCTAGGTCATCATGAAATTATATGTGTAATTTTACTCCTAGAATTTTACTCCTAGGTGCTACTTGGATATTAGGGCTCTGTATGTGGCCAGGCTCTGTAAAAGTCTCATACATGTGGTATCGCCATACTCAGGAGGAGTAGCAGATTGTATTTTTGGCTGTTGTTGCAAGTATGCGCATTCTGTGTTCAAGAAATAACCTGTCAATACAATAAGTTTGTGTAAAAAAAAAAAAAAGTCTTAATTTTGCAAAGAATTGTGGGAAAAAATGACAACTTCAAAAAACTCACCATGCCTCTTACTAAATACCTTGGACTGTCTACTTTCCAAAAAGGGGTCATTTGGGGGGTATTTGTACTTTCCTTGATTGTTAGTGTCTCAAGAAGTGAGATAGGCCTTCAGTACATCAAGTGTGATCAGATGTGATCAATTTTCAGTGATTTGCACCCTAAATTGTAGACTCTATAACTTTCACACAGACAAAATAATATCCACTAATTTGGGTTATTTTTACCAAAGATATGTAGCAGTATAAATTTTGACCCAAATTTATGAATAAAAATTACTTATTTGCAAAATTTTACAATAGAAACGAAAAAAAGTGTTTTTTTTTTCAAAATTTTTGCTCTTTTTCCGCTTATATCGCAAAAAATAAAAAAACTCAGCGGTGATTAAATAGTACCAAAAGAAAGCTATAATTGTAAGAAAAAAATGATATAAATTTTGTTTGGATACAGTGTAGCTTGAAAGAATAATTGTCATTCAAAGTGTGAGAGTACTGAAAGCTGAAAATTGGCCTGTGCCTTGTATTGAAGTGGTTAAAGGACCTAAAAGTCTGAGATGACTTACAGTGCAGAATGCAGTAACGTTACAAAGGGAATGTACAATGTGGAGTGTCTGGCGGTGGGTAGTATGTACGAGAGAGGAGTGAGGAGTTTATGGAGGTGGGTATTATGTGCTGGAGAGCAGTACAGAGTGTATGTAGGTGGGTATAATGTGCATGTGAGGAGTGTGGAATGTACAGCGGTGGGTAGTATGTTTGTGCAGGATAGTGTCAGTAGGACAGTGGACGGTGTCAGTAGTTCTTTAAGTAAAATGGTGATGTTGCGCTGTGAACCTACTAAAATGACTAAAATTACTATTACTAAAATAAAGTGCTGGTGCAAAGTTAGAACACTGTGTTTCAGTGCAATCTTGCTGGGTGCTAAAGTGCAAAGTGAAACAATGTTCAACAATAACAGGTGATGATAACTAAAAATAATCACATAAATATTGAAATAAACTGCTGTGAAAACTTAAAATGAGTAACTAATAATAATAAGCATAAGTAAAAAGTCCAAATGTGAGTGAAAAGTCCAACTGTAATCTCTGCATCAAAGTATCTATGACGTTTAAGCCAATTCCAGATAATACCGTGACAATCAAATGCAGTTAAGATGAGTAGCAGATCCCTCCACCGTGAAAGCAACGTCCGATGCCAGGTCAATCCCCTGTAGTACCACCTAAATGTGTCTAAGCCCTCACTTACTGCTGTAAGGTTACAGCATGAATAAATTAAATGCAGCAATCCACAGAGGGTCCCACTTTGATGATTCCAGAGATGGATCATAGTATGTCCTTCTTCGCTAACAGGCTCAGTTTGGGGAGGGGGTGTTGTAAAAATGGAAGGGAAATCCCAATAGTGTAATCCCGTTTTAAAACAAGCCAATTTATTAATGTAAAAATGTAGATACACTCACTTTTGGTTAAAAAATACAGATGGTGCTCCACGAGCTCCCAGCTCATATGCGCAGGGGGGGAATGGTGTCAGTAATTTTTTACATTTTATATATATTTTTTACAATTTAATTTATTTTAATTTTTTTCTTATCAGACCTGTGGGGGGGGGGCTTTGGTGAGATATCAGGGGTCTAAACCCATGACCCATGACATGTCCCCTTTGAGACAGAGAAAGAAATTGAGGACATAGATTTTTCTCAGCACTGAAAATGAATAGACAGGGAACACAGCCTCCTGTCCATTCATAAACTGAAGCAGAATAAACATAGTTTACTCTGCTCAGTAATCACAGGACACAGGAGAGATAGCTCACTGGGTCAAATTCATAACAGGAAGGGGCCTGGTAAATGACATATTTACCGGCTCCTTCCTCCGCTCTCCATCCTGACAGATCCACCAAAGCTGGCAGGAGAGGAGAGAGCCAGCTGCGGGGGATGAGGGGTGGTGGAGAAGGACAGCGGGCCAGAGGAGAACGGAGGGGGACACATGTATGATATGCCAGTGCCACCCAGGATCAACCCTGCAACTAGGAGATTGCAGGGCACACTCCGGGAGCCTGCTACCAAATGCGGGAGACTCCAGCACATCACGGTAGACTTGGGATAGCTGTATTTACATTGTGTCACAGACATACTCACTGTGTGTTGGACAGTCCTGAATCACATACTGTAGGTATAGAAAACAAAGTTTGTGCAGGGAAAGCTAGTTGCTGATGATGATACCTGAAAACTGCTAAATTTATATCAGTGTTTCTGAAACTTTTTTCAGTCAAGACACCCTTTAAAATTCTGCATAATCTCGAGGTACTCCATTCTAAAATGTAAAAACCTAAACTAACAGTTTTATATAATGCAGCAACATCCACACATGTAGGACACCTAATATTAGAGGTGATTTATTCTTCCAAAGCACACTGGTACTGACTACAATGCTACAATGTAGTATTCCAATCTTTCTCTTCTCCCTCAGGTTTTCTCTCTCACTCAGCTAATAATGCATTTTACTAAGGCATCCCTGAAGAAACCTGAAGGCACTTCAGGGTACCTTGGCACCCTGATTGCAAAAGTCTGATTATTATTGAGACACTGACACACTCTCTCTGCGTTGGGCAGTCCTAAACATATAAGGATAGAAAATAAAGTTTGTGCAGAGAAAGTTTCTGCAATCCTTGCAAAGTGACTAGCCTCAAGTGATACTTAGAAATGAAACAAATCCGCCTATGTAAAGAGGAGCTCCACCCAAAATTGGAAGCTCCACTTGTTTGCTTCCCCCCTCCTCTTCCGGTGCCACATTTGGCACCTTTCGGGGGGTTGGGGGAGCAGGTACCTCTTTTTAACAGGTACCCATCCCAACTTCCAGGAGACCTCTTAGCAGCGAGATTCCTCCAAAGTTCGGCCCCCTCCTTCTTCCTCTGCCCCGGGAAAGTAAGAAAGCGCAGTCCACTTCATGCATGTGAAGTAGGGAACCGGCTGTGAACCCGAAAGGCTTCACTGTCGGTTTCCCTTACCAAGAATGGCAGCGGAAGCACCCGAGAGCCAATCAGAAAATCTTCTGGGATGCAGATATCGCAGGATCCCTGGACAGGTAAGTGTCCTAATATTAAAAGTCAGCAGCTATAGTATTTGTAGCTGCTGACTTTAAATTTTTTAGTGGGTAGGGTGGAATTCCTCTGTAAGTTGGAATTGTTTATCTGCAGACTTCTCTTCTCTACAGCCTTCAAAACAAACACAAATCAAATGCTTTACCTGCGAGTGTAATCTGAGGCCTGAGTGAAGTCTATAGGGTCTTAGAGGGAAACATGCACAGCCAAGGCTGTCAATCAATTTCTGTGTGCTGGATGGGGGACTCAAATCACACCACACAGACATTGCATGTGATGTACACAGGAATGTGGTTCGATCCCCTATGCAACTCCCCTGAGGTGTTCCACCGCGCACTAGTGTGAACCCAGGCTCAAGGTTTGCCACATTTGTCAGGTTTAGATCATTTCTATCTGCCAGGTGCACAGCTGCATTTTACCTTCAGTATCTCTTGGCCTACCCCTATAATTTATTTTATCCAAATAATTTCTGAATTTTTGAGGAGGATTTGAGAAACACCCCAAGAACTGAACCCAGGCATGTTCAGACATCCCTAGCCCATAACCTTAGACTAAGCTGCTGTAGGAGCATTGAATTACAGTGTGTAGAAGTATTGCATATCTGGGACCTTGTGTTGTCATTTCATTTTGGCCAGGCTAATACTTTCAGGATAAAGTGGCTGTGCACTTTTCTGGCCTGATGCAGAACATCTAGAAAACTAGGGTACCTAACCAGGAACCACTTAAATACCAGGTTAAGGACATAGATAAGACAAGGCACAGACAAGGCACAGGCCAGGCACATATGTGGACTTTTCCTGCCCATGGGTGGCCAGCAGGTTAGTGCTATGAATATGAATGGAAGGTCTAACATCACTTAATAATCCATTCCACAGCATTGCTCTTTATCCTGCTAGACCACAAATGATTTCTTCAGAATAGAATCCCATCCACATAAAAAAAGACACTTGCAATTGTGAACTACTGTAAAAAAGCTTTTTTTAAGCAATAAAAGGTTTGTTGAAATAATTCCTCTGACTTCTCCTGTCATTTTGCGGGGTTATGACAGGATTAGTTGAAGGCAAAGATGAGGAAGAGAATGCATTTGCAGCAGTTTCTGACAACTGCCTGTTTTGTCACTGGGAGGTAGGGATGGGCCAAACGTACCCCTGTCCGGTTCGTACCCAAACTTTCGAACACCGCAAAAGTTTGGACCTGAATAATAAAACCCCATTAAAGTCAATGGGACCAAAACATCAAAAAAGTGCACATTTTGAAGGCTTATATGCAAGTAATTGGGCATACAATAATTATAGGGGTTCGGGTCCTGCCATGGGGGGGTATGAATCATTTTTAAATGAGCAGCGATTTTTTTGATTTTTAAAGGGAAAGCATAAAAATGAAAATTTCCTTCCAATATAGTGCCAGGGGGGGGTGTCCCCTAATGCCCCGTACACACGAGCGGACTTTTCGACATCCAAACTCCGACGGACTGAGTCCGGCGGACTATCCGCTCGTGTGTGGGCTGCAACGGACTTTAGCTTCGCAAAAGTCTGACGGACTTTAGAAATGAAGCATGCTTCAAATTTTCCCGACGGAACTCCGCCGGACCCAGTCCCCTTCGAAAAATTCGCTCGTGTGTGTGCTACTCCGACGGACTAAAACCGACGCTAGGGCAGCTATTGGCTACTGTCTATGAACTTCCTACGTCGAATCCAGTCGTACGTCATCACGTTCGACTCCGTCGGAGTTTGGTGTGATGGTGTGTGGTCAAGTCCGTTCGGTCGAAAAGTCCGCCAGAACTCCGGCGGAACTCCGCTAGAACTCCGTCGGAAGTCTGTCAGACTTAATCCCTCTCGTGTGTACGGGGCATTAGTCTACCTGTAAAGATCTGTACTATGTCTAGAATCTGCTGCAGCAATAATTGCATTTATAAAGCCAAAAAAATAAAATTTTCCCTGCAAGCTGCCTTTATTTTGCTCAGCAACAGCTGGGGAGCCACTGTGCTTGATGAGGCCACTAATGTATATGAATGTGAGTTCATACCTTGAATTGTGGGCTCCTTCATGGTAGGGACCGATGTGAGTGTGGGATGTATGTGTGGAGTACTGTGTAAAAATTGACGGCGCTATATGGGTACCTTAAATAAATAATAATAGATGAACATCTTAATGAGACACAATGTATAGGGATAGGGGCAATTGTAGATGTGCACCCATTGAACTGGATGGACTGGTGTCTTTATTCAACCTCACTAACTATGTAACTATGTAATGTAGTGCACTGGGAACAAGATTAGAGATTTTTGGATACATTCTGGTGTCACTTTGACTTTGGATAGAAGTAACGGGTGCGTAAAAACTGGTCTTTGGGTGTCGGCGGCGCCTTCCCATCGTAACCCTATAGAGGTAATCTTGATGAAAGCAAGAATTGACCTTGCTGTAAAAAATTGCAATGATATGCACATGTCAAACAGATGCAGAAAAAATACTCTTTGGGTGTCGGGGGTCCCTTCCTACCGTACCCCTATAGAGGTGCTCTTTATGAAGGCAAAAAAAATTGTAATGATATACACCTGTCAAACAGGTGCTGAAAAACTGGTCTTTGAGTGTTAATTGTGCCCATGAAACATATACCAAAAACATTCCAGATGAAATGATTGAACACCCTCAAAGCTAGGCAGCCTCAAAGTCATGCAGAGATTCCACATCCCAAAAAGACTTAATCAGTGACTTTATAGCTGGTAATCCAGGACTGAATCATTTTTCGAAAAAGTCAAACAGTCCATGGAGTCTGTGGACAGATGCGTTCTATGATCAGTAACGAAAACTCCTGCAGCACTGAATGCCCATGCTGAAAGCATGCTGGATGCAGGGCAGCCCAACAACTCAATAGCATACTGGGAAAGTTCTGGCCAGTGGTTTATTCTCATGACCCAGTAAGTCAGTGGTTCATCAGCTGGAAAGCTCTCCATCTCTGTTTTTAGCCCTGAGGTAATCTTTGACTGTGTCATGCACATGCTGCCGATGGCATGTGGAAGCAGATAGCCCTGGGTGGCGAGGACTAAAAAAATTCCAAAATGCCTCACTTAGGCGGACATCTTCTCCAACGCTCCTCTCTTGACCAACAGAAGACTCAAAATGACATTTTCGACCACACTCTTTAAAGTGTCCTCAAGAGATTTTATCTTCTGCACTGTCTGTGGGGATTGGATGAGTTCTGAGACCGTGGTCAAGGAGGGTTGCCAACCAGTAATCATCCTTCTCCTTTATGCCACGTATTCTTGGGTCCTTTCACAGGCTCTGAAGCATGAGGTTGCCCATGTTTGACAAGGCTTGAGAAGCAGACTCCTCTGGGTTACTCAAGATGACAGCATCTGGAACTTTCTCCTCCCAGCAATGTACTACTCCCAAGGGTCCTGGGGTTGAAAAGGCATCACTTACAGATTGATGCATGTCTTCCTCTTCTACAAAGCCTATAAAATTGCCAGAATCCTCCTCCTCATCCTCCTCCCCTCTCTCCTCCTGTACGCTCTGTGACATAGGAATGATGGTGTCTGGATAAAGTGGGCCTTGCGAGGAAAGCAAGTCCTTCTCTTCCTCCTGCTGCTCTGGCTCCAGTGCCCTGTCCATAATTCCACGCAGAGTCTGCTCCAGCAGGAACACAACAGGGATTGTGTCACTGATGCATGCACTGTCACTGCTCACCATCCTTGTGGCCTCCTCAAATGGTGAAAATACAGTGCATGCATCCTTACAGATCAGCCATTGGCGTGGGGGAAAAAAAGCCGAGGCGTCCTGAGCCTGTCGTCATGCTGTACTGGCATAGGTACTCATTGACGGCCCTCTGCTGCATGTATAGCTGCTGCAGAATTCCCAAAGTTGAGTTCAACCTGGTGGGCATGTCACAAATTAGGTGGTTTATGGAGAGGTGGAATTCCGGCAGAATTTCAACCAACCAAGCACTGGCTGCGTATGACTGCTTGAAATGGCTACAGACTCTTCTGGCCTGCTTTAGTACATCTTGAAACCCTGATTATGTACTTAAGAAACACCGCACCACCAAATTAAGGACATGTGCCAGGCATGGCACATGTGTCAACTTTCCCAGTCTAAGCCCTTGTACACACACGGTCAGAGAATCCGTTGGAATGTGTCCTATCGGACCGTGTTGTCTGACAATCCGACTGTGTGTGGTATGCATCGGACTGATTCCGTCGGAATATCCATCGGACCCAATTTTCCAACAAACTGGTCCGATCGGACATACTCCGATCATGTGTAGAGAATTCCGATCGGACAAAGTGCCACGCATGCTCAGATCAAATTCCTACACCAAAGCTATTGGCTACTAGCCTGAACGTAGTCCCGTCGTAACGAAATAACATCATCACGTTCTGAACGATCGGATTTTCCGACAACTTGGTCCGACCGTGTGTATGCAACAGTTTCGGACACAATCCGTCGGACAAAATCCGTCGGACAAAATCCAATGGATTTGGTTGGCAGAATGTCCGACCGTGTGTACAAGGGCTAAGGGCGGACAGGAGGTTTGAACCATTATCGGACACCACCATTCCTGGCTCCAGCTGGCATGGTGTGAACCACCTCTGGACCTGTCCCTGCAGAGCTGCAAGAATCTCTGCTCCGGTGTGGTTCCTGTCCCCTAAACACACCAGCTGAAGCACTGCATGGCACCTTTTAGCCTGACTCTGGGAATAGCCTTTTGAACGCTTAGGGGGTACCTGATGTTCATAGGACAATTCTGTAGAGGAGGGTATGGAGGTGGCAGAGGAGGAGGAGGGGGTAGAGTCCAAAGGCCTGGCATCATTACCACCAGCTGTATGGAGACGTGGGGGCACAACAAGCTGCAGCACCGAGCCCTGTGCTGCATCCTTTCGAGTTGCAAGCAGCGTTAACCAGTGTGCTGTGAACTAAATATATATCGTCCCTGTCCATGCTTGCTGGACCATGTGTCAGCAGTAAGGTGGATTTTACAGCTGACTGTCCTGCCCCACGATGCCAGAACATTCCCTTCTACGTGATGGTAGAGAGATGGAACAGCCTTACGTGAAAAGTAGTAACCAGTAATCGACTGGTAACCTGCCATTGTTGTACAGCACATTGTGCGAATTCACGGAAGGGGGCAGAATCAACCAGGCTGAAAGGCAGAAGTTGGAGAGCCAACAGCTTTGACAAACTTGCACGTTTGATGTGGCTGAGACACAGTTTGCAGATAGCAACAGTGCGATCTGCTGTAGATGTCCTGAAAAAGGCCCAGACAGCTGAGATTTGGGGAGTGGGCTGGGAGATAACAGCTGCAGAATGTGATGGAATAGGGTGGCTGCTCTCTACTCTTTCTTGATGTCGGCCTCCTTGGGGTTGTGCCACCTCACCTTCAGTTTCCTCCTATCTGGCACCCAAGTCGCATCATTAACCTCATCATCATCATCTCTTCATCTCTATCTTCTTAATTACCACTGGAGACAACTTGGCAATATGCTGTGGATTGGCGAACATGAATGCCAATTTGTCTACCATTGTTCCTCCCTCTCTCTCACCTCATGTTACTGTCATCCCCAACCTCAGAACCAACATCTGAATCCAGTAATGTCTGGGCATCATAAAGGAGCAAGGGGCTGACGCTGTGGTCAAATAACTCTGCTGACTCCTCAATGCCTGATGTTGGGGCTATGGCGGGAATAGATGTGGGCAAGGAGGCAGGTTTATTCATTCTGACAACTGCAGGGGACTGCACACTTGTCTCTGCTTGCATGACAGAGGGTGAGGAGGATGAGTAAGGTTTAGTAAGCCAGTCCACCACCTCCTCTGCATGCTGTGGCTGGACAGCATGGGCAAACTCACTAAACAGAGGAAACGATGCCCTGCCTGAGGACTGACCACCTCATCCAACTTTGCCTGTGGACACATTTGTTGCTGACCCCCTTACAGTGCCAAGGGAATGTCTTCCTTTGCTTGTTGTCCTCCCAGACATTATTTGGAGGAAGGAGGCGGTGCTTATAAGGAAATGTAAAGAAGAAGTTGACATCTGTACGTAGATGCACGTTAAGGTTTAAGGAGGTGTTTGGTGCACTTTAATTTGAGTACTCACAATACACAGACACACTCCACAGATACACTATAATATACTTCAATATAATGCGCCAAACGTACAGTGACGCACATAACTATATGGCGTTAAACTGGCAGTAATGCACACAGAATTAAATGGGGTAAAACTGGCAGTAACGCACACAGAACTATATGGTGTTAAACTGGCAGTAGCGCACACAGAACTATATGGTGTTAAACTGGCAGTAACGCATACAAAACCATATGGCGTTAAACTGGTAGTAACTCACGCAAAACTATATGGCGTTAAACTGGCAGTAACGCACGCAAAACTATATGGTGTTAAACTGGCAGTAACGCACACAGAAGTAAATGGTGTTAAAAACTGGTAGTAACGCACACAGAACTATATGGTGTTAAACTGGCAGTAACGCACACAGAACTATATGGCGTTAAACTGGCAGTAACGCATGCAAAACTTTTTTTAAATTATAATCTTTATTCAAAACAGGGAGAAGTGATCCCCAAAATACAACATACCATGACAGAGTACAAAACAATCTATAAAGCCAAAGACTCGCAGTTACACGACTGTCATACATCAATCATATCCTGGCGAGATCTAATGAGAGTGCCGTGCCAGGGTTCAAGATCATATAAACCCCATATCCCCCCGGTACCGGCCATTCCCATACAACGCATGCAAAACTTAATGGCGTTAAACTGGCAGTAACGCACACAGAAGTAAATGGCGTTAAACTGGTAGTAACGCACACAGAACTATATGGTGTTAAACTGGCAGTAACGCACACAGAACTATATGGTGTTAAACTGGCAGTAACACACACAGAAGTAAATGGCATTAAACTAGCAGTAATGCACAGAACTATATGGTGTTAACCTGGCAGTAACACACGCTAAACTATATGGTGTTAAAGTGGCAGTAGCGCACGCAAAACTATATGACGTTAAACTGGCAGTAACGCACACAGAACTATATGGTGTTAACGCACACAGAACTATATGGTGTTAAACTGGCAGTAACACACACAGAACTATATGACGTTAAACTGCCAGTAACGCACACAGAACTATATGGTGTTAAACTGGCAGTAACGCACACAGAAGTAAATGGCATTAAACTAGCAGTAACGCACATAGAACTATATGGTGTTAACCTGGCAGTAACACACGCTAAACGATATGGTGTTAAAGTGGCAGTAGCGCACGCAAAACTATATGGTGTTAAACTAGCAGTAACGCACACAGAAGTAAATGGCTTTAAACTAGCAGTAACGCACACAGACCTATATGGTGTTAAACTGGCAGTAACGCACACAAAACTATATGGGGTTAAACTGGCAGTAACGCATGCAAAACTATATGACGTTAAACTGGCAGTAACGCACACAGAACTATATGGTGTTAACGCACACAAAACTATATGGCGTTAAACTGGCAGTAACTCACGCATAACTATATGACGTTCAACTGGAAGTAACGTACACAGAAGTAAATGGTGTTAAACTGGCAGTAACGCACACAGAACTATACAGTGTTAAACTGTCAGTAACACACACAGAACTATATGGTGTTAAACTGGAGGTAACACATGCAAAACTATATAGCATTAAATTGGCAGTAATGCACGCAAAACTATATGCCATTAAACTGGCAGTAATACACACAGACGTAAATGGCGTGAAATTGGCAGTAACGCACACAGAACTATATGGTGTTAAACTGGCAGCAACACACGCAAAACTATATGGCGTTAAACTAGCAGTAACGCACACAAAACAATATGGCGTTAAACTGGCAGCAACACATGCAAAATTATATGGCGTTAAACTGTCAGTAATGCACACAGAAGTAAATGGTTTTAAACTAGCAGTAACGCAATCAAATACATGGTGTTCAACCGTCACTACACTGACGCGATCTGAACTGTCCCTACTCTAGCTATACACTAATGTAAAGATTACTGACACTGTCTCACTACACTACACTGAAACTATATGAGAGGTCCCTACTGAACACTATTGTATGTATGAATGACACGTTCTCACTACACTACAGTGGAACTATCTGAGCTGTCCCTACACTAGCTGCACACTATGCAAAGCTGAATGATGGTCCTCCTCACTACACTCACACTATCCCTAGACTGACACTAAACTAATAATCTACACTGACAATTGAAGCAAAATAGCACAGTATGGGGGGGGGGGGAATGAGTCATGATTGGATAAAGTCATGATGACAGTGTCTAATCATGACTCTGACAGTGCTATGTGCCCTGATTGGCTGAATATTTCACTGCTTCAGCCAATCAGGGCTTGCAATACATTGTTCAGTGCCGCAGTGCATTGTGGTCAGTTCGGGGGGGCCAAACAAACAGCCGAATGACTCGTTTGTTCGGCTGTTTGCCGAATGATTGAACTTATGCTCGGGCCAAACTGTTCACCCATCCCTACTAGGAGGAGGAGGATGAACCAGTTGACTTTGTGATTGCCCATGTGCTATGGCCACTTTTCCCTGGATGAAGATGAGCCAGATGACTTTGTCATTGTCCATGTGCTCTGGCCACTTTTCCCTGGATGAAAATGAGCCAGATGACTTTGTCGTTGTCCATGTGCTCTGGCCACTTGTCCCTAGATGAGGATGAGCCAGATGACTTTGTCATTGTCCATGTGCTCTGGCCACTTGTCCCTGGATGAGGATGAGCCAGATGACTTTGTCATTGTCCATGTACTCTGGTCACTCTCAGAAAGGAAAGGGAAATGTGCCCTGCCTCTCTATAGTGCTCTCCAACAACTGCTTTGTCCTTGTTTGACCCATACTACCACTGTGTGCAGAATGTCTGCCTGCCCTTTTATTCCTGCCTAACATTTTGAATACAGGGGATTGCCTAACCTTTATGTAGACTATTGCAATAAGAGGGATAAGGATGTGGTGTTTTGGTGCACAGAACATTTACCGCAAAAGTATGCAGTCATGCGCTGCATATTGACATTTGCCTGTGTCAGTAACAAGTTCTTGCTGCTGATTACCCCCCCCCCCCCCAAAAAGGCTCTAAAAAATAAAATGACAACTTAATATGGTATTGAGACTAAACAATAATATATCTAAGCAACATAAATCTAAGATATAGAGTGAAGGTAATAAAGTTAAATTTATAAAAGTAGACACATAATCCAAGCAGTAGACACTCAGACAGGGAAACAAAATACAGAAGCCCAGGAATAAGACACCTATGTTAGGATTACTGCCTAGCTCCTGAAAGTTAATCCTGTTTTACCATTGGGATTCTGGTTAAATCCCTGGTATTCATTTTATATATTTTCATTTAATTATATGTTCTTCCTGCCCTACAGTGTATTTATATATTAAGTGCAACATGATATTCAGCCATAATACAGAATATCTAATTCTCTGAAAAATACATCTCAGAATCTTGAATGTGGTAGTCTTTTCCAGTTAGAGAATACAAACTACTATTATTTTAATTATTTTAAAAAGTCTTTGTTTTTGACTTGTATCTGTTTTGCAGGTATCCTCCTAGAAATTTGATTTAAATATATCAAATTACGTTTTTTTACATTTTTTTTTTTCTACGAATCACATCAGAACCAAATGACAGCTATCTGTGTCCTGTTGTCTTGGATTTTATTTTACACTGCAGTGGAGATTACCACGGTGGTGTGCCCATTGACATCAGAAGTCATGCAACTCATTTCCAACACTTTTGCTTGACTGAACATTTGCGAAAAGAGATCTCTCTTGATTCTGTATCATTCCTATGCTGTATATTTCTTGTTTGTTTATTTTTTTAGTTTCCCCTTGCTATATTAATCACCTGCTAGTACTTCTGCTTTCTGACTTTTGCTCTTCACTGCCCTTAGAGGCTCTATTTTAGGACTGATGGGTTTGTATGCTTTTGTATAAATCTATAACACTGTGTATTTCTGATATGAAAACCTTCACAGTCATGTTTAACTACAACTGTGCATTATGATATTATATATGAAGCCCAAAGCTTGGACATATATATATATATATATATATATTTATGGCTGAAGCCCTATGACCGATACGTATCCGAACAATACAAACTTATCATGAGATACCCTATATGAAATGGACCTGAAAGTGTGCCCTGGTCTAATGGACAGTATACCAAAATAAGGGGGCATACCCAGTAATTAGAAATGAATGTGTTTGAAGAGAAATGTTTTGATAAATGCCCTAAAAAAGGGGATGGGAGGGTGGGTATTGCGCACAGGAAACCGACAAAGACCACAGGCGAGTGGGCTGGTTAAATACCCCCCGGGCTCCTCCCATAAATTCAGGCCACCATACTGGCCTTCTTACTTATGGCTGAAGCCCTATGACTGATACGTATCCGAACAATACAAACTTATCATGAGATACCCTATATGAAATGGACCTGAAAGTGTGCCCTGGTCTAATGGACGGTATACCAAAATAAGGGGGCAAAACACTTAGGTAGGGATAAGAGAGTTTTTATTGTTTCCAGCTTAACCTTTATTGAGCAAGTTAAGTGAATGCTCGGGACATCTCTACCTGTGGGTTAGGGATGTACCGAGTGAAGCAGGCCGATTTCCACCTGCCCAATCTTTTGATGACGTGGTCCGGGACCCCGTGCCGGGATGCGGATGAAGCTGCTCCGATGCGGAAGGAGTGGCCGGAAAACTCACCAGGATTGAGGAGCAAGTTGCGGAGGAGAATTCTAACATGTTTAATGAACTGGCAGCTCGTTAACGGTTTGACCGGGAAGGGCAAAAGAGGGCTAGAGTCCGGGAGCTCGGGTAACCGAGAGAGTAACTGTGTAAGCACAGCGACCGGGCACCAGGCGTTGTTGGTTTTGTAGAGGTGGATATCTACGCCGGTGCCTGTTTGCTGGGTCTTGGTTACCGAGAGGTGGAGGATGAAGTGGTCCTGGTGACGGAGCAGATGACGTCTGCTAAGGACTGGAGTATGTGGGCTGTTATGAGTGAACTGGCTGGGCCGTAGGAAGCCATAGTAGGCCAGGTAAATGGCTGCCTGTATGACCAGACTGGGGAGAACACCGAAGGGGTAACTGGTAAGCATGGTGGACATGTCCCTGAAGATGGAACTGGTGATGGGGAGCCGTTTGACTTTTATTGGCGGCTGTTGCTTCTGGATGCCGCGCAGGATGGCTCGGATCACGTGGGACGAGAAGATGGACGGCTTGGTAGGATCCTGAAGTGAGAGGAAGTGCTGTATGCCAGCTAAGTATAAGCGGATGGTGTTAAATGACAAGGCCAGTTGATTATGGCAGTATGAGGTGAAGGCTAGTATGTGCCTACCGTCTGTGGGGGTGCCTACTGTGGAGGCGAGCAGAAATGTATTGAACGCCTTCCAGGCTACCCGGTAGGCTTTCAGAGTATTGTCCGATAGTGAATGGTTGATGAGCTGAGTGGCTCTATGTAGATGTGGCTCTAATCCAGGGTCAACCGAGACCAATGCGGGATAGGAGCTGAGACCGTATCTGCACTGGGAACCTGCTGAAAGAAGGACAGGAAATTAAAGCGGGACAATGCGTCAGCTGCACGGTTGTACTTTCCTGGGATAAACGTGCAGTAAACATTGAACTGATGCTGCAGAGACAGCTGCACCAGCCTGCGTAGGAAGGACATCACGGAGAGAGATTTGGACCTGCCCTTGTTGACAATTTCGGCTGTGGCCTGGTTGTCGGTGGTGAAACCTACAGTTTGTCCTGTCCAGGTATGACCCCAGAGCTGGGCGGCTGCTACCATGGGGTAGAGCTCGAAAAGGGATGACGACTGACTAAACCCAGGGATCCTGAGTATTTGAGAAGGCCAGGGTCCGGCGAACCAATGGTGGCCAAAAATTGCCGCAAACCCTGTGGAGGCCGCGGCATCTGTCACTACCTGTGGCGAGAGAGGTGAGATATACGGGATGAACAAAGAGATACCATTCCAGGTGGACAGGAACTCGTCCCACATCGACAGGTCTGCTAAGGCTGCGGTATCTAGGCATAGGATTTGATCCGGGTCTTGTGCCTGAGAAAGGTAGACCAACAGGCGTGAGACAAAGGAGCGACCTTGCGGAATTATACGCATGGCATAGTTGAGCATGCCCAACAGCGACTGTAGCTGCCTCTTTGTACATCCCCTGGTGCGGGTGAACTCGTGGAGAACTGCCCTGATGCGGGTCAGTTTGTCGAGGGGCAGGCTGGCCTGCATGGAGCTGGTGTCCAGATTGACTCCGAGGAAGGTGATTGATTGCGCGGGCCCGTCCACCTTGTGTTCAGCGATGGGAACATTGAGGTTCCCAAAGACGGTCCTTAATTTGTCGAGGTCCCTTGGAGGTGTGCCTGGCTGTTCGATCAGCAGGAAGTCATCCAAGTAGTGGATAACTTGCTGACAACCAACTTTGTGCAGGAGAATCCACTCGAGAGACTGCGCGAATGTGTCAAACAGCCACGGGCTGCTTTTAGAGCCAAACGTCAACTTGGTGGCGAAATAATATTGATCTCTCCATTTAATTCCGTCCCAGCACCAGAGGGACGGGTGGATAGGCAATAGTTTAAAGGCGTCGGATATGTCGGCTTTGGCCAGCCACGCACCTGTGCCTACTTTAAGGATGGCCTGAATCGCCATGTCCACCGAGGCGTATTTTAATGAGAACTCTTCGGAAGGAATCAAGGAGTTTAAGCTGGGAATGTGGGAAGAACGAGGCGCAGACAGGTCGTACACCAAACGATTTTTATTCGAAAATTTGCCCTTGACAAGCCCAATAGGGCTAACTCTCCACATATTGAAGGGGGGCTGTGAGAAGGGACCTATGACAAAGCCTCGTTCCACCTCGTTCTGTAGCAGTTGGTCAATGGCTTGCTCATCAGCGGCTGCTGAGCGGAGGTTTCTGCACTCGTAGGTCTGGTGGGGTAAGGAGATGAGGCCGGTGTGGAAGCCTGTCGTGAAGCCACTGATGAGGAAGGTGGCTAGTGAAGGAGTGGGGTGCATAGTGAGGTAGAAGCTCAAGCATAGGACGTCTATGCGGCTCAGTCATGAGCCCTTGTGTGCTTTGACCTCGCACAAATTTCTGGGGTGCGCTCTGTGACATACGACACAGATGTGCAATAGGCGGCACTGGCTAAAATTGCACGAGCCGTAGTTATAATTATTGCAGATGGCCGCTCCCCCTACGGTTCGGACCATACGTCCAAATTTGTCCACTTGATTCTTTGGCGCAGGGCCTGATTGGCCTAGGGCTGCACCAGAGGTGGAGGGGAACTCTACCGGGCGACTAACCGGTATGTTGGCGCACCAGGAAGCGGTATGGGTGGAGGACTGGCAGATGGCACACAGGGGTGAACGAAGGCCGGCAAAATGCCGACAGAACAGTTCTGTGTCCATAAGGCTCCAGTCTGTGGGTGACTGGAACTGTGCCAGTTTAGCGGCTGCCTTGGCTGAGAATGACCGATGATAGTCGTAGAAGGAGAAGCCTCCGTATTTGTATCCTAGGTCCACTACCATGTGGAGGTACAAATCCAGCTCTTCCCTCCTGGCAGGGGATGCTGAGCAAATGACGTCTCTCATCATCCCAAAGGCTAGGGCAAACTCTGGGATGGAAAGTTTACGATTCAGCCTGGGGTCCTTAGCTTTGAGGACTACGGAGACGTCTCCTCAGGAGTAAGCCTTGTTTTCTGCAAGGTCATGTACCGAAATGAGCAGGGAGGCCAGGTTGACATCCTTGCCGTCCAAGATGTCCTTCCTAATGCCGGCCGGCACCAGATGTGCTGGACAGACCACGGGACATGTTCCTTCGTTACCTGTCGGCAGTGGTGACGGGACTGGAACCGGAACAGGGGTGGTTGTGGCTGGGAGAGCTTCTAGGAGCGTCACTCTGGCCTGGACGTCCGTGACCGTATTGGTTAGGGA
This sequence comes from Lithobates pipiens, assembly GCF_037356315.1. NCBI lineage: Eukaryota > Metazoa > Chordata > Amphibia > Anura > Ranidae > Lithobates > Lithobates pipiens. The sequence goes on from NW_027507791.1 coordinate 114,433,640, forward strand.
CGACACCATAGCGTGCAGTTGGCCTATAGCCGATGAGATGGACTGGAGCGTAGCCTGAGGCGGGGTACTAGGCCCAGCCGTAGCTGGTGGGGTAGAGAGGAGCCTGAAAAGCTCTGCCTTCCTAGCCGTAGCGGGGAAAGGAATGCCCCTGCGTCTCAGCTCCGCTGTCAGCCATGGGATAGTCCAACCCCTGAAGGACTGTACGCTGTCGCTCACTGAAGGCGGGCGAGGAGACAAGGGGGCGGTAAGGTCTTCGCTGCCGAGTTGGGACATGGCTCCAGGTAAATCGTGCCCTAGGAGTGATGTCCTATCTCTTTGGGGACGAAGGATGGACGACCGGAACCTATAGAGGGTGACATAAGTCAAGACTGTTTCTCTATTTTACCAAGCAAACCCACCTATTTGCTGAGCACTAAGGCGGGAGCGAACGTGTATACATATATATATATTGTCCCAAGCCTTCACATACATATATATGTATGCCAGCATGGTTGCTGTCGTATTTTCCACGCCTTCCCTTCTCTCCCCCCTTTTTTTTTTTTTTTTTTACCTGGGAAGATAACGTCCAAGCTGGTGCAGGGTGGACCTACTGAACTTGACTGACCTGGAGAGAGAAACAACAGATGACAATTGGTGAGAACCTAACAAGTAAACTGAAGAGTGACGTGAACGGCTGGCTAACATGACCGAAGTGCACCGTTGAGTAGACATTTTTCCCGCCACCACTCCTTTTTTATCATCGCCATTTATTTATCATCCTCATTTATTTTATTTTTTTCCTTTTTTTTTTTTTTTGCTGTCCCAATCCGACGTATCATATGCGTAAAGGACGAAGTGCGAGATGACCCGTGTCCAATGCGGGAGCGTAAATAAGTGCTGTAGTTATGACCGTACAATAAGGCAACCTGTTGAAAAAGTGAAATGTGGCTGTTCCCTCTGGGGCACGCCGAACCGAATCGATGCATCACGGATGCTACTGGATTCGAGTCGGAGCGCTGTAAGTGACAGTGAAATGAAGCATGATTTGCCATGACAGAGGCACGAAATGGTCGTGTCGCGAGTGCGACTGACAACAAAGCGGACTCTGGAGCATGTACTGAAATGTGGGAAATAACCTGGGGCGAACCGGAACGAATCGGTGCATGTGTATGTGCAACTGGATTCGAACCGGAGCGCAGAGCGTGACAGTGAAATGAAATGAACAACTTCTGTCATGACAGAGGCCTGGATCGGCTGGCCACGAACTGCGACTGGAACCGACCGGTCTCTGGAGCATGCACTGAAATGAGGCTGAAAAAATACCTGGGGCCGTCCGGACGAATCGATGCACAGGGATGCGACCGGATTCGAACTGAACGCACTACGTGACAATGAAATGTTTCCCATGATAGAGCTACGAATCGGAGAGGACGCAGCCTGCGACCGTCAACGAGCGGGCTCTAGAGCATGTACTGAAATGAAGCCAATGCAACTGGGACACGTTGATCGAACCCGTGCGTTTTGAGAAATGCGACTGGTTTCGAATCGGAACGTGATAGGTGACAGTGAAATGATTCCCATGACAGAGACCCGATCGATTAGCAACGAGCGGTTTCTGGAGCATGTACTGAAATGAGGCCGAGCAACTGGGGCACACCGGAACGAACCGTCGCATTTAAACGAATGCGACTGGATTCGAATCGGGGCGCTGTGAGTGACAGAAATGAGTGAAATGATGAAATGACCTACGTGAGCCAGCTGTGGCAGAGGTACGAATCGTTGTGCCGTGAGGTGCGACTGGCAACGATTAGACTGTGGAACATGGTGATGAGGCAGATAACACAACAATTTACGAAAACAGTGCAGATTTTCCTTCGAGCAATTCCTACTGAAATGAGGCCCGTGAAATGAAGGGCGCTGTGAAAATGGTGCGTTTTGAGTGATAAACGACCCGGTTTCGTAACGAATGACTCGAGATATTTCAAGTTTTACGATACTCAAAATGAAACGTTATAGTAAAGGAAGGTCAAACGAGACCCTTACCTGCGGCAGTCGAGCCAGAGACGTTGTACAAAACACGAGCGGGAACAAAAACCACGAGACTTCTGGTAGTCGGCCTAGTGACGTAGTATTGCGCACAGGAAACCGACAAAGACCACAGGCGAGTGGGCTGGTTAAATACCCCCCGGGCTCCTCCCATAAATTCAGGCCACCATACTGGCCTTCTTATATATATATATATATATATATATATATATATATATATATATATATATATATATACTGTATATTAAAACAGTTCACTTATGGGGTAGTTGGTGACTTTGTTCAGGCTAATCATATACAGATTTTTCTTTGTCAACTACTTTATTAAGTTCATAATTTGTTGACCATTAAATGGAAGTGCAGCATTTTTACAACACATATTAAAGTGGGTGGCCTTGCCTACTTCTCTGAATACTGGAACTTTCACTTCTGCAATAAGAAAAAGTAAAGTTATAAGCAAAATGAGCCCAGGAAGTAGTATGAGTTCAGGAGGACTAGGGGAAGTGAGTGCTGTGGCTTGTTATTAGTTGGAATTGGGAGCACGGTGGCATACAGAAACTGGATACAGGAACAAACAGGGCGCTGGATTCAAATTATCTAAAGGTCACTGAAATTGTGACCGGGCACACTGGCTCTAGTTCCGCAGCACTCCAAAAATGGGTACTCCCTTCAGGAACAGGGAAAGGATTCGGAGTTGAGAATCCACATTGTAGAAAGAAGAAAAAATATAGACAAATGAATTATTAACAATATACTAAATACTGTCATGCAGTTATTAACCTCATGCAGTAAGCATACGATACTGCTTATAATATCAGTCATCCAGGTGTTTGTAAGTGCATAAGCTCACTGTATCCAATCAGAATTCACTACTGAAATCAGGACAACACAATATAAATTTTGATAAATTGTTCTTATTAACAATCCACTTCAATTCCAATATCATGGGAAAAAAACACAGTTGGTCTACAGAACTTCACACAAAAAGTAATTTTCTGCTTGTGTGAGTGGCTTACTTATTTTCCCAGAAGTCTGCACAAAGATACAAGTCAAATTTAAAGCATTCTCTGCAATGGGAATTATATTTTTGGTGAGATTCTCCCTAGGGGTTAATTAATTCTAAAAGGATTTCCTCATTAGAAAACTGCAAGTGCATCAGATAATTAGAATTACTACATACATTCCCACTTATGAATCAGCATTCCAGGGGCATAGTAGAACATACACCTTTTTCTTAGAAACAGGACTAGAAACAGGTAAACAGGTAGGACACCATTACAAGGTTTGGTAAAATTCCTGCAATGTGCAAAGATCTCTCAGAGGACATTGGTTTTTGTTTGTTTCAACAAAAGTAGGGTTACCTTTTTTTTGTTCCTTTCAAACAGTAACTTTTATTACAATTTGTACAAGTTAAGGGATACAAACAATGTATTTCATACACACTGACTATAAAGTGGGTGAATATCAGAATCTTACATCCCTCATAAGAACGAGATATTACAAGACACAAATCAACATAAAAAAGGAAGTGGTTATTAAGCATTTACCTTGGTAAGTAAACAAGGATAAACACGGGTACATCAATAGTACTGGTAACAGTGATAAAGAAGCGGTAAAACAGTTACAGAGGGAACTCCAGGTTAAGAACAAGTTTCAGGGGCTTGAAGCCATCTATCCCAAATTTTGTTGAATTTACATGGGCAACCTGAATGTACAGGAATTTCTTGTATGGAAAATTATTGTTAATGTCTAGTATTCAGATATTAAATGCAGGTGGTGCATTCCTCATCCATTGACCGGCAATAATTTTGGGGTTACCTTTTAACCTACTTACAACCACCTTACATATACAATGGGTATAGAAAATAATCACACCCCTTTAAAATAATCACATGGAGGACTAACCCCCAAAGGAGCTGCTGGTTATTTTTTGGGCTTACCGTTACCTTCCGTTCTCCTTGTTGCACGTCTAGGGGATGTCCCCTAGTAGATGGCCCAGTAACTTGAGACTGACAATAGATCCACTTGAATGAATTTTATTTGCAAAACTCAGACAATTGAACAGTCTTTCAACTTGGGATCAGAGGGTTGGAAAGGAAGTTCAGGTACTCTTAGTGACAAAGTAAAAAACATTGAAGAACTTGCTTACTTTGACTGCATCCAGAGAATAGCCATTAGCAACTGGATGTTCACTCAGGTTGGACATTCCCTCTCTCACAAGGTCTAGCAGCCAACTTGGTGCTTACTCAGGAAGATGTTGTTGTAGAAATGTACAAGATAATGTCTTTGCCACAGATATTGTTGTAGAACCCGTAGGAAAACTAAGCTTGAGAACACTTGTAGAATACCTGGATCTTTCGGCCAGCTTGGCGAAATCCACAAGACCGGATTCTCTCGGTTACTTCAGCCTTTCCAGACTCTAGCTAAGGAAACAAACCCGGACGTGGTGTTCTTCTGAAGAGTTCTCCCCTGGAATGCTTAAAGTACATTGGGTCTCTCCCGAACCGGAGATGGCACCCAACTACCTCAGAATCCTTCCTTTAGTTTCCTTGCCTCGGGCTAGCCAGCCCAGAGACATTAAAGTCGGGTGGATCCGCACCCCAGGCCATAGCCGTCAGGAGGACCAGGACCATGAAGTCAGCACACCATTCTGGACAGGAAACCCCAAACCACGTGACACCCGCATCTTTAATACCCTCTCCCAGAAAGTACAGCCAGAGCGCCACTCCCACTGGGCGGGCTCCAAGAGAGAGTAACTTAAACACCTGACCATGATAGTTCCATGCCTTCCAGAAGAGACAGTGCCCTCTGTGGCCAGGCTGAACACCTCACGGTCTAGTCAGACTGATGCTGAGGCCCAATTTAGGCAATTGTACCCAAACCAAACTGCAGTTTAGGCAACTTTAACTTTTAGAAAAACGCATAGTGCATGCTCTTCAGGAGCCGCCGCTACACACATTTTGTTGCTTTGCAGCCTGACATGAAGACAGACACAGTTTTTGTTTTATCCCGCTGTATTTATTTATAACATCCAAGTGAAAGATATAACAGCAACATGTCGGAGAAAAAAATAAATCAAAAATAGAATCACTGAGTTGCAAAAAGTGTCAGTATTTTGTTGAACCACCTTTTGCTTTAATTACAGCCTTTAGTCTGTTGGGATATGTCTCTACTAACTTTGCACATCTAGACTTTGCAAAATGTGCCCACTCTCTGAAGTGAGCGTAACTGTAGGTAAAAAAAAACATTTAGAAGGTATCTATAAGAAAATGTTTTGTGCGCTCACTGAAATTTGCTTATCTTTTGTGATGTGCTATACTTTTTACACTAATTTGCTTATTGCCTTTATACTAAATTCCCGTCCAAGAAACGCTTGCACCGGAGGTCCTCTAGGGGACAGACTTAGAAACATAGAAACATAGAAAAGTAGTCCATCGAGTCTGCCCATTTTCTTTTTCTTTTTTCTTTTGTTCTTTGGGGTTGTTTTTTTTTTCACTAACCTTGTTGTCTGACTATAGATCTATGTTTATCCAAAGCATGTTTGAAGCCATTTACTGTCTCACTACCTCTGTTTTAGTGATGGACGAACGTTTCGCCCGGCGGTCGTTTCGCGGCGAATTTCCGACTTTCGCCGTCCGCGGGTTCGAACGCCTTTTTCCGTCGTTCGCCCCGGCGGACTTACGTGTTTAATGTATACAAGAACTTTAACCTTTCGTGACACGTTTATCATGTGTTACAGGACAACCAATTGAGACATGACAGCTCATGGACACTTGGACATTCCCCCTAACCTATAAATACACCCGATCCGGTGGCCATTTTACATTCTTTCTTCTGTCACTGTAGGGAAAGGATCCTGTGTGGAGTAGGGACAGAGAAAACGCTAGCTATTTGGTACACAAAAGTTCTTTTCAGGACTGGTATAGGTGTTAGGTCAGCAGCCTGAGTTTCTTTTGTCAGTTTAGATAAAGGGACAGAGCGCTGTATGCTGCTATTTTAGGGACAGCTCAGCCAGATTAGTCTTTCTTCATCATCATCATCATCATCATCATTAGCTGTTACTATCAGGTCCACAAAAGAGCTATTCCAGCTAATCGTTCCAGCCTACTCTTTTTTGCCAATTTGTATAGGGACAGGCAGGAAGCAGTGTGTCAGGCAGTGAGGATAATTTTAAAGACTTGCTGTTACTATTAGTTCCACAAAGGTTCTTTTCAGGACTGGTATCAGTGGTACGGTAATAGGCTTGTACACGTATAATATTCTTTCTTCCAAATATAGAAAGAATATTATACTTGACTGCTGCCCTTCTGCTGCAGTCTGCTAATCATTCACAACTCACTTGTTCCACAAAGCTCTTTATCAGGACTGGTAACTTGGTCTGTCTAGGGTGCTACGGTACATAGGCTTGGGTGCGGTACAGTCTGCTGTTCTGTAAGGACCGCTATCGGTCCACAATACATAGGGTTGCCGTGCACTACTGCTGACCGCTGCCCTATACTGCAGCAGTCCTTCAGCGGTATAGGGACTGACGCACAGTCTGCTAAACACTAATACACAACCTGCTTGGTCCACAAAAGTTCTTATAAGGACTGGTAACTTGGTATAGGGTGCTACGGTACATAGGCCTGAGTGCGTTACAGTCTGCTGTTCTGTAAGGACCGCTATCGGTCCACAATACATAGGGTTGACGTGCACTACTGCTGACCGCTGCCCTATACTGCAGCAGTCCTTCAGCGGTATAGGGACTGACGCACAGTCTGCTAAACACTAACACACAACCTGCTTGGTCCACAAAAGTTTTTATAAGGACTGGTAACTTGGTATAGGGTGCTACGGTACATAGGCCTGAGTGCAGTACAGTCTGCTGTTCTGTAAGGACTGCTATCGGTCCACAATACATAGGGTTGCCGTGCACTACTGCTGACCGCTGCCCTATACTGCAGCAGTCCTTCAGCGGTATAGGGACTGACGCACAGTCTGCTAAACACTAATACACAACCTGCTTGGTCCACAAAAGTTCTTATAAGGACTGGTAACTTGGTATAGGGTGCTACGGTACATAGGCCTGAGTGCGTTACAGTCTGCTGTTCTGTAAGGACCGCTATCGGTCCACAATACATAGGGTTGACGTGCACTACTGCTGACCGCTGCCCTATACTGCAGCAGTCCTTCAGCGGTATAGGGACTGACGCACAGTCTGCTAAACACTAACACACAACCTGCTTGGTCCACAAAAGTTTTTATAAGGACTGGTAACTTGGTATAGGGTGCTACGGTACATAGGCCTGAGTGCAGTACAGTCTGCTGTTCTGTAAGGACTGCTATCGGTCCACAATACATAGGGTTGCCGTGCACTACTGCTGACCGCTGCCCTATACTGCAGCAGTCCTTCAGCGGTATAGGGACTGACGCACAGTCTGCTAAACACTAATACACAACCTGCTTGGTCCACAAAAGTTCTTATAAGGACTGGTAACTTGGTATAGGGTGCTACGGTACATAGGCCTGAGTGCAGTACAGTCTGCTGTTCTGTAAGGACCGCTATCGGTCCACAATACATAGGGTTGCCGTGCACTACTGCTGACCGCTGCCCTATACTGCAGCAGTCCTTCATTGGTATAGGGACTGACGTACAGTCTGCTAATCACTAACACACAACCTGCTTGGTCCACAAAAGTTCTTATAAGGACTGGTAACTTGGTATAGGGTGCTACGGTACATAGGCCTGAGTGCGTTACAGTCTGCTGTTCTGTAAGGACCGCTATCGGTCCACAATACATAGGGTTGCCGTGCACTACTGCTGACCGCTGCCCTATACTGCAGCAGTCCTTCAGCGGTATAGGGACTGACGCACAGTCTGCTAAACACTAACACACAACCTGCTTGGTCCACAAAAGTTTTTATAAGGACTGGTAACTTGGTATAGGGTGCTACGGTACATAGGCCTGAGTGCAGTACAGTCTGCTGTTCTGTAAGGACCGCTATCGGTCCACAATACATAGGGTTGCCGTGCACTACTGCTGACCGCTGCCCTATACTGCAGCAGTCCTTCATTGGTATAGGGACTGACGTACAGTCTGCTAATCACTAACACACAACCTGCTTGGTCCACAAAAGTTCTTATAAGGACTGGTAACTTGGTATAGGGTGCTACGGTACATAGGCCTGAGTGCGTTACAGTCTGCTGTTCTGTAAGGACCGCTATCGGTCCACAATACATAGGGTTGCCGTGCACTACTGCTGACCGCTGCCCTATACTGCAGCAGTCCTTCAGCGGTATAGGGACTGACGCACAGTCTGCTAAACACTAACACACAACCTGCTTGGTCCACAAAAGTTTTTATAAGGACTGGTAACTTGGTATAGGGTGCTACGGTACATAGGCCTGAGTGCAGTACAGTCTGCTGTTCTGTAAGGACCGCTATCGGTCCACAATACATAGGGTTGCCGTGCACTACTGCTGACCGCTGCCCTATACTGCAGCAGTCCTTCATTGGTATAGGGACTGACGTACAGTCTGCTAATCACTAACACACAACCTGCTTGGTCCACAAAAGTTCTTATAAGGACTGGTAACTTGGTATAGGGTGCTACGGTACATAGGCCTGAGTGCGTTACAGTCTGCTGTTCTGTAAGGACCGCTATCGGTCCACAATACATAGGGTTGCCGTGCACTACTGCTGACCGCTGCCCTATACTGCAGCAGTCCTTCAGCGGTATAGGGACTGACGCACAGTCTGCTAAACACTAACACACAACCTGCTTGGTCCACAAAAGTTTTTATAAGGACTGGTAACTTGGTATAGGGTGCTACGGTACATAGGCCTGAGTGCAGTACAGTCTGCTGTTCTGTAAGGACCGCTATCGGTCCACAATACATAGGGTTGACGTGCACTACTGCTGACCGCTGCCCTATACTGCAGCAGTCCTTCAGCGGTATAGGGACTAAGAGTTTTGTCACAGGGTGATTTAAAAAATGACAGGCAGAGGAAGAGGCAGGCCCTTCCGCAGGGGTGGTAGGGGTAGGGCAGGAGCAACAGCCTTGAGCCAAAGTGGGAAGTTGCAGAAGGTGCGTTCAATTACTTTAAAGGACGCACCAGACTTGGTTGAGTGGCTCACTCAGCCTTATTCTTCTGCACCCTCCTCATCCTCTCGATCTGCACCCTCTTCTTCACTCTCTGCTATGTGCACCCCCAAAGACACTACCACCAACAACACCACCACCACCACATACCTTCCGCTTGAGTGCAAATGGGGGCCTTCATGCTCCAGTGTTTTAATAGGGACCCCCGTATAAAAAGCATGAGGGTCAAGGACCAGTACTGGGTGGCAACGTACTTAGATCCCCGGTACAAACACAAAATGGCGGAAATGTTACCGCCGTCGCAGAGGGCTGTCAGAATGCAGCACTTCCAGGCCTTGCTTCGAGAAATGCTGCATTCTGCTTTTGCGTGCGCTGGCAGAGGAGCAATTCCCACTCCCAGAGAAGGATTTGCGGGTACCAATCCAACAGCGCCTGCAAGAAGAGGCCGGTTTGAAGATGTGTTGGTGACTTCGGATATGAGGTCATTCTTTCAGCCGACCCATCGACAGGTGTCATCCGGATCCAGCATCAGGGAACGCCTAGACCGTCAGGTGTCCGACTACATTGGGTTAACGGCCGATGTGGACGCTCTGAGGAGTGATGAACCCCTAGACTACTGGGTGGGCAGGCTTGACCTCTGGCCAGAGCTTGCCCAATTTGCAATCGAACTGTTGGCTTGCCCCTCATCCAGTGTCCTGTCCGAAAGGACGTTCAGCGCAGCAGGGGGGATTGTGACCGATAAGCGTACTCGCCTAGCTCACGACAGTGTTAACTACCTCACATTTCTAAAAATGAATGAGGCATGGATCTCGGAGGAATTCAACACATGTGATCAGTAGACCATGTATATGTCTATAAACAATTTTTGGAATCAAGCACACAGACCTTCTTAATTCATTTGGCTCACTTCCCTGACCCAAAAAAGCACACCGTACTATATGCCCCTACCCTCCTCTTTGAAGAGGTTGAGCGGTGTCATATTTCTACTGGGGCTGCTTATTATGAGGGGTTCCCACCATCCCTGTGCTGTGCTGACTTCCTCCTGGGTGTTCTTATTATGAGGGGCTCCCACCATCCCTGTGCTGTGCTGACTTCCTCCTGGGGGTTCTTATTATGAGGGGATCACACCATCCCTGTGCTGTGCTGACTTCCTCCTGGGGCTGCTTACGGTGCTGCTGTCAGCGCTGTATGTCACGGAGCTGCTGTCAGCGCTGTATGTCACGGAGCTGCTGTCAGCGCTGTATGTCACGGAGCTGCTGTCAGCGCTGTATGTCACGGAGCTGCTGTCAGCGCTGTATGTCACGGAGCTGCTGTCAGCGCTGTATGTCACGGAGCTGCTGTCAGCGCTGTATGTCACGGAGCTGCTGTCAGCGCTGTATGTCACGGAGCTGCTGTCAGCGCTGTATGTCACGGAGCTGCTGTCAGCGCTGTATGTCACGGTGCTGCTGTCAGCGCTGTATGTCACGGAGCTGCTGTCAGCGCTGTATGTCACGGAGCTGCTGTCAGTGCTGTATGTCACGGAGCTGCTGTCAGCGCTGTATGTCACGGAGCTGCTGTCAGCGCTGTATGTCACGGAGCTGCTGTCAGCGCTGTATGTCACGGTGCTGCTGTCAGCGCTGTATGTCACGGAGCTGCTGTCAGCGCTGTATGTCACGGAGCTGCTGTCAGCGCTGTATGTCACGGAGCTGCTGTCAGCGCTGTATGTCACGGAGCTGCTGTCAGCGCTGTATGTCACGGAGCTGCTGTCAGCGCTGTATGTCACGGTGCTGATGTCAGTGCTCTGTATTACGGTGCTGCTGTCAGTGCTCTGTATCTCCTGCACCCTCTTGTTTGCCTACCCTGGTCCCTGACCTTCCCTCTCCTCCATTGCCTTCATTAGCTCCATAGTCCTGAATTGTCAGAACAATTTCCCAAATAAAAAAAAAATGCTTGTAGTTATCGATCCCAAATTCACCTCATACATGTATTATGCTATTGTCCAGGTGGTGGGACTACGTGCTACCCCCTAATAATTACCCCGTGGCCGCAAATTCGACCTAAAGGTTTGCGAAATTCGCCTCCCATTGAAGTCAATGGAGCCCGCGGCGAACGGTCGTTTTCGCGAACGTTTGTGTCCGTTCGCGTTTCGCGTTCGCGAAACGTCCCGTCGGAAGTTCGTCCATCACTACTCTGTTTGTAGTTTATTCCAATCAACTACCCTTTCAGTATAATAATACTTTCTAAGATTCGTTTTTAACTTTCCTCCAATTAGTTTGAGGTCATGTCCCTGTGCTCTTGATTTTGGTTTCATATTGAAAGAAACTGCATTCTTGAACCTTATTCAGGGGGTGAACCACCCCCTTGATGTATTTAAAGGTTTCAATCATGTCTCCCCTTTCCCTTCTTTCTCACAAACTGTACATATTAAGTTCCTGAAGTCGCTCTTAATATGTTTTATCCCTCACACCTTTCAACATTTTTGTTACCTGTCTCTGAACTCGTTCTATCTTATCAATATCTTTCTGTAAGTGAGGCCTCCAGAACTGTATTCTAAATAAGGTCTCACTAAAGATATATATAGATCTATAAAGACCTTAGGTGGCATTTTTGCTCCCCTAGCTATCCTGAAATGATAAGCCTCTAGTTCCAGTTACCATTTCCTCGTCTGAGCTTTGCATTGATACCCAAGCTCTAATCGATTCTGGGGCTACAGGCTTGTTCATAGATAGTGCTTTCAGGTCAAGGCAATCAATACCGCTGCAGCCTCGTGCCTCCCCACTTGCTATTGATGGGAGACCTTTACAGCCTGCCCATGTGACTCATGAAAATGCTCCACTGACCATGGCTGTAGGGGCTCTTCACCATGAGATAATCCAATTTAAAGTCATTGCCTCACTTCATTACCCAGTAGTCATTGGTTATCCTTGGTTACAGAGGCACAATCCCTCTTTTGATTGGCGTCATGCTGAGGTTCTCTCTTGGTTGCCACAATGCAGTAAACATGCTTTCATAAAGCAATTAAGGTCACGTGCACATCTTCACTCTCCTTATTGCCAGAGGAATACTGGGAATTCAGTGATGTCTTTGACAAAGGTCAGTCCAGTATTTTTCCTCCACATCGGCCTTATGATTGCACAATTGAGCTTCAACCTGGTGCCTTTCTTTCTCATGGCCGGGTTTACCCTTTGTCTGTCTCTAAGGATAAAGCCATGGAGGACTATGTTGCAGATTCCCTCTCCTGTCAGTGCTGGCTTTATCTTTGTGAAAAAGAAGAGTGGTGAACTGAGACCTTGTATCGATTATAGGGGTCTCAATCGCATTACAGTTAAGAATTCTTATTTGATTCCATTGAATTTTTTGACTGTCTCAAGGGAGCAACTGTCTTCACTAAGCTCGATTGGAGAGGGGCATCCAATGTTGTGAGGATTAAGGAGGACGACAAATGGAAAACTGCATTTAATACTAGGACCAGACACTACAAATACCTTGTAATGTCCTTTGGTCTCTGCAACGCTCCTACAGCTTTCCAGGAATTTATTAGCAATGTCCTCCGAAATATGCTGCAGCAATATGTGGAGGTTTACCTCGATGATATTCTCATATATTTGAAATATTTGAGCCACCACACAGACGTCTCCTGTGTGCTACAGAGGTTGAGAGCACATAACCTGTTTTGCAATTTGGAAAAGTGCGAATTTCATCGTGAATAGGTCACATTTTTGGGTCATGTAATTTCTACTACCGGATTGTCGATGGACCCAGAGAAACTATCTGCAGTCTTACAGTGGTCTTGACCCTTAGGTCTACGTCCTCTACAACATTTTCTTGGCTTTGCCAATTATTATCGGAAATGTATTCCTAATTTTTGTTCTCTGGTCAACCCCTGACTGATATGACCAGGAAGGACGGCAGCCCACAGTATTGATCTCCGGATTCCATTAAAGCCTTTGAGTCCCTCAAGGCCATTTTTGCTACAGCTCCTGTGTTGGCACACCCTCACCCTACGTTACCCTTCATTCTAGAGGTTGATGCGTCTGAAACTGGAGTAGGCGCCCTCCTGTCTCAATGTCCTATCTTTGAGATCTCTATGCATCCCTGTGGCTACTTTTCTAAGAAATTTTCTCCTACAGAATGTAATTATGAGATTGGGGACAGAGTGGTTAGCCATCATTTTAGCTCTTAAAGAATAGACACATCTTCTTGAGGGTACTACCGTGCCAGTCCTCATTTTGACTGATCATAAGAATCTTACATTTATGTTTGAGGCAAAATGCTTATCTACCAGAAGGGCACGATGGGTCCTTTTTCTGTCAAGCTTCAATTACACTCATTCTTACCCAGTACGAAGAATATAAGGGCTGATGCATTGTCACGGCAGTTTTCCTCCTCTTCCAAGATGTAGTCGGTTACTACTCCTGTGATCCCTTCCGGATTGCATTTTAGCCAAGATTTGCATTAGTCTCACTTCACCTTTGGGTGAAAGAACTCTGGCCTCTCAGATTCATTCTCCTCTTGGAAAATCTCATGACTGCTGCTTTGTCCCCGAGACTCTCTGCATTGCTTTGTTCCAGACATACCATTCTCCTAAGGCAACTGGGCACCCAGGGAAGAATCAACTCATATGGTCTATGTCTCAAAAATTCTGGTGGCCTAGTCTCTGTGCTGATGTAACCACCCTGCTTGTTTTGTGTGTGCTCAGAAAAAAACACCACAACACCTTCCAGTGGGCCTCCTTCAACCCATACCTAGTGGAGAGAGGCCTTGGACCCACTTGTCTATTGATTTCATTGTGGATTTTACCCAACTTCCAGGGCAACACAATTATTCCTATGGCGGGTGAATGGTTTTCGAAAGTGTCTCATTGTTTTCCACTAAAGAAGTTGCCTACATCCAAAGAACTGGCATTCATTTTTGCTTGGGAGGTCTTTCGGGTTCATTGGGTCACCTAAGGTTATCCCTCAGACAGTGTTAGCCAGTTTGTGTCCAGGTTTTGGCGAGCCTTTTGTGCACAGTTGGGAATTCAGCTTTCCTTCTCCTCGGCATATCACCCGCAGTCTAATGGGGCCGCAGAACAGGCTAACCAAGCTTTAGAGCAGTTCCTACATCGCTATATTTCTTACCACCATAAAAACTGGTCAGATCTGTTACCTTGGCCAGAGTTTGCCCATAATAGCACCATCAATGCTGCTTCCTGATTGTCTCAGTTTATGGTAAACTATGGGTTCCAGCCATCCATGTTGCCTGACACATTTGTTCCACAAGGAATTCCTGCATTAGAGAAACATTTTCATAAACTCTGTTCCACTTGGGTGCAGGTCCAAAAATCCCTGCAACGTGCCAATGAGAGGCACAGACTCAACGCTGACCACTGACGCCTACCTGTGCCCTTCTATTAAGTTGGGGAGAGCTGGCTGTCTTCTCATATCCTCTGACTCTGTGTATCCTCAATAAAACTGGCACCATGGTATATTGGGCCTTTCCACATTCTCCATAAGATCAACCCAGTGGCCTACGCATTAGATCTTCCTTCCAACATGCGTATTTCTAATGTATTCCATGTTTCCTTAATAAAACTTTTGGTGTGCAATTGCTATGCCACCTTCGTATAACGTCCTCACCTGGTTCAGGTGGACAACCATGAGGGGTTATGGTCCGGAGGAACACTCTTGGGTCTCATCTTCAAATGTACATGCTCCTGCCCTCCTCCATGCTTTCCATAGACATTTTCCCCTCAAGTCTGGTGCCCCTCGGAGATGAAGGGGTCATTAAGGAGAGGGTACTGTTATGGCTGGGCTGCTAGCAGCTCTCTTCTCAGTACTCAAAGCTGCTCAGCTGTGAGTTTATTACCAACCCTTCATTGTTTCCGCAGTGACTCACCTGATTACCATTACCTGCCTCATTAGTCCAATCTACAGCCAGCCCCTTTTTGCTGATTAAACTGCCTCGTTCATTCCCTCCGTTGCCTTTGCCTGGTCAATATCTCTGCTGTGTTCTGTGTTTGACTTTGCCCGGCTGAAAGCACACATTAAGGTAAGTATGACACACTTGTTTTGTGTTTTTTAAACTGAACCTTTAATATTACTTTAAATTATTATTAGCTTTTACAGAATTTATATGTACTATTAGGTAAAAGCTCTACTTATTCTACACCATTACAGACTAACCTTTAGTCTGAGGATCCCTTTACACGTGAAAAATGTTCAGGTTTTATATTTCAGAAACATTGTTTTATTAAGTTAACGTATAAAATAGCTACTAAACCAACACAATATGATAAAGGTTAAATCAAGTAGGCAGATGTGTTAGCTGTGCATGGCTGCTATGCAACAAATCAGAGAAACAGTATATGGCATGGCCTTAGTTTTAAGACAACCAATAACTCCCGTGTTGCTAAAATGAAGGCTGTCAAGTGTAGGATGACAAGGTGCTTAATAAGGAAATGTAATACATGTGACATTTCTTCAGTCACACATTCATACTGATAGAAGTCAATCTAAAATGTTGTGGGGAAAGCTGGTGTTCATTATATCTAATTGTGTTCTAGCAAACATGAAGAGTTGATCTAAATCTTTTTGTAATAACTGAGAAACTGGTAATAAAAATACATACTAAAAAAGAATGCACTTTATGTCTTTATTAAACATTAATAACCACTCATAGTCTGAAGAGTTCAGTTATGTGTTTTTAAAGGTGCTGTAGGCATTCCGGATAAAGGTTCTGATTTAAGACACCAGTGGGATGGCTTCCACAATAAATTAAGTTAAAGTTAAAATCCCACATTGAACTGTGTTGTTTCTTTAATTCAATTGTTGATTTTTATACTGCTTCATAACATTCTGCACTCTCAGAACTACTAGACCATCTCTTTCAGAAAGAGTGAATACTGATAGGGAGCTTAGTAATACACAAAGTAATATGGTTGTAACACATAAAAAAAAATCTATAGACAACAGTGAATGGATTAGTGTTTGTTTCAATTTGTCTCTGGGACTGTATTTCTACCACTGGAATGGTTAAGCACACAACCTTTTTTTGTGCACAAAGCAATGTCATGTACATTTTACAGTTTTTTTTTTCTTTAAACTTCAAGTGGCAATAAAAATTTTTGGGAAATTTGTTAATAATAATAATAATAATAATAATAAACTTTATTTAATATAGTTCCTTTAAAGGTGGCTTCTAAAAGGAAAATACAAGAAATACACAGGATAACATAACATAAGGGGAAAAGGGACAATTAAGTGAAAGCTTAATGCCGTGTAGTGATGGCCCGAACCTCCGACGGGACGTTTCGCGAACGCGGACCGCGAACGAGGCCGACCGTTCGCGAAACCGAACGTTCGCGGCGGGCCCCATTGACTTCAATGGGAGGCGAACGTTTCAAACCTTTAGGTCGAATTTGCAGCCATGAGGTAATTATTAGCAGGGAAAACATAGTCCCACCACATGGCCAATGACATAATACATGTATGAGGTGAATTTGGGATCGATAACTACAAGCATTCTTTTTTTATATGGGAAATTGTTCTGACAATTCAGGACTGTGGAGCGCATGAAGGCAATGGAGGAGAGGGAAGGTCAGGGACCAGGGTAGGCAAAGAAGAGGGTGCAGGAGATGATCACCAGCAGCGTGACATACAGCAATGACACATGCACCGTGATAGAGGCATCTGACAACAGCACCGTGATAGAGGGCACTGACATCAGCAGCGTGACATAAAGCATTAACACCAGCACTGTGACATACAGCATTGACAGCAACACCGTGATAGAGAGTACTGACATCAGAAGCGTGACATTAAGCACTGACATCAGCACCGTGATATACAGCACTGACAGCAGCACCGTTATAGAGGGCACTGACATCAGAAGCGTGACATTAAGCACTGACATCAGCACCGTGATATACAGCACTGACAGCAGCACCGTGATAGAGAGCACTGACATCAGCAGCGTGACATACAGCACTGACATCAGCACCGTGATATACAGCACTGACAGCAGCACCGTGATAGAGAGCACTGACATCAGAAGCGTGACATACAGCACTGACATCAGCACAGTGATATACAGCACTGACAGCAGCACCGTGATAGAGAGTACTGACATCAGAAGCGTGACATAAAGCATTAACACCAGCACCGTGACATACAGCATTGACAGCAACACCGTGATAGAGAGTACTGACATCAGAAGCGTGACATACAGCACTGGCATCAGCACCGTGATATACAGCACTGACAGCAGCACCGTGATAGAGGGCACTGACATCAGAAGCGTGACATACAGCACTGACATCAGCACAGTGATATACAGCACTGACAGCAGCACTGTGATAGAGAGTACTGACATCAGAAGCGTGACATTAAGCATTAACACCAGCACCGTGACATACAGCATTGACAGCAACACCGTGATAGAGAGTACTGACATCAGAAGCGTGACATTAAGCACTGACATCAGCACCGTGATATACAGCACTGACAGCAGCACCGTGACATTAAGCACTCACACCAGCACCGTGATATACAGCACTGACAGCAGCACCGTAAGCAGCCCCAGGAGGAAGTCAGCACAGCACAGGGATGGTGTGATCCCCTCATAATAAGAACCCCCAGGAGGAAGTCAGCACAGCACAGGGATGGTGTGATCCCCTCATAGTAAGCAGGCCCAGGAGAAACTCAGCACAGCACAGGGATGGTGTGATCCCCTCATAATAAGAACCCCCAGGAGGAAGTCAGCACAGCACAGGGATGGTGTGATCCCCTCATAGTAAGCAGGCCCAGGAGAAACTCAGCACAGCACAGGGATGGTGTGATCTCCTCATAATAAGAACCCCCAGGAGGAAGTCAGCACAGCACAGGGATGGTGTGATCCCCTCATAGTAAGCAGGCCCAGGAGAAACTCAGCACAGCCCAGGGATGGTGTGATCCCCTCATAATAAGAACCCCCAGGAGGAAGTCAGCACAGCACAGGGATATCATAAGCAGCCCCAGTAGAAATATGACACCGCTCAACCTCTTCAAAGAGGAGGGTAGGGGCATATAGTACGGTGTGCTTTTTTGGGACAAGGAAGTGAGCCAAATGAAGAAAGAAGGTCTGTGTGCTTGATTAAAAAAATTGTTTATAGACATATACATGGTCTACTGGTCACATGTGTTGAATTCCTCCGAGATCCATGCCTCATTCATTTTTAGAAATGTGAGGTAGTTAACACTGTCGTGAGCTAGGCGAGTACGCTTATCGGTCACGATCCCCCCTGCTGCGCTGAACGTCCTTTCGGACAGGACACTGGATGAGGGGCAAGCCAACAGTTCGATTGCTAATTGGGCAAGCTCTGTCCAGAGGTCAAGCCTGCCCACCCAGTAGTCCAGGGGTTCATCACTCCTCAGAGCGTCCACATCGGCCGTTAACCCAATGTAGTCGGACACCTGACGGTCTAGGCGTTCCTTGATGCTGGATCCGGATGACACCTGCCGATGGGTCAGCTGAAAGAATGACCTCATATCCGAAGTCACCAACACATCTTCAAACCGGCCTCTTCTTGCAGGCGCTGTTGGATTGGTACCCGCAAATCCTTCTCTGGGAGTGGGAATTGCTCCTCTGCCAGCGCACGCAAAAGCAGAATGCAGCATTTCTCGAAGCAAGGCCTGGAAGTGCTGCATTCTGACAGCCCTCTGCGACGGCGGTAACATTTCCGCCATTTTGTGTTTGTACCGGGGGTCTAAGTACGTTGCCACCCAGTACTGGTCCTTGACCCTTATGCTTTTTATACGGGGGTCCCTATTAAAACACTGGAGCATGAAGGCCCCCATTTGCACTAAAGTGGAAGCGGTGTGGTGGCCTGGCTCCTGCTCATCATCCAGGATAATGTCGTCCTCTTCATTCTCCTCTCCCCATCCACGCACAACAGGGATCCCAGAAAGGTTTAAAGCACACTCTTCTTGCTCCTCCTCATCTGCCCCGGCACCATCCTCCTCTGACTCCTCTTCAGACTCCTGTTGTTGACTTGTCTCAGATAGAGTAGCCCCCCCTGCGAATTCATCCAGCATTGCGACTTCCTCATCTTCCCGCTCCTGCTCCTTCACAGCCTGATCAATGACACGACGCAATGCACGCTCCATAAAGAAGGCATAAGGTACCATGTCACTGATGGCGCCATGGCTGCGACTGACCAGTTTGGTGATCTCCTCAAATGGCCGCAGAAGTCTGCATGCGTCGCGCATGAGCAGCCACTGGCGTGGTGAAAAAAAACCCAGCTCCCCAGAACCGTTTCTGCCGCAGAGTTCATACAGGTAGACGTTAACTGCACGTTTCTGCTGGAGCAGCCTATCAAGCATATAGAAGGTTGAGTTCCATCGTGTCGGGCAATCGCAAATAAGACGTCTGACCGGCAGATGGTGTCGCCGCTGAATGTCAGCAAGGCGAGCCATGGCCGTGTAAGATCTTCTGAAATGGGCCGAGATTTTCCTTGCCTGCCGCAAGATGTCCTGGACCCCAGGGTATTTGACAAGGAATCGCTGCACGACCAAGTTTAAGACGTGTGCCATGCATGGCACGTGCGTGATTTTGCCCTGTTTCAATGCGCTAAGCAGATTGGCACCGTTGTCACACACCACTTTACCAACTGTCAAATTGAGCGGTGTTAGCCACTGATCTGCCTGTGAACGCAAAGCTGAAAGGAGTGCCGGGCCAGTGTGGCTCTTGGCTTCCAGGCACAACAGACGCAGCACGGCATGGCAACGTCTCACCTGGCATGTGGAATAGGTTCTATGGAGCTTTGGCGGTGCAGCGGAAGAGACGCTAGCAGCGGAAAAGGAGGAGGCAGCTGAGGAGGAGAGGGAGGAGGATGGAGTAGGAGGAGGAGGAGAAGAAGAGTCAGGCCTGCATGCAATCCGTGGCGGTAAAACCAAATCTACACGGGTGCCACGGGTTACATGCTTGACGGCCGTCAGAAGGTTCACCCAGTGGGCAGTAAAAGTGATATACCTTCCCTGCCCGTGTTTGCTAGACCACGTGTCTGTGGTCAGATGTATCTTGGCACCGACACTGTGTGCCAGAGATACATTCACTTGCCGCTGAACATGGCCATATAGCTCTGGGATGCCCTTCTCTGAGAAATACTTCCTTCCTGGGACCTTCCATTGTGGTGTTCCAATGGCCACAAATTTGCGAAAGGCCTCCGAGTCCACCAGTTTATATGGCAGTAGTTGGCGGGCTATCAGTTCTGACAAGCCAGCCGTCAACCGCTGGGCAAGAGGGTTATCCGGCGTCATCATTCTTTTATGCTCGAACATTAGGCCCACGGAAGCCTGCCTTTTTGCAGAAAAACGTGAGCTTGGCGTGATGGAAGGTGGAGTGGAGGACAATTGTGAGGAGAGAGGAGAAGGAGAAGTAGAAGACGAGGCTGGACGGTGAGAGCATGCAGTGTGGCTTTGTGTGTTCCCTTGCTCCCACTGGGCTCGGTGATGGCTGCTCATGTGCCTTCTTAAGGCGGTCGTCCCTAGGTGAGTGTTGGGCTTACCGCGACTAATGCGTTGACTGCAAAGATTGCAGATGGCAACGCTATTGTCAGCAGCGGACACGTTAAAAAAAGCCCACACTGCGGAGCCATGTGCCGGTGTCCTGGGAGCGCCAGATGTGACCGTACATGGTCGATGACTCGCTCCTGATACATTTGCAGTCTGCTTTGTCCCTCCTGTGCAATGTAAGTTATTCCTGCTTCTCCTCCCTATCTGCTGGTCCATATCTCCCTCTGAACTCCCCTCCTCTTCCTCTCTTGTGGGCACCCACGTGACATCACTAGACACGTCATCATCAACGTCACCTTCCCCACCCCTATAAGTAGAGATCTCGGAGTAGGCAGCAACACCGGGGACCAACCTCCTCCTTGGGCTGATCTGGGTACTGTCGTCAGACTGCTGAGTAGCAGTTGTTGCTACCTCCTCTTCCTGATCCAACACCAAGAGTGGCTGCGCATCAGAAATGTCCTCTTGATATGGATCGGAAAATAATTCCTGTGACTCAAGCGGAAGGTATGTGGTGGTGGTGGTGGTGGTGTTGTTGGTGGTAGTGTCTTTGGGGGTGCACATAGCAGAGAGTGAAGAAGAGGGTGCAGATCGAGAGGATGAGGAGGGTGCAGAAGAGTAAGGCTGAGTGAGCCACTCAACCAAGTCTGGTGCGTCCTTTAAAGTAATTGAACGCACCTTCTGCAACTTCCCACTTTGGCTCAAGGCTGTTGCTCCTGCCCTACCCCTACCACCCCTGCGGAAGGGCCTGCCTCTTCCTCTGCCTGTCATTTTTTAAATCACCCTGTGACAAAACTCTTAGTCCCTATACCAATGAAGGACTGCTGCAGTATAGGGCAGCGGTCAGCAGTGGTGCACCTCAACCCTATCTATTGTGGACCGATAGCGGTCCTTACAGAACAGCAGACTGTACCGCACTCAACCCTATGTACTGTAGCACCCTAGACCAAGTTACCAGTCCTTATAAGAACTTTTGTGGACCAAGCAGGTTGTGTGTTAGTGATTAGCAGACTGTACGTCAGTCCCTATACCGCTGAAGGACTGCTGCAGTATAGGGCAGCGGTCAGCAGTGGTGCACCTCAACCCTATCTATTGTGGACCGATAGCGGTCCTTACAGAACAGCAGACTGTACCGCACTCAACCCTATGTACTGTAGCACCCTAGACCAAGTTACCAGTCCTTATAAGAACTTTTGTGGACCAAGCAGGTTGTGTGTTAGTGATTAGCAGACTGTACGTCAGTCCCTATACCAATGAAGGACTGCTGCAGTATAGGGCAGCGGTCAGCAGTGGTGCACCTCAACCCTATCTATTGTGGACCGATAGCGGTCCTTACAGAACAGCAGACTGTACCGCACTCAACCCTATGTACTGTAGCACCCTAGACCAAGTTACCAGTCCTTATAAGAACTTTTGTGGACCAAGCAGGTTGTGTGTTAGTGATTAGCAGACTGTACGTCAGTCCCTATACCGCTGAAGGACTGCTGCAGTATAGGGCAGCGGTCAGCAGTGGTGCACCTCAACCCTATCTATTGTGGACCGATAGCGGTCCTTACAGAACAGCAGACTGTACCGCACTCAACCCTATGTACTGTAGCACCCTAGACCAAGTTACCAGTCCTTATAAGAACTTTTGTGGACCAAGCAGGTTGTGTGTTAGTGATTAGCAGACTGTACGTCAGTCCCTATACCAATGAAGGACTGCTGCAGTATAGGGCAGCGGTCAGCAGTGGTGCACCTCAACCCTATCTATTGTGGACCGATAGCGGTCCTTACAGAACAGCAGACTGTACCGCACTCAACCCTATGTACTGTAGCACCCTAGACCAAGTTACCAGTCCTTATAAGAACTTTTGTGGACCAAGCAGGTTGTGTGTTAGTGATTAGCAGACTGTACGTCAGTCCCTATACCAATGAAGGACTGCTGCAGTATAGGGCAGCGGTCAGCAGTGGTGCACCTCAACCCTATCTATTGTGGACCGATAGCGGTCCTTACAGAACAGCAGACTGTACCGCACTCAACCCTATGTACTGTAGCACCCTAGACCAAGTTACCAGTCCTTATAAGAACTTTTGTGGACCAAGCAGGTTGTGTGTTAGTGATTAGCAGACTGTACGTCAGTCCCTATACCAATGAAGGACTGCTGCAGTATAGGGCAGCGGTCAGCAGTAGTGCACCTCAACCCTATCTATTGTGGACCGATAGCGGTCCTTACAGAACAGCAGACTGTACCGCACTCAACCCTATGTACTGTAGCACCCTAGACCAAGTTACCAGTCCTTATAGGAACTTTTGTGGACCAAGCAGGTTGTGTGTTAGTGATTAGCAGACTGTACGTCAGTCCCTATACCAATGAAGGACTGCTGCAGTATAGGGCAGCGGTCAGCAGTGGTGCACCTCAACCCTATCTATTGTGGACCGATAGCGGTCCTTACAGAACAGCAGACTGTACCTCACTCAACCCTATGTACTGTAGCACCCTACACAGATCAAGTTACCAGTCCTGATAAAGAGCTTTGTGGAACAAGTGAGTTGTGAATGATTAGCAGACTGCAGCAGAAGGGCAGCAGTCAAGTATAATATTCTTTCTATATTTGGAAGAAAGAATATTATACGTGTACAAGCCTATTACCATACCACTGATACCAGTCCTGAAAAGAACCTTTGTGGAACTAATAGTAACAGCAAGTCTTTAAACTGACCCTCACTGCCTGACACACTGCTTCCTTCCTGTCCCTATACAAAGTGGCAAAAAAGAGGAGCCTGGAACAATTAGTGGTTACTGGAATAGATCTTTTGTGGACCTGATAGTAACAGCTAATAATGATGATGATGATGATGATGATGACGACTAAACTGACTCTCCCTGTAGCACACACCATCCTTTCCCTTTCTCTAAACTGACAAAAGACACTCAGGCTGCTGCAAGAATCAGTAGCACAGCAAACCTATATACACCTAACACCTATACCAGTCCTGAAAAGAACTTTTGTGTACCAAATAGCTAGCGTTTTATCTGTCCCTACTCCACACAGCAACCTTTCCCTATAGTGACAGAAGAAAGAATGTAAAATGGCCACCGGATCGGGTGTATTTATAGGTTAGGGGGAATGTCCAAGTGTCCATGTGCTGTCATGTCTCAATTGGCTGTCCTGTACCCCATGATAGACGTGTCATCATAGGTTAAAGTTCTTTTACACATTAAACACGTAAGTCCGCCGGGGCAAACGACGGAAAAAGGCGAGCGAACGAGCGGACCGCGAACGACCGAAATTCGCCGCGAAACGACCGCCGAGCGAACCGTTCGGCCATCACTAATGCCGTGTACACACGGCCGGACTTTTCGACAGCAAAGGTCCGACGGAACGAATCTGTCGGACAAGTGTGTGGGCTTCATCTGACCATTGATATCGAAATATCAGACGGACATTCGATTTAGAACATGTTTTAAATCTTTACGTCGGACTTGAGTCCGGTCGAAAAATCAGTTTGTCTGTATGTTAGTCCGACGGATGAAAACTGATGCTAGGGGCAGCTATTGACTACTGGCTAGGGATGAGCTGAACACCCCCCGGTTTGGTTGGCACCAGAACTTTCGAACGGACCGAAAATTTGTACGAACTTTAGAACCCTATTAAAGTCTATGGGACTCGAACGTTCAAAATCAAAAGTGCTAATTGTAAGGCCGCGTACACACGCGCGGACTGTTGGCCCAACTTTGTCCGTCCAACAGTTTGAGCGAACAGTCCGCTCAAACTTAGCATGGACGGACATGGCCACACACGACGGACGAACAGTTTGCTGAAACCGTGCGCGATGACGTGAACGGCACGTACGACGGGACGAAAAATACGACGTCCTATACACTGCAATGCAACCTTCCGACGTGGAAATCCTTTCTGAGCATGCGCGAGACTTAGTTGGCCGAACAAGCCTACACACGAGCGAACAGTCCGCTGAAACCTTGTTTCAGCGGACAGTTTTTCGGAATTTCCGTAAGACCTTGTTCGGCCAACTGTCCGCTGAAACTGTCCGCTGAAGCCCCACACACGAGCGGACTGTCCGCCCAAACACTGTTCAGCGGACAAGGTTGGGCGAACAGTCCGCGCGTGTGTACGCGGCCTAATGGCTAATATGCAAGATATTGTCCTAAAAAGGGTTTGGGGACCCGGCTCCTGCCCCAGGGGACATGGATCAATGGCAATTTTTTTTTTTAAAACTGCCTTTTTTTCGGGAGCACTGATTTTAATGACGATTAAAGAGAATAAAAAGTGAAATATTCCTTTAAATATCGTGCCTGGGGGGTGTCTATACTATGCCTGTTAAGTGGCACGTGTTTCCCGTGTTTAGAACAGTCCTTGTACAAAATTACATTTAACGGAAAGAAAGTCATTTAAAACTGCTTGTGGTTTTAATGTCATGTCTGGTTCTGGCAATACGGATGAAAATCATTGAGAAAAATGGCATGGGTAGCCCCCCCCCCCCCCCGCCCATTACCAGCCCCTCTGGGTCTTATAAGGATATTAAGGGGAACCCCGCCCCCAAATAAAAAAGCAAAGGCGTGGGGCCCCCAGGCCCTATATACTCAGAACAGCAGTATAAAGGCGGTGCAAACAAGACAGGGACTGTGTAGGTTTGTGTTAAGTAGAATCTGTTTGTTATTTTGAACTGGTACATTTTTAAAGTGTAGCTCCAGTCAAAAAAATCAATTTTTAAGATTTTTGGAAAACATAGGGAAGGGTTATCACCCGTTTTTTCATCTCCCTTCTGTTTGCAAGTAGGAGACGTTTGTAATTTTTGAAAGTAGGGGCCTGCCCTATATGCTCTGCAGAAATGTGGGCCTAAGGTGTTGGTGTTGCCACAACACTGTAAGCCCTCAAAGTGACTCTTGGTGGCGCTGGAACACCCTGCTGTGAACAATTATATCAAGAATTGTAATTACATGCCATTGATGAACAGTGGTAGAAAAATTGGGCCTTTGGTGGTTGTGGTGGGGGTGGTGGCGTTAGTGTCACAACACTATAAGTCCTCACAGTTACTCTCAGTGGGTGCAGGAATGGGCCCTGCTGTGAAATATTATATCAAGAATTGTAATTACATGCCCCTGTTAAACAGGACCTGAAAAATTGGGCCTTAGGCACTGGTGCTGGTGACACAATACTGCAATCTCTCCCAGATAATCTAGTTGGAGTGCAGGAATGAGACCTGCTGCAAAGCATTACATCAAAAATTCTAATTACATGCCTGTGTTAAACAGGGGCTGAAAAATTGGGCCTTAGGCACTGGTGCTGGTGCCACGACACTGCAACCTCTCCCAGATACTCTAGTTGCAGTGTAGGAATGAGCCTTGCTGCAAAGCATTGCATCAAAAATTGTAATTACACGCCTCTGTTAAACAGGGGCTAAAAAAAATTGGGCCTTAGCCACTGGTGGCGTCACCCAGAACCAAAAATGTTCTTCCAAGCTATCAGCAGGATCATTGAGGAGGAAGAGGATAGTCAGTCAACATAACAGGACAGTCACTGGCAGTCAGCATAGGCAGTCTTGAAGGGATGTGACATTTTAAGAAAATTTTTTCGGTTACATCAGCTTCAGGTGCTTGGTAGCTGGTGGTGATCCATGACTGATTCATCTTTATGAAGGTTAGTCGATCAACCCAGTCGGTGGACAGGCGCACCCTGTGTTCGGTTACAAAGCCTTCAGCAGCACTGAAGGTGCGTTCCGAAAGAACGCTGGATGCAGGACAGACCAGTAGCTCAATTGCATACTGTGCAAGCTCTGGTCAGTGATCCATCCTCAAGACCCAGTAAGCCAGATGATTTTCGGTAGGAAAGGTTTCCAAGTCTGACCTTGCCCCTAGGTATTCCTGCACCGTGTAAATCAGACGCTGGCGATTGTTGCTGGAACTGATCATACCTTGGGGCTGCGGACTACAAAATTGTCTGAACGCATCGGTCAGACGTCCACCTTCTCCTCCGCTCCTTCTGTGACTGACCGAAGCCTCAGCAACACGTTGTCCAGGACCAGTAGCTTGTAAACTCCCAGTCTCTGGGAATGCATTGCACAGACCTTTCTGCAAGGCCTCCCGGAGATGTCTCATCCTCTGCTCCCTCTGTGATGGCAAGATAAGGTCCGCAACCTTACCCTTGTACTGTGGATCAGGGAGAGTGGCCAGCCAGTAATGGTCCTTCTCCTTGATCGGAAGAATACGAGGATCCTTCCGCAGGCTTTGCAGGATCAGGGAGGCCATGCAGCGTAGGTTAGCTGAGGCATTCGGTCCGGAGTCCTCTGGGTCACTAATGACAACATGATCCGCAGCCACCTCCTCCCAGCCACGTACAAGTCCACGGGTTTCTTGGGACTGTAAATCATCCCTAAAAGACTGCTGCTGCTGAGTGCCAGGCTCCACCTCCATGCTGACACAATCCTCCTCCTCCTCCTCCTCCTCTTCCTGTGTGATGGGTGGGACAGCAGGAACACTGTCTGGAAAAGGGGACCTTTAGAGTCAAGAAAGCCCTCCTCTTCCAGCCTCTGTTCTGCCTTAAGTGCCCTGTCCATTATTCCACGCAGCGTATGCTCCAACAGGTGGACAAGAGGTATAGTGTCACTGATGCATGCACTGTCACTGCTCACCATCCTTGTGGCTTCCTCAAATGGTGACAGGACAGTGCATGCATTTCTAATCATGCCCCACTGGCATGGTTAAAATAAACTGAGCTCCCCTGACCCTGTCCTGGTGCCATAGTCACACAGTTACTCATTGATGGCCCTCTGCTGCGTGTGCAGCTGCTGCAGCATGGCCAACGTTGAGTTCCACCTGGTGGGCATGACACATATAAGGCGGTTCTTGGGAAGGTTCAACTCCTTTTGGAGCTCAGCCAGCCGAGCACTGGCATTATATGATCGGCGGAAATGCACACAGACATTCCTGGCCTGCCTCAAGACATGCTATAAGCCCAGGTACCTTCCCAAGAACCGCTTCACCACCAGGATAAGGACGTGAGCCACACAGACATGGGTCAGTTGTCCCTGTTAGAGGGTGGAGAGGAGGTTGGTGCCATTGTTGCAAACCACCATTCCAGGCTTAAGCTGGTGTGGCATCAACCACCTCTCGGCCTGCCCCGCAGAGCTGACAAAATATCTGCCCCAGTGTGGCTCCTGTCCCCCAAACAAATCAGCGCAAGCACGGCATGGTATCTTTTTGCCTGCATACTTGCGTACCCTTGGAACACCTACCGAGCACCTCTGGTTCTGAGGACAAAGCACTGGAAGAGGCCATGGAGGAAGAAGAAGAAGAAGAGGGGGTGGAGGAGAGAGGTGTGTCACAACTAGTAGTAGCATTTTGGAGGCATGGTGGCAGAACAACCTCCAACACTACTGCACCTTGTCCTGCATCCTTCCCTGCTGCCAGAAGAGTGACCCAATGGGCCGTGAAAGATAGGTAACATCCCTGTCCATGCCTGCTGGACCATGAGTCAGCGGTAATATGCACCTTACCACTGACCGTCCTTCCACATGCCGGTAGAGCGCCGGAATCGCCTTCCGTGAGAAAAAGTGGCAATTGGGAACCTGCCACTGAGGAACCACACATTGCACAAACTCATGGAAGGGGGCCGAGTCTACCAACTGAAAAGGCAGCAGTTGAAGTGCTAGAAATTTAGCCAAGCTAGCATTCAACTGCTGGGCATGTGGATGGCTGGGAGTGAACTTCTTTCGGCGGCCCAGCAGCTGGGGCAGGGAAATTTGCCTGCTACAATCGGACATCGGTGTACTGCTAGCAGAGTGTCCGCAAGTACTTGGCTGTGACACACCTAATTCTACACCTTCATCCCTCTTAGTGCAGGTTTCAGAAAGGACTGAAGGTCTAGTGGGGTTGGAGATCCCAGCTGATGAGGAGCAAGGAGAGGTCCGCTTTGTTCTTTGGTGTGGGACTTTAAGGTACGCTTGCCAACGAGCTGGATGGCAGGTCAACATATGTCTGGTCAAGCATGTGGTGCCCAAGCGGCTGATGTTTTGGCCACGCGAGATACGCTTGAGACATATGTTGCAAATAGCAGTGGTGTGATCTGATGCACTGGTCTCAAAAAAGGCCCACACCAAAGAACTTTTGGAATAACGCACAGAGGCAGCGCCCTGCACAGGCGGAGCTCTGTGGTGTGATTCAGTCGGTGTGCTGTCCCTAAGCTGGCCCCCGGGGGCCATCCTGCCTCATTAGAGGTGTGCCTCCTCCTCCTCTCTCATATCAGGCACCCACGTGGAGTCAGTGGCCTCATTATACCCTCTCTCTTCATCACTGGAGCAAACCTGGCTGTATGCTGCAGCTGATGGAACATGACTGCCAGATTGCTCTCCTTCTTGAGCATCCCCTCTCTCTGCGCTCACGCTACTGCCTTCCTCTAGCTGGATATCATCATCAGAGCCTTCAAAACGCTGGGCATCCTCCTGGAGCATGTACTCAACACTGTGCTCAAACAGTTCGGGGGACTCCTCAGGAGAACATGGTGGGTCTAGGGAAGGAGTGACTGATGACATTGAGACGAGGGAAGAGGACGCGTTGGCAGCTACTTTGCTAGTACCCTGAACCTGGGTGAGAGAGCATGAGGAGGATGAGGAGGGCTTGGTCATCCACTCTACCAGGTCTTCGGCATGATGAGGCTCATCACGTCCAGCTACCGAAAATAAGGACAAGCGTGTCCCATGGCCACGTGCTGATGGTGATGCACCGCGTTCATGACCAGCACTGTTGTCTCTAGATACAGAGCCTGCTTTCCCTCTTTTATTGGCTTATGCCTGTCTGCCTCTCCTTGTTGGCCTTGCAGACATAGTAATGGCCTGCAGGGAGATGGGAAAACCAGCAATTGGGTAGCTTTAGGTGCACACTGAGCAGATGACACAGTACACTGACTTTAATTACTGCAGCTGCCTGCCTGTGTTACAGAAACAGAACAACACCAGCAATACGGGGTAGCTTCAGGTGTATACTGTGCAGGAGGCACACGACACCCACTGTAAATGCTGCAGATGCCTGTATTACAGAAACAGAACACCAGCAATAAGGGGTATCTTCAGGTGTATACTGTGCAGGAGGCACACAACACCCACGCTAACTGATGCAGATGCCTGTATTACAGGAACAGAACACCAGTAATAAAGGGTATGTAGCACTAACCCCCTAAGGAGCTGCTGGTTATTTTTGGGCTTACAGTTACTTTCCATTCTCCTTGTTTCACGCCTAGGGGATGTCCCATGGTAGATGGCCCAGTAACTTGAGACTGACAATAGATCCACTTGAATGGATTTTATTTGCAAAAACTCGAACCATTGAACAGTCTTTCAACTTGGGATCAGGGTGGGTTGGGAAGGAGGTTCAGGTACTCTCAATGTCAAAGTCTATAAATTTTAAAGAACGTGCTTACTTTGACTGCATCCAGAGAATAGCCATTTGCAGCTGGATGAACACTCAGGTTGGACAGTCCCTCTCTCACAAGGCCTAGCAGCCAACAAGGTGCTTATTCAGGAACAAAGTCTTTGTCACAGACGTTGTTGCAGAACACGTAGGAAATTAAGCTGTAGAACACTTGTAGGATACCTGGATCTTTCAGCCTGCTTGGCGATATCCACAAGACTGGATTCTCTCAGTTACTTCAGCCCTTCCAGGCTCTTGTTAAGAAAACCAAACTCACACGTAGTGTTCTTCTAAAGAGTCCTCCCCTGGAATGCTTGAAGTACACTGGGTCTCTCCTGAACCGGAAACGGCACCCAACCACCTCAGAATCCTCCTTTTCCCCACAGCCCAGTTAGACTGACACAGAAGTCAAATTTAGAAAAATAGACCCAAACCAAACTGTAGCTTGGGTAAAGTTTTAACTTTGAAAAACACATAGCGCATGCTCTTCAGGAGCCCACCACTACAGGTAGCTTCAGGTGTATACTGTGCAGGAGGCACACAACACGCACTCTAACTTCTGCACTGCAGATGCCTGTATTACAGAAAGAGAATACCAGCAATAAGGGGTATCTTCAGGTGTATACTGTGCAGGAGACACACAACACCCACTCTAACTTCTGCACTGCAGGTGCCTGTATTACAGAAACAGAACACCAGTAATAAAGGGTAGGTTCAGGTGTATACTGTGAAGGAGACACACAACACCCACTGTAACAGCGCTAGGTTCCCAAGCAGTCAAGGCACTGTCCCTGCCTATCATCCTCTTTCCCTGACCGCCCCAACACACTACACAAGGCCGCCGCGCTGGCGGCCTTATATAGTTGGGGAGTGTACTAAACCCCCCATCCTGCCTGTGGCAAATTATGGCTCTCCTCGCTGCCGGCGCTGTGATTGGCCAAGCATGCGGGGTCATAGTGCATGCTTGGCCAATCATGAACCAGCAATGCACTGCGATGGAGCTCCACATGAATATGGTGTGAACGGCCCACAGAGTTCTGGCTTTGCCGAATGGGCGAACAGCCGGTGTTTGATTCGAACATGCGTTCGACTCGAACAACGAGCTCATCCCTACTACTGGCTATGAAGTTCCTTATTCTAGTCGTACATCATCACGGTCAAATCTGTCGGACTTTGGTGTGATTGTGTGTGGCCAAGTCCGTTCGTTTGGAAAGTCCATCGGGAGTCCACTGAAAGTCCGTCTGGAAGACCGTCGGACCTAGTCTGCTGCAAAGTCCGGTTATGTGTACACGGCATAATAGGTAGTTTTGCATTCGACTTTTTAACTACTTGCACAGCTTTAGGTTCAGACAGATATATTACAGCACATACATCAGATGGAGGGAGGAAGATATGCTGTCAGCTAAGTACTTTGAAGTGTATGACTCAGTAGCCCACATAAACAACGTGGAGTGCTTTGGGAGGACTACCACATATTTACCCTGCTGGTGTGACTAATTGGACAAGGGAGTCACATGCATCCAAACATTATTGATCTCCTGGGAATTTCCTGAATGATGATACCATATTGAATGATTGTACCTCTGCCAATCACTCCATTGGCTGTCACTCAACTAATGAATTAAATTCAAAATACTAACAAGTAAAAAAGCCACCCACAACTCGGCCCCCAGCTACATCACTAACCTAGTCTCAAAAGACCAACTAAATTGTTCTCTAGCTCCCTTGTCATCTTCTCCCATGCTTGCCTCCAGGACTTCTCCTGAGCCTCTCCTATACTATGGAATTCCCCACCCAATCTGTCCCACTATCTCCTACTCTACAAACTTTAAGGCAAACTTTTCTCTTTAGAGAAGCCTATCCTGCCTCCACCTAACAACTATACTTATATATCAGCTCACACCCCACAGTTATTACCTTTTTTGTATTACTTGAACCTTCTTTTTAGATTGTAAGCTCTAACAAGCAGGGACCTCTGATTCCTCCTGCATTGAATTGTTTTGTAACTGTACTGTCTGCCCTCATGTTGTAAAGTGCTGCACAAACTGTTGGCTCTATATAAGTCATGTATAATAATATGAATAATAATTGAATAAAAAACATCCATTCAGAATGGTAACATGTATAAGATTCTCCCTATAATATATATTCAATTAAGTTTCTCAATATGTTGAACTGTAGTTATAATAGGGTCTTTCAGACAAAAACCAGCCTGATTTAGTGATCCTCACAAGAGATCAATCTACCCCCAGATGGCATTCTTTCTGATCTGTAGGGTTATGTTACAACTATTTTGTCAGTGGGAACATGACATTATTTTCATCCTCATCTGCAGGCAGAGGAATGCACCAGAAAAGGGGCACATTCCTGTACCAACTGAACCTGGAAGAAGGAGTAGCTGACAGTTAAATGTACTCCAGGACAACACTAACAATCCTCCAACAGTTTGGAAGCCTTATGCTGCGTACACACGATCAAACAATCCGGTGGAAAAGTCCGGCAAACTCAAGTCCGCCAAACAATCCCCCCGTGTGTAGCCTCCGGCATACTTTTTTGACCCGAAAGTACGGCGGACTTAGAATGCCGTGTTGCACTCCAATCTTCCCGCCGGACTCGCATTTCGGCAGACAATCCGGCCGTGTGTATGCCAGTCCGCCGTACTTTTGAAACGAGCGGACTTTTCCAGCCCGGAGAAAAGTCCGCTCATTTCGAGCGGGTCTCCGGATAGGCGGGGCCCGCGAAGGAGACGTCGCTGGCCCCGCCGCCTGGTATGGACTTAAAGGTGAACCCCAACGCCGAAAAAAAATCGGCGTGGGGGTCCCCCCCAAGTCCACAACAGACCCTTGTCCGAGCACGCTACCCGGCCGGCCAGGAAAGGGGGGGCGAGCGAGCGCCCCCCCTCCTGAGCCGTACCAGACCGCGTGCCCTCAACATGGGGGGTGCCTTGGGGAAGGGGGGGCCACGCGCCCCCCCCCACCTCAAAGCACCTTGTCCCCATGTTGATGAGGACAAGGGCCTCTTCCCGACAACCCTGGCCGTTGGTTGTCGGGGTCTGCGGGCGGGGGGCTTATCGGAATCCGGGGGCCCCCGGATACTGGCCCCCCACCCTATGTGAATGAGTATGGGGTACAATGTACCCCTACCCATTCACCTGTAAAATAAAAGTACAAAAAAAACACAACACGCGAGATAAAATACTTTATTGCACAGCTCCGGGGGTCTTCCGTCTTCGGGGGGTCTTCTCGCCGGACTCCTCCACTATCTTCTTTTAGCTCTTTTGCGGAGGAGTCCGGCTTTCTTCCTCGCCGCCGGCCTCTTCTTCCGACTTCGGGGGTCTTGTCCCCCTCTTCGGTTCTTCTGCCGGGCCACCGCGCCTTCTTATAGCTCTTTTACAGGTGGTGGCCCGGTCTTCTGTCGCCGCCGCCGCCTTCTGTTCTTCTTCTTCTTTTTCTTTTCCAGGATATGTTGACTCGACGATCTCTCCGGCCGCAATGCCAGGGATGCGCTGCTCTGCCACTTATATAGGGACAAGGGGCGGTGTCACATGGCTTTATGTCACATGGGTTGGTGTCACATGGTGACCCTGCCCCCTTACAATGTCACAGTCCCGGAGGATGCTGGGACTGTCGCCATGTGACATCAACCCATGTGACCAACCCATGTGACATAAAGCCATGTGACACCGCCCCTTGTCCCTATATAAGTGGCAGCGCAGCGCGTCCCTGGCATTGCGGCCGGAGAGATCGTCGAGTCAACGTCTCCTGGAGAAGAAGAAGAACGGAAGGCGGCGGCGGCGACAGAAGACCGGGCCACCGCCTGTAAAAGAGCTATAAGAAGGCGCTGTGGCCCGGCAGAAGAACCGAAGAGGGGGACAAGACCCCCGAAGTCGGAAGAAGAGGCCAGCGGCGAGGAAGAAAGCCGGACTCCTCCGCTAGCAAAAGAGCTACAAGAAGATAGCGGAGGAGTCCGGCGAGAAGACCCCCAAAGACGGAAGACCCCCGGAGCTGTGCAATAAAGTATTTTATCTCGTGTGTTGTGGTTTTTTTGTACTTTTATTTTACAGGTGAATGGGTAGGGGTACATTGTACCCCATACTCATTCACATAGGGTGGGGGGCCGGTATCCGGGGGCCCCCTTATTAAAGGGGGCTCCTGGATTCCAATAAGCCCCTCGCCCGCAGACCCCGACAACCAATGGCCAGGGTTGTCGGGAAGAGGCCCTTGTCCTCATCAACATGGGGACAAGGCGCTTTGGGGTGGGGGGGGCCGCGCGGCCCCCCCTTCCCCAAGGCACCCCCCATGTTGAGGGCACGCGGCCTGGTACGGCTCAGGAGGGGGGGCGCTCGCTC
Source organism: Lithobates pipiens (assembly GCF_037356315.1). NCBI lineage: Eukaryota > Metazoa > Chordata > Amphibia > Anura > Ranidae > Lithobates > Lithobates pipiens. The sequence continues at coordinate 114,468,011 of NW_027507791.1, forward strand.
GCCCCCCCTTTCCTGGCCGGCCGGGTAGCGTGCTCGGACAAGGGTCTGTTGTGGACTTGGGGGGACCCCCACGCCGATTTTTTTCGGCGTTGGGGTTCCCCTTTAAGTCCATACCAGGCGGCGGGGCCAGCGACGTCTCCTTCGCGGGCCCCGCCTACCTAGAGACGCGCTCGAAATGAGCGGACTTTCCTCCGCGTCTGTGGGCGAGTCTGTTCATTTCAAAAGTAGGGCGGATAGTATGGCGGACTTAGTACGCTGTATTAGTCCGCTCAAAAAGTGCCGTGTGTGGGCAAGTAACCCGTTCGGAAAGTCCGACGGACAGTCTGGCGGGAAGTCCGCCAGACTAAGTACGTCGGACATACCGCTACGTGTGTATGCGGCTTTACAAAACACTGTCTATACAAGATTCTTAGTATCTGCAATTTTTACATAACCATTAATTGCCAGTACTAGATGTTTCCACAATCCCTACAGTTCTATACTTACCAAGATCTCAACACCAATGTTTACATACCTTGTGCTAGCTTCTTCACCTTATAACTGCACAGTCTAGAGACTGCTAGGTATGTCCAGAAAACCTTGTTGGTGTGTTGTAGGTAAGCACAGAACTTTGGTGGAGCTATATCAGCTCAAGGGGCTTGGCGAAAAAGGGTAAGAAAATGTTGTGTGAAAGGTTCCTTAAATGTTAATGATGATATTCAGAGAAACTTTAGCTTGCTTGTCTTATCCTAGTTGTTTTTGCTATATATTCATTGCTGCAGTGTACAGTAGTATGAAAGCACACAAAGGGAACTGACCCCTGGGGTGTTGAATAGTGATGGACGAACTTCCGACGGGACGTTTCGCGAACGCGAAACGCGAACGGGCACAAACGTTCGCGAAAACGACCGTTCGCCGCGGGCTCCATTGACTTCAATGGGAGGCGAATTTCGCAAACCTTTAGGTCGAATTTGCGGCCACGGGGTAATTATTAGGGGGTAGCACGTAGTCCCACCACCTGGACAATAGCATAATACATGTATGAGGTGAATTTGGGATCGATAACTACAAGCATTTTTTTTTTATTTGGGAAATTGTTCTGACAATTCAGGACTATGGAGCTAATGAAGGCAATGGAGGAGAGGGAAGGTCAGGGACCAGGGTAGGCAAACAAGAGGGTGCTGGAGATACAGAGCACTGACAGCAGCACCGTAATACAGAGCACTGACATCAGCACCGTGACATACAGCGCTGACAGCAGCTCCGTGACATACAGCGCTGACAGCAGCTCCGTGACATACAGCGCTGACAGCAGCTCCGTGACATACAGCGCTGACAGCAGCTCCGTGACATACAGCGCTGACAGCAGCACCGTGACATACAGCGCTGACAGCAGCTCCGTGACATACAGCGCTGACAGCAGCTCCGTGACATACAGCGCTGACAGCAGCACCGTGACATACAGCGCTGACAGCAGCTCCGTGACATACAGCGCTGACAGCAGCTCCGTGACATACAGCGCTGACAGCAGCTCCGTGACATACAGCACTGACAGCAGCTCCGTGACATACAGCGCTGACAGCAGCTCCGTGACATACAGCGCTGACAGCAGCACCGTGACATACAGCGCTGACAGCAGCTCCGTGACATACAGCGCTGACAGCAGCTCCGTGACATACAGCGCTGACAGCAGCTCCGTGACATACAGCACTGACAGCAGCTCCGTGACATACAGCGCTGACAGCAGCTCCGTGACATACAGCGCTGACAGCAGCACCGTGACATACAGCGCTGACAGCAGCTCCGTGACATACAGCGCTGACAGCAGCTCCGTGACATACAGCGCTGACAGCAGCTCCGTGACATACAGCGCTGACAGCAGCTCCGTGACATACAGCGCTGACAGCAGCTCCGTGACATACAGCGCTGACAGCAGCTCCGTGACATACAGCGCTGACAGCAGCTCCGTGACATACAGCGCTGACAGCAGCACCGTAAGCAGCCCCAGGAGGAAGTCAGCACAGCACAGGGATGGTGTGATCCCCTCATAATAAGAACCCCCAGGAGGAAGTCAGCACAGCACAGGGATGGTGTGATCCCCTCATAATAAGAACCCCCAGGAGGAAGTCAGCACAGCACAGGGATGGTGTGATCCCCTCATAATAAGAACCCCCAGGAGGAAGTCAGCACAGCACAGGGATGGTGGGAGCCCCTCATAATAAGAACACCCAGGAGGAAGTCAGCACAGCACAGGGATGGTGGGAACCCCTCATAATAAGCAGCCCCAGTAGAAATATGACACCGCTCAACCTCTTCAAAGAGGAGGGTAGGGGCATATAGTACGGTGTGCTTTTTTGGGTCAGGGAAGTGAGCCAAATGAATTAAGAAGGTCTGTGTGCTTGATTCCAAAAATTGTTTATAGACATATACATGGTCTACTGATCACATGTGTTGAATTCCTCCGAGATCCATGCCTCATTCATTTTTAGAAATGTGAGGTAGTTAACACTGTGGTGAGCTAGGCGAGTACGCTTATCGGTCACAATCCCCCCTGCTGCGCTGAACGTCCTTTCGGACAGGACACTGGATGAGGGGCAAGCCAACAGTTCGATTGCAAATTGGGCAAGCTCTGGCCAGAGGTCAAGCCTGCCCACCCAGTAGTCTAGGGGTTCATCACTCCTCAGAGCGTCCACATCGGCCGTTAACCCAATGTAGTCGGACACCTGACGGTCTAGGCGTTCCCTGATGCTGGATCCGGATGACACCTGTCGATGGGTCGGCTGAAAGAATGACCTCATATCCGAAGTCACCAACACATCTTCAAACCGGCCTCTTCTTGCAGGCGCTGTTGGATTGGTACCCGCAAATCCTTCTCTGGGAGTGGGAATTGCTCCTCTGCCAGCGCACGCAAAAGCAGAATGCAGCATTTCTCGAAGCAAGGCCTGGAAGTGCTGCATTCTGACAGCCCTCTGCGACGGCGGTAACATTTCCGCCATTTTGTGTTTGTACCGGGGGTCTAAGTACGTTGCCACCCAGTACTGGTCCTTGACCCTCATGCTTTTTATACGGGGGTCCCTATTAAAACACTGGAGCATGAAGGCCCCCATTTGCACTAAAGTGGAAGCGGTGTGGTGGCCTGGCTCCTGCTCATCATCCAGGATAATGTCGTCCTCTTCATTCTCCTCTCCCCATCCTCGCACAACAGGGATCCCAGAAAGGTTTAAAGCATGCTCTTCTTGCTCCTGCTCATCCGCCCCGGCACCATCCTCCTCTGACTCCTCATCAGACTCCTGTTGTTGACTTGTCTCAGATAGAGTAGCCCCCCCTGGGAATTCATCCAGCATTGCGACTTCCTCATCTTCCCGCTCCTGCTCCTCCACAGCCTGATCAATGACACGACGCAATGCACGCTCCAGAAAGAAGGCATAAGGTACCATGTCACTGATGGCGCCATGGCTGCGACTGACCAGTTTGGTGATCTCCTCAAATGGCCGCAGAAGTCTGCATGTGTCGCGCATGAGCAGCCACTGGCGCGGTGAAAAAAAACCCAGCTCCCCAGAACCGTTTCTTTCGCAGAGTTCATACAGGTAGACGTTAACTGCACGTTTCTGCTGGAGCAGCCTATCAAGCATATAGAAGGTTGAGTTCCATCGCGTCGGGCAATCGCAAATAAGACGTCTGACCGGCAGATGGTGTCGCCGCTGAATGTCAGCAAGGCGAGCCATGGCCGTGTAAGATCTTCTGAAATGGGCCGAGATTTTCCTTGCCTGCCGCAAGATGTCCTGGACCCCAGGGTATTTGACAAGGAATCGCTGCACGACCAAGTTTAAGACGTGTGCCATGCACGGCACGTGCGTGATTTTGCCCTGTTTCAATGCGCTAAGCAGATTGGCACCGTTGTCACACACCACTTTACCAACTGTCAAATTGAGCGGTGTTAGCCACTCATCTGCCTGTGAACGCAAAGCTGAAAGGAGTGCCGGGCCAGTGTGGCTCTTTGCTTCCAGGCACAACAGACGCAGCACGGCATGGCAACGTCTCACCTGGCATGTGGAATAGGTTCTGGGGAGCTTGGGCGGTGCAGTGGAAGAGACGCTAGCAGCGGAAAAGGAGGAGGCAGCTGAGGAGGAGAGGGAGGAGGATGGAGTAGGAGGAGGAGAAGAAGAGTCAGGCCTGCATGCAATCCGTGGCGGTAAAACCAAATCTACACGGGTGCCACGGGTTACATGCTTGACGGCCGTCAGAAGGTTCACCCAGTGGGCAGTAAAACTGATATACCTTCCCTGCCCGTGTTTGCTAGACCACGTGTCTGTGGTCAGATGTATCTTGGCACCGACACTGTGTGCCAGAGATACATTCACTTGCCGCTGAACATGGCCATATAGCTCTGGGATGCCCTTCTCTGAGAAATACTTCCTTCCTGGGACCTTCCATTGTGGTGTTCCAATGGCCACAAATTTGCGAAAGGCCTCCGAGTCCACCAGTTTATATGGCAGTAGTTGGCGGGCTATGAGTTCTGACAAGCCAGCCGCCAACCGTTGGGCAAGAGGGTTATCCGGCGTCATCATTTTTTTACGCTCAAACATTAGGCCCACGGAAGCCTGCCTTTTTGCAGAAAAATGTGAGCTTGGCGTGATGGAAGGTGGAGTGGAGGACAATTGTGAGGAGAGAGGAGAAGGAGAAGTAGAAGACGAGGCTGGACGGTGAGAGCCTGCAGTGTGGCTTTGTGTGTTCCGTTGCTCCCACTGGGCTCGGTGATGGCTGCTCATGTGCCTTCTTAAGGCGGTCGTCCCTAGGTGAGTATTGGGCTTACCGCGACTAACGCGTTGACTGCAAAGATTGCAGATGGCAACGCTATTGTCAGCAGCGGACACGTTAAAAAAAGCCCACACTGCGGAGCCATGTGCCGGTGTCCTGGGAGCGCCAGATGTGACCGTACATGGTCGATGACTCGCTCCTGATACATTTGCAGTCTGCTTTGTCCCTGCTGTGCAATGTAAGTCATTGCTGCTTCTCCTCCCTATCTGCTGGTCCATATCTCCCTCTGAACTCCCCTCCTCTTCCTCTCTTGTGGGCACCCACGTGACATCACTAGACACGTCATCATCAACGTCACCTTCCCCACCGCTATAAGTAGAGTAGGCAGCAACACCGGGGACCAACCTCCTCCTTGGGCTGATCTGGGTACTGGCGTCAGACTGCTGAGTAGCGCTTGTTGCTACCTCCTCTTCCTGATCCAATACCAAGAGTGGCTGCGCATCAGAAATGTCCTCTTGATATGGATCGGAAAATAATTCCAGTGACTCAAGCGGAAGGTATGTGGTGGTGGTGGTGGTGGTCGTGTTGTTGGTGGTAGTGTCTTTGGGGGTGCACATAGCAGAGAGTGAAGAAGAGGGTGCAGATCGAGAGGATGAGGAGGGTGCAGAAGAATAAGGCTGAGTGAGCCACTCAACCAAGTCTGGTGCGTCCTTTAAAGTAATTGAACGCACCTTCTGCAACTTCCCACTTTGGCTCAAGGCTGTTGCTCCTGCCCTACCCCTACCACCCCTGCGGAAGGGCCTGCCTCTTCCTCTGCCTGTCATTTTTTAAATCACCCTGTGACAAAACTCTTAGTCCCTATACCGCTGAAGGACTGCTGCAGTATAGGGCAGCGGTCAGCAGTAGTGCACGTCAACCCTATGTATTGTGGACCGATAGCGGTCCTTACAGAACAGCAGACTGTACTGCACTCAGGCCTATGTACCGTAGCACCCTATACCAAGTTACCAGTCCTTATAAGAACTTTTGTGGACCAAGCAGGTTGTGTGTTAGTGATTAGCAGACTGTACGTCAGTCCCTATACCAATGAAGGACTGCTGCAGTATAGGGCAGCGGTCAGCAGTAGTGCACGGCAACCCTATGTATTGTGGACCGATAGCGGTCCTTACAGAACAGCAGACTGTAACGCACTCAGGCCTATGTACCGTAGCACCCTATACCAAGTTACCAGTCCTTATAAGAACTTTTGTGGACCAAGCAGGTTGTGTGTTAGTGATTAGCAGACTGTACGTCAGTCCCTATACCAATGAAGGACTGCTGCAGTATAGGGCAGCGGTCAGCAGTAGTGCACGGCAACCCTATGTATTGTGGACCGATAGCGGTCCTTACAGAACAGCAGACTGTAACGCACTCAGGCCTATGTACCGTAGCACCCTATACCAAGTTACCAGTCCTTATAAGAACTTTTGTGGACCAAGCAGGTTGTGTGTTAGTGATTAGCAGACTGTACGTCAGTCCCTATACCAATGAAGGACTGCTGCAGTATAGGGCAGCGGTCAGCAGTAGTGCACGGCAACCCTATGTATTGTGGACCGATAGCGGTCCTTACAGAACAGCAGACTGTAACGCACTCAGGCCTATGTACCGTAGCACCCTATACCAAGTTACCAGTCCTTATAAGAACTTTTGTGGACCAAGCAGGTTGTGTGTTAGTGATTAGCAGACTGTACGTCAGTCCCTATACCAATGAAGGACTGCTGCAGTATAGGGCAGCGGTCAGCAGTAGTGCACGGCAACCCTATGTATTGTGGACCGATAGCGGTCCTTACAGAACAGCAGACTGTAACGCACTCAGGCCTATGTACCGTAGCACCCTATACCAAGTTACCAGTCCTTATAAGAACTTTTGTGGACCAAGCAGGTTGTGTGTTAGTGATTAGCAGACTGTACGTCAGTCCCTATACCAATGAAGGACTGCTGCAGTATAGGGCAGCGGTCAGCAGTAGTGCACGGCAACCCTATGTATTGTGGACCGATAGCGGTCCTTACAGAACAGCAGACTGTAACGCACTCAGGCCTATGTACCGTAGCACCCTATACCAAGTTACCAGTCCTTATAAGAACTTTTGTGGACCAAGCAGGTTGTGTGTTAGTGATTAGCAGACTGTACGTCAGTCCCTATACCAATGAAGGACTGCTGCAGTATAGGGCAGCGGTCAGCAGTAGTGCACGGCAACCCTATGTATTGTGGACCGATAGCGGTCCTTACAGAACAGCAGACTGTACTGCACTCAGGCCTATGTACCGTAGCACCCTATACCAAGTTACCAGTCCTTATAAGAACTTTTGTGGACCAAGCAGGTTGTGTGTTAGTGATTAGCAGACTGTACGTCAGTCCCTATACCAATGAAGGACTGCTGCAGTATAGGGCAGCGGTCAGCAGTAGTGCACGTCAACCCTATGTATTGTGGACCGATAGCGGTCCTTACAGAACAGCAGACTGTACTGCACTCAGGCCTATGTACCGTAGCACCCTATACCAAGTTACCAGTCCTTATAAAAACTTTTGTGGACCAAGCAGGTTGTGTGTTAGTGATTAGCAGACTGTACGTCAGTCCCTATACCAATGAAGGACTGCTGCAGTATAGGGCAGCGGTCAGCAGTAGTGCACGGCAACCCTATGTATTGTGGACCGATAGCGGTCCTTACAGAACAGCAGACTGTAACGCACTCAGGCCTATGTACCGTAGCACCCTATACCAAGTTACCAGTCCTTATAAGAACTTTTGTGGACCAAGCAGGTTGTGTGTTAGTGATTAGCAGACTGTACGTCAGTCCCTATACCAATGAAGGACTGCTGCAGTATAGGGCAGCGGTCAGCAGTAGTGCACGGCAACCCTATGTATTGTGGACCGATAGCGGTCCTTACAGAACAGCAGACTGTAACGCACTCAGGCCTATGTACCGTAGCACCCTATACCAAGTTACCAGTCCTTATAAGAACTTTTGTGGACCAAGCAGGTTGTGTGTTAGTGATTAGCAGACTGTACGTCAGTCCCTATACCAATGAAGGACTGCTGCAGTATAGGGCAGCGGTCAGCAGTAGTGCACGGCAACCCTATGTATTGTGGACCGATAGCGGTCCTTACAGAACAGCAGACTGTAACGCACTCAGGCCTATGTACCGTAGCACCCTATACCAAGTTACCAGTCCTTATAAGAACTTTTGTGGACCAAGCAGGTTGTGTGTTAGTGATTAGCAGACTGTACGTCAGTCCCTATACCAATGAAGGACTGCTGCAGTATAGGGCAGCGGTCAGCAGTAGTGCACGGCAACCCTATGTATTGTGGACCGATAGCGGTCCTTACAGAACAGCAGACTGTAACGCACTCAGGCCTATGTACCGTAGCACCCTATACCAAGTTACCAGTCCTTATAAGAACTTTTGTGGACCAAGCAGGTTGTGTGTTAGTGATTAGCAGACTGTACGTCAGTCCCTATACCAATGAAGGACTGCTGCAGTATAGGGCAGCGGTCAGCAGTAGTGCACGGCAACCCTATGTATTGTGGACCGATAGCGGTCCTTACAGAACAGCAGACTGTACTGCACTCAGGCCTATGTACCGTAGCACCCTATACCAAGTTACCAGTCCTTATAAGAACTTTTGTGGACCAAGCAGGTTGTGTGTTAGTGTTTAGCAGACTGTGCGTCAGTCCCTATACCGCTGAAGGACTGCTGCAGTATAGGGCAGCGGTCAGCAGTAGTGCACGGCAACCCTATGTATTGTGGACCGATAGCGGTCCTTACAGAACAGCAGACTGTAACGCACTCAGGCCTATGTACCGTAGCACCCTATACCAAGTTACCAGTCCTTATAAGAACTTTTGTGGACCAAGCAGGTTGTGTGTTAGTGATTAGCAGACTGTACGTCAGTCCCTATACCAATGAAGGACTGCTGCAGTATAGGGCAGCGGTCAGCAGTAGTGCACGGCAACCCTATGTATTGTGGACCGATAGCGGTCCTTACAGAACAGCAGACTGTAACGCACTCAGGCCTATGTACCGTAGCACCCTATACCAAGTTACCAGTCCTTATAAGAACTTTTGTGGACCAAGCAGGTTGTGTGTTAGTGTTTAGCAGACTGTGCGTCAGTCCCTATACCGCTGAAGGACTGCTGCAGTATAGGGCAGCGGTCAGCAGTAGTGCACGGCAACCCTATCTATTGTGGACCGATAGCGGTCCTTACAGAACAGCAGACTGTACCGCACCCAAGCCTATGTACCGTAGCACCCTAGACAGACCAAGTTACCAGTCCTTATAAGAACTTTTGTGGAACAAGTGAGTTGTGAATGATTAGCAGACTGCAGCAGAAGGGCAGCAGTCAAGTATAATATTCTTTCTATATTTGGAAGAAAGAATATTATACGTGTACAAGCCTATTACCGTACCACTGATACCAGTCCTGAAAAGAACCTTTGTGGAACTAATAGTAACAGCAAGTCTTTAAAATTATCCTCACTGCCTGACACACTGCTTCCTGCCTGTCCCTATACAAATTGGCAAAAAAGAGTAGGCTGGAACGATTAGCTGGAACAGCTCTTTTGTGGACCTGATAGTAACAGCTAATGATGATGATGATGATGATGATGAAGAAAGACTAATCTGGCTGAGCTGTCCCTAAAATAGCAGCATACAGCGCTCTGTCCCTTTATCTAAACTGACAAAAGAAACTCAGGCTGCTGACCTAACACCTATACCAGTCCTGAAAAGAACTTTTGTGTACCAAATAGCTAGCGTTTTCTCTGTCCCTACTCCACACAGGATCCTTTCCCTACAGTGACAGAAGAAAGAATGTAAAATGGCCACCGGATCGGGTGTATTTATAGGTTAGGGGGAATGTCCAAGTGTCCATGAGCTGTCATGTCTCAATTGGTTGTCCTGTAACACATGATAAACGTGTCACGAAAGGTTAAAGTTCTTGTATACATTAAACACGTAAGTCCGCCGGGGCGAACGACGGAAAAAGGCGTTCGAACCCGCGGACGGCGAAAGTCGGAAATTCGCCGCGAAACGACCGCCGGGCGAACCGTTCGGCCATCACTAGTGTTGAATAGCTTTTTATCAATAGTTGTGAGAAAAGGGAATAGTGGTTTTGAAGTGTAAAGGATGCAAAGTTCCTTGATTGTGGGTAATGAAACACTTTTTTTTTTTATTTAATCTGTACCCATGTCATAACTGTGTTATCTACCAACAAATCCTTGATCGAAAATATCTTATTTGTTAATTAATCCCAGACATAGGTGAAAACTTTTAGGTGGGAATTTGGGTACAAAGTAAAATGGTTTCAACATTTATCTTTTGTACTACGTATTTTAGGTACAATTTTATAGCCTTTCAGATATGTAGAAGTTGTAAATGAAGATTGGGGACAACTCAAGCATACTGTATATGATTTTGGGAAATGTTTCGAATACCAGGGTAAGTACTTATAACAAAGAGGATATGAAAGGTTTGATTTTATCTATACTCATCAATTGGATTGTGAGTGTGTGTTTCCGTATAGCATTTAAGCAAATATAGCTACTTTCCTGTTTTGCTGGAGATTTTTTTATTTATTTTTTGCTGTTTTACCTAGGCATACAAAGCCCATGATTTGTGATTATAGGTGTAGACAAGTCTTTGATAGGATAGGAACATGTACAGAAAGGCAGCAGAACAAGTAAAGAGTGGAGATAGTTTGTCTTTAAATTAAGGTCTAAGGTTATATACATTCTCAAGTATTTTCCTTTGAAGTTTCCACTCAAATTTCAACACTTCTGTGAAGGCAAATGGTTTTACTGGTGTTAAAGCAGACCTGAACCAAAAAAGTTAAGATTTGCTATGTTATAGGGAACAACTAGAAATGTTAAATGTGACTAAGATGTACCTTGAAAAATCTACTCTTTGTCTTTACTTCCCTCTGAATATTGGGTTTGCAGTCATCAAGAGGGCTCTACTCGTGGATAATCTAGATACAGTACAGTACAGTGTATTTTCTTATTTTACTGATTCAAAAATAAACTTATAACAGATGAATAATGGTAGAAAACATGTGTAGCTGCTGACTGCACTGGAAAAAGCTGCCTTATCACCTCTGCCATCTATAGTCACAGGCCTAGTGCGCCTCATGGTACATCCATTCCTATGTGCCTGCTATTCCAACACCAGCAGATTTCTATACAGGTGGAAAGACTGAATCCACAATATTCCATGATGCTGTACTGTAAATTGTACTGGCCATCAAAGAAAACTTAGCATTGCTTACTTTGTCTAGTAGTTCACAGGCACTCAATTCTTACCAAAAATCCTCAGTTTTCTACATTGCAGTCTTACTGCATCACGCAGAAAGTTTACAATTGATTGCCCAGATCTTTTTAAGCAAAGAAAGTGGTGGTGACAGGTTTCCTAAAGCTGATTTGCCAATAATATACATTGGATATAAGAGAAATGATGTTCAACTTCAATAAAAATGAAATGTCTTCAATCACAATGGAACCAGTGAACCTCAGGTGCTCAGTTTCTGGATGTAAAAGTAAGGACCCAGATAGAAAGTGTTCATTGAAATTATTCTGGGAAACAGTAAATTTGCCTGAAGCTGGTTATTTCCTGGCAGAAACTCTCCTTTGTCAAAAGGCTTCTACTGAGTAAATTTGATAGATTCAGAGTAAGCAAAACACTTGAGTGGATAATGTGTGCCACAGATATCAGCAGGGTAGAAGATCGCAGATGTTTGTCACATCACATGGTTGTACACATCATGGTATGTATTAGCAAATACCATAGAAAGCATAATGCACTGAAAGTGCACTTAGAAGTGCAGTCGCTGTAAATCTGAGGGGTAGATCTGAAATGAGGGGAAGCACTGCTGATTTTATCATCCAATCATGTGCAAGCTAAAATGCTATTTTTTATTTTCCTTGCATGTCCCCCTCAGTTCTACAGCAACTGCACTTTCAAGTGCACTTACAGTGTACTTGTAGTGCAAAGTGAATTTGCCTTTCATAAATAACCCCCATTATCTCTACTTTGTGTATATTGTGTGACATAAGCTGCCAATTTAGGGGCAAGCACATCTCTAATTTTTATGGTAGGCATACTGGACACAAGTTTGCAAGTCAGTTGGCTCCCCAGACAACCAAATTCTGAATCAAAAAGATTTTCTGGGGCCTCACATTAAGGTCTATGACTCCCTTAGGCTGTATACCGTATATACTCGAGTATAAGCCGAGATTTTCAGCCTCTTTTTTGAGGCTGAAAGTGCCCCCCTCGGCTTATACTCGAGTCATCGCCGTCTGACTGCTCGATCAGCGTATCGAGCAGACAGACGGCGGACATACAATTCGAAAGCCGCGCCTCCGCCTCCGCCTGTGATAGGCGGAACACTGAATTTCCCAGCAGCCTGTGTTCCGCCTATCACGGACATCGTCTCATCCTCGTCCGTAGTACGAGGATGAGACGATGTCCGTGATAGGCGGAACACAGGCTGCTGGGAAATTCAGTGTTCCGCCTATCACAGGCGGAGGCGGAGGCGGAGGCGCGGCTTTCGAATTGTAGTATGTCCGCCGAGGCGCCGACGAAGAGCGGCGATCCTGGCAAGGCACGGGACGGAGGCAAGGCAAGGCACGGCACGGGACGGGACGGAGGCAAGGCACGACACGGGACGGAGGCAAGGAGGCAAGGCACGGCACGGGACGGAGGCAAGGAGGCAAGGCACGGCACGGGACGGAGGCAAGGCACGGGACGGAGGCTCGGGACACAGGTAGGCTGGACACACACACACACACACACACACACACACACACACACACACACACACACACACACACACAGGGATGGATGGATGGAGACACACACACACAGGGATGGATGGATGGATGGAGACACACACACACAGGGATGGATGGATGGATGGAGACACACACACAGGGATGGATGGATGGACACACACACACACAGGGATGGACGGACACACAGGGATGGACGGACACACAGGGACGGACACACAGGGACGGACACACACACAGGGATGGACAGGCATGTCTCACCCTCGGCTTATACACGAGTCAATAAGTTTGCCAGTTTTTTTGGGGGTAAATTGGGGGCCTCGGCTTATATTCGGGTCGGCCTATACTCGAGTATATACGGTACATATACATAAACCTAATTGTTTCTAATTTTTATTTAATAAATTAATAACTAAATTAATAATAATAAATTAATAAAAATCTGTCCCTGCATATGACTTAGCTGTTTAAAAGTATGTTAATGTGCTTCTAAAATAAAAAAAATAAAAAACTACATCTATGGAAAACTTGGGAATCATGTTCAGGAGGTGAACTTTACTCTAAAGACTTGAGAAAAAAAGTGTAAGGGTCCCATGCACAATGGTACTTGAACTGGTGTTACATACCAACAAATGTGTTTCATGTTCATAAATCGAATGTAGGAAAACTGTATCTCTTCTAGTATTTGTGGCTGAATTGCAAAAGGTAGAGTACCAACTTCTCACTTTTGTGTTTCATGTTAGTGTATACATGAATTTGTGCATCACATTAAAAATGTTTTTTAAAGGTAACCTAATGCACTAAAGCAGCACACTTGCATTGTAGTACACTGAAACACATAGTAATGTGGTGCAATATGTTGCTAAAAAGGTCTAATTTGAGGTTAGTCAACAGCCTATTAAAAAAAAATAGACTGCCTTAACACAAAGCACGTTAATGTAAGTGCAGTAACGTACCTCGGAAGTAGTAAGCAAGGAAATTGCAAAGTTATACAAAACTTCTGGAAGAATTATTTTATTTATTACAGGTACTTTTATAGCACCACCAATTTACACATATATATTGTATATTCACATCATTCCCTACCCTCGAGGAGCTTACAGTCTAAGGCCGCGTACACACGCGGGGACTGTTCGCCCAACTTTGTCCGTCAAACAGTTTCAGCAAACAGTCCGCTCAAAATTAGCATGGACGGACATGGCCACACACGACGAACGAACAGTTTGCTGAAACCGTGCGCGATGACGTGAACGGCACGTACGACGGGACGAAAAATACGACGTCCTATACACTGCATTATAACTTTCGGCGTGTAAATCCTTTCTGAGCATGCGCGGAACTTAGTTTGACGAACAAGCCTACACACGAGGGGACTGTTCGCTGAAACTGTCCGCTGAAAGCCCACACACGGGCGGACTGTCCGCCGAAACACTGTTCAGCGGACAAAGTTGGCCGAACAGTCCCCGCGTGTGTACGCGGCCTAAGGGCACATACTAGGGCTAATTAACCTACCAGCATGTCTTTGGAGTTTGTGAGGAAACCCACACAGATTTAGAGAGAAGATACAAACTCTGTGCAGGTAGTGCTGTGGTTGAGATTCTAACTGACAACCCTAGTGCTGCTAGGCAAAAGTGCTAACCACTTAGCTACTGTGCTACATACTTAAATACTATATTTATTCTTCAGGTTAAATCAGTTATATTGATACTGCTTTTTTAAAAATATTAAATGCATATCAAATATACATGTCCTCTAATCTTTTCTATTAATCACACGGCTCTGGCACATCATTGCTTTAATCATACTAGCAAAAATATGCCTATTTCACACACTGGAGGGATTGGGAAACCTAACTGTGTCCAATGGCTCAGAGAGGGGAGCACTGATATGAATCAGCAATGCAGTTGCATGCATAGTAAAAAACAAAAAACAAAAAAAAAGTTAAATCTACTGTGGACATGAAACATGAAAATGACCAAAGGGGTGAATACCATTTATGATCACTGTAATTCACTAGCAGTCACAATTTCCATACAGGAAATGGAAATGGAATAGAATAGCGTTTAGCAATTCTTGTTTGTTTTTAACTCCCTTCTCTGTTTCTTGTTAACTACAGATAACAGTTCTAACCTGCTGTAGTAAGCTAGACAAAAATGTAAGTTTAACGCATTCCCTAATTCATCTGGTTAATTTGAGGTCCTAGGCATTTTGTCTGGATTGTTGTTATAAGACCCTTGGACTAAATAAGTGGCAGCTAGCACCACATCCCATAACAGTGACCAGGACACTGTGCTGCAGGGCAGCAGATATGACTATAGCTCCCAATGAAGTCTATGGGAGACAACTCTTGCTATTTTTTTCTGACCTTTTTCAAGGTCAATTTGCAAGTCTTTGGGAAATATGCATGGGTAGCTGGGAACTGCTATGGAGGACATGTAGTAGCGCTTAAAGGGCAACATTAAAAATGCACAATTATTTTACAGTAGCATGTTTGGGGATGCCCTAAACCCGCATGAAGTATCACAACTGTGGGTAGTACTAAATCCCTAATGAGGGTCAAGTAGAGGTTTTAAGAGGAACGCCAAAAAAAATGTGTGTGCCCCCATTTTCTACCAGACCCTTATTTTTATTTATTTTTTAAATCAGGCAAAGGTTTATTGAGATGTCACAAAATTTGTACAACCAGACATTAAAAGTACATGTAGTTCACATCAGATATCAATTCAGCATACCATTATTGTAGTTCACATCATGGTAATGATTTAGCGCCCTTTAGAGCCATATCTAGGGTCGTGCACAACTGGGACACTAGGGCCATCATTTCAAAGCAGGTAGACAAGCATTAAACATTTGGAAAGCAAGGACATGCAAATTCCAGCCATAACATTATCAGCTAAATTAAACAGTTAAATTTTTGTGATACATTTCACAACAATAACCTGTACATTACTAAATCAGCTGGGGCCCAACCAGGAGAAGCCAACCAACTACCCCACACCTTATTAAATTTGGAAAAGCTGCCCCTATGCTCATATATCATCTTTTCTTACCTCAATGTTGTGCCAATCTGTACAAGCCACATTTGAGGAGAAGGGGGAGTACTGGATGTCCAATGAAGTAAAATGAGCCTGCGAGCCTGAAACAATGCTCTGAATGCGACCTCTTTACCATACCTATCTGGTATTACAGCATCAAGGAAACCTAGTATACAGTGTTTAGGATCCATGTCTATGGAGATCTGAAATGGGGAGTTCACCGTACTAACCACAGCATTCCGGTAGCGATGAAGCTTTGGACACCTCAATAGTAAGTGCATTATGCCCCCTACCATCCCTGTTACATCTAGCACATATGGGGTCAGTGCGTACGCCGATGGAATGTAGCCTCATTGTCCGCATAAAGCATATTGTCTGCATAAAGTAGGACGTTCTCATGTAATGTACCATACGGGAACCCCTTTATATGTTCATTGGCCCTAATTTGTGCAGCTAGCAGCTCTATTGCCAAGGCAAACAGCAGTGGTGAGAGGGGACAGCCCTGTCTGGTACCCCTCCCTAACTCAAATGGGGTGGATAGTTTTCCCCCTCCCTTATACTGGACTTTGGGCAATAGTACAAAAGGCGGACCCAGGATATAAAAACAGGACCAAACCCAAAACGTTCTAGCATGGCCCACAAGTAACCCCATTAAACACTATCAAATGCTTTGTTGGCGTCTAACGCCAACAAAGCCCTTCTACCCACTGGGGGTAGAAGGGCTTATCTGCTGAGGTAACCCCCCTTATCTTCTGGGGTTTCCATGATGACAAACAACTTTCTAAGATTAATATCCATAGATTTGTTGGGCATGAAGCCCGCCTGATCAGCATGAATTATGTCGGCAATGACAGTGTTTAGCCTCCTGGCCAGAATCTTAGCCAATATTTTAATGTCCGATTTAAGGAGAGATATAGGCCAATAGGAGATGGGTTCTGTGGCAATATTTTCTGGTTTCAATAAGAGGATAATGCTGGCCCTTGACATTGCTAAAAGTAATTTTTGTCTAGACCGAGCCTCATTGTACCTTGAGCAACCACGGCAGAAGTAGTTTAGAATACATTTGGTACACTTCCATGTGTAGCCCATCATCCCTTGGGACTTTGGAGTTAAGGAACAGTACAATCGCCTCCTGTAACTCCTCTAGTGTAAAAAGGGGTATCCACTGAGAATCTGACAAATGTGGTAGTGTAACAGATTGTAAATAACAGGTAAGTTCCTCCTGCGTGTAGAACGCCTAAAGGCATGAAGGCCCTTATAAAATAGAACCAATTCAGCCATAACAGCTTCAGGTGTGTTGACCAGTTGGCTGATAGGGGATTTCAAAGCCCCAGTAGGGGGGTCTAACATTTACAATATGGTCCTGGCTGAAGACATGTTATTGTTGACTTATGAATTTCAAATTGCTCCCAAAAACAGTATTCTTTGTTCATGAGACCAAATATACATTTTTTGCTGAGACTATAACATTCTGCGGCTGGCAGGGAGTGCAACCTACAGGGATCTGGAAGGTGCATCAACCGATATCCACCTGCATTGGTGTTTAACCAAGATTGTCTGGTTACTCAACAGTTTGAAAGTTTTCAGGCACTGTTTTGCCTTACCAGTTTAAATAATGTTTTTCTGTTTATTACTCTTTGGAGATGTCACGCACTTAGGCCATGTGTACCATTCAACTCATACATCCTATTTCAGGGGGGTGAGTGTGCTGGTACACAGGTCCCTGGATTTCCAGGAATTTCAGTCTGCAGTGGATGATGAAGGATGTTTGTATTGATATATTGTAGGTTGTATACTGTTGAATGTATAATTGCAATGCTATATATTCCTCCCCCATTTTCCTTGATGATACTGCTTGAGCTGGTGGCCTTTACCCTTTCCAAACCTGATTTCCCACTGTATATAATGGGGGACTTCAATGGCATCTTAAATTATAGGCTGATAGACATCCCCCGCCTACTAAAGACCCGTTAGGCAGGGGCACTGCACTATCCCGTTTTCTCTCAGACTTGGGGTGGATGGACATTTGGAGACTAGAAAAATGGATACCATCCGAATTTCATGTTTCTCTAAAACGTACACCTCCCTGTCTCGAATAGATTTATGTGTAGGAGATGCTTCTGCCCTTCCTTTAGTGAACAACATAGTAATCTTTTGAGAGCCCCATGGCGCTTAAATGCGTTTTGGTTGAAACTACTCCCGACAGACAATCCAATTGCAAATCACATATAGAATTTTTTTTTGTGATGATTGGTATGAGGATGAACTCATCCGATGGAATGCATTCAAATGCTATCTTAAAGGCATTTTTATCTCATCCATTAATTCCATTAAAACTAACATTAAGGCCCATGAATTGTAGCTTACCCAGCTTGTTCGTAGGCTGGAGGAGGAGCACCTAGCCAACTCTTCAGGGCAATCAAAGGCTTCTTGGTTGTCAGCTCAGGGTGTTCTAACAAAATTACTCAATTCAAAGGCAGAGAAGAAACGTTTCTTTTTTTAAGGTCACTTTCTATGAGGAGGGGGAGCAGACCGGCCACCTTCTTTGTGATATCTTTGCTTTCTGAGAGAGCCTTGGCCTGGGCAAACTCTCTATGGGAGAAGCAAAAACCTGTTGTCTTCCCTGAGTTTGTGGCTTCCTTTTAAAGGGTATTTGACTTTCCCGCACGCTCTGCTTCTGCTGCCACTTGCCTCATGTCCATCGACCAGAGTACGAGAACTGTTGCTGACTACGTCATTAAATTCCGTACTCTGGCAGCAGAGATTCCGTGGAACAATGAGGCCCTTGTGGCTGCTTTTTCTCATGGTCTCTTTGATACCATCAAGGATGAGATCGCAGCCTGAGATATACCCACTGAGCTGGAGAGGTTGATCACATTTGCCACCCTCATTGACTCCAGACTCAGAGAAAGATTCTCTTTTAAGGAGCGCTTGCGGGAGCCTACTGTACGCTTGTCTCCGAGCTTTGCAGTCTCACCCATGTATCCCTCAGCTCCCATGCCTCCTGTTACCGAGTCGGGCAGTGAAGGGGAACCCATACACTTGGGTTCCACGCGTCTCTTTGTAGATGAGAGAACCTTTAGGGGGAGGGAGTAATTGTGTCTTTATTGTGGCCAGGTAGGTCACTTTTTGAAGTCCTGTCCTACACCATCCAGTGAATGCCCAAACCTTGAGGTCCTGTCACGGACAGACCTTGGGTGGCATTGTTTCATCCCCAGTTATCCAGAAGCATAAGCCCCTGGTTTTGGTCACCCTTCATTGATGCTGCCTTTGTATCGAAGCACTCCATTTCATGCCTTTCGGACCAAAATCCACGGAATAGTCAGATGGAAGTCTGATCATGTGTATGAGGCTTTAGTTATAAGGAAAGACTACAAGCATTAAACTTAGTCTCTCTGGAGAAAAGATGCTTGAGAGGAGATATGATAGTGATATACAAATACCTTAATGGTGGTGATAGGAGGGAATTTAAAAACACATGCTAGATCAATGGGTGAAAATAGAAAAAAAGAAAGCCTAAAAAAGAAAACAAATGCAGCTATCACATCCAAGAATTGGTAAGATTCAATATAATAAATGTTTGCTTTTGGGTTTAATACCAAGTCTCTAGTGCTTACTGTAGATGCACATATTCTGCAAGCAGCTGATATGCTCTGTTCTTTCACTGAGACATGCACTCACAGAACAGATGTTGTAACCTCACAATGGGTATGGCAGAGATTAGGATACAAGCACTGGCTAACATTTTTATAAGTGCAGTGCCAATGCTCTGTGTCCTAACCGATATGGTGGCTGCCTGTCAGAGTCTTCATGCATAAAAATTTGACCTGTTGTGTGAAACATCCATGTATGTGCGTGTGTATAGTCTATGTTATGCAGTACAAAGGATATGTATGATAGTTGCCAACTGAAGTCTAACAGGACAGTTTGGCATCTACTGTATGGGTCTTTTTGAGCCCTTCCACTACTCCTAGGTATACACATTTGAATAACCTAGGGCAAGACTATCATTAAGGCTGGGTTCACACCGCTGCGGGGGGAGAACCGGATGTGATTCGCACAGCAAATCACATCCGATCTCCGTAGCACTGCGAGTTCAGCCATACAGATAGTATGGCTGAACTCGCAGCTGTCCCGCAGCAAACTCGCACAGGACCCTTTTTTGGGTCCGCAACGGAATCGGATCGCATGGGGGTTCACACCATGCGATCCGATTCCTGTGCGAGTCGGCAGATCGCACTGCGATATGCCGACGGATCTGGGGGTGTCATTAACATAACATTGACACCCCCAGCCGTCCGCATAGGGCAGTGTGAACTGCCGGCGGGAGGTGAGCGATGCGGGAAAACGCCGCGGATTCGCGGCGTTCCCGCATCGCAATAGTGTGAACCTAGCCTAAAGTGGAATACCATGCAAACAGCTTAATACAATTTATACCAGAGATTGCAAACATGTTAAATAGATAAATATTTTAAAAAGATATATTAAAAAATAAATGTATAAAAAATGCAGAGAAAAATAATAGTTGTCAAGAACATGATTGAAATATGCATTACATTTTAAATAAATATACCATGAACATAAATGAACATGACAGATTCAAGTAATGCCATATACCCAAATAACATGATACCAAAGAACTGAGCCAACAAGAAATTATAAACCGTTGGACAGCGGTCAAGTGTCACAGAGAAGGGATGGAGAAGTTTGTCTACAATTTTACCTGGTCATTAATGTATTCACATATGCTAATTATTTTATCTTGCTTCAAATTATTTGGACTGAAATATGTATAAGATTTTTTTATTATATTCCATGACGTAGAACTTACTCTTTGTTTACTTTGATATATAGTTACATTTGAATTGTGTTCCCTCATTTTACTGCTTAACAATAGGGTGAGACCCCCTTGTAAAAATGATGTCAGGTGTTTAAATCTGAAAAGTGCAGATATCTTCCCACTGCAGTTGCTGAGATATGTGGGATGTTAACTATAGGTGGTTTAAACTGAAGCTTCAGACAAATCTATTTTGTTTTGGATAAAGTAGATAAAGTAGAGAAGGATTGAAAACGTAAAGTTTTTTTTTGCCAATTAACCACTTACAGACCGGACCATTTTGCTGGTCAAAGACCAGACCACTTTTTACGATTCGGCACTGCGTCGCTTTAACTGACAATTGCGCGGTCGTGCGACATTGCTCCCAAACAAATTTGACGTCCTTTTTTTCCCACAAATAGAGCTTTCTTTTGGTGGTATTTGATCAACCCTGCGGTTTTTATTTTTTGCGCTATAAACTAAAATATTTTTGGTCATAATAAATACCCCCCAAAAATATATAAAAAACATTTTTTTCCCTCAGTTTAGGCCGATATGTATTCTTCTACATATTTTTGGTAAAAAAAATTGCAATAAGCGATTATCGATTGGTTTGCGCAAAAGTTATAGCGTTTACAAAATAGGGATAGTTTTATGGCATTTTTATTAATATTTTTTTTTTTTACTAGTAATGGCGGCGATCAGCGATTTTTATTGTGACTGCGACATTGCGGCGGACACATCGGACATTTTTTACATTTTTGGGACCATTGTAATTTATACAGTAATCACTGCTATATAAATGCAGTGATTCCTGTGTAAATGACACTGGCAGTGAAGGGGTTAACCAGTGGGTGGCAGTGTAGGGGTTAAGTGTTCCTAGGGGTGTGTTATTAACTGTGTGGGGGCTGGGCTTTCATTTAGTGAACACTGATCTCTGCTCCAATCACATGGAGCAGAGATCAGCGTCACTAGTTGCTAGGCAGAATGGGGAAATGCTGTTTATACGGCATTTCCTCCATTCAGCAGCCCCGTGAGACGATCGCCAGTATGCCCGCGGCGATCAAGTCAGCGGGACCCGTGACCGGACTCACGGGGGTCCCGACCGGCATGCGAGCTTGCTGCTGGCGGCGCGCTCGCGATGGCAGGGTGGCATTGAAGATTGGACGTACTTGTACGCCAATATGTCTGCCCGTGCCATTCTGCCGGCGTACATCGGCATGCGCCGGTCGGGAAATGGTTAAATGTTTTTATTAGTAAGCTCAAAAAAAGGTTAACAATACACAATCTTGCAGAGATCAACAGTATCTGAAAATGAAGTGGTAGGCTATGCATTTGAACTTTGTCACTTAATTACTGTGTCTTAAGGTGGAGTCTTAAGGAGCAATGTCCACAACTATTGTCACACATAACCTTACATGGGTACACAGAGAATTAAATAATAAAAAACCAAAATAAAAATGGAAAGGAGAAGTGAGAAGAGAAAGAGAGGGGGATAGAGAGGGGAGGGATAAGAGGGGGAGGAAAGATTAAGGGCTATAAGGGGTGGTAGACTGCCATCTCAGCTCCCATGCCAGCTCACCGCACGTCCTCCCGAAGATGACAACGCTCCCATGTCGCATTGTGTTCGTCCAGCTTGTCTCTTATTCTGGCCGTCATTTTTTCCATCAGTTCAACATCTTTAATCCTGGTGTATAGGGCCTCTTGGGATGGGGGTATGTTTTTTTTTCCAGTTTAGGGCTATTTGACAGCGAGCTGCTGTGAGAATATGTCTAAGCAATTTCTTGCATGGTTTGGTCATTTTCGGCTGAGATAGGCCGAATAGGAAAAATTTTGGGAAAACTTAAAGTTTTTAATGCCGCTTTCCTTTACTTTTAATTATGGATGTTAATAACTTTTTAGATATCATATTTACTTGTTTAAAACTTTTTTTCAATTTCTTTAGTTATTCCTGGTTTCCTAGCCTAGGCAAATGATGTCATACATTCCAGGAGTTTCAGGAAGAGAGAATCAGTTTTTTCAGTTAAGCACACCCTCCCGCCTGCATGCCTGAGCTAATGGAAGATGAGTTTAAGGAAGTGAATGCTACATGTATTATCTACCTTACTCAAAATGGCCATGACCAGAAATGCTGTTGGGTGTTTTCAAAGTTATTCCTCAGCAAAAACAGCATGGAGACCTAGATGGATGGGTGAGTGAGTTTACCTTGAATAGTATAAGTGGATTAAATAATGTTTTTGATTTGTGGTGCTCAGATGCAGCAAAGTGACAGCTGGTCTTCACCAGAGCTCCTAATAGTGGAGACGGGACAGGAACCCTAGTGGTTTTGATATTCTTTGCTGTAAGCTGGCACCTAGTCATGACCTCTAGGATTGCATCATCAAGGAGGTGGCTACTCTTGGAAGGTGTCAGGCAAGAGGTAGGCACATGTCTGGGCAGGTGGCAGGGGAGAGAATAGTCCGGTTCAGGCAGGGGACTTGGAAGCAGCAAGCAAGAGAACCGTCTGTTCAATCTGATTTTGGAAACAAACAGGCAACTGACAGGTAAGTATATTAGTGCTTTAGCTCTCAGGAGTCAGGTCACCACAGATCAGCAACAAGCAAGTA
This sequence comes from Lithobates pipiens, assembly GCF_037356315.1. Taxonomy (NCBI): domain Eukaryota; kingdom Metazoa; phylum Chordata; class Amphibia; order Anura; family Ranidae; genus Lithobates; species Lithobates pipiens. The sequence continues at coordinate 114,491,031 of NW_027507791.1, forward strand.
AATGGAAAGTATGAAAGTGCTTTACAGTCCTCAAATAGCTGGGATTAGACACAGCACCTGCCACTTCAAAGACTGATGTCTAAATACCTTTCTGACCAGAGAACACACACAAAATTGTTTTCTGGAGTAAGTCATCAAGGTTGTGGAGGTTCAGAGATGCCTGGAAAATCCTTTGGGACCTAGCAGAGATCATGTGAATACTGGGGATCCTTAAAAGTTTGAGGGTTTGTTTTTCATGACTGAGGACACACAGTGGAACCTGTTAGCCCCCGTACACACGGTCGGACATTCCGGCAACCAAATCCATCGGATAAATTCCGATGGATTTAGTTCGGAAGTGGTCCAGAAGTGGTGTCGCATACACATGGTCGGACTCAGTTGTCGGAATTTCCGGTTGCCAAGAACGCGGTGACGTAAGCCGCGTACAATGGCATTAGAAAACGGAAGTTCATCACCATGTCCGGCACCCTTTGGGCTCCTTCTGCTGATCTCGTGTTAGTAGAAGTTTGGTGAGAGACGATTCGCGCTTTTCAGATTTGTGCTTCAGTTTGTTACTGCTCTTCAGTTTGTGCTTGTCGGTGCGTATCTGCTTATCAGTGCGTGTAGTCAGTAAGCATTTGTTGCTCATTGTGGACTATATCTTGGTATAGTACGCTTTGTATAGTATGCATTGCTTATTGTCTGCTCGTTTCTGCTTTTCAGGTTGTTCTTTCAGGCATTGCTGTTTATCGGTGCTTTCTGTTGTCCGTTCTGACCAGCCGACCGTTTTAAGCCATGTTTCGTGTACGTACTCGTCGTAGAGTTTGTGCTGTGCAGGGGCTTGGTGTTGGGCTTTTAGCTTTGACACAAACCCGGTCCATGAACAGGGCGAGGAGGAGTTTGTAGACCAAGAATTGGTTTCGCCAGCGTGACCAGTTCTTGTACATGCCTTTGCTCCGTGAGAACCCGGGAGAATAATCGTGATGATTTCAGGAATTATCTCTGGATGACGGACCCCTTTTTTCACCGTCTGCTGGCTTTGCTGTCCCCTTATATCACCAGGCAGGATACCTGCATGCGGCAAGCCATCACTCCGGAGCAGAGGCTCATCGCCACGTTGTGCTACTTGGCGACAGGGAGACACCTTCAGGACCTCAAGTTCTCCACAGGCATCTCCCCCCAGGCTCTGGGAATCATTATCCCATCATTCAGGTCCTGCAGAAGGACTATATGAAGGTACGTTTTCTCCTTTAACATCACATTCTATGTATTTAATGATTGCTAATGTATTGGATTTCTTTCCTCTTTCCCTTATTACCATGATTGCAATATGCTCTAATTGATATGCTGTGCCCCTTTGTCCTCATGCATGCTGGAAGCTTTTCAAGTTCCTTTTTTGTCCTTCATGCATATTTGCCTTCACTAACTTCCCCAGCATGCTCTTCTGGGCCCATAAACCTATAGTCTAGTCACTTAGCAATGTATTTTGTCAGCTCCATAGTATTGCTTTCCCCTAAACACCCCCTAAAATGTGTACAAATGTCATGTGTGTGCTTAAATTCATGCAGAGTGCCAGATTTTTTTTGGGGTTGAGCCAAACTCATTAGGAACCCCCCCCCCCCCCCCCCCCAACTGCTAGGTCAACTGATAGCAAACCCAATACCCACTATACCTACCTTTTTCCTGGTCAGATTTATGGACGAATTCACCAAAGCATGTAGTGCAAGGGCTTGCCTCAATACTTTCAAATGCTACAGTTTCAAGTAATTTTTCTCTATCTTTTTCTCTATCTTGATTGGTAATAGCAGAAGTTCAATTTTTTTGGTATTATGACACTTCTTACCTGTCCGGTGGGCTGCCAATAGTGTAAGTAAGGAGGGGCTGGCCAAAGTATCACACATTATTTCTGCATTCAGCTCTCAATGAAGTGGAGAGGGTTACCTGTCCAAAATATCCCCCTCACCTCATTTTTTGCAAGGGTCCATCAGATGGGGGGATGGGGGGGTGATGACTCTGATAAGGGGACCTTAAACTTTAGGCTTTAAATACTCATTTCCCAAAATGTTAGACTGATATTGTCCAAAAATGTTTGTGTCTAATCTGCTTGCAATGTTGATGTGCAAAATTACTATTTTTTTCTTGTTTGACTCCACTGTTTCCTTCAACGCCACAGGAATGACACACTGTGGCCTCCCACTTTGCCAGCCGTTAGGACTTTCCCAATTGTGGAGGTGCAATTGATTGGAAACACGTCTGCATCATCCCACCCCCCCCCCAACTCAGAGTCCTACTATTATAATTACAAGGGGTTTAATAGTATTGTGATGTTGGCGGTGGTGTCACCGACCTATGACTTCCTTTATGTGGACGTGGGGCAAAATGGCCGGATGTCGGATGGTGGAGTGATCACATGGATGGAATTCTACTGGCGTCTCCAGAGTGGCAGTCTGGGCTTGCCACCCCAGAGGAGAATGTAGAAGAACTCCCTTTCGTTTTTGTCGCGGATGAGGCAATTGCTCTGGCAAGCCACCTGATGCGGCCTTTCCTGATGAGGACCCTCACCCCGGATCAGAGGATTTTTCATTTCTGGCTGGCCAGAGCCAGAAGAGTCATGGAGAACACTTTTGGAATACTAGCCAGCCTGGTCCGCCTATTTTTGACGCCAATCCACATAGCGGAATATAAACTAAATCACATTGTGCTTGCCTGCTGTGTTCTGCACAATTTTTTGAAAAAACATTCCTCAAACTATGTGGTCTCAGTTGGCCCAGATGCAGACTGGCCAGAAAATGACAAGCTCACGGCCCTTGAAGCTGCTCGTCCTGGCTTGCCCCCCCCCCCCCCAAAGCGCCCGCGAGGTCAGAAACCAATACATGGAGTACTTTGTGGGTAGGGGGGCCATTGATATGCCAGACAATGTCTGAGAGGCATTTTTTTAATACATTTTTCTTTGAAACTCCAATAATCTTTGATTTCATTTACTGCTTGGCTTTGTTTTCGGTGTCTCATAGGTATTTATGCTGTTTTTTTGTGCCTTTTTTAACAACAGTGCAAACCCAAGTTCTGAGCAAGATGGGGTAACAGTCTCTTCTTCAGATAATCTTATTATGTTGTGGGGCTGCTACACACACACCTTGTTTTTGTTGATAATGTATGTATTTGTTGATAATGTATGTAGTGCATTACTCACAAAAATATTGCTCATTTTCAGCACCATGGCAGAAATATGTGGGGTCATGAAAATGGCGTGATTGGGGACATTTAAACATCACTGTGGGTGTTATTTACTAAAGGCACATACACTATGCACTACAAGTGCACTGCAAAAGTGCACCTGAAACTGCACTTGGAGTGCAAAGTGGATTTGCCTTTAGTAAATACCACAGAAAACAACAACTTTACTCCAAATCCTGCTTTTGCGCATTCAAAAAGGAAGCCACACGTTGTTGTTACTTTCACTTTTTACTCAAAGCACATTCACATGTGCGTTTAGAAAAGGGCTTTACAATAAACTAACATATTTGGTGTATAGAAAACATTATTTTGGGTAACATTTTTATAACTTGGCGTTTTTGTGTAAACAGGCATGTATCAAAGCATAACATACAGTACACAGGAACTTACAAAGTTAAACTTTTAAAAGTAAAGACAATATCAGACATGAGTATGTACAAACTGTGCTGATATTGCCTTCATTGGATGGGGTGTCACCCCTGGAAAAGCCAAATTTGGAAGATGCACACACATTGAGAATACAAAAGTGGCCATTTTCCTCCTGATCCCATGCCTAATGTCAACATGTGCTATCTCCCATCATGGGGTATCAATGTACATGTTTTGGGGGTGCAATCCCTTCATCTCAGCCACTTTCGTAGCAAGGAAGGGGTTGCACCCACAAAACACGCACATTGATCCCCCATGATGGGAGATAGTACATGTTGACACACTGTGTGCATCTTCCAAATTTGGCTTTTTGAAAAATATAAAAGTTTTTCGAACAAATAAAAAAATATGCTAGCTAGTTTGGAGTGTTTCAGACTCTCCCCAAAACATCAATGATGTTCTTCATTTTCTGTTGAACATCATTGATGTTTTTCTGTATATTTTCTAAATCGCAATTGCACCCCATTATATCCCCAATGAGGATCTGGGCACTTTCACTGGTAAAATGTGATTCTTCTTCCACATCACCTAAAAAATAAAATAAACACACCATGTATTATAAATATGCAGACATACATTGATTACCTTACCAGAAGCTGTGGTCTCCCACACTCACCTTTTGTGGTGACAATTTGTCCAACTTCAACAATCTCTCCTTCCTCCTCCTCCTCTGCTTCTGGTGTTGGAATTTCCCATTTTTTGGGAGGTGTGGGGTCCCTGGTGTCCTCAGACGTCCCGAGTCTTCTCTCCCCTATGAGAATGTAAAAAAGGAATACTTAGCACACAGAGAGCAGAAATAGGAATATGAAACATTGCTTGGAAGTGTCATACAATTGTGTTTTTTGGCCGAGTTCAAAGGTGAGAACATTATTTTGGACACTTTCTAAAGCTGGAATACTTACCTGCAGTGTGAACAAATGTAGTGAAGTATAAGGTGGCAAAACATGGTTTTTGGAGTAGGCTAACGAACGATGTTTATTACTAACGTTTGAACACATGAACATGAAAGTGGCCATTTTAAACTGTACAACATTAATGCAAAGCACATGGAGCAGTATGCAAGCAATAATAATAATATGAACACACGACAACTACTTACTTTTTTGAAGAACTCACTTGATCCTTTTGTACTGATCGTGCTCCCTCAGTTTCAGGTCTGGCCAGCGTTTTCTTAGTTGATCCTTAGATCGTCGTACCCCAAAATTCTTCTGAAGGCTCTTCACAACTTTAGTCATGATCTTGGCCTTCCTTATATTTGGGTAATATGTCCACCATCTCCAACATCTCTCCAAAAGACATATTTGAGGCCTTAAATCTTCTCCCCCAGGATCGGGACGTTTCAGGCTTTGGGCTTTCCTCTCCCTCCTCCTCGTAGTGGAACTATGATTGCGCACCTGCATTGTCTTTGCCATGTGCTCTCCCCACTGCGCCGAAAGAGAAGGGGTGGGGAATAGTCTAGAAAGAACACCAGGGGCGGGCGGAGTTTCACGCATGCGCACTGTATATAAAACGCAACACGCGTGTGTCGTACGTATGATCTGTGAACAGAGGGAGAAGCTGATGCGCAGATCGTGCAAACGAAGGTACAATTTTGTAACTTGGTACATCACTAGCCTATACTGCTTCTAGATTGAGGCCTGCATTGGGACAAGATTTAGTCAAGTTTAGCCTGACATTAGGGTTTGTCTTGTGTTGTGTCTTGCAGAGATTATGGACGGATTTAATGACCACAGTTTCCTCCCTCTGTTCATCGATAAGTACAGGGAGCTGCCCTGCCTGTGGCAATCTACGCATCCACATTACAGTAACAAACTAAAGAGGCAGGCAGCGATGGAGAAACTGGTTGAGTTTGTGAAGCCGGTGATCCCCAGGGCAAACATCAACTATTTAAGAACAAAAATTGGTGGCCTCAGGAGTACATATCTGAGGGAGTGGAAGAAGGTGCTGGAGTCCATGCAAACTGGAGCTGCAGCAGATGACGTTTATGTCCCCAGGCTGTGGTATTATGAGAGGATGCAGTTTCTGTCAGACCAGGCTGAGGTCAGGAAATCACTCTCTACCCTTCCTTCCATGCGTCCTTCTATGCTACATTCCACACCGGCTGAGTCTTCCGACGCCCAACCTGGGCCTTCCACTCAGGAAGAACTGGAGGAGCCCAGCTTGAGCCAGGTATAGTATTGTTCTACATATTTTGGGAGTAAAAATGAATGATCTTAACTTGATTTTTGCTCTCTAATTGCTGATTTTAGAAAGTGTTTCACATATCAATAGCCAGTAGTGGCCAAAACCTTTGGGCCAAGAAAGAAAAATGCTGGGCTCAGAATGATAGTCTTTTGTATTGGTTAACAATTTGCAACAGTTTTGAGCTGCAAATTGTGTGTGTGTTTGATGAACCAAAAACTAAAACGATGTCCCTTTTTCATACACAGGAAGACATCAACCAGGAGGAGGGTGTGGAATGCAGCAGCCAGGAGGTGGCTGGGGAAAATGGCAGCCAGGAGGAGGCAGGGGTAAGCGGCAGCCAAGCGGTGGGCGGGCAGAAGAGCCTTACTGAATCACAGGTCCCTCCCCTCCGCCTTCCACGCAAAAGGGCCAGAAAGGGGGGGAATGTGGAGGAGTCGGCTATGAAGCTGATCGGGGAGGCTTCAGTGGCCCTCAAAGCCACCCCCACTTATCAAGAGGCCTTTGCCACCTTGGCTGCCTGCAAACTCCAGCAAATGGAGGCGGGGCAACAGATCTTGTGTGAGGAGCTAATTATCCACACCCTCAACAAGGGGCTGTTGGGCCAAATGACACAAGCAACACACTTGTGTGATTTGGCCCATGCCCCTCCTCCTCCTCCTTCTGCCACACCTCCAGCACCACAGCCACAGCCTGGAAGGAAGCGTGGAAGGAAGACCAGAGTGTGATAACCTGGGTTCAGTCTGGTCTGACAGAAGATGTAGTCTCTTGTAGGACCACAGCCTGGGAACATAGATGTCATCTGCTGCTGTTCCGGGTTTCTTGGACTTCAGGACCAGACTGCTCTTTCCTCAGACATATACTCCTCAGGCCACCAATTTTTGCATTTAAATAGTTGATGTGTGCCCTAGGGACCAAAGGCTTCGCTAATCTCCCCAGTTTCTCCAGCGCTGCCTCCCTCTTTATTTGTTACTGACACCTAAATAAAGGTTTTTTTTTTGGTTGAAGAAATACTTGCGTATGTGTTTTACTTCAAAAAGGGCAGTTTATTTGTGAGTAGGCAGGTACATTTCAAAAATACAAAGTCAAATTAATAACAAGGTTATTAACTAGATAAAAAAAGAAAACAATAAATTAAAAAGATAATAATGGTGTTGTGGTAAGTTGATACACAAAACACACCAAAGATGAGCAAACTGTCAAAAAAGGAGATGGTGATTAAAAAAACCAACCACAAAATAAAAAATAAATAAAAAGAAATGATTGGGGAGATGTGACGAATTAAAATATTGTATTGCTTAAATTAGTAAAAAGAATAAAGAAATAAGTTTGGGAGAAATGTGTGTGAATAAGAGCATCAAAACAACTTCATTCGGGGGGGGGGGGGGGGGGGCGTGGCCGGCCGGAACTGAGGACGGACGTTGTTTTCCTGCGCTCCGCTGGTCCTCTCCTAATCCGCAGCCATCCTCCGCTGTGGTTTGTTTTTTTCGCCCCAAAAGCATACCATCTTGTCCATCGGGCTTCCCTCTACAGCACTATAAGGTTTTGGACGACTTTCGCTGTCTGTGGGCCGCCAAATTTAGTCCGTTGTGGTCTCCATTGGCCTCCAGGACCACCGCGATAGCTTGCGGAGCCCGCCGGGAGCCAATCCAACGGCGGCGGGCGAAAATCGGGTGGGGGATCATCCAATCGCAGAGCCCCTGGGGACGGAAGCCACTTCACAAACCCCCGCACGGACAGTCTACGCCCTGGTGAGTCCCCTCAGGGGTTATTTCTTGCTTCCCACCTCAATCTCCCCCCACCAGACGGACGCCCCCTCCAGATCTCATAGGGGGACAGGACCCTGAACAGGCCTGGACTATCCCATCTCTTACTAAGCCTGGTGTCCCCTGACTGCAGCTCTGATTAGGCAAGGCCCTGGCTCCGGCCTACTCTGGAGGTAGTCGGCCATCTTGCTACACCCAAAAGCCTACAACTCTTGATTCCACAGTCTGCTGGTGTGAGGGGGGAGAGGACTCTCCTGCAACCATTTAAATCCAACATCAGCTGTCATTATGTGTCTCACCAACACAGACCAATATGACTTTTAAATGAATTAAAGGGCATATCTGTTCCCCATGACCCCCGCAACACAACACTAGCTACTAAGAGCTCTGGGGGTAAGCATTCCTCTTTATTGCAGTGCTAAAGCGCCTCATGGGAAAAATTGGTCAGCAACAGGAATATTACAAACACATCCCTGATCAGCAGTCGGGGCCTATTATGAACCGCTTTGTTACCAGATCTCAGCCGCCTCCCTCCCATTCCCCTCTGGACCCTTTCTCCAATATGGACTTGCCATTGGGAATGGAGGGCTCTGGCACCCCCCCAGTTATTGTTCCCCAAACCTCCAATTCGGGTCTGCCATCCCCGCAGGGGATCCTTACCCCTGACATATTGGATGCCAAACTGGATGCCAAGTTACATCTCCTGCTTCAACAAATTACAACCAATGTCTCGGCCGAGGTAAATAAACTTGCGGTGGAATTACGAAAGGAAATCAACCAGCTTGGTGACCGCACGGACATGCTTGAAAATAAATTTGATGAGATGGTCAGCTATGTTCAGGCTGTTGAGGAGGATAACCACAACCTGCGCCTCTCAGTATCTCAACTGCAGCGTCAACAGGAGGACCTGGAAAATAGAGAAAGACGCCAAATTCTGCGCTTCAGAGGCATCCCGGAGACTGTGGGGGACTGTGACTTACGTGCTTACCTGTTGGGCCTCTTCAGCACCCTGGCCCCCACGGTAGTGGACGTAGACTGGTGCCTTGACAGGGCTCATTGCTCTCTGGCCCCCAAGCCTCCTGTAGGGGTTAGGCCCAGGGATGTTATTGTCCGGTTCCACTTCTTTGAAAGCAAAGAGGCACTGATCCAATCCACGTGCAACAAACCTCAAATTGTATACAAGGGAGCGAAGTTACAGATTTTCAGTGACCTCTCCCCCATCACCCTGGCTAAACGCAGGAACCTTCGGCCAATTACCTCTTACTTGCAGCATCACAAAGTCCCATATTATTGGGGCTTTCCTTTCCATCTGCTTGTGTCCAAAAATGGAGCTCAGTACACCCATCGTGATCTCCCAGAGAGTGAATCCTTTCTAAAGAGCCTTGGGCTCCCTCCCCTGCCTGAGGAAGACATACATCCAGCTGAGGCCCAGACCCACCCACTTCCCAACACTCCTAGCCACATCTGGACACCCGTGAGGAGCAAATCCAGGAGGCATCTCTCTACACCTCAACGCCCACAATTCTCCAAACAGCCTCCCTGACTCCCCCCCGCCATATCCCAGACCCATATGGCTCAATTATGTATGCTCCTCATACTCCCCCATCTTTTCCCTTGCCTCCGTGAATTGAAAGGAAAAGATCCTGTTGCAATGGTTATTTCAAGTTTGTCCTTTGTCTTGAATGTTCAAGCTGGGACTATGTTTCCCCTTCCCATGGGGTTTTGTTTTTTGCAAATGACTATATGTTGTTAATGCACTTTGTTAATTTCCGAGTTCATAAGGAGAGTAGATGGCCCTCCCACTTCCACCTTTACGTAAGACCACCTCCGGTGATCGTCTGGCCACAACCCTCTTGGCCTGGGTTTTTGTCCTAGGTCCCCTGAGGTACATGTTCCCCTCAGGCTTTAAAGATGTTCTGTTTTCTTTTGTTTTTGTTTTCTTTTTTCTTTTTCTGACGCTTCTGTTAATGTTCCTTTTTAAGATCTTCTGTTCTATTGTGTCCATCCATATAGATCAGTTTTATAGTTTACTTATGCACTGTATATGCCGGTTTGGCCTCAGGTTATCCTGGCTCTGGGTATACCAAATTTTTCCCCATCGCCTAGAAATAACTGACGCTAATGACACTTTATATTGACCAGAGTCCTGGTCCTTTGTTATTTATTGTCTGCTGTATTCCAACCTCCAGGTACTCACATATGCATACCTACCTAGACTGCCCTTATGGCTTTAAAGCTCGTGTCATATAATGTGAAGGGCCTAGGCTCTATACGTAAGCGCTGGGTGGCCCTGAAGGAATTCAGGTCCTCTGGCGCAGACGTGATATGTTGCAAGAAACCCATTTTAAAGTAGATGGCTCCCTTAAGTTTGCCTCCAAGCACTTCCCCACCTCCTTCCTAGCTTCTGACCCCACAGGCAGGGCAGGTGTTGCGATTTTGATAAGAAAATCATGCCCCCTTAAGGCCAAAACTCCCATGTAGATCCCCAGGGTAGATACCTAATCCTAGACTGCCAATACTTTAACACCTCTCTGACCCTTGTCAACCTGTATGCCCCCAATGTTGGTCAGATTGCTTTCCTTAATGGCCTGTTTGACTCCTCCCATTATCCTTTACAGCCCTTTATGATAGTGGGTGGGGACTTTAATTTGGTTATGTCTCCCACTAGAGATAGACAAACACTGTTCTCTCCCACACCCTCCAAAAAGCTTGCCTCTCAAGCTACCTCCTTCTGGCAGCTTATTAGATCCCACCGCCTTTTTGACTCATGGAGGATTAAACACCCCACAGCTCAGCAATTTACCTTCTATTCCCCAGCTCATGAAATGTACTTGCGGCTCAATCACTTCTTTATATCTGCCCGCTCATCCCATTGGTGGTTGACTCTGAGGTGATGCCGATTACCTGGTCTGACCATGCCCCCATTACCCTAGACCTCCTGCTCACTCAGGCCTACCCCAGATCTTGTCACTGGCGGCTTAATAATCATCTCTTACAATCTGAAAGCTCCCGCTCTGCCCTTGCACAGAATCTTGCAGAATTTTTCCAGCTAAACATTGGGTCGGTCTCTGAGTTTTCCACCCTGTGGGAAGCCCATAAGGCCGTTTTTAGAGGAGCTTGCATTGCAGAGAGCTCTAGACTGAAGAGAGACAGAGCCAAATATATTCGATCTCTAACTTCTGCTCTTCTCTCGGCGGAGCGGAGGCTTTTGGGTTCCCGCACGGTGGAAAGATTGCGGAGGGTCACCCTACTCAGGGAACAGATTAAAACGGCCCAACTTGACCGGGCTGCTAAATCACTGCTTTGGATGAAGCAGAAATTTTACGAATTTTCCAATAAACCCCATAAAATGTTAGTTTATAAACTACGTCTGCGTACATTCAACTCCTTCCCTGAGTTTCTCTCCCGTCCTGACGGAACCAAGACTCACTGCCCTCGTGAAATCTCCAACACCTTTGGTGAATTTTACCACAAACTATATAATTGTCTATCCCCAGAAAATCATTTTCACTTCTCACTAGAGAAATGTAAGTCCTTTTTCTCTAACCTCAAACTTCCCAAGCTTTCAACAAATTATTTAGAAACCCTAAACAAATCTGTAACCGCAGACGAGCTCTTGGCTATTATTCAGGAGCTCCCTTCGCATTAATCACCTGGCCCTGATGGTCTCCCATATTTCTATTACATATCTTGGGACCGCACATGCTCACTTTATTTGATTCCCTACTAGGGGGCACCCCCCCACCCCCAATTTTCACACTCCTATATCTCAGTGATCCCCAAACTGGGTAAGGACCCCTCCATCCCAGACAATTATAGGCCTTTAGCCCTTCTAAACTCGGATTACAAGATATTTACGAAAATTCTTGCTTCTAGATTGTCAGTTCTTGCCCCCAAACTTATTCACAGAGACTAGGTGGGGTTTGTCCCTGGCAGGCATGCCGGAGATAACACAATCAACCTAGTGGACGCACAATCAACCTAGTGGACCTTCTGGATAGGACCAACAAATCAGCATTGCTACTTAGTCTAGACGCACAGAAGGCCTTCGATAGGCTCTGCTGGCCTTATATGTTCGCAACGCTCAAAGTCTACGGTTTTACTGGCCCCTTTTTAAACGCACTTGAAGCTTTATATTCAACTGTTACTGCCCAGGTTCAGATGTCGTCCTTCATGTCGCCTTGCTTCCCCTTGATGAATGGAACTCGGCAGGGGTGCCCTTTATCACCGTTGTTATTTATTTTATGCCTAGAACCCCTAGCCGAGTCCATACGTTCTCATCCAGATATCCACGGGGTGGTGATGCGACAGGGGGAGTATAAATTATCACTCTTCGCGGACGACATCTTGCTAACCATTACCAACCCACTGGTTTCCCTCCCCTCACTACACAAATTACTCTCAACCTTTGGGGGGATCTCTGGTTACAAAGTGAACACCTCAAAGACTGAAGCTCTACCCATGCAAATACCCGCTACACAACTCTCTAGGCTTAAAGAAACTTATCCTTATAGATGGTACACCAACTCACTCAAATATTTGGGTGTTTTTTTGACCCCTTCATATTCCCATCTGTTTCGTGCAAACTTCCCTCCCCTATTCCAAGACATCAATAACTCCCTACTGACCTGGTCCAAATACCCTCTATCCCTCTTGGGCAGGATCAACGTCCTCAAAATGTCAGTTTTGCCCAGGTTGCTCTATCATTTTGAGACACTGCCAGTCGCCCTTCCAACCCCCCAGCTTAAACTTCTCCAAAGACAGTTTTTAAAATTTATATGGGCTGACAGATCTCACCTCCTTGCCAGTTCAGTGGTATTTGCACCTCGAGATCGGGGAGGTCTGGGGGCTCCGGATATCGTGAAATATTACCATGCCACTCACTTACGAACTATTACCTCTTGGTCCTCTCTTAACGCCACGAGTCAGTGGGCTGCCATTGAGAAGGGGGTCCTGTATCCAGTGCACCCATGCTCCTTGATCTGGGGTGCCCCTTCCCCTCTGCAACCTAACCTTAGGAGCCAATGTACGGCTCAAATGTCCTTCACACTGGACTTGTGGCAAAGATGCAAAAAAAAGTACTCCCTTTCCTCGCCCTGCCCCCCACCTCATGAATTCTTTTGCTTTCCCCAGAATCCAGAAACATCAGAACAGCACTGAATGAAAGATGCAAGGGACTGTCAGGAGTCCAGAACCTTGTTGACCTTTTATACACACACTAATTACAAGCAAGCAGATCACAGGTGAGGATGGTTACCTTTAATAGCCATTCAAACCCCTTTGTGTCAACTTGTGTGCATGTTATAAGGCCAAACTCATTTGGGGCCCATTAGCTTACCTGTGTTAATAGACTTTTTACCAATAAAAACCATTTGGTTTTATGCATGGTGAACCTTTTTTATTTTTTTCATACGGGCTCAATAATTACCCATTGACGCTATATTTGTGGCTACCCATTGGAGTCCCGACTTCCATAGAGTCTACATGGAGTGCCTGGCTGGAGTGGTTATCGGAGGAGTGAGGAGTACCCAAAAGCCCTGGCCGGGTATAGGCCACAAGCTTCCATAGCTTGTCCAGCTGGCAAGCCTCCAGTTCATATGGCAGTGGATCCACAGTGCTTTATAATACGGAAGATTGTTCACAGGTTGTCTCTATACTCAGATCCTTCGTTTGAAAATAACCCCTTTATGCAAATACTTCATATATTTAACGATACTGCAAGGATTTTTATGTTAATTTTTCCTCACAGGTTTATCGTTATTGAATATTTGTTCACCATTTAATCCAGCCTTTCTCAACCTTTTCAACACAGAGGAACCCTTAAAATAGTTCTCTGGTCTCAGGGAACCTCTGCTAAAAATTAGAAATCTACAACTCATGATACATTAGTGTGATGGTCAGTGGGAAGAATGGTCCTTACACTTGTGGTCATTGGGAAGAATTACCTCCTTACAGATTTTTAAAAAGATCAATGGTGTCAGTGAGAACTTATCTGAAAGGCATAAATTGCCCAATGCTGAAGGAACCCCTAGCAACCTCTGGAGGAACCCTAGGGTTCCATGGAACCCTGGTTGAGAATCACTGATTTAATCACTTGTCATATTGGACTATATTTCACTCAATATTTTTCAATGTTTTTCTGCATATGTGTGTTCACTGGACCATATACACTTATATTGTTTTATTTGCAGGTCAATTTCAAGCATTACTATTATATGTGTTTGATTGGCACACGTTTGTTCACTTTATTGGTACATTTCCCTTTTTTGTAGCGCAGCTCCTTTTTCTCTTTATGTAAACTTATGAGCACAACTGTGTGTGTAAGTATATATATATATATATATATATATATATATATATATATATATATATATATATACACACACGTACAGTATCTCACAAAGTGAGTACACCCCTCACATTTTTGTAAATATTTTATTATTTATTTTCATGTGACAACACTCACACTGAAGAAATTACACTTTGCTACAATCTAAAGTAGAGCTTGTAGAATAGAGTAACTTTGCTGTCCCCTCAAAATAACTCAACACACAGCTATTAATGTCTAAACGGCTGTCAACAAAAGTGAGTACACCTGTAAGTGGAAATGTCCAAATTGGGCCCGATTAGCCATTTTCCCAGCCGGATGTTATGTGACTAGATTTGTTGCTCTACAAAATGATGGCCTAGGCTATAAGAAAATTGCCAAGACCCTGAAACTGAGCTACAACACAGTGGCCAAGACCATACAGTGGTTTAACAGGACAGGTTCCAATCAGAACAGGCCTCGCCATGGCTCGACCAAATAAGTTGAGTGCATATGCTCAGCATCATATCAGGAGGTTGTCTTTGGGAAATAGACATAGGAGTGCTGCCAGCATTGCTGCAAAGGTTGAAGTGGTAGGGGGTCAGCCTGTCAGTGCTCAGACCATATGCACCACACTGCATCAAATTGGTTTGCATGGCTGTCATCCCAGAAAGAAGCCTCTTCTAAAGATGAGACACAAGAAACCCTGCAAACAGTTTTCTGAAGAAAATCAGATTAAGAACATTACTGGAACCATGTCCTGTGGTCTGATGAGACCAAAATAAACTTATTTGGTTTAGATGGCCTCAAGCGTGTGTGACAGCAACCAGGTGAGGAGTACAAAGACAAGTGTGTCTTGCCTACAGTCAAGCATGGTGGAGGGAGTGTCATGGTCTGGTGCTGCATGAGTTCTGCTGGCACTGGGGAGCTACTGTTCATTGAGGGAACCATGAATGTCAACATGTATTGTGACATACTGAGGCAGAGCATGATCCCCTCCCTTGGGAGAATGGGCTGCAGGGCAGTATTCTAACATGATAACGACCCCAAACACACCTCCAAAATGACCACTGCCTTGCTAATGAAGCTGAGGGTAAAGGTGATGGACTGGAGGAGTGAAAGAGGATTCCAATGGCAACCTGTGAGACTCTGGTGAACTAATATTGACACTTTGGGCCCAATTTTTGCTTTGGTTGTTGTAGTTCATCTCTTCCATATGTGCCTTGTGAGGTGGGTTGCTATCATTTTACAAGCAGTATTATAGACGGACCTTCCCTTCCGATTAGGAACCAATGTGCCTTTGGTGAGGTGATTTTCTATATGTATGTATGGCATTTTTTGTAGTTTTCTGCAGTGATGTTATGTCTATATCTATTCATTTCAGTATT
Source organism: Lithobates pipiens (assembly GCF_037356315.1). NCBI lineage: Eukaryota > Metazoa > Chordata > Amphibia > Anura > Ranidae > Lithobates > Lithobates pipiens. Next base: position 114,506,315 of record NW_027507791.1, read on the forward strand.
ATTTATATACGTTTCTATATATATTTTTCCTATTTTAGGATTTTTTTGTCACTGTACACATAGGGCTTATACCTAGGAAGTTGACTTTTGTAAATCGCTATACATAACATCTCCTTCAGGTCTGAATATTATCATCTAGTCAGTGCACATATTCTGAAGGTAGGTGGTATGTGGGTCCTGTCTATTTTCATATTCTGCCTTTGGTCCCTCTGAGTGTTTAACTTCACTGTTCATTGATGGGTCTTTTAGTATGTTTTTTTGTTCCCTCTTCTTTTGGGGTACTGGTGTTGCCCTGTATTACTTTGAATTATTGTACATGTAAACTTTTATTGATAATTTATGTTGTTATTGGTTCTGTAATATAATACATGTTTTGTCAACTACCGCATTATACATTGGAAACAAGATTCTGGATCCTGAGGAAGCTGAATGTCAAGTGAAAAGCGTCAATCCACTTGTCGTCCTGTATTTTATGAAAAACAATTGTATTTCTCTGATGAGACTAGAGGGTATTTGATTGTAATTTTAATGGGTGTATTGAGGTACTAATACATTTGTTTTGATTTGTATCTTTTTTCTTCAGCATTTATTATTGTGCCATATATAACCCCCCTTGTTCCACCATCCTCATTTGTGGTCAGTTGGGACTTTCTTACATCTTAAAATGTTTTGTTTGGAAGTGTCTGTCTAAATCCTGTAAATTAGATCCTCCATCTTTATTTTTAAAAAACAAAAAAACGACCCTTGTCACATGAAGGCACTGATAACCCTATACTGATAGGGTATCTTGTTTTTTGAACTGATAATGATCATAAGGATAGTGCCAGGTTGAGACTGTGGAAGTTAGTGCCATTTTTGAAAATGGAAATGTGGTGCAATTTTAAAATGGCATGAGGCATTCCACAAATCTCAAGTATATTATATACTTTGATATAAACTCCAATGTACCTTTATAAGCAATATTGCCAAAAAAAATTACATTTAGTAAAACATATACTACTATAAATATAGCAGATATTAGCAACAAGAAGAGACAAACTGAAATTGACCACCATATACAGAAATTCAACACTGGCAGTTACTATGGCAATGATATTAGATTTGAGGTCCTTTGCAAAGATGTTAAATGCTTAGAAGAAAATAAAATAATACAGATCTTTAGTTCTGACAGCAGTAACAGGAAAGGTTAAAGTCAACCTGTGGCAAAAAATAAGTAAAAATAGTATCCTCGGCCAATACCATAATCACTCGACAACTTCACTGAAGGGGGCCCCCAGAGTAGATTTGCAAATTCCAAAATAAAGCGCTAACTTCAAAGTCATTATTCAGAATAGCATTCTTATAGTAAGTCAAGACAACCAATACAAATTCTGTACTCCTCTGACTTTACTAGAGAGGATTCTGTTTGGTTTCAGTTACTGCACTTCAGAAAAAGGAATTTTTTACTGAAGAAGGCTGTAAATTGATAATTATCTACAGAAAGCCAGTTAAGAGTCTTTAACTGCTATTCATAAATGTTATTTAAGTGCTGTCAACTATGTGTTTACAACTGGTAAATAAGTGAAAAGGATCCAGAATTTATACTCAAATTTAAAAAATTAATACACTGGGACACAGGGACACTTAACAGTGAGGAGAGGAGGAGTGTGTGAGGGGAAGGAACTTTGGTGCCAAAGTGAGGAGAGAGACACACACTGACACCAGGGACTGTGTGCCCCAAAAGAGGAGAAGGGATATCCTGAAGCACGGGAAAAGGACAGATGTGAGGAAAGTGTGAGAAAAAGGCTGTGAGAGGGATTTTTGGAGCTAAAGGGAGAGAGAGACACACACTGACACTAGAGAGTGTGTGACCTATTAGACCGCTGTCTGAGGAGAGTGGGCTGAGGTACCAGCATCAGGCTAAAAGGGAGAGAGCCATGTAAAGGAGAGAGAGCGATCTAAAGGAGGGAGAGCTGTCTGAGGAGAGCGGGCTGAGGTACCAGCATCAGGCTAAAGGAGAGAGAGACACACACTGACACCAGAGCGTGTGTGACCTATTATAGAGCGAGAAAGCCAAGCCTTTCCAGAGACTGCCAATAGAGAGAGTGTGGTGAGGTGACCAGACTGTGCGGTGGAACTCCACCAGAGAGAGAGAGACGTTTTTCCTGAGACGACCGGGAGGGCACTGCAAGAAGATAGAGAAGAGCCAGGATCGGTGTCACCCACACGTTCCACCACCGTTGAGCTCAGGAACCCTGACCAGTGACTCACACAGCACCCAGCTCAGTGGAGATGACCCATGTAATTTCAGGGATCGTGATATCCATCCAGGTATCGGTTCGGCTACTGCCTTATCAGCTTGCGAGTTTTGCTACCAGTAGTCTTGATCGGCCCTCAGAAAGGGATCCAGCGCCTTACAACATCGCTAGAAGCATCAGGAGCCTGAACCAGCACCTGGGATTATCGTTGTGTCATCGTACAGAGGGTTGGTGAGAGGGTGCAAGCCCAACATCCTTCTTGACACCATACTGACACTGCATGCAGACACCAATTTCCCTTTTTAGTGTCACAGGATGCTTGTTTGGAGCTGCCATCTCTAGTAGTTTAGTTTGCCCTTTTAAATCTCTACCTAACGGAACATTCTAGAGGATTACCGCTCGATGTAAGCTTGTTTAAACCTACTCTTTAAAAAAAAATGGCCCCACCATTTGCTAGCAGAAGATACTAGTATTCTTCACCTCAGGACCTGGAACATTACAGAAATGTGCTTACTGTACTTGCGTAACCCTTTTCTTTTCATTGTATGTTTGCGTCTCAAAGGTGTTTGCGGCCCAGAAGGAGCTGAGAAGTTGACACGTCTTCTCTCCTCCCTCTCAGCGCCTATGTTAAGGGCATATAGATGACTGCCCTTTCTATACTTACAGTTTCTAAATATGGAAGGTCACCTTTTCTAATTTATTACTTATTTGTAGCTAGGGTTAACAGTGTTGTAAGCTTCCATATACTTTAAACTGTGCTAATATATTTAACTTGTTTATAACTACCAGGTGTGTGTCTATTTTTGGTGATGATCCACAGCCAGGATAATGGTATTTACCGCATGTGTCCTTAAATGTGTTTGCAGTAAATTTATTTAACCAGGTGTGTCAGAGGGGCTGAGGTCATTCCTGGAGTTGAGACGAAGATCAGAGAATCCAAATTCACCAAGCAGCTCCTTTGGGTTTGGTGCTACATATATATATATATATATATATATATATATATATATATATATATATATATATTATATATAGTAACGTTTGGGGGATTGTAGCTCCACAGGACCGAGTGCAAAGCCGGTAAACTTTAAACAAAAAAGCTTTTATTTTCAGCAACAAATCAAAATAAGGCTTCCAGCAGCACACAAGCAAAAATACAAAATAAAGTCTGCTTATCTTCAGCACAAAGTAAAAGTAAAAAAGGCACCTACAGTTTGTGAATGGGTCTTTATCCCATGATTTTAACAGTCCTTGTTAATTATTTTAGCATCCTCCAGCAAACTCATGGCTCTCCAAGACAGGTGTATTCACCAACTCCTCCTCACCACCACCACTCATAGCACTACTTCCTGTATTTAAGAGCTGCTTCCTGGAGTCTCTTAACTCTGTGTGTGCTGGAATCCCAGGGGTTGAGTTTTTTTGGGTTTCAAATATTTCTCTATTAAACACAGAGAGAACTGTGAGTCAATCCTCTCCTGATTAACGCTATTCCCAAGAATTCCTCACCCATCCTGGGTGACCTCCTGAATACTATCACACTTACCTTAAAGGGACCACAACTCAAATATTAGTGATATATAGTACCCGTCCAGGATCCAACCTTGATGTCCTGTACAATATATATATATATATATATATATATATATATATATATATATATAATAACGATTACCACAGAACCTAAAAAAATGTAAACCCCTAATGAGAACAAATTATGAACCTGGCTTGGTATCTGACTAATGGCTTCAACATTTCTGCCAACAGATTATGCAAATATACTGGACAGATTTTACACCTACATGTTCTGTCTGAAGTGTTTGCATGAACTGTGCTCGTTCTGCCTCTTCTCCCTTATCTGACCCTGTTAGAAAACAATATTGTCTCATTAGAAAGCAGCACTTATGTAGGCCAGCCTGGATAAACCTCCTAATCCTCCCAGCCCATGAATGAAATGTAGACGGAATCAGATCACTTTCTCAACAGCATTACCGAGCCACTTCTACTCCTCTCCCAGCTGCTAAGCTTGCTATGTTTGTGTGTTTTTAAGCCAAAGGTGACATTGAGGAGAAGGACTATGCTCCCATGATGCACTGCTCCCAATGGCCCTGACACCCTTGGGGATAGCTCTCTGCAATCACTGTATTCTTTGAAACAGTAAGTTATTAATAAACATCACTGTACTGTAAGATAATATGACAGCACTGTAAGAACAGAATGATCAATATCTTTTAAGATTTGGTTTATTCATGGTCATATAAATCATGGTTTGTGTGTTTGTAAGAAGCATTTTGATGTGTAAAATAATGTGCTGACTTTGTACAGGCCAGCATTAAATACACTGACATATCTTATTTGGCAATACAGATTTAGCCACTGAAGGCTCAATATTCCTGGAAGTGCATGTAGACATTTATTTAAAACCATCTTATTTGATATGCAGATTAAATGCCTAGTTACCATACCTAACATACCCATGCACATATGATACCCATCTAAAGGAGGTTATATGGCTCAGGCTGTCAAGCCACATTTATCAGCATTTGAGCAAAGGAAATGATTGGTGACCTTGTACATGTACAAATGCAAGCAATGCATGCAGTTACTGTGAGTAAACCTGACTTTCAATGAATGAGCAGATATTGATAAGTCCAAAAATGTATCAGCGGCTAGGGTTGCCATCTGGCCAGTATTTGAACAGCCTGGCCAGTAAAAATGGGAGCCCTTGCCAACGCTGTTGATAGGAAAAAGACGATAAGCCTTGTATTTTTCCTGAAAAGGTGTAGGCCTGTCTGTGGAATGTCAAAAATCAAAACACCAAAAACATTTTATTGGGTAATGACTTTTATGGTTTATAATAACACACTTTAGAAAGTTTAATGAAAATTTGCTAATGAGCTGACTATAGATATAGATAACAGTCAGACCTCACCACTACTTGAACCATTTCAAACTATAGCAAGCTGTGCACCTGTTTTTTCTTATTTAATTCACATTGTTTAGATGTGACTGCTTATCCAATCCATTTGTATCCATTTATATCCAGTCAAGTAGGCCCTCAAAATACATGGTTATCAGTAGACTTGTGCACAACGTTAAATTTTGTTTCATTTCGGTTCGTTGTCATTCGTAAAATACATAATTTCGTTCTGTTATATTTGTTATGTTACGTTAATACGTTTTCGGATAATTCGTTATTATTCGTAGAGTGTCGATATTCGTTATACTGAATCTCGAATCCTGTCAAATTCATTCATTTTATGCGCTATAATTTCGTTCGTATTTGTTGAAATTCGATATTTATGTATGTATATACATTCGTGATAATGATTCGTAGTTTGGAAAGTCGTTTGTTTTTTGAATCTTTTAACACACACAATGACAACGTCTCTTCTCCTCGGCTCAAATACAATACAACACCCTTCTAACCCAGTTTTCAGGAATGCACTTTGCCAGTAATCCAACCTCCGGCACAAAATGAATCAGCTGATTGGACTATAAGATTTACTTTGAGCTGACCTTTTTTTTCATTAGATCTTTAAAGAATTACCGAATCATGTCGAATTCATTCGTTATATCCGCTATAATTTCTTTTGTATTCGTTGTAATTCGTTATTTCGATTAGTTACGAAACTAATTGCACAAACCTAGTTATCAGGAACATTAATAAACTAACAACTTAAACCTATGGACAATCTAACTGGTGCGTGGTGTGTTTTTGGAATTGCAAAGTGCATGCTAAAGTGATTCTTTTAAACTAAAACATGTTATACTTACCTGCTCTGTGGAATGGTTTTGCACAAAACAGCCCTGATCCTCCTCTTCTTGGGTCCCCCACCAGTGCTTTTTGGCTCTTCCCCCTCTGCTGAGTGTTTCCATCTTTAGCGGCACTCATGCATGCTTGGTCCCAAGCTGGCTGTGTGTATCCATTTAAACACAGAGTGTGGCTTTGCCCCACCCCCTGCTCTTTCCTCACTGGCTGTGATTGACAACAACAGGAGCCAAAAGCTCTTGCTGCCTTTTTGGAGCTGAGAAAGAGACTGCTCTCATGCACATCACTGAATCAGGCTCAGGTGAGCATTTAGGTGAGGCTGGCAGCTGCATGCAGAAGGTTTGTTTGCAACACTTCAAGATTGTGTTCAGCGAAAAATCTTTAATGCGAGGGTTCAATTTTGAGGTAAGAGCAGTTAATATATAATATGGTCATGTGCACAGCTTGCCTCATAATACATCTCCCAGTATTACTTGCTGGTCCCACTATCAGTAAACGAGTCCATGGTCTGTGATGAATAAACACATTTTAGAGACATAAGAGGTTATATATGCAGTTGTTGGGTGGGTCATCATGCAGCATACCTCCCAACTTTCTGAGATGGGAATGAGGGACACTTATCAGCAAAATTATGCAGGTATAGGTCACGCCCCTTGCCACGCCCCTTAAAGGAGAATTGTACAAAAAAACAAGATTGGTTAAACCCACAAGTGCTTTTGGAATTTACAAGTGCAGCAATTTAGAAATCAGATGAAAGGTTTAGCGCTGGAAAACACTTTTTCATAGATAAAAAGTGCATTTTATATACAACTATATAGATCAGACCAAAATGAGGGACAAATTAGGAGGAATGAGGGACAGAGGGACATTGTTCCAAATAAGGGACAGTCCCTCGAAACCAGGGACGGTTGGGATCTAAGCATGCAGTAATGTAGCTTACAGTGCCTTGCGAAAGTATTCGGCCCCCTTAAACTTTTCAACCTTTTGCCACATTTCAGGCTTCAAACATAAAAATATAACATTTTTATTTTTTGTGAAGAATCACCAACAAGTGGGACACAATTGTGAAGTGGAATGAAATCTATTGGATTTTTGAAACTTTTTCAACTAATAAAAAAATGAAAAGTGGGGCGTGCAAAATTATTTGGTCCCCTCGCGTTAATACTTTGTAGAGCCACCTTTTGCTGCGATTACAGCTGCAAGTCGCTTGGGGTATGTCTCTATCAGTTTTGCACATCGAGAGACTGAAATTCTTGCCCATTCTTCCTTGCAAAACAGCTCGAGCTCAGTGAGGTTGGATGGAGAGCGTTTGTGAACAGCAGTTTTCAGCTCTTTCCACAGATTCTCGATTGGATTCAGATCTGGACTTTGACTTGGCCATTCTAACACCTGGATACGTTTATTTGTGAACCATTCCTTTGTAGATTTATGTTTGGGATCATTGTCTTGTTGGAAGATAAATCTCCGTCCCAGTTTCAGGTCTTTTGCAGACTCCAACAGGTTTTCATCCAGAATGGTCCTGTATTTGGCTGCACCCATCTTCCCCTCAATTTTAACCATCTTCCCTGTCCCTGCTGAAGAAAAGCAGGCCCAAACCATGATGCTGCCACCACCATGTTTGACAGTGGGGATGGTGTGTTGAGGGTGATGAGCTGTGTTGCTTTTACGCCAAACATATCGTTTTGCATTGTGGGCAAAAAGTTGGATTTTGGTTTCATCTGACCAGAGCACCTTCTTCCACATGTTTGGTGTTTCTCCCAGGTGGCTTGTGGCAAACTTTAGACGAGACTTTTTATGGATATCTTTGAGAAATGGCTTTCTTCTTGCCACTCTTCCATAAAGACCAGATTTGTGCAGTGTACGACTGATTGTTGTCCTATGGACAGACTCTCCCACCTCAGCTGTAGTTCTCTGCAGTTTATCCAGAGTGAGCATGGGCCTCTTGGCTGCATCTCTGATCAGTCTTCTCCTTGTCTGAGCTGAAAGTTTAGAGGGACGGCCAGGTCTTGGTAGATTTGCAGTGGCCTGATACTCCTTCCATATCAAAATGATCGCTTACACAGTGCTCCTTGGCATGTTTAAAGCTTGGGAAATCTTTTTGTATCCAAATCCGGCTTTAAACTTCTCCACAACAGTATTACGGACCTGCCTGGTGTGTTCCTTGGTCTTCATGATGCTCTCTGCGCTTTCAACAGAACCCTGAGACTATCACAGAGCAGGTGCATTTATACAGAGACTTGATTACACACAGGTGGATTCTATTTATCACCATCAGTCATTTAGGACAACATTGGATCATTCAGAGATCCTGGCTGAACTTCTGGAGTGAGTTTGCTGCACTGAAAGTAAAGGGGCCGAATAATTTTGCACGCACCACTTTTCAGTTTTTTATTTGCTAAAAAAGTTTAAAATATCCAATAGATTTCGTTCCACTTCACAATTGTTTCCCACTTGTTGGTGATTCTTCACAAAAAATTAAAATTTTATAACTTTATGTTTGAAGCCTGAAATGTGGCAAAAGGTTGAAAAGTTCAAGGGGGCCGAATACTTTTGCAAGGCACTGTACATCCGAAATGCTTGAAGGAAGGTCACCTCACACACAGGGGGCCATGTAAAGCCAGCGTAGTGCCCTCAAAAGGAAGTGAGATGAGCAGATTTTTAAGAACCATTTTTCTGCATATACAATCTAATATGGCTATTTAAAGTTATTTAGATGACCATTTGTGAAGTTAAGGAAAAGGAATATTACCGGTAGTTTTGCTTTTTCATTTGGACTTGATGTAAAATTTCTGGAAACTTTGAAGCCCTGAGAAAATAAAAAAGTTTTCCCTGAATTTTTACAGGGAAAAAAAGACATTTTAGGAAAAAATTGTACAATGATTTCATTGTGCAATAGTTTTACAAATTGAAAGTCATTTTGTTACACTAGGAATGGAAAATGTAGTGTCCTTAAATAATTATTGTGCTTGAAATAAAAGTACAGCCTTTTCAGGTATTAAATTAAACATGCTTTTTAAAATTTGTAATGATCCAGAAGCAGCAGAGTGTTTCTGGAATTAGAAGTCTGGGGGGGAGCTAGAAGTGTTTTGTCATCCTTGTAGCATTTTCAAAGAATATTTCTTATCACAATACTGGCGAATTGCAGCTTTGCTCTCAGTAGAAATTGTGCAGTGGAAATGTTTCCAAACTCTAGATGTTGGTCTCACCATTTTACAGAGCAGATTATCCACATGCCAACCAGCCGCCGCAGTTGTACTGTGGCAGAACGGCTCGGCTGGGCCAAACAACGTTATATAACGTCGCTTCGCCCTGTGGCCACTAGCCGATGCCAATGCGAGTGTCCGGCGGTCTCAATCACCGCCATGCTCCTGCGATGTACCCTGGGCACACGGAGAACTCGGTGTTCTGCCATATAGTGTCCGGCCATCATATAGTGTCCGCACCGTACTGCGCATGCGCAGTATGGAGCAGACAAAGCTTCGGAAAATCTCCGAAGCTGAACGGCGCCTGCGCCGTGAGTGGAGGTGGTAGCCCCACCATCCAAGCGGACATAGGGTTGTGAATATTAGAGGGCCCCTACTCTATGTCCACTTGGATAGTGGGGATAGAACCTGGACTCACGGCGCAGGTGCCGTTCATCCTCGGCAATTTTCCGAATCTGTGTTGCTGTGTACTGCGCATGCGCAGTACGCAGCGGACACTATCGGATGGAGGACCTTATATGATAAGACACCGGAACTGTGTATAGTGAACACTGATCTCTGCTCCAATCACAGGGAGCAGAGATCAGTGTCACTTGTTGCTAGGCAGAACGCGGAGATGCTGTTTACATCCGGATCTCTCCATTCAGCCTCCCCGTGAGACGAACGCGGGTATCCCGCGGGACCTGCAACCTGACTCACGGGGGGTCCCGACCGGCAATCGCGAGCGGGATGGTTGGGCGGCAATTTCAACTGGACGTACCTGTACACCAGTTTGCTGCCCATGCCATTCTGCCGACGTACATCATTGTGCGCTGGTCTGGAACTGGTTAAGGGGAAACCTGTGCCAAAATAAAAGACATGGCATAGGGGTCCCCCCCCCAAAATCCATACCAGCCCCTTTAAGTCGGAAATTGATTTTATGGGGAACCCCTAGGCCAAAAAAATTGGCATAGGGATCCCCCTAAAATCCATAACAGACCCTTATCTGAGTACGCAAAGCCCTTGTCCCCATGTTGATGGGAACATGGGCCTCATCCCCACAACCCTTGACTGGTGGATGTGGGGGTCTGTGGGCCGGGGGCTTATTGGAATCTGGAAGTCCCCAGATCCCGCCCCCCCATGTGAATGGGTATCGGGTACAGTGTACTCCTACACATTCACCAAAATTTTTTTTAAAATGACAGTAGACATTTTGGGACAAGTTGTTTATAAAAAAAAAGTGTTCCATGATGTCCATTCATCTTTTATCACAGCATCCGATGGCCCGATAAAAAAAAACAAAAGATGGAAAAAAACTCCACCTCCATGGGATGCTCCCGCTGACTGAAGCCTTTTCACAATGACAGATATTATATAGCTGAGGGCGGGGCCACCCGGTGAAGTAAATGGGTGACCCCACCCCCTTCTAACATTATGTAAAACTTTTTTTGCATTGATACATGTCCCCTGGGGCAGTACCCAGATCCCCAAACACTTTTTATGGCAATAACTTTTTCATGCTCATGTCCCAGACTGACAGTGTTGGAGTGTTTGTACACATTTTTTTCCTGTTCACAAGTTCTGGTGTGAAACGAACCAAGGGGTGTTCGGGTCATCCCTAGTGGAGAGCATAAACAGTAATCTGTCAGAAAAATGTACCCTCTTACCTGTCAATTAAGGCCCGAGAAGACAGAAATTATCATCTACTGTATCCTAACAATCACCCAATTGTAGGCGGTACAAGATGGAGCCTACAAGCAAACTACATTGGAGCCTTTCCCCTGCACTGCCCCCTAGTGAATGAATGAATGAATGAAACACTTGTATAGCGCACAATGCGAACTGAATCGCCTCTAGGCGCTGTGGCATAAATGCATATTTTTCTAGTTTAAGAACTGCATCGAGAAGGACAGTGTTACTTGAATTGTATTCTAGGATTTGCTTGTCTTCAGCTGAGAAAACTTGCAATAATTTAAGACTTTAAATGAAGTCTCAGAAATTTTTCATTAAGGTCTTCATGTTATATAGTTTGAACATGCCATAGGTATATTATTTATAATTGTAAAAGAACATATTCAACATTTTTTTTTTAATTTTTGGGGAAAAAAGGGACTTTGGAATTAACAGAAATTAATTTTTTCACAATTTTTCAGTTTTTTTCCAGGCCTTCCCATCTCCAGGGCTTATGCTGCGTACACACAACCAGACTGTTCGCCCGGACAATTCGATCGTGTGTGGACTTCATCGGACCTTTACTGTCTAAATATCAGATGGATTTTAGATTTAAGACATGTTTCAAATCGGAAGCGAGTCTGGCTGAAAAATCCGTTCATCTGTATGCTAGTCCAGTAGTAAGTAGTAGTAGTAGTAAAACCGATAGGGCATCTATTGGCTACTGGCTATGAACTTCCTTATTCTAGTCCGGTTGTACGTCATCACGTTCAAATCCATCAGACTTCGGTGCAGTTGTGTGTGGCCAAGTCCGTTCGTTCAGAAAGTCCGTCGGAACTCCGCCGAAAGTCCGTCGGACCTAGTCTAGTTGTGTATGTGGCATTAGTGACATTTTAAGCAGTTAGCGAAAAATAAAAAATAAAGGAACATATAGGAGGCAAATAAAGATAAAGGCAGTTCAAAAGTTAAAAAAGGACTGGCAAATTCAGTTTGAATGCAGCAGTTTTGTTTACTATATAATTTTTCAAACCTTCTTTGCTCCTAGTAAACCAGTTGGCATAATATCTTTAAAACGTGCTACATATACCTTGTAGAAAGCAGAACTTTGCCATTCAATGTAAATAAGTATGGCTTTAAATGTCACAATACTCTAGCGAAACAATTTTGCTGCCAGAGTTGTCAAAGGTTGAATATTTTACCTGTTACCGCTTTGGTTTAGAGGGTGAAGGATGGGATACAGTGATTATTTATAAAACACTTGTGGTGGCAAAAAAACGTAACTAGCACACACCTGTACTGAGCCATTTTTCTCCATTTATTTTTTATTTTTCCTTTGCATTACGTGTGAGATACTGTATATCACCACAGAGAGCTACCTAATTGTGGTTCCAGTGATATCCAGTATCTGTTGCTGTGGTCTTCATTTCCAAGTTGTCAGATACATAAAGGTCCGTAACATTTCTCGGATGGGAACTTTCTGACAGTCCACTGGGAGATGAAGAACGTGAAAATGATTTTTAAAATTTCCTGCCAGTCTCATCTGCTCTCCCACCCTCTTTTATTTAGTCACAATGGATAGTTTTCTTGGCATCGCCCTTTGAAGAGTAAATCCAGTTTTACAGTGTTCTGAAATCAGTACAATGAAGGTCTTTGCTGAAACAAACAAGAATGCCCTGCAATGTAAGGGTTCAACTCTGTGCAGAACAAATAATATAGACTAATTGGTTCATTATATAATAGCGATTCTAGTGATATCAATTACTCAGACTTGGAGTAATAAATCTGTAACGTACAGCACAGCATTTGGAGTGAATTCATGTTGTATAACAGTGTGGGACAAGGGCACATTACCCAATGTATTAAAATACATGCTTTACATATAATGTGTGAATATGACCTGTTCCTGACCTTATATAAGCAAGATTGCAGCTTGCTTGCCCTATTTAGGTGGCATGTTGGTGCTTGTAGGTATTATTAAGTGGCATATTGCAGCTACTTGGACTTAATTTTAAGCAGGCAATATCACGCTGGACTGATTACTTGGCTAAGGATACCTTTGCTTTATTACTTGGCACACAAAGTCCTGTTGTACATAAAGTGGAATGTATTACATCTTGTTTGATCTAAGCTTTCCGCTTATATCTGATGGGCCCTGACACTGCCATACGGTTAAGTCAAGTTTGTACACTTTGTTTATCCTGTGATGGATCTGTACACGGAATAGTATTATACTTGCATATTAATGAAAATGCTGTTAGAGGTCTAGGGGTACTGACCACTGTAATATAATTCCCCCAGCATTGTATTTAAAGAGGAAGTAAACCCTGATGAGTTTTACTTCCTCTTCTTTTCTCTGTAAAGTAAAAGCATAATAGACTAGTATGCATCGCATACTTGCCCATTATGTTGCACCTACCTGCAAACAAAGCCTGCAATATCCCCAATGTTCCCGCTGGTGGCCGCATCCATCTTCACCCCTCTTCCTTCCGGGGCTGTGGACTCCGGTTCTGTGACTGGCACAGGGCACAGGCCCTGTAGAAATGGCACGATCATGCCCTTTCTTCAGAGCCTTATTATAGGCTTACCTGTAGGTAAAAGTGGTATGCAAGGGTTTACAACCGATTTAAGCTAGTGAATGCAATATTTTTATAATATGTGATACTAAGTGATAGTGTGCCATATTTTTAGGACACAGCTATTAATAATACCATTTTTATGACACCCACAATTCCTTCAAATGGTCAGCTATCAGCAATACATGCTACGTAGGATCTTGTTTCAAATATTCATTCTATAGCCGTAAAAACAAAGGAATTTAAACTGAACTCCAGGTATCTTAATTTCATAAGCTTGGGTCAATCTTGGACCAATGTAAATATTCGTACCTGTGAGACTGCTGTGGAAGCTGACATTCACTGCAGAAATCAATGGCGGTGAGACACGTGATGCTGAACTTAAAGAAATGCTGGAATACTTGGCCAAGGTAAGTATGCTTCTGTGGAGAGGGAGGATGGGTTAGGTTAGGTCAGGGGAAGGGGGAAAAGGGATATGTGCACTGATTTAAAGTTCACTTAGGCTAGCCATACATGGTTTGAATCTCAGGCCAGTTCAGCAGGAACCCCCTCTGAGATTCGAACTGTTAATGGGCAGGCTGAATGTACGAAGTTGATCAATTGGTCAACTTGGGTACAACCAGCCTGCCAGGTTATCTTGCGATTATCGCTAGCAGCTGCTATAGCTGCTAGTAATAATCACTGTCTTCTCAGACAATTGTTCGGCAGGAGGGATTCCCCTGTCAGCTTGGTCTGTGTTTATGGGGGAGTCGTGCAAATTTCTTTCCTGCAACCTGCGGCTGCAAGAAAGAAATTTGCACCGTATATGGCCTGCCTTACCCATGGTTTTGCTTACCTGAAAAGTTGTCTGCTGTGTATACAGCAGGCACTTGCATTCTAAGGTTATTAGCACAATGGAATGCCCAAAGCCCCATTGGCTACTGAGGTTGCTTACAACATTTGGTGGCTAACAGATTTGTGGATGCAGAAGGAAGCAAAACAGACTGTCCTGTTAGTCTTTGGGCTCCCAGGGCGCTATGGAAATCTTGCAGGAATTGTCACCTTTAGCTTTTAACTTTCAAAAAGATTAACAGAATTGGACCTAGAGATGGTATTGTGTTTCCATAGCATTCACAGATGAGGACAACTCTCACTTGACCCCATTAATTTGTATTTGTTTTAATCAGAAAGAGTTTATTGAAACAGAAAAATAAAGGGATACAGCCCATAGCAAAGAGACTATACATATGAAATATAGTAATTCATAATCCAACCATACATAGCATCAGGCATATTCAGAAAACTTTGTATGTTTCATTGAATAAACACAACAATAACACATGAATAATTGCACTATTGTACAAATACCAGAGCAATTACCACCTTAAAGTGGACCTTCAGTCATTTTTTCAACTTTCAATCTATTAAATATTCTGCCCTTGTTGTTTTAACTTTGGATGGTATAAAAAAAATTCTGCCAGTAAATATTTTATACAGCCCATTTCCTGTTTCTTGTGCGGTGAAAAGCCTAGGCTTATGACATCATGCACAGCTTTCTCTCTCACTTTCGTGAGCGTTTTCCAGGAAGGAAGGGGGGATGAGTAATAAGAGGGCCAATCAGAGCTGGACTGGAGGTGTGCCTCTGTGTGTCTGTGTAAATCCAAGAAGTGAACAAGCAGCAGCTTCAGCTGCCCCTCAGTTCAAATAGCTGCAGCCAGAATCACAGTATATATAAAATAATATGCAAATTGATTGGAGGGAAGCTTCAGAATGGCTAATGTTTTTATTACAAATTATGTGAGCAGACTGCAGTTCCTCTTTAATTTAACTATTCCAGGATGTGGCTCTCACCTTCGGTTTCTAATGCAAAGCTTTACACTCACGTTCCCTAATTGGAGGAATCCTACCCAGCTTATGAGCAGTCTGGCCATTGACCCCATTTAATTTAATTGGATAGCAGGGTTCCTGCTGGACCCCATTATAGCTGTGTGGAAGAATAAGTCCTTTGCTCGCTCTGGCAGCAGACTCAATGCACCACTCTTCTTCAGAACACTCTCCAGTATTCCCTTTGGCTGACACCCATCCACTGACTTCACTAGCCAGAAGGGATGGTCCTCACAGAACAGACCCGTAGACGCAGATCTGTACTCACAGTAGCCCAGTACAGAACCTTCTAGACACATCTCCCTCCTATTCAGCTCTACAGGACATCGGGTCAGGACAGCTCCTGCGGCCACCTGGCAGCCTGTACAGAGGAGGGATAGCAGCCCCCTCCCTCCGGGACCCCGCTCTCCAGCTGAAGACCCAGAGCATATGTGCTCTAGGCATATATACACTCACACAGCATGCCTTGAGGCACCTTCCTCTGCCAATAGCCAGTGTTGTAACTATGCCTATGCTCCCATTTGTCAGATTTCCTCCCACTGTCCAATATGCCCCGTCCTATTGGACCAATGTGAAACAGGCAAACAACATGAGCAGCATCTGAGCACACTTGAGCAGACCCTAAATAAGGGGCTGAATACATTTTAGGGCGTTCTTTGTTTTGATGGTTGGTGAGTGTACATTTTACACACATGTTCTGGTGGAGCACTATATGAGGAATTTCAAAAGCAGCACATATCTTTTATCACAGTGATCAGAGTGTTCTATGAAGATCTTGTTAATACAAATGGGACTCTTTTAAGATTGTGTTATTTGATTTATGGTCTAATGATTGTTTAGTAGTGCCATGCCTTCTTTCTTTCTTTCTTTTTTTGATTGTATAAAAGTGGTTTCATAAATTTAAAGGTCCAGCTGCAAACGTATTTGTATATTATAGATTTAATAGATTGGCCCCACAACTTAGGCCGCGTACACACGGGCGGACTGTTCGCCCAACTTAGTCCGCTGAACAGTGTTTCAGCGGACAGTCCGCTCGTGTGTGGGCTTCAGCGGACTGTTTCAGCGGACAGTCTGACGAACAAAGTCTTAAGGAATTTCCATAAGACAGTCCGTTCAAACTTGGTTTTGTCCGTCCAAACTTGGTTTCAGCAGACAGTCCGCTCGTGTGTAGGCAAGTTGGACGGACTAAGTATCGCGCATGCTCAGAAAGGGTTTACACGGCCGAAGGTTGCATTGCAGTGTATAGGACGTCGTTTTTCTAGTCCCGTCGTACGTGCTGTACACGTCATCACGCACGTTTTCAGCGGACTGTTCGTTCATCGTGTGTGGTCAAGTCCGTTCTTGCTAATTTTGAACGGACTGTTTGTCGGATTGTTTGACGAACTTAGTTGGGCCAACAGTCCGCCCGTGTGTACGCGGCCTTAGGCTACTTTCACACTGAGGCGCTACAGCACTAAAAATAGCTCCTTTAACCACTTCCCGACCAGCCGATGTACGTCGGCAGAATGACACGGGCAGGCATATTGGCGTACAGGTACGTCCAATCTTAAATGCTGCCCTGCCATCGCAAGCGCGCCGCCGGTGGCGCGCTCGCGTGCTGGTCAGGAGACCCATGAGTCCGGTCGCGGGTCCCGCGGACTCGATCGCTGCGGGCATACGGGGATCGTCTCACGGGGCGGCTGAACTGGGAGATGCCGTTGTAAACAGCATCTCCCCGTTCTGCCTAGCAACAAGTGACGCTGATCTCTGCTCCATGTGATTGGAGCAGAGATCAGTGTTCACTAAAAGAAAGCCCAGCCCCCAACAGTTAGTAACACACCCCTAGGAACACTTAAACCCTAC
Source organism: Lithobates pipiens (assembly GCF_037356315.1). Lineage (NCBI taxonomy): Eukaryota > Metazoa > Chordata > Amphibia > Anura > Ranidae > Lithobates > Lithobates pipiens. Next base: position 114,523,452 of record NW_027507791.1, read on the forward strand.
ACTGCCACCCACTGGTTAACCCCTTCACTGCCAGTGTCATTTACACAGGAATCACTGCATTTGTATAGCAGTGATTGCTGTATAAATGACAATGGTCCCAAAAATGTGTCAAAAATGTCTGATGTGCCCGCCATAATGTCGCAGTCGCAATAAAAATCGCTGATCGCCGCCATTACTAGTAAAAAAAAAATTATTAATAAAAATGCCATAAAACTATCCCCTATTTTGTAAACGCTATAACTTTTGTGCAAACCAATCAATAATCGCTTATTGCTATTTTTTTTTTTTTTACCAAAAATATGTAGAAGAATACGTATCAGCCTAAACTGAGGGAAAAATTTTTTTTTTATATATTTTTGGGGGATATTTATTTGTAAAAAAGTAAAAAATAATGTTTTTTTTTTTCAAAATTGTCGCTCTATTTTTGTTTATAGCGCAAAAAATAAAAACGGCAGTGGTGATCAAATGCCACCAAAAGAAAGCTCTATTTGTGGAAAAAAAAGGACGCCAATTTTGTTTGGGAGTCACGTCGCATGACCGCGCAATTGACAGTTAAAGTGACGCAGTGCCGAATCGCAAAAAGTGGTCTGGTCTTTGGCCAGCAAAATGGTCGGGGGCTGAAGTGGTTAAAGTGCCTCTCCTGTGCACGCTTTCACACTGGAGCGGTGCGCTATGCCAATGATTTTAACTCTTTTTCGGCCACTAGTGGGGGTTAAAACTGCCCTGCTAGTGGCCGAATAGCACCGCCAAAAAGGACGATACAGTGCATGCCCACCTCAGTGGAAAGTAGCCTTATTAATTGTTATTTTGATCATTTGATGTGTATGGATTATTTTTGAAAAATAAGAATACTATTTAGTGTCACTTTAAGGCGCTTCTAAACTGCCAGTAAAACATTTGAGCGCTTTTGCAGAGCTTTTCAGGCACTTTTGAAGAGCTTTTCATTCATTTCAATGGAGATGGGTGTTTTTTCACCATCCTGCCAGCCCACAGCCCCAGTGTGAAAGCATTCATTGATTTTAATGGAAATAGTTTTTTGTGAGCTTTCCAGGTGCTTTTTTAGCGTAATAGCGCCTAAGTGTGAAAGGGGTTCTTTGAATGTTATTTATTTCTTTAGGAGGTATACAATAAACAGGTAATTGGTGGAATTCCTTATATCAGGTTGCTTAAATAATAAAAGCTCCATAACGTTGAGAGGTTTTATTTTTGATATCTGCTCTTGTAAATTCCAGTTGTGCATTTTGAATTCTGAGATAAAAAGGACAAGGACTGATAGTAATGTATGATTCTGAGTTGGTAACTGTCTGAATATACTCATTTGTGTAAGTTATGGTACAGTGGTGTGAAAAAGTGTTTGCCCCCTTCCTCATTTCCTGTTCCTTTGCATGTTTGTCACACTTAAGTGTTTCGGAACATCAAACCAATTTAAACAATAGTCAAGGACAACACAAGTAAACACAAAATGCAATTTGTAAATGAAGGTGTTTATTATTAAAGGTGAAAAAAATACAAACTATCATGGCCCTGTGTGAAAAAGTGATTGCCCCCTAAACCTAATAACTGGTTGGGCCACCCTTAGCAGCAACAACTGCAACCAAGCGTTTGCGATAACGTGCAATGAGGCTTTTACAGCGTCCTGGAGGAATTTTGGCCCACTCATCTTTGCAGAATTGTCCTAATTCAGTTACATTAGAGGGTTTTCGAGCATGAACGGCCTTTTTAAGGTCATACCACAACATCTCAATAGGATTCAGGTCAGGACTTTGGCTAGGCCACTCCAAAGTCTTCATTTTGTTTTTCTTCAGCCATTCGGTGGTGGACTTGCTGGTGTGTTTAGGATCATTGTCCTGCTGCAGAACCCAAGTTCGTTTCAGCTTGAGTACACGAACAGATGGTCGGACATTTTCCTTCAGGATCTCTTGGTAGACAGCAGAATTCATAGTTCCTTTTATCACGGCAAGTCTTCCAGGTCCTGAAGCAGCAAAACAGCCCCAGACCATCACACTACCACCACCATATTTTACTGTTGGTATAATGTTCTTTTTATGAAATGCAGTGTTCCTTCTACGCCAGATATACTTGGACACACACCTTCCAAAGAGTTCCACTTTTGTCTCATCGGTCCACAGAATGTTGTCCCAAAAGTCTTGGGGATCATCAAGATGTGTTGTGGAGAAATTGAGGCGAGCTTTGATGTTCTTTTTGCTCAGCAGTGGTTTTCTCCTTGGAACTCTGCCATGCAGGCCATTTTTGCCCAGTCTTTTCCTGATGGTGGAGGCATGAACGCTGACCTTAACTGAGGCAAGTGAGGCCTGCAGTTCCTTGGACGTTGTTGTGGGGTCTTTTGTGACCTCTTGGATGAGTCGTCGCTGCGCTCTTGGGGTAATTTTGGGCGGCCGGACACTCCTGGGAAGGTTCACCACTGTTCCATGTCTTCGCCATTTGTGGATAATGGCTCTCACTGTGGTTCGCTGGATTCCCAAAGCTTTGGAAATGGCTTTATAACCCTTTCCAGACTGATAGATCTCAATTACTTTCTTTCTCAATTGTTCCTGAATTTCTTTGGGTCTCGGCATGATGTGTAGCTTTTAAGGATCTTCTGGTGGACCTTACTGTGTCAAGCAGCTCCTATTTAAGTGATGCCTTGATTGTGAACAGGTGTGGCAATAATCAGGCCTGGGTGTGGCTATAGAAATTTAACTCAGGTGTGGACAACCACAGTTATAGTATGTTTTAACAAGGGGGGCAATCACTTTTTCACACATGGCCATGATGGTTTGGATTTTTTTTCACCTTTAATAATAAACACCTTCATTTACAAATTGCATTTTATGTTTACTTGTGTTGTCCTTGACTATTGTTTAAATTGGTTTGATGTTCCGAAACACTTAAGTGTGACAAACATGCAAAGGAACAGGAAATGAGGAAGGGGGCAAACACTTTTTCACACCACTGTATATTGTAGCTAGTAGTAGTCACATTCAACTACAATTGTTCTGTAATGTTGAGAACTTTTTGCAGTTTATCCAAGCCACCTATTAACTACTTCCAGTCCGGGGCAATTCTGATGTCCCTCTCCTACATATAAAACACAACGTTGTTTTTTTTTTTGCTAGAAAACTACTTAGAACCCCCCAAACATTATATATATTTTTAAAGCAGAGGCCCTAGAGAATGAAATGGTTGGCGTTACATATTTTTTAGGTCGCTTGATATTTGCGCAGCAGTTTTTCAAACACAAATTTTTTGTGAAAAAAAAAAAGACACTGGTGAATTCTAATGCACAAAAACACAATACAATACCCACTTTTTGGTAAAATATAAAAATGAACAAGGAGTTCAAAGCTCACCAGAAACAAGATAGAAAGTAAGGTTGTCCAAGGGATCAGAGAAGCTGTCCAGCATTTTAGATGGCAGAGTTGGAAGACCTTCTATCAGACTAACAGAGGTCCTGGGCTTAGATCTGGGTCATGACAGTATGAATTGCTGTCAAATCACTGGGAAAGAGATGTGAAAATAGAATTATATGTGGAAGGCAGATGGTCCTAAAATAGTATTAAACCCTCAGTGGGTTTAGCCTATCTCATTGAGCACAATAAATTAAACATTCCTCAGTAAACTATAGCACTTTCAATTTACAAATTTCAATGCTTCTGGCTTCTGCTTTCTCAGGTTTCCCTGAATTTCTTTCTGGTCTTTAGGAGGAAAATGTTAATAGTGGACACTCTCCTGTCAGCCTCTTAGCTTGGGGAAGGGAGGGGGAAGAGGAGGAGGGAGGAGCCTTACCATCCTAGGCTACAGGGCAGTCTATTGATGCACATGGTGTAAGAAGACACAACTGTAGTCCTTGCATGCAAAGATGACATGAGCTATCTTAACTGCAGTTCAAATATGGCCCCACTGCTTATATAGCACTGACTGCACTAGTGTTAAGCCCCATACACACGGTCGGACTTGTACAAACTTTTCCGTGGACTTTTGTACAAAGTGTGTTGTCCACAAGTTTGTATTGCATACACACGGTCTGACTTTTTGACAACAAACATGAACGTAATGACGTCACAACGTACTGACGCCGCTTCAAAAGAGGACGTTCAATGACTCCTGCGCCACCTTTGGTCAACTTCTGTATTGTAGTCTGATCGTTTGCATAGGCTCTGAGCATGCGTGTTTGTACCTTGTACAAAAGTCCGATGCCTTTGCATACACACGGTCGGACTTTGCTCCTTCGGACTTCTGTTGTCAAAAAGTTTGTCCGTTCGCAGAGCCAACAAAAGTCCGATGAAAACAGAAAAAGTTTGTCCGATGGAGCGTACACACAGTCGGATGTTGCTCCAAAACAGCTAATTTGCATGTTTGTTGTCAAAAAGTCCGACCGTGTGTACGGGCCTTAAGTTGCGATATGCAGCATGCTCACAGCCAGATTTAAACCTAGAATTGCCATGCAATACACACGATTGTGGCACAGTAGTACGGCAATTAGAGGTTTAAATCAGGCATGAGGAGGTGAGATTGGGTGACACCATTTTGTTCAGGTAGATTTCCACCTATTTAACCACTTGCTTACAGGGCACTTAAACACCTTCCTGCCCAGACCAATTTTCAGCTTTCGGTGCTCTCACAATTTGAATGACAATTACTCAGTCATGCAACACTGTACCCAAATGAATTTTTTGTCCTTTTTTTCCCACAAATAGAGCTTTCTTTTGGTGGTATTTGATCACCTCTGGGGTTTTTATTTTTTGCGCTATAAATGAAAAAAGACCGAAAATTTTGAAAAAAACGCATATTTCTTTGTTTCTGTGACAGAATTATGCAAATTATTAATTTTTCTTCATAAATTTTGGTCACAATTTATACTGCTACATGTCTTTGGTAAAAATAACCCAAATTAGTGGATATTATTTGGTCTTTGTGAAAGTTAGAGAGTCTACAAGCTGTGGTGCGAATCGCACAAAATTGATCACATCTGATGTACTGGTGGCCTATCTCGCTTCTTGTGACCCGAACAAGTCAGGAAAGTACAAATACCCCCCAAATGACCCCTTTTTGGAAAGTAGACATTCCAAGGTATTTAGTAAGAGGTATAGTGAGCTTTTTGATGTTGTCATTTTTTTCCCACAATTCTTTGCAAAATTAAGATTTTTCATTTTTTTTTTTTTCTCCACAAAATTGTCATTGTAATAGGTTATTTCTCTCACGTGGCATGTGTATACCACAAATGACACCCCCCAAAAAATTCTGCTACTCCTCCTGAGTATTACAATACCACATGTGTGGGACTTTTTCACAGCCTGACCACATAGAGAGGCCCAACATGCAGGTAGCGCCATCATGTGTTCTAGGAACATAAGTTACACATCTAACTTGTTGACTATTTATTACACTTTTGAAGCACCAGGACAATGACACGTGACACTGATGACAGATGGCACTGATACGTGGCAATGATGACAGGTGGCACTGATGACAGATGGCACTAATATGTGGCACTGATGACAGATGGCACTAATATGTGGCACTGATGACGCGTGGCACTTATACGTGGCACTGATGACACGTGGCACTAATACGTGGCACTGATGACACGTGGCACTGAAACGTGGCACCGATGACAGATGGCACTAATACGTGGCACTAATATGTGCCACCGATGACAGATGGCACTAATACATGGCACCGATGACGCGTGACACTGATGACAGATGGCACTGATAAGTGGCATTGATGACACGTGACACTGACAACAGATGGCACGTGACACTGACAGGTGGCACTGATGACAAATGGCACTGATACGTGGCACTGATGACAGATGGCACTATGTGGCACTGATGACACGTGGCACTGACGGCAGGTGGCACTGACGGCAGGTGGCACTGGGGGCAGGTGGCACTGGGGGCAGGTGGCACTGGGGGCAGGTGGCACTGACGGCAGGTGGCACTGGGGTGGATGGCACTGGGGGCAGGTAGCACTGGGGTGGATGGCACTGGGGGCAGGTAGCACTGGGGTGGATGGCACTGGGGGCAGGTAGCACTGGGGTGGATGGCACTAGGGGCAGGTAGCACTGGGGTGGATGGCACTAGGGGCAGGTAGCACTGGGGTGGATGGCACTGGGGGCAGGTAGCACTGGGGTGGATGGCACTGGGGGCAGGTAGCACTGGGGTGGATGGCACTGGGGCAGATAGCACTGCTGGGGGCGGATGGCACTGCTGGGGGCGGATGGCACTTTTTATTTCATTTTTTTAATTTTTTTTTTTCCAGAATCAGAACGGCTGCCGCTGCAGCCGTTCATCTCTCCCCTCTCGCACTGTCTGTGCGAGGAAGGAGAGCGGCGCTGCGAGATGATCTCATATGTTTACATATGAGATCATCTCCCATTGGACACGCCGATCACGCTGTAAACGGCCGCTGTGATTGGCCGTTTACAGCGATCTGTGTTTGCCTGTCCCCGGGGGACACGGCGAACACAGAACTTCCGCGATGCGCGCCCGCGGCGGCGCGCATTGCGGAAGTAAACATCAGGCCGTCCAGGGACGACCGCCCGAACGAACGCGCCTGCTCTACGGCCGTAATTCGGCTATAGGGCGGGCGCGAGGAGGTTAAGGTTGCTTACCCTTGCCTCTGCAAACTCTGTTTACAGTTTAGCCCTAATTTAAAAATGACCCACCCTTCCTGTCAAAGCCACACCCCTTCCTGTTTAAGACCTGCCCTGTCATCTGTAAACTACACCCCTTCCTATTTAGGCCACACCTTTTCATTTTAGAGCTCCACCTCTTCCTCTATGTACATTCAAAATGGATACCAACTATCTACTTGTATATTTTGCTGTTTTGTATAATAGCTCAAATCTAGTCTATTTGAATGCAAAATCTGCATGGTGCACAGGTAAATGCAGGTCAGGAGAAGGTCAAGTGTACTTGTCAATGAATTTTGAATGATCACTGATACATTTTTAAACTGATATCAGAACAAATGCCAGTGCTAAGTGATAACAAAGGCACTTTCAACGTTGGAAGTGCTCATATTCACCTGCTAAAATATCCCTAAATTACATCACTTTGGGCCAGCAGATAGGGCTGGGCTAAATCCATATTTGTGGATTATTGGACATACAATGCTGATCTGACCACACAGGTACTGCTCGTGGCTGTCTATGCCACTCATCCCAGGAGGAATACTTGGGATAGGGACCTGCCCAACTAATGTTCCATTTGATGATGGTCACGTGACATTCACAAACCAGTTTCATAGACAAAGAATTAGGATTCAATGAGGTCAATATGTTACACAGATTGAAAGATCTTTAACCTGTGTATGTTTAATTACAATACATTTTGCTCGATAAAACAGTATTACCTGGTATAAAGATGTTCCTACAGAGAAAAACCTAAGATAAATCAGCAGGTTGCAAAAACCATGAGCAAAAAAAGTATACTTTCCAGCTTTACTTCTCATCCAGAAGAGTAAAAAAACCCGGTATTTTCATTATACCAACACCGGAGTGCTCAATATTTAACCCTATCAATTCCAGGACAGCAGGTGAGATTCATTAACGCTCAAAGTATGACTCACAAGGAAATGATCCCGTAATCACTTTATATATCTCTCCAAAGTTATCAGGCAGGAAGGAAACCACTTTAATGCCATCTTCAGAGTTGTCCGTAACATTGCAAAAAAAAAAAAAAAACCCCTCTGCTGCCATACCTGGCGTCTTCTCTCCTCTCCTCTACATGCTATTAACACAGAGAGCCCTAGGAGAAAGTTACATTACATATTGTAACTTCCTCCCAAGGATGCCGCAGAAGAGTGTAGATGGAGCATTAGGCTGCTAGGGCCTGCTGCCAATGCCACAATTACTAGTATTGGCGGTCACCAGTTGTATTAAGTGAGGCCGCTAGGTCTGTCCGAACATCAGGCCAGTCACCGGCCACCGTCCGGTATTATCATACTGGCAGCAGAGTGGCCGCTTTATGGAGGCTCTAGACTGATTTGCCTCCAGGACCCTGCCCCTCAGCCCAGTCTGCTCCATAAGACTGGTGCTACACTAAAAGTGTAGTGCAAGCCGGCAGGGATACTTTTTGCACAGGAGCCGGGAGAAGGCTGTTTTTTCGTACAAAAAAGCCGCCCTCCTGCAAATTGCCATCCTAGGCCAAAATACAGCGTTGTGTTTGTCAAAATGTGGACAGCTTATACGAATTCTTTTTAAATTAACCTCTCAATGTGTAAATAAAAATCTGAAATAACTCTTTAGCCACTTGAAGTACCTTGGTGTGTGGTGGGAGCAGATGGTTTTTGCATTGGTGCTCATAAGCTGCAAGCTACGCCTGTGTTAACCTGCCTTATCTTAATCAACCCCCCGTTCATCTTTTATCCTCTCGTTATCAACTCCTGTTTGTCTTTTATCCTCTCATTATCAACTACTGTTCATCTGCCTTCTCCTTATCAACTCCTGTTCATCTTTCACCTGTTCAGTCCCTATCTTGCTGCAATTAATATAGTTAAAGATTATTTTTGGACATGTACTTACTGTAGCGATATATTTTTCATACTCTATTTTAGCTGCTTCGATTTTGTATTTGCTGCAATCATTGTAACTCTGAAATAAGGAGGGTGTACCTTTCAATTTCTGTAAGTTTTCATTTTATTATAATTTTTTAGTTTCTCTTTTGTTGCCCACTGAAGTACACTGGCAAATAAAGTTGTTTAAAACACTATTAAACAATCTCACCTGTCTTCTGTGTTCTTTAATTCAACCGAATATATACATCATAACAATGCATTCAATTGAAAATAAATACCTATTTTTTGATTTAGGGATTGTATTTTTTTTCACCAGTCTGAGGAGAGTGGTCAAATAATAGAGAGAGAAAGAGACAGAGAGAGAACGAGAGGGAATGAAAAAAAAAATACTATGCTGCATTACTAAGCAGGAAGCATAACATTCACAACAAGCACAACAGCCTTTTGTTTGAGGTCTAAGGAGTGTGGAGATTAAGGCCACGTGCATTCACTGTGATTTGAATAGACCCAACACTACTTTTTTAGCCCTTGATGAGGGTCAATACAGGGTAACCAAACAACTGGATGCCATTTTCCTTTCACCACCATGCACCTTATAGGTTTGGTTGTCCCATTATTTTGCACCTATTTTTTCACTTTGAAATTGGGGTGTCACATGGGGCACATGGTTTACTAGGATGGTTAACGAGCAGTTTACAATGTAGTTATGAGAGCTTTTTTTGACTGAGACCAACCAGTGGCTTGGATGCATACTAAGGTAATTGGCCAGTAGGGATGAGCTTGATGTTCGAGTCGAACATACGTTCGACTCGAACATCGGCCGTTCGCACGTTCAGCGAATACCGAACGTTATGGGCCGCTCGCACCAAATTCATGTGGCGCTCACGGCCCACAATGCACTGCGCCACCGCAGTGCATTGCTGGCTCATGATTGGCCAAGCATGAACTGTGACCCCACATGCTTGGCCAATCACAGCGCCGGCAGCGAGGAGAGCCATGATTGGCCACAGGCAGGATGCCTGTGGCCAATCATAGCTCGGGCTGTGTAGTACACGCCCCACACTATATAAGGCCGCCAGCGCAGCGGCCTTGTGTAGTGTGTTGGCGTCTGTAGGAGTTAGTGGGTGTTCTCTGTATACCTTCAACACAGTATACAACGTTCGTTATCGGACGATTTAGTGTTCTTGCTCTTTTGTAATTGAGCTTTTAGCAATCTGCAGGAGTTTGTGGGTGTTGGCTGCGTGCCCTGACCGCAGTATACACCATTATATCCACCTATATAGCTAGCTATATTGCTCTTCTGTAATAGAGCTTTCAGTCAGTTGTAGGAGATTGTGGGTGTTGTCTGCGTGCCCTGACCGCAGTATACACCATTATATCCACCTATATAGCTAGCTATATTGCTCTTCTGTAATAGAGCTTCAGTCAGCTGTAGGAGATTGTGGCTGTTGTCTGCGTGCCCTGACCGCAGTATACACCATTATATCCACCTATATAGCTAGCTATATTGCTCTTCTGTAATAGAGCTTTCAGTCAGTTGTAGGAGATTGTGGGTGTTGTTTGCGTGCCCTGACTGCAGTATACACCATTATATCCACCTATATAGCTAGCTATATTGCTTTTCTGTAATAGAGCTTTCAGTCAGTTGTAGGAGATTGTGGGTGTTGTCTGCGTGCCCTGACCGCAGTATACACCATTATATCCACCTATATAGCTAGCTATATTGCTCTTCTGTAATAGAGCTTTCAGCCAGTTGTAGGAGATTGTGGGTGTTGTCTGTGTGCCCTGACCGCAGTATACACCATTATATCCATCCACCTATATAGCTAGCTATATTGCTCTTCTGTAATAGAGCTTTCAGTCAGTTGTAGGAGATTGTGGGTGTTGTCTGCGTGCCCTGACCGCAGTATACACCATTATATCCACCTATATAGCTAGCTATATTGCTCTTCTGTAATAGAGCTTTCAGTCAGTTGTAGGAGATTGTGGGTGTTAACTGCGTGCCCTGACCACAGTATACACCATTATATCCACCTATATAGCTAGCTATATTGCTATTTTGTAAAAGAGCTTTCAGTCAGCTGTAGGAGATTGTGGGTGTTGTCTGCGTGCCCTGACCGCAGTATACACCATTATATCCACCTATATAGCTAGCTATATTGCTCTTCTGTAATAGAGCTTTCAGTCAGTTGTAGGTGATTGTGGGTGTTGTCTGCGTGCCCTGAACGGTGTATACACCATTATATCCACCTATATAGCTAGCTATATTTCTCTTCTGTAATAGAGCTTTCAGTCAGTTGTAGGAGATTGTGGGTGTTGTCTGCGTGCCCTGACCGCAGTTTACACCATTATATCCACCTATATAGCTAGCTATATTGCTCTTCTGTAATAGAGCTTTCAGTCAGTTGTAGGAGATTGTGGGTGTTGTCTGCGTGCCCTGACCGCAGTTTACACCATTATATCCACCTATATAGCTAGCTATATTGCTCTTCTGTAATAGAGCTTTCAGTCAGCTGTAGGAGATTGTGGGTGTTGTCTGCGTGCCCTGACCGCAGTATACACCATTATATCCACCTATATAGCTAGCTATATTGCTCTTCTGTAATAGAGCTTTCAGTCAGTTGTAGGAGATTGTGGGTGTTGTCTGCGTTCCCTGACTGCAGTATACACCATTATATCCACCTATATAGATAGCTATATTGCTATTTTGTAATAGAGCTTTCAGTCAGTTGTAGGAGATTGTGGGTGTTGTCTTGCGTGCCCTGACCACAGTATACACCATTATATCCACCTATATAGCTAGCTATATTGCTCTTCTGTAATAGAGCTTTCATTTAGCTGTAGGAGATTGTGGGTGTTGTCTGCGTGCCCTGACCGCAGTATACACCATTATATCCACCTATATAGCTATTTTGTAATAGAGCTTTCAGTCAGCTGTAGGAGATTGTGGGTGTTGTCTGTGTGCTCTGACCGCAGTATACACCATTATATCCACCTATATAGCTAGCTATATTTCTCTTCTGTAACAGAGCTTTCAGTCAGCTGTAGGAGATTGTGGGTGTTGTCTGCGTGCCCTGACCGCAGTATACACCATTATATCCACCTATATAGCTAGCTATATTGATCTTCTGTAATAGAACTTTCAGTCAGCTGTAGGAGATTGTGGGTGTTGCCTGTGTGCCCTGACCGCAGTATACACCATTATATCCACCTATATAGCTAGCTATATTGCTCTTCTGTAATAGAGCTTTCAGTCAGCTGTAGGAGATTGTGGGTGTTGTCTGCGTGCCCTGACCGCAGTATACACCATTATCCACCTACATAGCTCTTCTCTAATTGAGCCATCTGTCATCTGCAGGAGTTAGTTGGTGTTGTGTGCCTCCAGCACAGCACAGTATACACCGGTATCTACCCTTTAATTCCTGTTCTATAATAAAGGCATCTGCAGGAGTTAGTGGGTGTTGTGTGCCTCCAGCACAATATACACTACCCAATTGCTGGTTTTCCCATCTCCCTTCAAGCCATTACCATGTCTGGAAGGCCAACAAGGAGAGGCAGACAGGCACGAGCCGATAAAAGAGGGCAAGCAGGCTCCATGTCTAGAGACAACAGTGCTGGTCGTGTACGTGGTGCATCGTCATCATCAGCACGTGGCCATGGGACACGCTTGTCCTTATTTTCGGCAGCTGGACGTGTTGAGCCGCATAATGCCGAAGACTTGGTAGAGTGGATGACCAAGCCCTCTTCATCCTCCTCATCCTCTCTCACCCATGCTCAGGGTACTAGCAAAGCAGCTGCCAACGCATCGTCTTCCCTCATCTCAATGTCATCATCAGTGACTCCTTCCCTAGACCCACCACGTCCTCATGAGGAGTCCCCTGAACTCTTTGAGCACAGTGTTGGGTACATGCTCCAGGAGGATGCCCAGTGTTTTGTAGGCTCTGATGATGATACTCAGCTAGAGGAAGGCAGTAGCGTGAATGCAGAGAGAGGGGATGCTCAAGAAGGACAGCAATCTGGCAGTCATGTTCTACAAGCTGCAGCATACTGCCAGGTTTGCTCCAGCGATGAAGAGGGAGGGGATGATGAGGGCACTGACTCCACGTGGGTGCCTGGTAGGAGAGAGGAGGAGGAGGCACATGTCCAACGAGGCAGGATGCCCTCCGGGGGCCAGCTTAGGGGCAGCACACCAACTGAATCACACCGCAGAGCTCCGCCTGTGCAGGGCGCTGCCTCTGCGTGTTATTCTAAAAGTTCTTTGGTGTGGGCCTTTTTTGAGACGAGTGCATCAGATCGCACCGCTGCTATTTGCAACATATGTCTCAAGCGTATCTCGCGTGGCCAAAACATCAGCCACTTAGGCACCACATGCTTGACCAGACATATGTTGACCTGCCATGCAGCTCGTTGCCAAGCGTACCTCAAAGACCCACACCAAACAACAAAGTGGACCTCTCCTTGCTCCTCATCAGCTGGGATCTCCAACCCCACTAGACCTTCAGTCCTCTCTGAAACCTGCTCTGAGAGGAATGAAGGTGTAAAATTAGGTGTGTCACAGCCAAGTGCTTGCGGGCACTCTGCTAGCAGTACACCCACGTCCAATTATAGCAGGCAAATTTCCCTGCCCCAGCTGCTGGGCCATCGAAAGAAGTTCACTCCCAGCCATCCACATGCCCAGCGGTTGAATACTAGCTTGGCTAAATTGCTAGCACTTCAATTGCTGCCTTTTCAGTTGGTAGACTCGGCCCCCTTCCGCCTCTCTACCGGCATGTGGAAGGCAATGTCCTTGCCTCGCTGGACAGGGCGGTCAGCGGTAAGGTGCATATTACCGCTGACTCATGGTCCAGCAGGCATGCACCTGTCTTTCATGGCCCATTGGGTCATTCTTCTGGCAGCTGGGAAGGATGCAGGACAAGGTGCAGTAGTGTTGAAGGTTGTTCCGCTACCATGCCTCCAAAATGCTACTACTGGTTGTGACCCACCTCTCTCCTCCACCCCCTCCTCTTCTTCTTCCTCCATGGCCTCTTCCAGTGCTCTGTCCTCAGAACCAGTGGTGCTCCGTAGGCGTTCAAGGGGCTACGCAAGTACGCAGGAAAAAAGATGCCATGCCGTGCTTGCACTGGTTTGTTTGGGGGACAGGAGCCACACTGGGGCAGATATTTTGTCAGCTCTGCAGGGGCAGGCCGAGAAGTGGTTGATGCCATGCCAGCTTAAGCCAGGAATGGTGGTTTGCGACAATGGCAACAACCTCCTCTCCGCTCTCCGACAGGGACAACTGACCCATGTGCCCTGTGTGGCTCATCTCCTTAACCTGGTGGTGCTGCGGTTCTTTGGCAGGTACCCGGGCTTACAGGATGTCCTGAAGCAGGCCAGGAAAGTCTGTGTGCATTTCCACCGATCATTTAATGCCTGTGCTCGGCTGGCTGAGCTCCAAAAGGAGTTGAACCTGCCCAAGAACCGCCTTATATGTGACATGCCCACCAGGTAGAACTCAACGTTGGCCTTGCTGCACACCCAGCAGAGGGCCATCAATGAGTACCTGTGCGACTGCGGCACCAGGACAGGGTCAGGGGAGCTCAGTTTTTTTCTCACCATGCCAGTGGGGCATGATCAGGGATGCATGCACTGTCCTGTCACCGTTTGAGGAGGCCACAAGGATGGTGAGCAGTGACAGTGCATGCATCAGTGACACTGTACCTCTTGTCCACCTGTTGGAGCATGCGCTGCGTGGAATAATGGACAGGGCACTTGAGGCAGAACAGAGGCAGGAAGAGGAGGACTTCCTTGCCTCTCAAGGCCCCCTTTATCCAGATAGTATTCCTGCTGTCCCACCCATCACACAGGAAGAGGAGGAGGAGGAGGATGATTGTGTCAGCATGGAGGTGGAGGCTGGCACTCAGCATCAGCAGCAGTCTTGTAGGGATGATTTACAGTCCCAAGAAACCCGTGGACTTGTACGTGGCTGGGAGGAGGTAGCTGCGGATCATGTTGTCCTTAGTGACCCAGAGGACTCCAGACCGAATTCCTCAGCTAACCTACGTTGCATGGCCTCCCTGATCCTGCAAAGCCTGCGGAAGGATCCTCATGTTCTTTGGATCAAGGAGAGTGACTATTACTGGCTGGCCACTCTCCTTGATCCCCGGTACAAGGGTAAGGTTGCCGACCTTATCTTGCCATCGCAGAGGGAGCAGAGGATGAGACATCTCCGGGATGCCTTGCAGAAAGGTCTGTGCAACGCGTTCCCAGAGACTGGGAGGTTACAAACTCCTGGTCCTGGACAACATGTTGCTGAGGCATTGGTCAGAAGGAGCGGTGGAGAAGGTGGCCGTCTGACCGATGCGTTCAGACAATTTTTTAGTCTGCAGCCCCAAGGTATGATCGGTTCCAGCAACCATCACCAGCGTCTGATTTACATGGTGCAGGAATACCTAGGGGCAAGGTCAGACATGGACACCTTTCCTACTGAAAATCCTCTGGCTTACTGGGTATTGAGGATGGATCACTGGCCAGAGCTTACACAGTATGCAATTGAGCTACTGGCCTGTCCTGCATCCAGCGTTCTTTCGGAACGCACCTTCAGTGCTGCTGGTGGCTTTGTTACTGATCATAGGGTGTGCCTGGCCACCGACTCAGTTGATCGACTGACCTTCATAAAGATGAATCAGTCTTGGATCACCCACAGCTACCAAGCACCTGAAGCTGATGTAACCGAATAATTTTTTTTTTTTAAATATCACATCCCTTCAAGACTCTCTATGCTGATGCTGAGTGACTGTCCTGTTATGTTGATTGTCTATCCTCTTCCTCCTCTGCTGATATGTTGGAAGAACATTTTTGGTTCTGGTTGATGCCACCAGCCCGGTTTTTCAGCCCCTGTTTAACAGGGGCGTTTAATTACAATTTTTGATGCAATGCTTTGCAGCAGGGCTCATTCCTGCACCACAACTAGAGTATATGGCAGAAGTTGCAGTGTCTCGGCACCAGCACCAGTGCCTAAGGCCCAATTTTTCAGCCCATGTTTAACAGGGGCATGTAATTACAATTCTTGATATAATATTTCACAGCAGGGCCCGTTCCTGTGCCCACCCAGAGTAACTGTGAGGACGTATAGTGTTGTGGCACCAGCACCAGCACCACAACCACCAAAAGCCCAATTTTTCTACCACTGTTCTACAATGGCATGTAATTACAATTCTTGATATAATCGTTCACAGCAGGGCGCTCCAGCCCCCACCAAGATTCACTTTGAGGGCTTACAATGTTGTGGCAACACCAACACCTTGTTCCGCCATTTCTGCAGAGCATATAGGGCAGGCCCCTACTTTCAAACATCCAACATACAAACGTCTGCTACTTGCAAACGGAAGGAGACAACAGGAAGTGAGATAAAAAAAGACGGACGACAAAACAAATTATACAGGGATGACCCTTCCCTATGTTTTACAAAAAGCTTAAAAATTTATTTTTTGACTGGAGCTACACTTTAAAAATGCACCAGTTCAAAATGACATACAGATTCTACTTAACACAACAAACCTACACAGTCCCTGTCTTGTTTGCACCGCCTGTATACTGCTGTTCTGAGTATATAGGGCCTGGGGGCCCCACGTCTTTCCTTTTTTTAATATGGGTACGGGGTTCCCCTTAATATCCATACAAGACCCAAAGGGGCTGGTATTGGGCAGGGGGGGCTATCTATGCCATTTTTCTCAATGATTTTCATCCATATTGCCGGAACCAGATATTACATTAAAACCGCAAGCAGTTTTAAATGACTTTTTTTCGTTAAATGTCATTTTGTGCAGGGACCGTTCTAAACACGGGAAACACTTGGCACTTCACAGGCATACTATAGACACTCCCCAGGCACGATATTTAAAGGAATATTTCCCTTTTTTTTCACTTTAATCGTCATTAAAATCAGTGTTCACGCAAAAACGGCCATTTTTTAAAACATTTTAGGTATTGACCCATGTCCCCTGGGGCAGGTCCCCAAACCCTTTTTAGGACAGTATCTTGCATATTAGCCATTCAAATTAGCACTTTTTATTTCGAACGTTTGAGTCCCATAGACTTCAATGGGGTTCTAAAGTTCACACTAATTTTCGGTCCATTCGAAAGTTCTGGTGCAAACCGAACCGGGGGGGGGGGGGGGGGGGGGGTTGTTCGGCTCATCCCTACTTGCCACAAGTCTTGAATTTAGTGGTGCAGCGTTTCTTGACCAGGTACCCAGGCTTACAAGATCTGCTGAAGCAGGCCAGAAAATTCTGTGGTCATTTCCAGAAGTCATACAATGCCAGTGCTCGGCTGGCTGATATTCAACGGGAATTCAACCTGCCCACCAACTGCCTCATTTGTGACATGCCCACCAGGTGGAACTCAACATTAGCAATGCTGCAGGACTGCACACACAACAGAGGGCCATCAATGCATATCTGTGTGGGTATGGCATCAGGACAGGCTCAGGAGAGCTTGGCTTCTTTTCACCACACCAGTAGCTACTGATTAAGGATGCATGCACTGTCCTGTCACCATTTGGGGAGACCACAAGGATGGTGACAATGACACTGTCCCTCAAGTCTTCCTGCTGGAGCATGCGCTTGGTGGAATCATGGACAAGGCACTTGAGGCAGAACAGTGGGAGGAAGAGGAGGACTTCCTTAATGCTCAAGGCCCCCTTTATGCAGATAGCTAATGAAAAGGAATTGCTGATGTGTATGGAAATACCTGGTCTGTCTGATCCAATGAAAACATCAGAAAAAGAGAACCTGGTGCTCAAAGGCACAGTACAACCCCTCTAGATTTTATAGACAGACCAGGTAATATAGTAAAAATAGTAAACTTTATTATTGGCGAACATACAATAACATTTCACTAGCAAAAGAACAAAGGAACGTAATAAAATATGTCAAATTACCCAAGTTATACATCGGTATGGAGACTAGCTGCCCTTTATACAGTTTAGGGTTGGCATATACACACAATGACACCTGACATGTTTCAGACTTTGTAGTATTTTTTCAGAGGCTTATGTCATATTGGGTCAAGAATATTCTATAATGTAAATATATAATGTATTAATAACATGATAAACATAACCGTATATCAAATGTATCAAAAAGGAGCACATGTCTTATTGCATAAAAGTTGTACTTCCAAAGATTAACAAATCATTGATACAATTAACCAGAGATCTTGTTGTCAATGCTCCCACAGATGTGGCCATCTACCAAGTAGGTCTAGATGAGTGAAACAGTGTGGTGTTTATGCAGAGAGCATTCCTGCGGGGCCACCAAACACACAGGAAGAAGAGGAGGAGGATTGTGTCAGCATGGATGTAGAGGATAACACGCAGCAGTCTTCAAGGGATGGTTTTCAGTCCCCAGAATCCCAAGGAGTTGTACGTGACTGGGAGGAGGTAGTTCCTGACAATGTCATTCTTAGTGACACAGAGGGATCAGAATCGAATGCCTCTTCAAACTTACGCTGCATGGGCTCCCTGATTCTGCAGAGCCTGTGAATGGACCCTATGATTTGTGGTATCAAGTAGAGGGATGATTACTTACTGGCCTCCACAGAGGGAGCAGAGGATGAAACATCTTCAGGATGCCTTGAAGAGAAGTTTGTGTAACGCCTTTCCAGATCCTGGGAGGTTACCATTTCCTGGTGTTGGACAACGTGTTTCTGAGGCTTTGTTCGATCAGAGGAAGAGAGGGGAGAAGGTGGACGGCAGACTGATGCCTTTAAATAATTTTTTAGTCCTCAGCACCCAGGACTGATAGGTTCAAGCAACCATCGACAGCATCTGCATTATATGGTGCAGGAATATCTAGGGGCAAGAGCAGACTTGGAGACCTTTTCAACTGATGCATCCACTCGGTTACAGGTCATGAGGATGGACCACTAGCCAGAACTAGCTCAATATGCAATTGAGCTACTGGCCTGTCATGCATCCAGGGTGCTTTCTGAACAGACATTCAGTACTGCTGGAGGGTTTGTACTGGATAAAAGAGCGTACCTGTCCACAGACTTCGTTTAAAGGCTCACATTTATAAAAAAATGAATCAGTTTTGAATCAGCAGCTATCAAGCCCCTGATACTGATGTAACTGATTGAATTTGCTAGGGATCTGGGATCCCTTGAAGACTGCCTATGCTGCCTATCCTATTCCTCCTGAATCAAACAATATTTTTGGTTTCTGGTACCACCAACACCCAAGGCCCAATTTTTCTGCACCTGTTTGACCTGGATGGAAGCAGGAAGCGGCAAGACACCGCCTTAACCAGCGTGGAACGCTGGGCCCCTTACACAACTTTAGACCTGGGCACCCCGGGGCATGACCACCAACATTGCCCAGGGCCCGCCCACTGGCCATCCCACCAAGACCACCCACTGGCCATCCCACCAAATCCGCCCACGGGCCATCCCACTGAGCCCTTTGGTGGGGTGTGGTGTGATACATGAATCAATCAATATAACTCTTGACTGACTAAAGCACAATACCCCATCCACGGCCAGCATCCTGGAGAGGGATGGGTGATGCTGGGTGTGGATGGGGATACATTGTGGAGAGAGGGATAGGTGATGTTGGGTGGGGATGAAGATGTTGGAGTTGCATTGTGAAAATGGATGAGGATAACTCTGGGTGGGGACGAGAGTTACAGTACATAGTGAAGAGGCTCTCCAAAATGTAACTCATCTCCACCCAGAGTCATCCTCACCCATTGGGGGCTGAAGTCTGCTGGCTGTGCACAAAAAATGGGACAGTCAATCTTCTGGGACTGCATATCCCATGATGCGCTACTAGACCCTAGTCTCTTTTGATTGGCTCCGCTGTGGGCAATTGGGAGGGAAACAGACCGGGCAACCATCTAAATGGCGAACCAGGCGAGAGCCGCTCTCTCTCTACTGCTGACAGGAGAAAGGAGGGGGCGAGTGGGGGAGATATACTGATGTCCCGCAGCTCACCTCTCTCTCTTCTCACAGCTTCCTTCTCCTTCTGTATAGTGGGCGCCGCACAGGCCCGGCCGGTGCTTGACAGATAAATTTCATGTGTTGTTGCTGAAGGAGTTGTTCCCGGTCGGCCGGGCCCCTTGGCACACTGGGGCGATGGCGGCCCTGGATGTGCTCACATGGAGTGGGTGGTAACGCATTTTGAAGCAACAAGTTTCTTCCTCAGACCTGATTGGCCAGTGGACCTGTCAATCTTATATAAGGAAGAAATGGCAAGAACACAGGAACAATTAGCTGCTGAATATGTCAGTCAAAGAAAATGAGAGAGAAGAACAGGCTAAAGGGATGAGATGCAATAAAGTGAAAGAGAAAGGGATGGGTTATCTGGCCCAACTAAAAGATGCTCTATCGAAAAAAAAAAAAATGGGACAATGGTCGTGATACTAAAATAAACCTGAAAAATAAAAAAAGTGAGAAATAAGAAAATAAAAATAGAAAAATTTAAATAATAGAACAAAAATAAAAATAGAAATAATAATGAAAAATGAAAAATAATAATAATGAAAAAAGAGAGAATGAAAATAGTGAATGGTAATAATGATAATCGAAAAAAATAAAAAAATATAAAAAAGAGAAGAATTGGTTCAAAGTGATTATTTTATTAGATGACAGTACTGACTTCAATTTCCTTGTTCATTCCCTTTGGTGCCAGGGTATTGAGGGTGAAGATCCTTTACGTTTCTTGTTTGTATAACTGTTGAAATAGTTCTGCTGGGGAATAGGTGTCTGGGGTAGATTTAAGAACACACACTCTAAGCCCCTTGGAGGATTTTTGATGATACTCCAGGAAATGGTGGGCGACACTGTTTGGGGAGACCGGCCCCTACTAATCTATGATGTTCTCCAAACCAGGCACGCAGAGTTATAATGGTGCAGCCCACATATAACATACCACAAGGACAAGAAAGACAATATATCACAAACCTAGAGGAGCAATTATAGAAGGTATAGAAATTGAAGGTTCTTTGTGGCTGAATGGTTTCTGTCCATGCTGTGCATGAGCACAAGTCAGGCACAAAGGTTTTTTGCTGTGAAACATTCAAATTAGGGGGATCAGTGTCAGATGAGTTTTATCTCTAGATGATTTGCTGGGCTTACTTTTGCTAGGAGCACCTTTCCCTTTGATATTCAGGTCCTTCCTGTAAGCAAATTGAGGAATCGCTGTGATGGTAGTTTTGAGATAGGGATCCTGCTGTAATATGGACCAATGCTTTTTGAAGACTTTCTCCATCCTCCAGTGTTTGTGGTGGTATTGTGATATGAATCTGACACCCACATTTTCCTGTGCCCATGGTTTTGGCTTAGGAATGTCTACGGTGTTGTAAAAAAGATGTGCCTGGTCGATACGGTCTGCGGGGTAACCTTTATCAGTGAATTTTTGTTTCAAAGAGACACTTTGTATGTTATAATCCTCCAGCTTAGTACAATTGTGCCGTAATTGTCTAATTCTATGATTATGATTACTAAGTTGTATATGCTTGCAAACATCCCTCTAGCGCCACTATACGTCCCTCATTTCTGGTATTATTTGACTTTGAATCTAATCATGGTGAGCTGCAAAGTTTTGCTATAGATAATTACCATCGATTTCTTTAAAATATGAAACAGCTAAATATCACATACTTGACAGGTTTTATCATTTCTTTCCTTCCACTTTTTTCTCTTCCACCACTCTATTATCTGGTCCCATTACCAAAAAAGCCTGTACAATTATCAAGAAAATAGAAGAATTGACCCATTCAGCCAATCAACAATGGTGGGATTGTTTTTTCCTCTGAATCCAATATCTCTCCACGGGGACTCCGTATCACCAATCTCACTACAAGTTCTAATCCCATCCAAACTTCTACTATTAGGCCTCATAGAGACTTACGTACCACAAAATCCACCAATGACAGGTCTACGATAACAACTCCAGAAGCAATCTGCACCACCACTAAATTACTTGTCAATACTTTCATGACTATTAATGATCCAACATCGATAGCCTCCACTCTGGTATCATATTACCTAATTGTTCCATTCCATTGGCCGTGCCAGACATTGTAGCGGCCAATGACTCATCATACAGCCTGGTGTCAGTCTACACAGGTGCACACATTCCTCCCATCACTGTACCAAACACATCTTTTTTTATGGATCACCCCCCGATCCAGCCCCAACAAAAGAAAACATGAAGAAGAGGCAGGAGAGGGGGTAGATCCAAACATTCCACATCGGGACAAATTTGGAGACTGTAAAAATCTTACATTTTTCTGCCACCACATTTACTGATGCAGAACTTTCCCTGCTACAATGAGGTTTCAGGTATCAGATTCATAACACAATACCACTACAAACGCTGGATGATGGAGAAAGTCTTCAAAATTACATTGGTCCATATAACAGCAGGATCCCCATCTAAAAACCACCATCATAGTGACTCCTCAATTTGCTTACAGGAAGGCCCGAATATGAAAGGGAGATTTGCTCTTAGCAAAATTAAGCCCACCAGATCATGAGACAAAACTCAGTTGACACTGATACTCCTAATTGGAATACTCCAATGCAAAAAAACGCTATGCCTGACTTGTATGGATCCAGCATGGTCAGAAATCATTCAGCCACAAGGATAGAACCTTCACTCTTTCCATAATTGCTCCTCTATGTCTGTGGTTTACTGTCTTTCTTGCCCTTGGGGTATGTTATATGTGGGCCGCACCATTAGAACTCTGAGGCCAGTCTCCCCAAACACAGTGTACCCCGTCATTTCTTGGAGTATCATCAAAAATCCTCCAAGGGGTTTAGAGTGTGGGTCCTTGAATATATCCTGGATACTTTTTCCCCAGTAGAACTATAACAGTTATGCAAACAAGAAACCTCACCCTCAATACCCTGGCACAAAAGGAAATGAATAAGGAAATTGAAGTCAGTACTGTCATCTTGTTTACGTACACTCCATTAAATCCTTATGGGTCATCACTATAAAATTACCCATGAGCTGCATCTAAAACACCCCTCTACTAGGGATGGCCGAACACCCCCCCCCCGGTTCGGTTCACACCAGAACTTTCGAACGGACCGAAAATTTGTTCGAACTTTAGAACCCCATTGAAGTTTATGGGACTCGAACGTTCGAAATAAAAAGTGCTAATTTTAATGGCTAATATGCAAGATATTGTCCTAAAAAGGGTTTGGGGACCTGGCTCATGCCACAGGGGACATGGGTCAATGGCAAAATTGTTTTTAAAAACTGAAGTTTTTTCGGGAGCAGTGATTTTAATGACGATTAAAGTGAAAAAAAAAAGAAATATTCCTTTAAATATCGTGCCTGGGGGGTGTTCATAGTATACCTGTGAAGTGGCACGTGTTTCCCGTGTTTAGAACAGTCCCTGCACAAAATGAAATTTAATGGAAAAAAAAGTCATTTAATTTGCGGTTTTAAAGCGGGAGTCCGGCGGGAGTCCGCGTT
This sequence comes from Lithobates pipiens, assembly GCF_037356315.1. Lineage (NCBI taxonomy): Eukaryota > Metazoa > Chordata > Amphibia > Anura > Ranidae > Lithobates > Lithobates pipiens. The sequence continues at coordinate 114,546,439 of NW_027507791.1, forward strand.
TTTTTTTTTAAAGCCAGCAGCTACAAATACTGCAGCTGCTGACTTTTAAAATAGTGACACTTACCTGTCCAGCACGCCCGCGATGTCGGCACCCGAAGCCGATCTCTCGATCGTCTCTCGGGTGCTGCCGCCACCATCTTGGGTATGGGAATCAGGAAGTGGAGCCTTTCGGCTTCATTTCCCGGTTCCCTACTACGCATGCGCGAGTCGCTCTGCGCAATAAGGATGGACCCGCTGCCTCTGGGAGCTGTGTGTTTCCCAGCAGGCAGCGGGGGACTTTCGGAAAGGGGCGTAATCTACGCCCCTTTCCGCAGAGAGCTATCCCGGAAGTGGGTGCAGATACCTGTACTGTACAGGTATCTGCACCCCCCTCCCCCCTGAAAGGTGCCAATTGTGGCGCCGGAGGGGGGGAGGGTTCCAATGAGTGGAAGGTCCACTTTAGGGTGGACCTCCGCTTTAATGTTATATCTGGTTCGGACAATATGGATGAAAATCATTGAGAAAAATGGCATGGGTAGCCCCCCTGCCCATTACCAGCCCCTTTGGGTCTTGTACGGATATTAAGGGGAACCCCAAACCCAAATTTTAAAAAAGGAAAGGCGTGGGGCCCCCAGGCCCTATATACTCAAAACAGCAGTATACAGGCGGTGCAAACAAGACAAGGACTCTGTAGGTTTGTTGAATCTGTTTGTAATTTTGAGCTGGTACATTTTGAAAGGGTAGCTCCAGTCAAAAAATCAATTTTTAAGCTTTTTGGAAAACATAGGGAGGGTTATCCCCCCTGTATAATTTGTTTTGCCGTCCGTCTTTTTTCATCTCACTTCCTGTTGTCTCCTTCTGTTTGCAAGTAGCAGACGTTTGTAAGTTGGATGTTTGAAAGTAGGGGCCTGCCCTATATGCTCTGCAGAAATGGCGGAACAAGGTGTTGGTGTTGCCACAACATTGTAAGCCCTCAAAGTGAATCTTGGTGGGCGCTGGAGCGCCCTGCTGTGAACGATTATATCAAGAATTACATGCCATTGTAGAAAAGTGGTAGAAAAATTGGGCCTTTGGTGGTTGTGGTGCTGGTGCTGGTGCCACAACACTATAAGTCCTCACAGTTACTCTGGGTGGGCTCAGGAACGGGCCCTGCTGTGAAATATTATATCAAGAATTGTAATTACATGCCCCTGTTAAACAGGGACTGAAAAATTGGGCCTTAGGCACTGGTGCTGGTGCCGGGACACTGCAACCTCTCCCATATAATCTAGTTGTAGTGCAGGAATGAGCCCTGCTGCAAAGCATTGCATCAAAAATTGTAATTAAACGCCCCTGTTAAACAGGGGCTGAAAAATTGGGCCTATACACTGCAACCTCTACCATATACTCTAGTTGGAGTGCAGGAATGAGTCCTGCTGCAAAGCATTGCATCAAAAATTGTAATCACATGGCCCTGTTACACAAGGGCTGAAAAATTGGGCCTTAGGCACTGGTGCTGGTGCCACGACACTGCAAACTCTCCCATATACTCTATTTGGAGTGCAAGAATGAGCCCTGCTGCAAAGCATTGCATCAAAAATTGTAATTACATGCCCCTGTTAAACAGGGGCTGAAAAATTGGGCCTTAGGCACTGGTGCTGGTGCCATGACACTGCAACCTCTCCCATATACTCTATTTGGAGTGCAGGAATGAGCCCTGCTTCAAAGCATGTAATTACACGCCCCTGCTAAACAGGGGCTGAAAAATTGGGCTGGTGGCATCACCCAGAACCAAAAATGGTCTTCCATGATATCAGTGGGATCATTGAGCAGGAAGAGGACAGTCACTCAGCATCAGCATAGGCAATCTTGAAGGGATGTGACATTTCCAAAAGCCTCAGCAACACGTTGTCCAGGATCAGGAGTTTGTAACCTCCCAGTCTCTGGGAACGCGTTGCACAGACCTTTCTGCAAGGCCTCCCGGAGATGTCTCCTCCTCTGCTCCCTTTGCGATGGTAAAATAAGGTCCGCAACCTTACCCTTGTACAGTGGATCAAGGAGAGTGGCTAGCCAGTAATGGTCCCTCTCCTTGATCCAAAGAGTACGAGGATCCTTCTGCAGGCTTTGCAGGATCAGTGAGGCCATGCAGCATAGGTTAGCTGAGGCATTCGGTCCAGAGTCCTCTGGGTCACTAAGGACAACATGATCCGCAGCCACTTCCTTTTCAGCCACATAGAAGTCCACGGGTTTCTTGGGACTGTAAATCATCCCTACAAGACTGCTGCTGCTGATACTCCATGCTGACACAAACCTTCTTCTCCTCCTCCTCCTCCTCGTCCTCTTCCTGTGTGATGGGTAGGACAGCAGGAACACTGTCTGGATAAAGGGGGCCTTGAGTGGCAAGGAAGTCCTCCTCTTCCTGCCTCTGTTCTGCCTCAGGTGCACTGTCCATTATTCCACGCAGCGTATGCTCCAACAGGTGGACAAGAGGTACAGTGTCACTGATGCATGCACTGTCACTGCTCACCATCCTTGTGGCCTCCTCAAACGGTGACAGGACAGTGCATGCAACCCTGATCATGCCCCACTGGTGTGGTGAGAAAAAACTGAGCTCCCCTTTTCCTGTTCTGGTGCTGTAGTCACAACGGTACTCATTGATGGCCCTCTGCTGCGTGTGAGCTGCTGCAGCATGGCCAACGTTGAGTCCCACTTGGTGGGCATGTCACATATAAGGAGGTTGTTGGGCAGGTTCAACTCCTTTTGGAGCTCAGCCAGCCGGGTACTGGCATTAAATAATCGGCGGAAGTGCACACAGACTTTCCTGGCCTGCTTCAGGACATCATGTAAGCCTGGGTACCTGCCCAAGAACCGCTGTACCACCAGGTTAAGGACGTGAGCCACACAGGGCACATGGGTCAGTTGTCCCTGTCGGAGGGCGGAGAGGAGGTTGGTGCCATTGTCGCAAACCACCATTCCTGGCTTAAGCTGGCGTGGCGTCAACCACCTCTCTGCCTGCCCCTGCAGAGCTGACAAAATATCTGCCCCGGTGTGGCTCCTGTCCCCCAAACAAACCAGTGCAAGCACGGCATGGCATCTTTTTTCCTGCGTACTTGCATAGCCCCTTGAATGCCTACGGAGCACCGCTGGTTCCGAGGACAGAGTACTGGAAGAGGCCATGGAGGAAGAAGAAGAGGAGGGGGGGGGAGGAGAGAGGTATGTCACAACCAGTAGTAGCATTTTGGAGGCGTGGTGGCAGAACAACCTCCAACACTACTGCACCTTGTCCTGCATCCTTCCCAGCTGCCAGAAGAGTGACCCAATGGGCCGTGAAAGATAGGTAACGACCCTGTCCATGCCTGCTGGACCATGAGTCAGCGGTAATATGCACCTTACTGCTGACCGCCCTGTCCAGTGAGGCCAGGACATGGCCTTCCACATGCCAGTAGAGAGGCGGAATCACCTTCCGTGTTTGGGGACCTGCCACTGAGGAACCGCACATTGCACAAACTCACAGAAGGGGGCCGAGTCTACCAGCTGAAAAGGCAACAGTTGAAGTGCTAGCAATTTAGCCAAGCTAACATTCAACCGCTGGGCATGTGGATGGCTGGGAGTGAACTTCTTTCTACGGTCCAGCAGCTGGGGCAGGGAAATTTGCCTGCTACAATCAGACGTGGGTGTACTGCTAGCAGAGTGCCCGCAAGCACTTGGCTGTGACACACCTAATTCTACACCTTCATTCCTCTCAGTGCAGGTTTCAGAGAGGACTGAAGCTCTAGTGGGGTTGGAGATCCCAGCTGATGAGGAGCAAGGAGAGGTCCGCTTTGTTCTTTGGTGAGGGTCTTTAATGTACGCTTGCCAATGAGCTGCATGGCAGGTCAACATATGTCTGGTCAAGCATGTGGTACCCGATTTACAATTAAAAGACATTATAAGGGAGGGGAAGTTAATGCCAAAACACAATTTAATGACGAAGCACAATTGGCAAAGGTTAAAAGATTGGGAATACCAGCAGATTCAACACTTTGTCAACTCTATCCCAAAACCATTAAGAAATGAAAGTAGGTTAACACCAATTGAAAAATTATGTATAAGGAAAACAGCAGTTAAACATTGTGTCTCACAGTTATACGATTGTCTTTCTGAAATAGAAGGCCAAGGAAATATCCCATTTATAGTTAAATGGGAGAAAGACTTGGGCTATAAAGTTGATGAGACCCAAATGATTAACTCGGTATAAAAAAAAAAAAAAAAAAAAAAAAGCATGTGGTACCCAAGCGGCTAATGTTTTGGCCACGCGAGATACGCCTGAGACATATGTTGCAAATAGCAGTGGTTTGATCTGATGCACTTGTCTTAAAAAAGGCCCACACCAAAGAACTTTTGGAATAATGCGCAGAGGCACACAGTCGTGTGCTGCCCCTAAGCTGGCCCCCGGAGGGCATCCTGCCTCGTTGGAGATGTGCCTCCTCCTCCTCCTACTCTCTCCTATCAGGCACCCACGTGGAGACAGTGACCTCATCAGCCCCTCCCTCTTCATCACTGGAGCAAACCTGGCAGTATGCTGCAACTGGTGGAACATGACTGCCATATTGCTGTGCTTCTTGAGCATCCCCTCTCTCTGCGCTCACACTACTGCCTTCCTCTAGCTGAGTATCATCAACAGAGCCTTCAAAACACTGGGCATCCTCCTGGAGCCTGTACCCAACACTGTGCTCAAACAGTTCGGGGGACTCCTCAGGAGGACATGGTGGGTCTAGGGAAGGAGTGACTGATGATGACATTGAGACGAGGGAAGAGGATGCGTTGGCAGCTGCTTTTATAGTACCCTGAGCCTGGGTGAGAGAGGATGAGGAGGATGAAGAGGGCTTTTTCATCCACTCTACAAAGTCTTAGGCATGATGCGGCTCCACACGTCCAGCTGCCGAAAATAAGGACAAGCATGTCCCATGGCCACGTGCTGATGATGATGCACCGCGTCCTCGACCAGCACTGTTGTCTCTAGACACAGAGCCTGCTTGCCCTCTTTTAATTGGCTCGTGACTGTCTTCCTCTCCTTGTTGCCCTTCCAGACATAGTAATGGCCTACAGGGAGATGGGAAAAAACAGCAATTGGGTAGTGTATGTTGTGCTGAAGGCACACAACACCCATTAACTCCTGCAGATGGCTGTATTAGAGTACACCAGCAATAAAGGGTAGATACAGGGGTATACTGTGCTGGAGGCACACAACACCCACTAACTACTGCAGGTGCCTTTATGATAGAACACCAGCAATAAAGGGTAGATAAAGGTGTATACTGTGCTGGAGGCACACAACACCCACTAACTCCTGCAGATGGCTGTATTAGAGAATTCCAGCAATAAAGGGTAGATACAGGTGTATATTGTGCTGTGCTGGAGGCACACAACACCCACTAGCTCCTGCAGGTGGCTCTATTAGAGAACAGCAATAATGGGTAGATACAGGTGTATATTGTGCTGTGCTGGAGGCACACACCACCCACTAACTCCTGCAGATGGCTCTATTAGAGAACAGCAATAAAGGGTAGATACAGGTGTATATTGTGCTGTGCTGGAGGCACACAACACCCACTAACTCCTGCAGATGACTCTATTAGAGAACAGCAATAAAGGGTAGATACAGGTGTATATTGTGCTGTGCTGGAGGCACACAACACGCACTAACTCCTGCAGATGCCTTTATTATAGAACACCAGCAATAAAGGGTAGATACAGGTGTATACTGTGCTGTGCTGGAGGCACACAACACCAACTAACTCCTGAAGATGACTGTATTAGAGAACACCAGCAATAAAGGGTAGATACAGGTGTATACTGTGCTGTGCTGGAGGCACACAACACCCACTAACTCCTGCAGATGCCTTTATTATAGAACACCAGCAATAAAGGATAGATACAGGTGTATACTGTGCTGTGCTGGAGGCACACAACACCCACTAACTCCTACAGATGGCTGTATTAGAGAACAACAGCAATAAAGGGTAGATACAGGTGTATATTGTGATGTGCTGGAGGTAAACAACACCAACTAACTCCTGCAGATAGCAGATGGCTCAATTAGAGAAGAGCTATATAGGGGGATAATGGTGTATACTGCGGTCAGGGCACGCAGACAACACCCACAATCTCCTACAGCTGACTGAAAGCACCTATTACAGAAGAGCAATATAGCTAGCTATATAGGTGGATATAATGGTGTATACTGTGGTCAGGGCACGCAGACAACACCCACAATCTCCCACTGCTGACTGAAAGCTCTATTACAGAAGAGCAATATAGCTAGCTATATAGGTGGATATAATGGTGTATACTGTGGTCAGGGCACGCAGAAAACACCCACAATCTCCTACAACTGACTGAAAGCTCTATTACAGAAGAGCAATATAGCTAGCTATATAGGTGGATATAATGGTGTATACTGCGGTCAGGGCCCGCAGACAACACCCACAATCTCCTACAACTGACTGAAAGCTCTATTACAGACGAGCAATATAGCTAGCTATATAGGTGGATATAATGGTGTATACTGCGGTCAGGGCACGCAGACAACACCCACAATCTCCTACAATTGACTGAAAGCTCTATGACAGAAGAGCAATATAGCTAGCTATATAGGTGGATATAATGGTGTATACTGCGGTCAGGGCACGCAGACAACACCCACAAACTCCTGCAGATTGCTAAAAGCTCAATTTCAGAAGAGCAAGAACGCTAAATCGGCCGATAACGAACGGTGTATACTGTGTTGAAGGTACACAGAGAACACCCACTAACTCCTACAGACACCAACACACTACACAAGGCCTCAGCGCTGGCGGCCTTATATAGTGTGGGGCGTGTACTACACAGCCCGAGCTATGATTGGCCACAGGCATCCTGCCTGTGGCCAATCATGGCTCTCTTCGCTGCCGGTGCTGTGATTGGCCAAGCATGCAGGGTCACAGTGCATGCTTGGCCAATCATGAGCCAGCAATGCACTGCAATGTCGCAGTGCATTGTGGGCCGTGAGTGCCAAACGAATTTGGCGTGAACGGCCTATAACGTTCGGTATTCGTCGAACGTGTGAACAGCCGATGTTCGACTTGAACGTATGTTCGACTCGAACATCAAGCTCATCCCTAGTGCCAAGCATGGAACATGTGTCAAGTGTCCTTGTCAGAGGGCAGAGAGAAGGTTGGTGCCATTGTCACATGCAACTATTCCTGGCTCAAGCTGCCGTGGTGTCAACCACCTCTGAGCCTGCCATTGCAGAGCTGACAGAAGCCCTGCCCCAGTGTGGCTCCTGTCCCCTAGACAGACCAATTGAAGCACCACATGGCATCTTTTAGCCTGACTGCTTGCATAGCCCCTTTACACTTGGGGAGCACTGCTGGTTCAGAGGACTATTCTGCAGAAGAGGCCATAGAGGTAGACAAGGAGGAGGGGGTGGAGCAGACAGATATGGCAGAATCACCACAAGCTTTTTGGAGGCATAGCTCCAACACTGAACCCTGTCCTGCATCCTTCCCAGCTGCCAGCAGAGTTACCCAGTGCACCGTGAAGGAAAGGTAATGTCCCTGACCATGCCTGCTGGATCACCAGTCAGTGGTAATATGAACCTTGCCACTGACCACCCTGTCAAACGAGGCCAAAACATTGCCTTCCACATAAATGTAGAGAGCTGAAATGGCCTTATGTGAAAAGAAAGGTATTTTTGGAACCTGCCATTGTGGTACAGCACATTCCACAAATTCACAAAAGGAGAAGGGTCTACCAGCTGAAAAGGCAGCTGTTGGAGTACTAGCAGTCTACTGACTGGAATGTTACCAGCTGATTAGAAAAAAAGCCAATGTAGCACCAATTCTTAAAAAGGGCCAAAAATACATCCCTGGGAATTACAGACCAGTTAACCTAACATCAATAGTATGCAAGTTCTTGGAGGGGATGACAAGGGACTATATACAAGATTTTAGTAATGAGAACGGTATCATTAGCAGTAACCAGCATGGATTTGTGAAGAATCGTTCTTGCCAAACTAATCTATTAACCTTCTATGAGGCGGTAAATTGCCATCTAGATAAAGGAAGGCCCATAGACATGGTGTATCTGGATTTTGCAAAAGCATTTGACACAGTTCCCATAAACGTTTACTGTACAAAATAAGGTCCGTTGGCATGGACCATGGACCATAGGTTTAGTGATAAATGGGGAGTACTCGGAATGGCCAGGGGTGGGTAGTGGGGTCCCCCAGGGTTCTTTGCTTGGACCAATCCTATTTATTTTGTTCATAAATGACCTGGAGAATGGGGTAAAAAGTTCAATCTCTGTATTTGCAGATGATACTAAGCTAAGCAGGGCAATATCTTCTCCACAGGATGGGGAAACCTTGCAAAAAGATCTGGACAAATTAATGGGGTTGGCAACTAGATGGAAAATGAGGTTTAATATAGAAAAATTTAAAATAATGCATTTGGGTGGCAAAAATATGAATCAATCTATACACTGGGGGGAGAACCTCTGGGGGAATCTAGGATGGAAAAGGACCTGGGGGTCCTAGTAGATGATAGGCTCAGCAATGGCAAGACATGCCAAGCTGCTGCAAAGCAAAGCAAACAGAATATTGGCATGCATTAAAAAGGGGATCAACTCCAGAGATAATATGATTTCAATTGATAAATACCATACTGGTGACCCCACAATAGGGATAAAACTTTTTTTGTGGAAGGGAGTTTAACACGACATGTGGTCACTCATTAAAAAAGGGGTTTAAACTTAAACTAAGTAGAGGGTTATTTACTGTAAGCCCTTGTACACACGGTCAGAGATTCCGACAACCAAATCCGTCTGAGTAATTCCGACGGATTCATTCCGGAAGAGGTCCGGAAGTGATGTTGCATACACACGGTCAGACTAAGTTGTCGGAAAATCCAATTGTACATAATGTGATGACGTTATTTTGTTACGACGGGACTACGTTCAGGCTAGTAGCCAATAGCTTTGGTCTAGGAATTTGATCTGAGCATGCGTGGCACTTTGTCCGTTGGAGTAGGCTACAGATGATTGGAGTATGTCCGATCGGAGCATTTTGTCGGAAAATTTTACTGGCAAGTTGGAAAAGTTGGTCCGTCGGATATTCAGACGCAAACAGTCCGATGGAGACCACAAACAGTCGGAATATCCGACAAAACGGTCCGATAGGACACATTCCGTCGGAATCTCCGACCGTGTGTACAAGGGCTAAGAGTGGCAAGGATGTGGAATTCCCTTCCAAAGTAGGTGGTCTCAGTGGGCAGCATCAATAGTTTCAAAAAACTATTAGATAAGCACCTTAATGACCACAACATTCAGGGATATACAGTGTAATACCTACTATGCAACTATATAGCAATTTGGCCAAGCTAGCATTTAGACGCTGAGCATGTGGATGGCTGGGACAGTTTTTTTTTCTTGCAGTTTAGCAACTGGGGTAGCAAAATTTTTGCGCTGAAATTAATTGGTGTTGTACTACTAGCAGATTGGCTGCAAGTACTTGTGGCACTTATTGCTATACCTTCATTCCTCTCAGTGCAGGATTTTGAGGGGAGTTGAGGTATCATAGGGGTTGAGATCTCAGATGAGGAGCAAGGAGAAGTCCGCCTTTCTTATGACAATGGTCTTTCAGGTACTGTTGCCAGCGTAAGTCATATGTCTTGTCAAGCATGTGGTGCCCAAGCGGGTGCTGTTCTGGCCATGCTTGATCCACTTCTGACATATATTGCAAACAGCAACGGTGCGATCTACTGCACATGTGTCAAAAGAAGGCCACACCAATGAACTTTTGGAAGTCAGCAGCGCCCTGCACCTGTGGAGCCCTGTGGTGTGATGCAGTAGGATGGCTGCCCTTAAACTGGCCCCTGGAAGACATCCTGCCTCATTAGAGTTGTGCCTCCTTCTCCTCGCTTTCCTCCTCTCTTCTCACGCATCCAAGTACAGTCAGTGACTTCATCATCCCCTCCTTCCTCATCACTGCAGCAAATTTGGCAGTATACTACAGCTAGGGAAATATGACTGCTAGTTTCTTGTCCTTCTGTGGCACCTCCTCACTTTAGGCTCACGTTACTCTTTTCCTCAACCTGGGAACCAACATCAGAGCCTTCAAATTGCTCCAGCAGCATGTAACTGACACTATGGTTGAATAATTCTGGTGATTCCCCCATGCATGATGGTGGGGCTGCAGAAGGAGTAACTGTGGACAAGAAGCCGGTGGAGTAGGCTGCTTTGACAGGTGCGTTGGAAGGCAAACAAGTATGAGCTTGGATGAGAGAGGATGAGGAGGATGAGGATGTCTTAGTTATCCACTACACCAACTCTCCGGCATGTTGTGGCTCAATAACACAACCAGCAGCAGAAAAAAAGGACAAGTGTGCCCCGTCTGCAGAGGATGCACCATTTCTGTGACCACCACTTCGCACTGTAGACACAGAGGCTGCTTGCCCTCTTATAGTGGCCTGTGAGCATCCACCTCTCCTTGGTGGCCTTCCGGACATGATTGGGATTTTTTTCACATTGCACTACATTATTATATACTGTTTACACTGCCTACACTGTATTATATACTGTACACCGCCTGCACTGCATTATATACTGTAAACTGCATGAAGTGTTCTATACCGTACATCAACTGCACTGTATTATATACTGTACAACACCGACTGCACTGTATTATATACTGTACACTGGCTGCACTTATATACTGTACACCGACTGCACTGTATTATATATTGTACAACAGCGACTGCTACGGATGAGCCCGATGTTCATCTGTTTGCCAAATAGTGAACAATTTTGGGTGTTTGCGGCAAATTCGAAAGCCGCAGAACACCCATTAAAAGTCTATGGGAGAAATCAAAAGTGCTAAGTTTAAAGGCTTATATGCATGGTATTGTCAAAAAAAGTGTTTGGGGACCTGGGTCCTGCCCTAGGGGACATGTTTCAAGCAAAAAAAAGTTTTAAAAACTGCAGTTTTTTCGGGAGCAGGGATTTTAACCACTTAAGGACCGCCGTATTGCCATTGTACGTCATCGCAATGGCACAGGCAGGCACAAGCACGTACATGTACGTGCCTGCCTTCCAGCGGGTGGATACGGCGGTCCGGTTCGCTTCAGGAGCGATCCGTGATGAGGGGATGGCCGTTGGTTTCTGGCCACCCCCTCTGGATCGCTCCTGGCCAATGGGAAGCTTCCTCCCACTGTGTATTGTATACACAGGTAGGAGGAAGTGATGTCATTCTCCTCGGGGCGGTCTTTTTGACCGGACTACGAGGAGAAGACAAAAAGTAAGTGCACCAAAACACTACTCTAACACATAGGTACACATAGGTACACAAACCCCCCCCGATCCCCCCCCCCGATCGCCCCCGATCCCCCACGCCCCCCCTCCCTCCCCCAGTCACAGTGTCACTGATTGCATTGATCATTTTTTTACTGATCACTGCATTCAGTGTCAGTTGTAACAGTAAAAACTGCCAGGGCAGTTAGTGTTAGGTCCAGGGTAGCCCCCTACCCCCCCAATAAAGGTTTAACCCCCTGATTGCCCCTAGAGTTAACCCTTTCACCCCCTTTTGCCAGTGTCACTAAGCGATCATTTTTCTGATCGCTGCATTAGTGTCGCTACTGTCGCTAGGTAGCTAGTTATTTTTTTATGTTCACCGCCAGGTTTTTATATCGCTAGGTACCCCGATATACTACCCAATAATGGTTTTAACCCCCTGATTGCCCCTAGTTAACCCTTTCACCCCGTTTTGCCAGTGTCACTAAGCGATCATTTTTCTGATCGCTGCATTAGTGTCGCTAGGTAGCTAGTTATTTTTTTAGGTTCACCGCCTGGTTTTTATAGCGCTAGGTACCCCGATATACTACCCAATAATGGTTTTAACCCCCTGATTGCCCCTAGTTAACCCTTTCACTCCATTTTGCCAGTCTCACTAAGCGATCATTTTTCTGATCGCTGCATTAGTGTCGCTAGTGTCACTAGGTAGCTAGTTTTTTTTTAGGTTCACCGCCAGGTTTTTATAGCGCTAGGTACCCCGATATACTACCCAATAATGGTTTTGACCCCCTGATTGCCCCTAGTTAACCCTTTCACCCCCTTTTGCCAGTGTCACTAAGCGATCATTTTTCTGATCGCTGCATTAGTGTCGCTAGGTAGCTAGTTATTTTTTTAGGTTCACCGCCAGGTTTTTATAGCGCTAGGTACCCCGATATACTACCCAATAATGGTTTTAGCCCCCTGATTGCCCCTAGTTAACCCTTTCACCCCCTTTTGCCAGTGTCACTAAGCGATCATTTTTCTGATCGCTGCATTAGTGTCGCTAGTGTCGCTAGGTAGCTCGTTTTTTTTTTAGGTTCACCGCCAGGTTTTTATAGCGCTAGGTACCCCGATATACTACCCAATAATGGTTTTAACCCCCTGATTGCCCCTAGTTAACCCTTTCACCCCCTTTTGCCAGTGTCACTAAGCGATCATTTTTCTGATCGCTGCATTAGTGTCGCTAGTGTCGCTAGGTAGCTAGTTTTTTTTTTAGGTTCACCGCCAGGTTTTTATAGCGCTAGGTACCCCGATATACTACCCAATAATGGTTTTAACCCCCTGATTGCCCCTAGTTAACCCTTTCACCCCCTTTTGCCAGTGTCACTAAGCGATCATTTTTCTGATCGCTGCATTAGTGTCGCTAGGTAGCTAGTTATTTTTTTAGGTTCACCGCCAGGTTTTTATAGCGATAGGTACCCCGATATACTACCCAATAATGGTTTTAACCCCCTGATTGCCCCTAGTTAACCCTTTCACCCCCTTTTGCCAGTGTCACTAAGCGATCATTTTTCTGATCGCTGCATTAGTGTCGCTAGTGTCGCTAGGTAGCTAGTTTTTTTTAGGTTCACCGCCAGGTTTTTATAGCGCTAGGTACCCCAATATACTACCCAATAATAGTTTTAACCCCCTGATCGCCCCTAGTTAACCCTTTCACCCCCTTTTGCCAGTGTCACTAAGCGATCGTTTTTCTGATCGCTGCATTAGTGTCACTAGTGCCGCTAGGTAGCTAGTTATTTTTTTAGGTTCACCGCCAGGTTTTTATAGCGCTAGGTACCCCCATATACTACCCAATAATGGTTTTAACCCCCTGATTGCCCCTGGTTAACCCTTTCACCCCCTTTTGCCAGTGTCACTAAGCGATCGTTTTTCTGATCGCTGCATTAGTGTCACTAGTGTCGTTAGGTAGCTAGTTATTTTTTTAGGTTCACTGCCAGGTTTTTATAGCGTTAGGTACCCCCATATACTACCCAATAATGGTTTTAACCCCCTGATTGCCCCTAGTTAACCCTTTCACCAGTGATCACAGTATAAGTGTCACTGGTGACGCTGGTTAGCCAGTTAGTTATTTAGGTTCCCCGTCAGGTTTTTATATAGCGCCAGGGACCCCCATATACTACCTAATAAAAATTTGAACCCCCTGATTGCCCCTAGTTAACCCTTTCACCACTGATCACCGTATAAGTGTTACGGGTGACTCTGGTTAGTTTGCTTTTTATAGCATCAGGGCACTCACCATTTATTACCCAATAAAGGTTTAACCCCCTGATCACCCGGCGGGTGATATCAATTAGGTTTTAGGGTCAGGGTCAGGGTCTGCATCTCCCCAGGCAGCGCTAGGTTAGTGCCAGTACCGCTAACACCCATACGCAAAGCATAAACCTCCTGTAGTGGTATAGAATCTGAACAGATCAATATCTGATCTGATCAGATCTATACTAGCAGTTTAGGGTTCCAAAAAAACGCATTGTTAGCGGGATCAGCCCAGATACCTGCTAGCACCTGCGTTTTGCCCCCCTGCCCAGCCCACCTAAGTGCAGTATCGATCGATCAATGTCACTTACAAAACACTAAACACATAACTGCAGCGATCGCAGAGTCAGGCCTGATCCCTGCGATCGCTAACAGTTTTTTGGTAGCATTTTATATTTAAATCCGGAAGGCAGTGCTTGGTTTTCGGGGTCCCGTACGTGGCTAGGCTCCCAAAAAGTCCCCCACATGTGGTATCCCCGTACTCGGGAGAAGCAGCAGAATTTATTTTGGGGTGTAATTTGACTTCTGCCCATAGCATGTGTGAGCAATATATCATTTAGTGACAACTTTGTGCAAAAAAATAAGTTTGTAATATTCCCGCAACGTGTGGCAAAATATAAAATATTCCATGGACTCAACATGCCTCTCAGTAAATAGCTTGGGGTGTCTACTTTCCAAAATGGGGTCATTTTGGGGGGTTTTGTGCTATTTTGGCATTTTATGGCCTTCAAAACTGTGATAGGTAGTGAGGAGTGAAATCAAAAATGTGCACCCTAAAGCCGCGTACACACGGCGGACTGTCTGGCCAACTTAGTCCGTCGAAACACATTTCAGCGGACAGTCCGCTCGTGTGTGGGCTTCAGCTGACTTTTTCAGCGTGCAGTCTGGCGGACTAAGTATTTCGGAATTTCCGTAATATTGTCCGTCAGACTTTGGTTTCAGCAGACAATCCGCTCGTGAGTAGGCTAGTTCGACGGACTAAGTATGGCGCATGCTCAGAAAGGATTTACACGGCGAAAGGTTGCATTGCTGTGTATTGGACTTCCTATTTCTAGTCCCGTCATACGTGCTGTACACGTCATCGCGCAAACTTTCGACGGACTGTTTTGCATCCGTGTGTGGTCAAGTCCGTTCATTCGAAAGTAGAACGGACTGTCCGTCGGATTGTCTGACGGACTAAGTTGGCCATACAGTCCGCCCGTGTGTACGCGGCTTTAGAAATCCTGAAGGTGGTGATTGGTTTTCGGGGTGCCGTGCGCGAATAGACTCCCAAAAAGTCCCACACATGTGGTATTCCCATACTCGGGAGAAGTAGCGGAATATATTTTGGGGTGCAATTCCATATATAACCATGGCATGTGTGAGCAATATATCATTTAGTGACAACTTTTTTTTTTTTGTCATTATTCAATCCCTTAGGACAAAAAATAAATATTCAATGGGCTCAACATACCCATCAGCAATTTCCTTGGGGTGTCTACTTTCCAAAATGGGGTCATTTGGGGGGGTTTGTACTGCCCTGCCATTTTAGCACCTCAAGAAATGAGATAGGCAGTCATAAATTAAAAGCTGGGTAAATTCCAGAAAATGTACTCTAGTTTGTAGATGCTATAACTTTTGCGCAAACCAAAAAATATACGCTTATTGACATTTTTTTTACTAAAGACATGTGGCTGAATACATTTTGCCCTCAATGTATGACTAAAATTTCGTTTATTCGATTTTTCTTATAACAAAAAGAAGAAAATATCTTTTTTTTTCAAAATTTTCACTTTTTTTCCATTTATATCGCAAAAAATAAAAATCGCAGAGGCAATCAAATACCATTAAAAAAAAGCTCTATTTGTGGGAAGAAAAGGACGCAAATTTAGTTTGGGTGCAATATTGCATGACCGCGCAATTACCAGTTAAAGCAGCACAGTGCGAAATTGGAAAAAGACCTCTGGTCCTTAAGGTGTTTATTGGTCCGGGGCTGAAGTGGTTAATAATGCTTAAAGTGAAACAATAAAAGTGAAATGTTCCTTTCAATTTCATACCTGGAGGGTGTCTATAGTATGTCTGTAAAGTGACACGTTTCCTGTGTTTACAACAGTCCCTGCAAAAAATGACATTTCTAAAGGAAAAAAGGTAATTTAAAAGTACTCGCAGCTATAATGGATTGTCGGTCCCGGCAATACGTATAAAAGTCATTTATTTTTCGGTCCATTGGAGCGAGAGAATAAGAAGATGAATGGACTTCCTGCGGCCTGCCAGGTTGCGTGCTTGGATAAGGGTCTGGTATGAATTTTGAGGGGGACCCCCACGACATTAAAAAAAAAAAATTGGCGCAGGGTTCCCCTTTATATCCATACCAGTCCTGAAGGGCCTGGTATGGAATTTGGGGGGGCATCCATGCAGTTTTTTTATTTTGGTTCGGGGTTCCCCTTAATATTCATAGCAGACCCAAAGGGCCTGGTAATGGACTGTGGGGGAGGAAACCCATGCCGTTTTTTTCAATGACTTTTATGTGTATTGCGGCTACAATTCATTATAGCCGCGAGTACTTTTAAATGACTTTTTTTCCTTTAGAAATGTAATTTTGTGCAGGGCCTGTTGTAAACATGAGAAACATGCAACACTTTACAGGCATACTATAGACACCCCCCAGGTACGCAGATCGCTCTGTGATTGGCCAAAGCATGTAGGTCAGGTGCATGCTTTGCCCAATCAGCAGCCGTCAATGCACTGAGATCTCCCCTCTTTTTTCATGATATTTTTGGTACTGGTGAATACTGACGAGTGGGACTTTGAAGCTGTGGAAGTGCCTAGAGACCATCTCCAGCCGTGAACCTATCCCTGTGATCGGGACCTCGTCATCACACCTAAAGGCAGCCATCCAGGACCTTGCAATTGTACCCAAGGACAACCATCCATGCTCATTTGACCCACTGCCATATGGTATGTGTGTCCACCTCTGCTGGTAAGAGTACCTCATTGAATGTTTCAAGCACTGATGTTCTCCGTGTCACAAGCTTTACATTCTTGTGCAGTCACCATCTCCGAGACATATCGGTTGATCTTGATTCGGATTTTAATCCTCTAGATAGATTTGTATTTACCAGTTTCACATTGGTCACTGGACTTTCACTTGCATATTGCACACTATTGTTCAATTTGTGATTTTGATTAATTTTTCACATGGCTATTATTAGCCTTAGCACTACACCACAATTTTGGTTTGTATACATTTTGAAAGCCTCCATATATATATATATATATATATATATATATAGTACATACACTACTGTGCAAAAGTTTTAGCAGGAGTGAAAAAATGCTTCAAATGCTTTCGGAAACAGTAGTGTTAATAGTTTATTTCTCCCAATTACCAAATTGGAAAGTAAATAAACTGAAGAGAAATCCAAATCAAGTCAATATTTGGTGTGACCACTCTTAGCCTTTGTACACACGGTCAGACATTCCGACCGTGTTGTCGGATAATCCGACTGTGTGTGGGCTCCATCGGACTGTTTCCGTCAGAGTATCCGACGGACCAAGTTTTCCAACTTGTCTATAAAATTTTCCGACAACATGATCCGATCGGACTTTGTCCAATCATGTGTAGAGAATTCCGATCGGACAAAGTGCCACGCATGCTCAGATCAAATTCCTAAACCAAAGCTATTGGCTACTAGCCTGAACGTAGTCCCATCCTAACGAAATAACATCATCACGTTAAGTACGATTGGATTTTCTGACAAAATCCGACGGATTTTGTTGTCGGAATGTCCGACCGTGTGTACAAGGGCTAAGTCTTCAAAATAGCATACGTTCGTTCCAGGTACAAAGCTTTTGAAAAAACTTTGCAGGTAGTTTGTTCCAAACATCTTGTGGAACTAACCACAGTTCTTCTGTGGATTTAGGCTGCCTCAAATCCTTCTGACTATTCATGTAATTCCTGACAGATTCGATGTTGCTGAGATCGGGG
This sequence comes from Lithobates pipiens, assembly GCF_037356315.1. NCBI lineage: Eukaryota > Metazoa > Chordata > Amphibia > Anura > Ranidae > Lithobates > Lithobates pipiens. The sequence continues at coordinate 114,563,963 of NW_027507791.1, forward strand.
CTCTGTGAGGGCCAAACCATCAGTTCCAGGACCCCTTGTTCTTCTTTAGGCCGCGTACACACGGGCGGACTGTTCGCCCAACCTTGTCCGCTGAACAGTGTTTGGGCGGACAGTCCGCTCGTGTGTGGGGCTTCAGCGGACAGTTTCAGCGGACAGTTGGCCGAACAAGGTCTTACGGAAATTCCGAAAAACTGTCCGCTGAAACAAGGTTTCAGCGGACTGTTCGCTCGTGTGTAGGCTTGTTCGGCCAACTAAGTCTCGCGCATGCTCAGAAAGGATTTCCACGTCGGAAGGTTGCATTGCAGTGTATTGGACGTCAAAATTTTTGATCCGTCGTGCGTGCCGAAACGTCATCGCGCACGGTTTCAGCAAACTGTTCGTCCGTCGTGTGTGGCCATGTCCGTCCATGCTAAGTTTGAGCGGACTGTTTGCCGAAACTGTTGGACGGACAAAGTTGGGCGAACAGTCCGCGCGTGTGTACGCGGCCTTACTCTAAAGATAGTTCTTAAAGTGGAAGTAAACCCATGGATTTAAACAGTTAAAAAAAAAAGGCATGCCGGGAATGCTAACTGCACATTGGCTGTGCTCTCAGCCAAACTATCAAACCATCCAATGGCTGGTGTCATAACGAATCACCTGTGCAGCACCATAGCAGTTGAAGATTAAACAAAGGCAACGATGGCAGCTTCCTTGGCTGAAAGCGATAGGAGAGTTTACTTCCACTTTAATAACATTGGCCGCATGTTTTGGCCATAGTCCTGCTGCAGAAAAAATTTGGGGCAAATCACACACCTCCCTGATGGTATGGTACGATGCATATTGCATCTACTTGTATTTCTCAGCATTAAAGACACTATTGATTCTGACCAAGTCTCCAATGCCATGTGCAGATATGCAGCCTTAAACTTGCAAGGAACCTCCACATTGCTGCCACCATGTCCTGCAGACACTCTCCAGTCCTTTGACAAACAAACTGCCTCCAGCCAAATTTAAAATTTTGACTCATCAGTCCAGAGCACCTGCTGCCATTTTTCTGTACTCCAGTTCCTATGTTCTCGTGCATAGTGGAATCACTTAAGCTTCTTTCTATGTCAGAGGTATGGCTTTTTGGCTGCAATTCTTCCATGAAGACCACTTATTGCCAGACTTCTGCAAACAGTAGATGGGTGTACCTCAGACCTCTGCAAACAGTAAATGAGTGTATCTGGGTCCCATTGGTTTCCACCAGTTCTGTGCTGATGACACTGCTGGACATCTTCTTATGTTGAAGGACAGTAAGCATGATGTGTCTTTCATCTGCTGCATTAAGTTTCCTTGGCCAGCCACTGCATCTACAATCATCATCATTGCCACAGTCTGATTTGAAATCCTTGCCTGGGAGAGACCTTGCTTATACAGTACAACTACCTTGTGTCTTCTTGCTGAGCTCAGCCTTGCCATGGTGTATGACCTGTGACATGAAAGAGTCTTCCACAACCTCACCTTAGTAACAGAGTCACCCAGTTTTAAGCCTCCTACACAGCTGCTTCTATTTCAATTAATGACTGTGTTTCAACCTACAAATGAAATTGATAATCATTAGCGCCTGCTTGGTATATCATGCACCTGACTCTAATCTTACAAATACCCTGACTTATGAAAGTGTACAAAGTGTACAAGTGTAAGAATTGATGCTGGTTTGAAGCCAAAAGGTATTATATATAAACAATGAAAAGATGTGTTTTAGAAAGCATTCTTACTTTTAAAGCTTTTTTTTTCACACTTACCTAAAACTTTTGCACAGTAATATATATATATATATATATATATATATATATATATATATATATATATATATATATATATATATATATATACACATACACTAATTTTTCAGCAAAAAAACAAAAACATTTTTTTTTGCAATTACCAGCTTCTAGAAGTAATTGTTTTTGGTAAAATTGCTGAGGTTCTTATCTGATTTAAACATTTACAACAGACAGTACTGGCATTTTTATTTGAATACACAACAGTGGGTTAATAGCATTTTTTCTCTTTACCTGCCAACCCTCCCCACTGGTTCTACCACACTCTCTAATCCATGGGCACACTTTACATCGGCTCCCTGTCTGCTCCTCTTGTTTTAGGATTTGCAGTCTGGGGAGAAGATTAAATAGAATCGCTTGATCACAAATTAATCTGTTATCTCTGCATTACACCCTTTCCTCCTCCTCTCTCTTCTCTTTTTCTCTGCTATAATAACATTTAACAGAATCCCACTGGCTGTTTCTGGCTCCTGTCCAGGGACCTGTCTGTGTGACGCAAGCAGAGACTACTTAAAGGGAGATTACCGGCAGTAAGACAGTGTGAGCAGCCTTCCCGAGCAGGGACACCTCTGATCATCACGCAGAGATTACACTGAGTATAGGTCACCTACACCCTGTGGCTTCCCCTGGAGAAGGTGAAAAGCCTCCCGTTGCACCAGGTCTCCGATGTACAGCGATGGGAGAATGGACTATATTAGAAAGACTTCTGGAGGCTGCTGTGCAACAGCACAGTACTATGATAGGAAGGTAAGAATGTTTTTACAACTACAAATATAAAGACTTTGTAAAGTGGTCTAGACCAGGATATAATCGGGTTAACAACTCAGAATACAACAAGCCAGACAGAATGATTGTGATATGGAATAAAAACTATAATGTTCTTTTTAAATCACACATGCTCATCATTTCTTGTTTATACCATGTTGTTCTACACTGTATTTATACTTTGGAAGCTCCTGGTAATCACTTTCTAATGGCTAGCTTAAATTAATGAATGAACAGAGATTGGTATCTGCAAGTATTATCCAAAGTAAAAATAACAACCTAAATGCATGTTGAATTTTCCTTGACATATAGCGGCAATCTGCTGGAAAGCAGGATCGTTGCCAGACACCAGTACATAGTGACAACTCTGCCTGAGATGTGATTGATGTTTCTCATTATTATAAGGTGCATATGGCAAATAACATCAGGAGCTGGTGTGTATCAGCTGGGGATGCAGAGGCAAAGCTCTGATGTGGAAAGTTTATTCAACAGAAAAAAACAGCCGTCTGAAAGATTTTTATTACTGTACAGTGTAGGAAAACCAGCTTCATTCACATTTCACATGCTGCACTTATACTAAAAGATTCAGACATATTACACTTGGTTTTGGCATTTCACTAGCTCCAGTCTACAGTCTGTTTTATTGGTGTCTTTTAGGTTCTATATGTGATTGGAAATCCAGTAGTGACCTACAAATAACAGGGTTAAGAGTTCAATCCTTTCCCCGTAACCATCTGACTTAGTTATTATACACATTTAAGAAATGAACAATGCTGCAATATGAAACTACCACTGAACTACCATTGAATCGGTAAAAAACACACCACACTGATAGTTATTCTAGCAAAAAAGATAGCCATACAAATATGCATTCATAAATTCAGTGAGTCTTTTTCATGGTAAATTGCATGTATTGCTTTTTTTCTCAAAATAACAGTGTACTGCAAAAACTAGAATGCCCGTGGGGTTTACAACATCTGTAATTAATAGATCATTAAAATGTTGAGCTTCAATTAAGCTGCAACACAGTTTCTCTGCCCATTAAATCATATACGTTAACAATTTGTGCTAATTAATTTTAATGTGTTTAAATCCAAATACTACACATGCACACACATACTCAGGAACTTGTTACTAATTAACAAGCAATTTACTGAATACAGTACTGTGAGTGGGCTACACGATAAAGCCCCAAAATACCGAACAGCAGTGTTTAAGATCAAAATAAAGTTATTCAGACTTAAAAAAAACACACATTTAATGAAAGCACAACAGAGTAGCCTTGAATGTCCAGAAATGGAAATTAATACCAAAAGCAGTCTAATGGTTCTGAAGTAAAAAAAAAGCAACTTCTTGAATTGGCAGTCAATGCCAGTGTTTGTGAAATCACAGGGTTGTGATCTCAAGTTTGGTATTAGTTCAGATTAGCAAAGTAAGATAATTTTGCTAAAACAAAAATAAATAACTTTTACCCATTTTGGTAGGGTATTATGATTTATTGATAAAGATGTATGTGCTGCCTGCACATGCTACTTAGCTGTTTGCAAAAGTGAAAATCATATACACATAAAAAGAAAAAAAAAATGAACTAAAACAAAATGTGCAAATACTTCACAAATGTCAATATATATAAAAAAAGAAGTTACGAATAAAGTGGTAAAAAAAAGTACATCTTATTTCTCCATGGCAGTGACAGGGTGCACTTGGTGTACAGCCAATCAGGAATCCCCTGCAGGAAGAAATTCAGCACTGGACAGCTCCTCATACACATCAATGTGAAAGGACAACCTTTCTCTCAAAGAAAGATGCTTGGAAAAAGAAAATATCCCATGGCCAATTATCCTGACCAAAAATATCCAAACCACTTGCCTGGGGTGCCACATTGTCATATCACTGCTGTCACATCATCTTGACCCTTTAATTGCCAGAGGGTCCTGTCATGTACTGCCACAACACTGCAAGACCTTCTGGCGATGAAAGTGTTAAGGAAGCAGCTGGATTTCATAAATTAGGAATCACATATCAAACTGCAAGGACAGAGTCCATCCCTTCAGCTTGCATACCCTGGCATGGGTAAAGAATAACATTACAGGGTCATCAGATTGTTAAAGCATCATCCTTTTTCAACACTGTTTCCCTGTGTTTTGCATGTAATTTCATTTTAAGCATTCAAATCCCCGATCTCAGTGACAGTTGTCAACAATTTTATGAAAGCAACAATTATTTCTTAGCAGTTGTGTATAATTTAAAATCTGACACAGAGACCAAAATATATTTTAGTTATTCAATTCACCAAATAAAGAACAGTCTGTGTTGCACATAACACCACTATTTTTTTATCCATTCTAATCAACAACGAAAGGGGGAAATTAAATGGTTGCTTAGGGGAAACAGTTTATTTTAGATGGTTGCCAATATACTGACAATGATTTGATTCATTGCAATGTCAATTGATAAAATTACATTAGCTTGTGTGCATTTAAAATCACAATCATCAGTTAATACATATACATTTTGCATGTAATGTTGATATCAAACTATCTTGTAAAGTAAAGATTATGAAAACAAAAGTTTTCTATGCTAGCATAGGTGATTGTTTGAATGATGTTCATTAACAAAGGTCTTAAAATAGCACTGTTAATAAACCATGAATTCCTCATGCATTTTATTTCATCCCAGAAGCTAACCATAAATCACTAACAATCACAAGCCAACAAAATGCTGATGGTAACTGTAGTCGATATCCTAAAACAGTAGCCATCTGTACATGTCTTAGACATTATGTACTACTAGCAAACTGTATTCTAAGATGGGCAGTGATCAATAACCTTCCCTTAGCGGTTTCTGCTGACATGCACAAGCATATTTAATTATTTTTTCACGTGCAGCTGGTGCTCTCTACATTACATGGAACCTAATGTGGCCATGCCAACATAAAAAAAAAAATGAAATGCTGAAGCCCAATATTTCCTAAAGTAGAAAAGGAAAAGGGGAGGTTTTGATTAAAAGTTGCTGGCACTGCATTCTTGGCCACAACGATATGTGTTTTCACTAGAACAGCAAGACTAACATATTGCATTCTCTTTCAGGATTCTGCTGACCGTGGTTGTCATCTTTAGAATACTCATTGTTGCCATCGTAGGGGAGACTGTTTATGATGATGAGCAGACCATGTTTGTCTGCAATACACTTCAGCCGGGGTGCAACCAGGCGTGCTATGACAGGGCTTTTCCAATCTCTCATATCAGATACTGGGTGTTCCAGATCATTATGGTCTGTACTCCAAGCCTGTGCTTTATCACCTATTCTGTGCACCAGTCTGCTAAACAGAAGGAAAGGAGGTATTCCACTGTATTTCTCACCTTGGACAGAGACCAGGATACTGTGAAAAGGGAGGACAGCAAAAAAATCAAGAACACACTGGTTAATGGTGTCCTTCAAAACACAGAAAACTCTACCAAGGAGGCTGAACCAGACTGCTTGGAGATCAAGGAAATTCCCAACCCCTCAATAAGAACAACAAAATCCAAAATGAGGCGTCAAGAAGGAATCTCTAGGTTTTATATTATTCAAGTGGTCTTCAGAAATGCCCTGGAGATTGGCTTTCTTGTAGGACAATACTTCTTATATGGGTTCAATGTTCCCTCTCAGTATGAGTGTGACAGATATCCTTGCATCAAAGAGGTGGAATGTTATGTTTCCAGACCGACAGAAAAGACAGTGTTTCTTGTTTTTATGTTTGCTGTCAGTGGCCTCTGCGTTGTTCTTAACTTGGCTGAGCTAAACCACTTAGGCTGGAGGAAAATCAAGACGGCAGTCAGAGGTGTACAGGCCAAGAGGAAATCTATATATGAAATCAGAAATAAAGACTTGCCCAGGATGGGAGTACCCAATTTTGGAAGGACTCAGTCTAGTGACTCTGCCTATGTGTGAGGATGTTTGAAAAACAACAGATAAAAAAACTGGGCCCTTGCAGCCTGAAAAGAAGGGGTAGGTGTCTGAATAATGGAATATGCCCTTGGACATGATTGCCATTGCACTGAAGGAAAGTGCTGGCTGGTAATGTTATCAATCAGTACCATTTGCCAGGGTCTTAATTGGAAGAAGTTTGTGCCCTGGTAGCCGTTACTCATATTGTTGCAGTACGATGTTTGATATTATACCCCTTCAGACAAGCATTACAGATTCTCTCTTCAATAGACTCCTGCACATTTAAATCACCAATGTTGTGGTTACGTTTCTGTATACAAGCTATGGGCTATGTACAGCGTACTGACATAGCCTGCTATGGCTGCTACAGGAATAAGAGAGAAGCACTAAAGCCTGATGACAGGCACACTGTGGCTCTTCACAGATACTGCCAGGATGTGTTTGGAGTTTAGAAAACAACAACAGTTTTTCAACCAAATAATTACATAGCCACTCCATCCTACAAACAGTGCTATTTGTAGAGGTATTATAAATAACTAATACTGCCAACTATTCCTTCGCTTATGCATTGAAACCACTCTCAAGTAGATTCACCAGAGAATTACTGGCATTTAAAAAAAATAATATAGCAATTATGTTATTCTGTTGAGCAGATTAACCAAAGAACAGTGCACCTCTTCTTGATGATAATCCGTTCAGTAGAAAAACAATACACAGCCTTATTTACTGACATGTTTTAAAATGAGTAATTGTCATCTTATACTCTTCGGAATCTATACTGACTTTTTCAATGTCCCCTCTCTTTTCACTGCAATTGAAAAGAAGATTGCATTTGTCTATTCCACAGATCTGACAATATAGTTTCATAACATCTTCTTCAGACAAGATGCTTTCTTGTCTCTCAATTATCCTGCCAGCAAGCACGTATAAAAAAAAGGTGAAAGGTATTTAAATCGGATATCAACCTAAAACGTTTTCTTTCGATTATGATAAAGTGGAGTGGGGTTCAATCCTCAATGAGATCTTTATTGATGTTTCTGACCACAGTGGGGAGGTTGATTGGCTGTGGTTGGAACTTCCCGTTCCTTTTTAGAATTTCAGAAAGAATTCCTGTGGAGAATCCAATACTGAGAGAAGAACACCAGCGGTCTGGGGACCTTGCCCCCTAGTGGTTTTTGACACAGGTGAACTGGGAGTGGGGGGTGGGCAGATCACCAATTTGGATTTTCAGGCAGCAATAAAGGCTGCTGGGGGGATGAACCCTGCTTCTACTGAGAAAACATTTTTTTAGGTAGAGTTCTACATTAAATCACTTTACACCTCAAACAATGCATACTCTGCTGCTTGCATGTCATACAAAGACCTCATAGTCTAAGCCACATAACTGGGATGTTAGGGGAACAGATAACTTGAAGGGACACTTTAGGGGCTTCCAGTGTGGTTTCTTAAGCATGTGTCCTATTGCATGTTGAAATTTTAGCCTTTCTGCTTGTGTTTGCACCAAAATAAGAACCATATATATCATTTAACAAATTATTGTCTTAAACAAAAAAGAGATTTTTTTTATTTTGGCATATACGGAAAAAATGCATCAAAATGATGTGTAATTGCCTTTATATTGTAAAAAGAGCAAATTATATATTTCTCCAGATCATAAAATATAATGTAACCTCGAGGTTGACTACAGTGCAGTTTAGAAGTCCCATTTACATTAAAGATATATGCATTTTTAATGGCACAGCTCTATAAAAGGCATCTTAAAATGTGATTAACAGAAATTTCAAACCCAGCAATAAAAACATCTATAAAATTGTATGCAACTGTAAAAAATTAACACACTTTACTCCTTTAACTGTCCAAGTTTGCTAACACTAGCTCGTTAATGAAATTTAGCAGTTTTTAATTAATCAATACCAGATGCCAACTTAGAACACATTTAGCTGCATCACTTTAATGGTGCAATCCTCAATGACCTTGACACAGAGAATGCTTAGCGTGCTGTCCTGAATACCCAAATATGGGTTGTGCTGAGGACTAAATATTTCTTGAACCATTCTTTTTGTGAACACAACCACAAATTCAGGGATAAAAGACATTAATATGTCTTCATTGCCTCTAAAAACAGCAAAGTATTGACCTACATAATCTGAAATGGTCAGATGCACTGTGATTAACCCCTGCTGCTACATACATAACTACTGAATTTCTAAGCAAGCATGCAAGAGCAGAGAAAGGTGTTGTTTCCCACAACAGTCTGCTATCTTGTTAGGCTACCTTTCATGGTGAGAATTCATTGGGACATCTACCATATTGAATTATTACTGGATGATCAAATATGATCAAAACCTTCATTGGTTGTACCACATCAAGAAAACTAAAGTGTGTTTTGTACAGTGTTTAGGTCACTTGGCCTCTAGTTGCCTACTATGGACTGAGACACTTGGAACTGAGATGTTTTAAAGGGTCAGAGTGAAAATGGAAGAAAAACTGTATGGCAGGCTTTAAACAGATTTAAGATGAGCCATGTTCCACCTGCAGCAGGCACAGGTGTGAAAGAATAACTTGGACAAGCATATTTTTGTCCTAGCCAAAAACGAACATAAGCAAGGGTCATCATGTCTAAATATTTAATACCTGACTCGCATGCTTAATTGAAAGTGTATGTAAACCCAACAGTTTTTTTTTTCTTTTTTATTAGTTTTGGACAGAGTACTGGTGGGTCGGAACCTCGATCAGGTTTTTATTGCTGTCCCATTGTGGAATTGTGTCCCTTTAGGGAATATCCACCTTCTCTGTTGGCCCTGCTGACTATTCTTACTGTGATTAAAATTAACTGGAAATCCAAAATTATGAGTTGACTCTGAAACAGGAATAGAGTGAAATCTTCCAGTTGGGCCGCTTGTTCCAGTGACATCTGTCTAAGAGGGGTTTTTCTTTACTTTGTAGACATTTCCTCTCACTTCCTGATGTGTCTTCAGAGCAAGACGTGAAGATAAATCTTACCAGTGGTTCATAGATGGCAAATAAAAACCAGACAGGGGTGTTTATTCCTTACTGTATCAAAATCTAAAAAAAATAAATAAAAATAAAAATGGCTATAGATTCCATTTAAACCTGAAAAATGTCTACTGTAGGGAGCATGACTGTTTGCGGTGGATTTACTAAGAGCAAATAGACTATGCCCTATGTAAGTACAGCTATTCCTGAGCTTGGGAAAGCTCTGCCGACTTTCATCATCCAATCGTGTGTAAGAAAAAAAATGCTGTTTTTCTATTTTATTTTTCTTGCTTGTGTTTGGGCATTCTTGTCAAAGTGAAGCTTCATCTCATTTACTGTGCTCAGGAGCAACTGTACTTGCATATTTTCCTTTAGTAAATCCATCCCTGTGTGTGTTGTGGCCATGGGTTGCATCACAACAGGAGCATGTGAGACTGAATAATCTTGCATATAAGGTCTAGTTTAGTGTAAAGTAAAACAGTCTTACTTGAGCTGGTTAAACCTGATCTAAAAGACATAGCGCAAAGTAAGAGAGCATTTGATTTTCTACATATTAGTTTCCATTCTCTGTAAGCATGATCTTGTGTTAGATCACCATCTATGAAAGCTCCTTTTAACACAAACATGATGCAGAGTTGGTTTTCGGCTTATCTCCTCAGACTCCTGCCAGAGTACTATCAAAGTGTGCTGGCTCACTGTGAAAAACCTGGATGGTTCAGTGATTCTCTTTTTAACTATTCATTGTTTCTATGTAATATTTGCCACTGTGTGTATGCCTGTTTTCTTTTACCACAAACCTTAACTGTTCAGTGCACCTTCAGTAGAGATCAAGTAACCTCTGCGTGACACCTGTAGAGCCAGAGGGATTTTGCGCATTGTTCTGTATTACACTGACAATGCTAAATGGAACTCTTCCATTTTGATTTGGCACCCTAAATATCAACAGGAGGAGAGAAACTTTACTGCTTTTTAGGAGAAAAAAAAAACGCACAGAGAAAAACACAATAGCAAGCATAAACTTTATAGCCAAATTGGCTTAATTTTTATTTTCTAAAATAGCATTAGAATTGTGCCTGATCTAATAAGACTATTAACACGTGCCCTTGTGCTTATATTAAGTGCATATTTTTGGCACTTTAAAAAACAAAACTGTTTTATACATTTAGAAATGTAATATCTAAACATAAGCACAAATGTTAAAAAATATGTTTGCTCCTTCAACAGACTGGTGTATAAAATGTTTTAATGGATTTGGAACTAAGAATAAGCACAGTGACAATCTCAGGCTATAAACACAATAATGTTGCTGATTATGCGCTATGTGCATCACAATCAAGTGGTAAATGGGCAATTTAGTAAATATGTAACATCTTGCAAACTGTAATATCACACAAATTCTTTTTTGTGGTCAGTCCTGTAGTTAGCCAGTTACTTATTGCCAAATACTGAGCTCTTTTTTGTTGGTCTCTAAAGAATGAATGTTCTCCTTGGGATAGAATCCTAGAAGAGGACTCTGTATGGGGGTGCCCTTATACTGTAAATCCTAAAAAAAGTTTAGGGAAATAAAGCAGATTAACAAGAAATAAGACAATCAATTCTTGTAGCACCCTCAGGGCAAAAAGTAGGGATGGTATCCGGACTGAAAGAAACTATAGATGGAAAACTGAGTTTGCCGATTCAAAGCATGAAAAGCAATTTACCTATCAATGATATCCAATTTTCAGTTTCTAGCACCTTGACTTTTAATGGGATTTCTGTGAACTCTTAAGAAGAAAATAATATATGATAGTGGAATTGTAAATTTAGCATCATCGCCATCACAGAGCCTTTAAAGAAGATTAAGCTCAGGTGCAAGATGATGTACACCTGTGGCTGGTTTTGCCGAAGCTCAGGTACAAGATGATGTACACCGGTGGCTGGTTTTGCCGATGGTATTAAAGCAGAACTCCAGGCAAATTTGTAAATTCTGTTGTCCCACTATTCAAATTCATAGGTCATTAAGGGTCCATGTACACCAGTTCTTATGGCAGAAAAAAAATGTTCAAATAGAGCTTTTTGTACATACGTTTAGGAGCGTTAAGCATTTTAATTTTCTGCCAGAAAACTCCTCTCGCAAACCAGAAGGTTTTTTTTTTTTCTGCCTCTAAACGCTGAGCTTAAATTATGCCTCTGAACGTTATAATGTGTATGGATACATAGGATAACATTAAGTTGCTTCTACAGGAAAAAATGCAAAACTCCTGTAGAAGAAGCGTTTTTTAACCCTAGTGTGCATGGTCCCTAATGTTTCCTAAAGTAGTAGGTTCTGTACGTTGAGCAAACAAGGCCACTTCATTACACAATAACATCAATGTTTATCGTCCCTAGTGCTGGAGGTCTAAAAATGGAGGAGTTCAGGTGTTTTACAGGAACAAGAGGACCTCATATATTTAATTGTGCTCTTTTACATATGAATGAGCAGACAAATGGGACAAGATGCTGCAAAAATTAGTAGTTGTGTCACCTTCTTGGCTATATTATTGGTGTCCTAATTACAAGAGTAGTGTCAGTGGCTTGGCTATTTTAGGGGCGACCTAATTACAAGAGTAACTTAACAGATAGACAATTATCCTTGCAGGCAAACACATATTTATGTATTAACCTTTTAAATAGATGCTTGGCTGGAGTTCTGCTTTAACTTAAGTTATGGCAATTTATATATCCCCAAAGAGAAGACACGGACCTGTGGTTAACCTGTGATCAACCTTTCTTAACCTAAGAACATTCTGTGCTTTACAATACTCTGGCAGCTTGATGGGCAGTATATAAGGAAGAACCTAACAAACACATACTGCAACAGATAAATAATTATATGTTGTAGATAGGGGTCTGTGCAAGTTACTGGGCCTCCGGCTAACTTGGCCTGTTACTGATCTGCACAGTAAGATAACATAGCATTGTGGATGTTCACTGCACTGAGACCTTTCAATTACATGCACATTGGTCCATCTATGTAAAATGGTGCTATATCACATGATCCCATCCACAGATGGTAGCATCACTTGGATAAAGGGCCAATAATCTTTCTACAACAACATTTATTTATACAACACTTGAAATACAACCGTTTTATCCAGGGTAAAATAAAAATCACCAGCACTCCTGCTGCAGCTCTGCCCTTGTTATTTAATCCCTTGGCTGCTACACTGGAACTGAGCCCACTGCTACAGGCAGCACTGCTCACCCTCCAGCAGGCAATGGGTTAAGTGCCATAGTTTTCACATCCAGCTCCATCCAGTCTCAGTATCACAGGACATTTTATACTCACCTTTGTATATTGTATATGGAACTGTTTCATACAATAAAGCAATGATGTAAGATTCAGCAAATAATAAAGTACTTGCCTTTTTTCTAAAATGATTTGTGTGTTCACATTAGTTATTTTGCTAAGTGGGCTGGCCTGTGGCGCTAGCTCTGCAATTTCCTATACAGCCACCACAGCACAGCATATTTTGTCAAGTACAAAACTAGAGGCATTCTTTTTAATTAGCAGGTCACATTTTATAGAATTAATGAAAAGCAAGTTTTGTGTGGACATAAGTAAAAGTGCGGACTTAGGTAAGCAAATGTGACTTTTCTTCATATATGTGTGTATACGTGTGGGACTCTGGAGGAGCTCAGACTTATCTGCAACACGCATTCCCGATGTCCCTGCAGCAGATATTAATACATGTCCCCTAAGATACTTATTAACAGAGATGCTAATCTGAGCCTGTGGAGCTACTGACCTCCTTCTCTCCATTACCAATTCAGCACAGTAACTCTGACAACACTGCCTTCTTAACCAGTCACCAAGTCGAAGTTGATTCTTGTAAAATAAGAAGCAAATGAGGAGTATGTGAAAGATATAGAAAACAAAACTTTGAAAATAAACTAGAGGTGTATACTCAGAGTATACACTCTAAATCTTAATGCTGGCCCCATACAGTTTTTTTTTATCTTATCTATCATATTTACATAATTTATCAGCAGTTATGTAGTGTAGGGACCTACCTGGACAATACATTTTAATTATAATCGCATTGAAAAGTTGTTGGTGAATGTTGTTGCTCTGGCAGATCAAATGTGAAATACTGTATAATGCCAGGGTGTTGTGGCCAGCATTAGAGAAGTGCATCACGCAAAATATAAAGCTCAGTATCATATTTGCACTGTGACAAGCCATTTACCTCCATTTGCTTTTATGTTTTTGGATATAGTCTGGGAGAAAAGGTAATGATCCACAACATACAGAGTCTGCTGCAAGAAATGAAACCTAATACTATGAATGTCCCTGCACTGTGGTGTGCAGATATATAAATTACATTTCGACTGCTGCTGGAAAAAAAAAAAAGGTGTGTGTGCTCCTTTAAAAATTATTATGGAAAATCCCTGTGCTTTCTTTACTCAATATAGTAAAATAAAAATATATATACCCATATGCAAGTTGTCCACAATGTCAACCATAAATACATAAACATGAAAAGTGACAAATTACAATAAAAAAGTTCATAATATGCGGTAAATCTTCAGCATCGCAAAAATTCCTTTAAAGTACAATCCAGAAAAAGCAGAAAAAGTTATTTTAAAATGCAATCCGTGCAATAATATATAACAGACATAATGAAAGTGCTTTGCTACCTTTTGTGCCCTTACTCACCAGCTATTGATATAAAGATCGCCTGTACTGGTGTTAAGATACAGAATATCGGGAGTCCGGAATTATTTCTGGAAGACTCCCTTAGAGTTCTGAACTTTAGTAATATGTTCTAAACCTCTTAGGTATTAAGCAATGTTGTTGTGTTAAAGGAATTGTAATGTGCTGCCAAGTGATGTCTGGACTAGTTTGGCTGTACATTGGCCCTTTTCTGGGAAAGAGCTATCATCACTAAAAGTCCCTTTTGGGCGACCCCTCTTGTCTAAACATAAGATTGATGAAGTATGACAAATAAACTAGAGGTCAAGATGACCATATGTAATGTATAAATAATTAGTTAAAAATTACTTGTACTGAAAATTCCTTTAAAGTGGTTGTAAACCCTTACAAACCACTTTGACCTACAGGTAAGCCTAGATTAAGGCTTACCTGTAGGTCCAAGAAATATGTCCTAAACCTACACGATTTAGGAGATATTTACCTGAAGACAGCCACCGCTGTCTACGGCGCATGCACCGTAGAAAGCGGCGGCTGTCTACGGCGCATGCACCGTAGAAAGCGGCGGCTGTCTACGGCGCATGCACCGTAGACAGCAGCGCGCAGGCGCACTGGGTAAGCCGCAGATCGCAGCGATATGCCGCAGATCGCGGCGATATGGCACAGATCGCGGCGATATGCCACGAGTGTCGGCTCCCGTGTGCATGCGCGGGAGTGACGTCATCCCTGCTTCGGCGAATCACAGCGCCGGAGCAGCGAGACCCACGGAGACCCACCAAGAAGATGGATGCTCGGAACTACAGGGGACAGCGGTGACTTCGCTGGCTCCTGTGTCAGGTAAGTGACACATAATGGACTACTATGCGATGCATAGTAGTCCATTATGCTTTACCTTTGCAGGGAATCAAAGAGGAAGTAAACTCATCAGGGTTTACTTCCTCTTTAAAGTGCAGAAAAAGTCTTTAAAAAATGCAATCCATGCAATACTATATGACAGAAGTGATGAAAGTGCTGTCCTCCCCTTCCTTTTGTGCCCTCACTCACTATCCATATAAAGATCACTTGTACTGGTGTAATCCTGTATATCTTTCATAGATGTATCTTCCACATGGCCCCAGTCGTTAAATGTACTTATAGGATAAGAATAAAGCATACATGGTGTGATATCGTTTAAAATGTTTTATTTTAAAGCAATATCCATTCACATGTTAGTCTTTATGAAAAGCATATAAAAGAGCTGTGTAATCTGCAGTTTGCGTTCCAAAATCCAGGAAATGACATCACTGGAAGTCCTCATACCTAATGCATTTCACTCCACCCTGGGAGCATCATCAGAGGCTGGAGGCTTCGGGTGGCTGGTGATATATATATCGGAAACTCCGCCCAGAAATCCCTCTGACCCTCCTACTACATCCATTGTAAGCTTCCACTTATCTCAATCGTGGCCACCTGTATATGGATTGTGGGACAGCACCCACCTGCTGAATTATCCTTATAATTTGCACCAGAACATGTTGTATATAAAACTATGATAAAAAACAGAAAAATAACGCAATATAAGAATTATAGAAATAAAAAGACTAACATGTGAGTGGATATTGCTTCATAAAAAAACGTTTTAAACCATATCACACCTAGGGGTTGATTTACTAAAGGCAAATCCACTCTGCACTGCAAATGCACTTGAAAGAGCCCTTGGAAGTGCAGTCGCTGTAAATCTGTGGGGAAGATCTGAAATGAGGGGAAGCTCTGCTGATTTTATCATCCAATCGTGTACAAGCAAAAATGCTGTTTTTTATTTTCCATGCATGTTCCCCTCTTAGATCTACAACGACTGCACTTCCAGGTCAAAGTGGATTTGCCTTTAGTAAATAACCCCTCATGCATGCTTTATTCTTATCCTCTGAGTAAGTTTAACCACTGGGGCCATGTGGAAGAGGAAAGGATACAGCTATGAAAGATAAACAGGATTTCACCAACACAGGCAATCTTAAGGCTCCATGCACACTGAAGCTGATAAACTGCAGTTTATTGGCGTTTGGGCGTTTTTTGTAAAAGCCCATAAACTCCACTCTATGTTAGCCTATGTGTCCATGCACACATGGACGTTTTTCAGCTTTAATGAGCAGTGGAGTTTATGGGCTTTTTTCTGAACGCCAGAAATTCGCGTTCAAAGTGCCGTTTTTCAGCGGCAAAAAACGACAAACGCTCATTAACGCTCATTAACGCTCATTAACGCTCGTTCATTAGTGTTCGGCATTCTATTTTTCAATGCATTGTGGGATTTTTGGAGTGTCCTCTGTGTATTTTTATAAAAAACGCCCATTAACGCTAACGCTGTAAAACGCTCATTAACGCTCATTAACGCTAGTATAAAACGCTGTTAAAAGCAGGTTTTTCAACCAGCGTTTTCTGCCAGCAATCTGGCGTCCAGAAATAGCTTTTTTGAGCTTCAGTGTGCATGGAGCCTAAGGCTCCATGCACACTGAAGCTGATAAACTGCAGTTTATTGGAGTTTGGGAGTTTTTTGTAAAAGCCCATAAACTCCACTCTATGTTAGCCTATGTGTCCATGCACACATGGATGATGTCCATGTTTTTCAGCTTTAATGAGCAGTGGAGTTTATGGGCTTTTTTCTGAACGCCAGAAATTCGCGTTCAAAGTGCAGTTTTTCAGCGCCAAAAAACGACAAACGCTGCTAAAAGCTCATAAACGCTTGTAAACGCTCATAAACGCTCGTTCATTAGTGTTCGGCATTCTATTTTTCAATGCATTGTGGGATTTTTGAAGTGTCCTCTGTGTATTTTTATAAAAAACGCCCATTAACGCTAACGCTGTAAAACGCTCATAAACGCTCATAAACGCTAGTATAAAACGCTGTTAAAAGCAGGTTTTTCAACCAGCGTTTTCTGCCAGCAATCTGGCGTCCAGAAATAGCTTTTTTGAGCTTCAGTGTGCATGGAGCCTTAGGCTCCATGCACACTGGAGCTCATAAACTGCAGTTTATTGGAGTTTGAATGTTTTTTTTTAAAAGCCCATAAACTCCACTCTATTTTAGCCTATGTGTCCATGCACACATGGATGTTTTTTAGCTTTAATGAGCAGTGGAGTTTATGTGCTTTTTTCAGAACGCCAGAAATTTGCGTTCAAAGTGCAGTTTTTCACCGCCAAAAAACAGCAAACGCCGATAAACGTGCATAAAGGCTCATAAACACGCGTTAATTAGCGTTTGGCGTTCTATTTTTTCAATGCATTGTGGGAGTTTGAAATGCACTGTGGGATTTTTGGAGTGTCCTCTGGGTATTCTTATTAAAAACGCCCATAAACGCTAACACTCATAAACGCTGATAAACGCTAGTACAAAACGCTGTTAAAAGCACGTTTTTCAACCAGCGTTTTCTGCCAGCAATCTGGCGTCCAGAAAAAGCTTTTTTGAGCTTCAGTGTGCATGGAGCCTTATATGGATAGCTGGTGAGTGAGGGCACAAAAGAAAGGGGAGCACAGCACTTTTATCACTTCAGTCATATATTATTGCACAGATTGCACTTTTTAAAGAACTTTCTGCACAGATTGCACTTTAAAGGAATTATCGTAATACTAAAGATTTACAGCACCTTTTTTATTGTCATTTTTTTTTTTTTTTCCATAAGGTATTTATTGGGTTTTCAAACGGTACAAAGAGAAACATGTGACAATTAATGTACTAAAGGAGCACAGTACGTATTATAACCGCAATCATCTAAGAATACAAAAAGAATACTTGAACATAGCAGTAAGATGTGAGATACTTTTATTCCCATACCTCCAACTTGATCCGAACTAATTGTCCCCACACTCCACAAAATGCTTGTGTCAAATCCCTGAGGGGATTACGTAGTCCAGGGGTGAAGACTCGTGTTTCGGGAAAGTCCAGTCAGTCAAAGGTTACAGTCCGTCTTCCTAAGGCTCAATGTGAAGTAAAGGGGAAAGGGAGAGATGTCAGAGGGAGGGAGCAGTAAATAGAGGGCAGGAAAGTTACTTGCTCAGCTGAGGAGTAGCGGTCAAATGTTCGTGGAGATGGATGTCGGTGTTAGCAGACAATCTTTAAGGGGGGGGGGGGGGGTCATAGGGATGAAAAAAAAAAAAACCTGGGCAGAGAATATCGTAATCTCGAAAGTGTGTCCATTTGTCCCAGGTCTGAGCAAATTTATGTGGGGAATCTTTGAGCGATATGAATGAGTTCTTCCATTTCAGCTATCTTCGCTACTCTGTTTAACCATTCGTTTGTGGAAGGAACATCCGGAGAACCCCAGTGGGTCGGGATACAAAGCTTAGCGGCATTAAGTAGGTGTAAGCTCAGTGATTTCACATATGTGTGGGGCGTGACAGGTGTGTGATGGAGGTGCATGCGGGCTGGTGTGTAATCTATTGGGCTACCGGTAATGATGCTGGATATTCTGTAGACCTGGGTCCAGAAGGTCTGTATTCTGGGGCAGGACCACCAGATATGTAGGAGTGAGCCCTCATTGTTTAGGCATCTCCAGCATTTGTTAGGGATTTCCGGATTGAATTTGCTAACTACTTCCGGAGGTCCGTACCATCTGGAGATGAGTTTATAATTGTTCTCTTGGGTATTTACGTTTAGTGAACCTTTGTGTGTGATGAGGAAAATTTTTTCCCAAGCCTCCTCAGAGATCTCCATTTGTAACTCTCTCTCCTAGGCTCGACATGCCTTCCAGTCCTTTGGGGAGTTGGACTGAGAGAGCAGTGAATGTATAGAGGAGATCAAATGCCTTTGGGGTTTGCCCTGTGAGCAGAGAGTCTCAAAGGGTGTAAGTTGCCTGGATATTATTCCCCTCTTGTGCTCCCCACTGAGAAAGTGGCGTATTTGAAAATAAGTCCATTTGGGGAAGGGGTGGCTGTCGGCATTGCTGGGAAGGCTCGTATAGTCTAGGAGTTTGCCGTTCTTGTAGAACTGGTGTGCCAATAAATCTCCATGTGGCCAAACGTCTTTGAGAAAATTTGTAGACATACCAGGGGGGAAAGATGGGTTGAGACGGATGGGTGTGAGAGGTCCCGGGTTAGAAGAAATGTCATAATGTCTGCATGCTTCTTTGAAATTATTTAGTGTAGCGTTTACTAAGGATGTTCTTTCAGGGCCTTGGGTCTAGAAGAGAAGGGGATCCAAGGTGTGTGCTTGATGGGTACTGCAGAGAATGAGTCTTCTAGTGTGACCCAGTCTTTGTCAGTCCCGTGGGTTGACCAGTCTGTGATTCTGACCAAATGGCAGGCTAAAGAGTATTTTTTGAGATCTGGGAGACCAATCCCCCTGTGGTTTTGGGGCTCGTTAATTGTACTTAGCTAATCCTGGGGTGCTTGTGTTTCCACAAGAATAGGGTGGATAAGCGTTTGATATGTGCGAAAAAAGAGGCCGGGAGTTGAATGGGGATCGCTTGTAAGAGATAAAGGACCCTTGGGAGCACATTCATCTTGAGGATAGAAGCGCGGCCGAACCAGGAAAAATGGGGCTTATTACATCTGCGTAAATCCTCGGCGATGGAGCGCGCTAGTGGGAGGAAGTTCTTTGAGTAGAGGTCGCTAAGTTGAGTGGGGAGCTGAATTCCCAAATATGTTATGGCTTCTCGCTGCCAGGAGAAGGGAAAAATGTTCTGACAGTGAGTGACTAAGTCTCTTGGAAGAGTAACGTTTAGGGCGCTGAATTTTGAAAAATGTATTTTCAGATTGGAGATTCGGCCAAATGCTTTAAAGTCTTTGAGTAAGTTTGTAATGGATGTTAGCAGTTCGCTGAGAAACAACAGAATGTCATCAGCGAACGCTGCCAGTTTGTGGGTATGTCCCGCTACCCGTAATCCTTTAATGTCTTTGTTAGTTTGGAGGCGCCTAAGAAGGGGATCTAGGGTCAGGATAAATAAAATGGGAGACAAGGGACACGCCTGTCTCGTTCCGTTGCGGATGGGGAAGGCATTTGACAGGCGCCCGTTAACTCTTATATTGGCAGTCGGTATTGAATAGAGGGACATAATCAGATCTAGCATTCTGTTAGGTAAGCCTATATGGCTAAGTACCGCTTCCAAGTAGTCCAAAGACAGCCTGTCAAATGCCTTCTCTGCGTCTAGAGACAGGAAAAAGCCTTTTTGGTTTTGGGAGGTGAGCCAGTGGTGTAGATTGATGGCTTTGGTAGTGTTGTCCCTCCCCTCTCGGCCGGGGACAAAACCCACCTGATATGTTCCAATGAGAGAGGGGAGAAGCGGGAGCAAACGATTGGCTAATATCTTGGCGAAGAGCTTTATGTCGGAATTAAGCAGGGAGATGGGCCTATAGCTTGTGACCGAGGCGGCGTCCTTCCCCTGCTTGGGGATGACCGTTATATGTTCTTCTAGGAGCCTATGAAACGGCATAGGTGAGGTGCTTAGGGAGTTAAATGCTTTGAGAAAGGGCGTTGACAAGATCTCAGAGAAAACCTTGTAATAGAGGGTGGGGAGACCGTCCGGGCCTGGACTTTTACCCGGTTTCATTTGTTTAATGGCCTGCTTTAGTTCTAATTCTGTGATGGGCTTGTCCAAGTCTGCGGCTACTTCTCTTGATATCTTCCCGGGGCTATACTGGTCTAGAAATTTCGCAATGAGCGTCTCCCTTTGTTGCTGGGTTCCGGAGGGGGCTGTTGGGCAGGGTAGATTATAAAGGCCTTTGTAATAGTTCTCGAACTGGGCCGCTATGTCTTCCAACGAGGTGTGGGCAGTGCCCTTCGGATCTACTATGGTGTGTACAGTGCTAGAGGCACACTTGGTGCGAATGGCTTGGGCTAATAGTCTACCATTTTTGTTTCCCTGTTCGTAAAACAATTTTTTAGTAAGGATGAATTTGCGGCATGTTTTAAAGTTTAATGTCTCCAGTAGGAGCTGTCTTGTGTTGGTCAGTTCTTGAAGGGTGTCACGTGCCAAAGATTGTTTATGGGATCGTTCCAATTGTTGGATTTTATGTATCAAATCAGATATTTTTGCTTGGTTTGCCTTTTTCCTGGCGGCCGCGAGTTCTATAAATTTTCCTCTTATAGTGCATTTATGGGCTTCCCAGATCGTTATTGAGGGATCGGCATTTTCTAGAAAAAAATTATTTCGGCTGGATCCGATACTGTTAATGTCAGCCTCAGATGTGAGGAGGGAGGCATTCAAACGCCAAATTTTCGTGGCTCGTGGCTGGTCTGGGAGCGGGAGGAGCAACTAAATTGATTGGTGGTCAGCAACAAGAAGCGGTTCAATACTGGCTGATTTGAGCATGGGGAGATCTCTCTGGGAAATAAAAAGGTAGTCCAATCTCGAGTACCGGTTGTGGGGCGGTGAAAAGAAGGTAAAGTCCTTTGTGTTGGGGTGTAGGGTGCGCCATGTATCGTGTAGTGTGAGTGCCTGTAGGAGAGTTTTGATTTGTCGCAATGTCCTATAGGGAAGGGAGGAAGTACCCGAGGAGGAGTCTAGGAGTGGTTGGAGTGTTGCATTAAAGTCCCCACCGAAAATGGTCAATCCCGCTTTGAAGTTTGTGAGAAGATCTGCAACAGTGCGAAAAAAGCTCAATTGTGCTGTATTAGGACTGTAGATGTTTGCTAACGTGATTGGGCGATTGTAAACAAGTCCCTTTAGGAATATATATCGCCCTTCTGGATCAATCAAGGAATCCTCTAATTGCCAGGGGATGTCTCGCGCAATCAGAATCGTTACTCCCTTAGTTTTGGCCATAGGATTGGTAGAGTGGTATGCTGTGGGGTATTTGTGGCTTACAATATTAGGGACCTGACCCGTGCAAAAATGGGTTTCTTGCAAGAAGGCAATATCCGCCTTCTGTTTGGCCAGTAGACCCAGGATCTGGCTGCGTTTTTCGGGGATGTTAAGGCCTTTCATGTTTTGCTAGAGTATTTTAAGGGTAGGCGAATCAGAATTTACAGTTGGGGCAGGCATGGCGAGGTCTAAAAAGGGACGTGTGATGAGGATGGCAAATTGGAACCCGGTCTACGGCTATGAACTTGCGTTTTCTACAGGAATGTCAGAGTGTACTTGCTGTGGGGGAGGCCAGAGAGAGTATGTTAATGGGAAAAAAAAAGGGGGGGAGGGAGGGTATCAGGAAAGGGGGGGTAGAGGTAAGACTAGGAGAGAGGAGGAGGGTGAGAAAGGAGGGGGAGGGAAGAAGGTTGGTACCGGAGGGTTGTGCAGCACAGCTACCTTACCCTGACCTAAGTCGGTTAATCCGGAAAGGGTCAACAGTCGGAGGGTCCTTCCGTTGTGTGGGGTCGTGGAGGGAAGTCCGAGTCGAGTCTGTGTAGGGATCAGTCCAACGGGAGTCCATGCAGAATTTTCAGTAGTCTAACTGGAGCCTGCTAAGAAGTAGAAAGCAGAGGGGATTCGGATAATGGAAACATATAAAATAAGAAAAAGGTAAAGATATCAAATAATTATAAACCATATTACAACAGGTTAACGAAAACAAGAAAAACAGCATTGGCAGCCCCCAGGTGGGAGGCATCCATAACATGTGAGGATAGGGTACAATGTAAGCCACTAGGCTTCTACTGGTTACCTCTATAATCCCTACAATCCCTACCACCTTCCCCCATCCCCATCTTTTCATCACTCAGCTATTATCCAATTATTTTCCACCAAACCCAGTGCCCCCTCACCCCCATCACCCCCACCCACCCCAACAATTCATCACTTCAACAAGTGGGCCCCGATTACAAAACTATGTGAGTAGTTCTCTCTCCATGTAGATAGTGGTCAAACGAGTAGGGCAGTCCAATCAAAAAAAAAAAAAAGGTTTAGGAACCAAACATGTCAGAAAGGGCCTCTGGAAGGAGGGCCTCCATCCCTGTCCCTGGATGATACAGAGCTGTCCCAGAAGCATGTAGTTCTTTCTACGTCTGCTACAGGTGTATCAAAAAACACAAAAGGGGGAGTAGGGGGGACCACTGGTGCCTGAAAGCGCACATGGGGAGGGGGGCATGGAGGGGG
Source organism: Lithobates pipiens (assembly GCF_037356315.1). Lineage (NCBI taxonomy): Eukaryota > Metazoa > Chordata > Amphibia > Anura > Ranidae > Lithobates > Lithobates pipiens. The sequence goes on from NW_027507791.1 coordinate 114,587,128, forward strand.
GAGGCGGGAGAGGAGTGGGGACAAGTCCGTCACCCCTCTCACAGAGCTAATGGTTCTCAGGTGGCAAGCTCAAAGGTTTGATGGCCAACTAAGTTGCTCAGCAGGGGAGAGGGGGGGGAGGGAAACAGGAGCCCAGCAGGGGCAAGGAGAGAACTTTCAAGTGATAGAACTGTATCATTTAACAAATGTCTGTCAGTTTACGGGCAATCCGGTCTGGCTCGCCTGTGGGCAGGTGAGGCTGTGGGACTGTCGAACGCTCTGTCTCCAACATCACTTTGGCGGAGCGATCTCGGTGATGATGATCTGCGTCTCCTTATGTGGAAGTCATCCCTTTCAGGGATGGTGTCCATCGAGTTGGTTCTCTGCAGATGGGTGTGACAGAAGGCCTTGTACCAGTCGGGTAAGTCGACGGGAGGTAGTTGAAGAGTCTCACAGAATCTTCCAAGCTCCTCAGGTACTCACAGAATGGCGGTGCGTCCCGCCAGCCTGGCGGATAAGCTGAATGGAAACCTCCATTTGTACTGGATGCCCTTGCGGCGAAGGACTTCAAGCAGGGGGCGTAAATCTCTTCTGTTCTGTAAAGTTATGGGGGACAGATCCTGAAAGATCTTGATTTCTGCGCCCTGAAACATCAGATGTCGGCGATCTCTAGCCCTCTTTAGGATGACTTCTTTCATTTTAAAGTTCACGAGACAGCAAACGACATCCCTAGGAGGATCCGTATCTCTGCTTCTGGGCTTAAGGGCTCTGTGTAGCCTCTCAAATTCCAGAGGGGTCTCTGGGGGTCTGCCAAGCAGATCATTAAACAACTGAGTGGTGACTTGGGTCAAATGCGAGGGTTCAACGCTTTCGGGGATACCTCTTACCCGGACGTTGTGCCTGCGGCCTCTGTTGTTGAGGTTCTCCATATATCTGTTCACATCTCGCAGCTGTGAGTTGTAGGAAAGAGAGGAGTGCTGCAGCTGCCTGATGGCAGTGTCATGGCGGGCAGTTGCTTCCTCCACACCAGATACTCTGGCACGCATGGCCTGAATGTCCCTCCGAAGCTCAGTGATGGCAGCGGTCAGTGAATTTTTAATATCAGCTGCAACGTCTCTGAGATCAGCCATGGTAAGCATTTGCAGGCTCGGCGGGCTCGGCGTTCTGTCTGCTCTCGGCGAGAGCTCAGGCACCGGTGTGCTCCTGGCCGGGGACGGGGCCTCCGTGTAGGCCTGATGTGAAGCCTCGACCTCGCGTGAACGGGGCCGGAATAGTTCCGGGATACCGCGTCCGTTTGGTGCATCGGAGCCTCGCGAGGAATGAGAGCGGGACTGTGAGCTATGTCCCCTAGACTTCCCCATCGTCAGCGCTGGATCTGCTCCGAGGGTTTAGGAATAAAGGGACTCCCGTGGACAGAGCTCGTCTAGCTTGCGGCCATCTCGGCTCGGCTCCAAGCCACACCCTCCGTTATTTTTTTCGATTTTAATGTTTACATATTTATGGTTGACATTGTAGACAACCTGCTTATTGGTATATATATATATATTTCAGATTTTTATGTTACTATATTGAGCACAGCCAGCGCAAGGATTTTCCATACCAAGAAATAAAACCTGACAACATCATTCTGCTCGTTATGGTCACATGGAGCTTCATGTATTTGTGACCGCTTCACCCAACCAGCTAAGATTAAAATACAAATAAGTTCTCCCTTAAATCTGCCATACAATTTGAGATTTTCATGAAAGAATCAACCAATCTGAGCATCATTAGCAATAATGACATGTAAAAACTATCAGAACATGAGATATGAAGAGATTTCCAAGAGTCTTTGAAAATCTCAGGACAATCAAACTCTACACAAAGTAATTTGGAGAGGAATTATTCAGGCCATGGTTTAGAAGAGTGACCAGAACAGTTACAGCAACAAAAAGTAAATGTTGAATGTGATATCACAGCTGATTAAAACTGAATTTGTGCTTCATTCATGCAAGGCAAAGCAACAGAAGCAATGCTAAGATAGAGCCATGCATCTTGTAATAGTTTGCTACCCTTCACTCCCCACCATTCAGTTGCCATAGGGAGTGAGAAAAAAAAGCTTTATAAAAACGAATTCAATCTCAATCGAAACTTAGTCTGAGGACACTCTCTCTCTGTGACAACTGAGGGAGAGTCAGAAAGTACCAGTACAGTCACATAAAAGAAGATGAATGAGTCACAAGATCCTCATACCCAGAAGAACTGGACAGTTCCCTTGCAACCAAAAGCAGAGAAGAGATGGAGTGAAGGAAAGATGTGTATAGGAAGGAGTGGCCTGAAGTGAAGGTTTACTTTTAAGATCTTCCTGTGTGTAATTATACACTGACACATGCACATACAACTTGTACAACATAAACAACCAACAATAATGTGTTGCCTAATACTGGCAATTTGACAATAATTCAAATTTAACAGTCTAGTTTTTATGGGACAGTGCTCAATATGAAGAAAGGTGTCCATGCATGAAAGAAAAATAGTTCAGAAAAAGCATTGCATTGCTTCTATTTACACATTATTCCTTTGTACCCGGCAAATTTCACTACAATTACTGGCCACTTTATATACAAATGTGAACCAGGCAGTTATCCCCTCTAGACAACACAGGCATTCTAGACTGTTATCTCCTCCACACAAGGGTCAGGCATTAAAGAATACTTTTAGCTTGTAGCCCTCTTCACATATAGACAACTGAGCCTGGAAGTCATTCTTTGTAAAAGAAATGGAGGACATCCTAGTCTATGGCTCCTAACACATACCTGTAAACAAACAAGCCAGCTTTCTGTTTCCTGATGCCATCCTTTCCTGCACACATCCATAAGTGCGCTATTGTGCTGCCTGTTTCTCTTAACCCAAATGTGCCACCATGAAGAAAAAGTTCATGCCCACTTTTTCAACATTGAAAAATTTGAATTCAAATTGTCGTCTGCTGCAGTTAAAAAAAATTCTATATTATAATAGGGAAAATGTATGTATATGAAACAGTAACTGCGCTGATCCAAAAAGTGCTAGTGCAATATAACCACTAAAACAGCATCTATACTTTGTATACAACTTATGCAATAAACTGCAAAGTGCAATGTTCCAGTAAATAATAAAAATAAAGTGCAAATTATCATGGATAAAATATTGCAACCCCAGAACATAAATATTTTTCAATAATCCCCAGAGTTCATTTCCGTATCTCATATATATTGAAAGTGCATAATGTGCTTCCATCCACATCCGTGCTCTAAAACAGGGAACTATTCGCCACTTCATGTGCCACCACCACCTTCTGAAATTGGCACTCACCAGAACCTAGAAAAAGTTTTGCCTTTGGTTCATATTGGGATAACAACTCCACTATCTTGGCGTTCCTCCACCTGGATTTCCACAAGATACACCTCACGTCTCCATGCCAGTCTTAGTATCTCATAAAAATCAGATTAAACATCCATGATTGCGCAATGTACTTAAAAGATATATTTATTTTAGCCAATAAAACAATATCCAGAATGTCTGAAATGTACACTCACAATTTACCACTTACCGACCGCCTCTTGTACATATACATTGGCACTTTGAAGAGGGATATCTCGGTAACGGCAGCAGCTGCTGCACTTTTTGGATCAGCGCAGTTACTCTTTCATATACATAACTTTTTCAACATTACCTATATAATTCCATCTTCTAAAAACAATAAAGGCAATAACTGGAAACACAGAATTCCCTCCCCCATGAGTAATGCACAGATATAGGATAGAAATCACATGTGGCAGTACTATATAGGAAGAGAAAAGTGGGGGTAAAAGAAAAAATGACCAACAAGGACAATTGAGAAATAGTCCAATGAAAAGGAACAGAAAGAAGATAGGAATTACGAGACTCATTAGTGATCCATCTTTAATTTATAAAGTGCAGTATCCCATGTGTGTTCACAACCTGTTCTTGAGACAATAAATGTTTGTCTCAGAGGAAGTAAAATGTACCCACACTGCCCGTGTTTGGAAAAATTGGTTATGTTTGTCATTACATTTGTTTCAATATTCCTTAACCTTTTTGATTGTCTGAACCTTTAGGACCCACTTCCTTGTCTTGAGAGCTCTAGAAGTCCTCCACAACAGGATTAAATATTGCTTACCATGCAAGAGATGAGACACGAAAGACCTATTGTTTTTATCCATAGAATTATGTGTGCAATGAAACAAGACCACCCCAGTGTTATCAGAATAGTCTGCTGTGTGATCTATTTGATCAACTTACTCAGCTCATTCCAGAAGGGCTGTATAAGGTGGCATTCCCACAATAAATGTTGCTTCTCTGGCCACAATTCCTCCAACAATCAGCAGGTACCTCAGGGAATATTTTAGGTACATTCTCGAGCACTCTGTACCAATGAAGCAACAATATGTAGCAGGTTTCCTGCATGTTCAACTGTACAGAGTTGGTTTAACTTGGTTAGCTTGGTTTCATGCAAATCTTCATATCCCCCATGTGGAGGGCCATTAGGGATACAAAAATTCACTATCAATGCTGCACACAGTCAGGGCTGGTCTATTCCAGGTGCTGCTTTAGTGACTTGTAGTCTGTATATTGAACACAGGGGATCGTTCGACACTACCTCCATTCAAAGAATGTTTTATATTTTTTCAGTGAATGCAGAGCTTACTACCAATGTTTTTATAAAAGAACATCTGGTTAGCAGTGACCATAACATGATTTAATTTAATGTTAGCTGTAAGCAACAAGCTCATACTGGAAATATAAAAACAGTTAACTTTAAAAGAGCAAATTTTCCAAGGATAAGGACTGCTCTCCAAGACTCAGACTGGGAGGGATTATTGGCATTGATGAACACAGTACAGAAATGGGAATTCTTCAAAAAGACTGTATGTGAACTCACTGCAAAGTATATTCCCATGAGCAATACGTTTAAAAAGCTAAAAATGAAACCTATGTAGCTCACGAGTTAAAAAAGCTATAAAAATTAAGAAAAGAGCTTTTAAAAAATGTAAAAATTACAAAACACTATCATCATTTAAATGTTACAAAGAATATAACAGAATGTGTAAAGGGGAAATCAAGGATGCAAAAGTAAAAAAAACGAATGACAGATTACAAAAGATAGTAGGACAAACCACCCAAAATTCTTCAAATATATTAGTAAAAAGGTCAGGTATGAGCATGTAGGCCCTTTACAAAATAATCCAGAGTGGGTGACTGGAGACAAAGAAAAACATGTATTAAATACTTTCTTCAGCTTTGTGTACACAAAGGAGCACGGGGGAGCTCATTCCCATAATGGTGATGGTATTGACACAGCCCAAAATGATCCACAATGGCTCAAAAGTGATATGGTCCAAAAATATTTAGACAAAATAAAAGTGGATAAAGCACCTGGACCAGATGGCATACATCCACAGATCCTAAAAGAATTGAGCTCTGTCATTTCAAAGCCATTTTTTCTAATTTTTAAGGCCTTTTTAATGACTGATATAGTACCACTGGATTGGCGTAAGGCCAATGTGATGCCTATATTTAAAAGGGATCAAAGCCTTTACCAAGCAACTATAGACCTGTTAGTTTACCTTCTATAGTTGGGAAGATACTGGCGAGTTTAAAAAAAGACCACAAAGATGAGTTCTTGCTGGAAAAAAATATTTTAATCAACAGACAGTATGGATTCATGAAAGGCAGAAGTTGTCAACCAAACCTGATTTCTTTTTATGAGGTGGTAAGTAAAACCTTGGACAGAGGGGTGGCTCATGATGTTAGGCAAAAAGTTAGAGTCAGGTTACAAAGACTCCTTTGCATTTGCAAAATTTGCATTTCATTTAATTTGCAAAAGCTCGTGTGAAGTGATGTCCATGGGTTACTCCTGCAATATCTGGGCTTAGTTGAATTTTACAAAGCAACACTTCCAAGGTCAATATAAATACCAACAGTGACAAGGAACACCCTGCCTCATTTCATTAGTTATTCATATGAGGAGACAGTATTGTTCACCTTAATCCTGATTACCGTATAGCAAAGAAATCCACACAAGCACGTCCCCTCCCAATCCAAGGTGTTGAAGGATTTAGGCCTCTTGCAGATGATACTCCTGTTTGAGCATCTATTTTTTCAGACTTTTTTTTATGGATTTTCGTGCATGTGGGTTTGGGCAAATTTTGCGCACATTTCTGCGCATGCTCAGGAAGCTTGTTCTCGTGTTGACAATATGAATGGAAAAATCTGTACAATATTGCACGCAAACATGAGCAAAAGCACAAATGTGCACAAATGCGCGCATGAGGTGTAAATTACTGACCAAAAATGCAGATTTTTCTATTTTTTTATTTTATTTACTGAAGAATACACGGAGCTTGTTTACACGCCTGTGTGCATTGGCACATTACAATTAATGGACTGTATTTTAGCTCAGTAAAAAAATACACTGTACTGAGCTTTTTCGAGCTCTAGTGTGCAAGTAGCCATACTCTTTAACCACTTGCTTACTGGGCACTTAAACCCCCCTCAGTCCCAGACCAATTTTCAGCTTTCAGCGCTGATGCACTTTGAATGACAATTGCGCGGGCATACAACACTGTACCCAAATGAAATTTTTATCATTTTTTTCCCACAAATAGAGCTTTCTTTTGGTGGTATTTAGTTACAGCTCGGAGTTTTATTTTTTGCTAAACAAACAAAAAAAGATGCAAAAAAAAAAAAAAAAAAAAATCATGTTTTAATAGTTTGTTATAAAATTTTGCAAACGGGTCATTTTTCTCCTTCATTGAAGTGCGCTGATGAGGCGGCACTGATAGGCTGCATTGGTGGGCACTGATGGGCTGCATTGGTGGGCACTGATAGGCTGCATTGGTGGGCACTGATAGGCTGCACTTGTGGGCACTGATAGGCATAGTTAAGGCGGCACTAATAGGCACAGATAAGGCGGCACCGATGGGCACAGATAAGGCGGCACTGATGGGCAAAGATGGGCACAGATAAGATGGCACGGATGGGTGGCACGGATAAGTGGCACGGATGGGTGGCACGGATGGGCACTGATAGGTACCACAGATAGATGGGACTGATGGGCACTGATAGGTGGCACTGATAGGTGGCTCTGATAGGTGGCACTGCTGGGCACTGATGGGCGGCACTGCTGGGCACTGATGGGCGGCACTGCTGGGCACTGATGGGCGGCACTGGGGTGCAGCACCTTTGAGGCAGATTGGGTGGCACTGTGGGTGGCACTGTGGGTGGCACTGTGGGGTGGCACTGTGGGTGGCACTGTGGGGTGGCACTGTGGGCATTATGGGCACAGACGGGGGGCACTTACTTTTACTTTGTTATATTTCAGGATGGCACTGCGGGAGGCAGGTGGGCACTGGCAGGTGGCATGTGGTGCCTTTCATTGCTGGCCGTGATCGGGACTGATGTCCCGATCACGGCCGCCGGTGATCGGCTTTTTTTTTTTCTCCTCGCGCTGTCAGCGCGAGGAGGAATAATAGCCGATTACCGGCTCCGTTCTATCACATGATCAGCTGTCATTGGCTGACAGCTGATCACGTGATAAGGGGTCGGGATCGACCCCTTACACGGATCGGTGATCAGGCGAGTCTCACGGACTCGCCGATCACAGAGCGCGCCGCGCGCGCCCCTCAGGGGGCGCGCAGGCCGCTCGTAACCGGGACGACGTCAATAGACGTAGTCCTGGAAATCTAGGTCCGCGCTAATGCCGTCATTCGGCAATAGCGCGGTACCCAAGTGGTTAACAACCCGCTCTGTTGGTGGGTTGACAAGATCAAATATGGGGTACTTTGGAGACATATACAGGGGATATATGGGAAAAATCCACCTGATCCCTGTTTATTACATCTGCTGAAAGGAGTGTTAACTGATTGGCCAGGGTTTTTACCTCCACTTTAAATTAAATATTTAACAATGAAATTAGGTCATAATATTGCCAATGGGATAGAATCCAAATCCTGTATGTCAGATCACTAAAGTGAGACTAGTCTATTTTTCTCAAGTAATCCGTAATCCCCTGACCTCTCCTTACTTTGCTGTCTTCTGTTTCTCCCTCCCTGGGATTATACAAAGCCTTATAATAATCTTTGAACTATTGGAATATTTCAGAGTGTTTATTTTCTCCCCTATAGGAGAGGTAAGAGAATTAATATACAGCTTGTATATTCTTTTCCTTAAGTCACTAGCCAACATGTAGCCACACTAATTCCCATGTTTTTACCATCTGTGGGCTAGGAATCTCTTTTAATGTTGATTCTGAGAGTCTAATAAATGTATGCTGAGATATGTATAAACACAACTATCCAATACTGCTAGCCTGTTTATGCTTATGCTCCAAATTTGTGATTTGGGCAATCAGATTCGGATATTAGCTTGGGCTATAAGTTCTGTGCAGGTGACTGCCTTGTCGGCTTCATTAAATACACCTTTTTCCACCTCTCGCTTTTCATAGAATAAGACTGATGGACAAGAAATAAAAAGGTAAAGTCTTTCTGTAGCATGAGTAAGTCTCCAGCAGTCAAACAGTCCACCAGTCTATGCCATTGAAGGTATTTCAAAGGGTGTTTATGGCCACCCTAGATGTGGTTTTGCCAGAGGACGTGTCCACGGCCAGGCCAAGACTCACACCGATTCCCCACATACAATCAGCATCCCAGACACAAAATCATGAAGTTTCCTCAAGACCATGTGGATAAAGGTAATCTGCTGTGAATTATGGGCATACAGGGTGGCTAAGGATAAAGGGCAACTGTATAAAGTACCTTTCCCAAACAAATATTTTCCATTTGGGTCTGCAAGATGGTCTCAAGAAACCAAAAACTCTGGGGGGTAGATCGATGAGTCTGGAAGCTGAAGCTGAAGATAGGTGATCATTTTATTTTCCAATTGATGAAACTATTGCGTTGGTGTGTTTGCTGTAGGGCATCCGGTTGGTGGGTAGACCAATAGGACAAAACAACCCCCCTTGGTTTTGCAGATGACATTCTGAATTGGAGATTGAAGTGCCTCAACAAAAATATTTTACTCCAAAATAAGTGTATTCTAAATATCAAGTACAATAGCCAATGCATTTCAGAGGTCTGACATCACCTCCTTCCTCAGGGCATACCAGAATGTTAAGTATACAGTCTGGGACTCAAGAAGTAACTGATGTATTCAAAATGTTCAGGTATTAGATTTGGGTGAACAGTTCAAGCCCAGAAAAAGTTTGGCCTGAACATAGCCTATTCGCCCATTCTGCAAACACCGGAATTTGCGGGGCACTTGGTGAGATGTTCATCCGCGCTGCACAGTGCATTCTAAGCCCTCATTGGACAAAGCTTAGCCCAATCAAGGCATAGTGAAAAGCTGGTTGTTAAGGAGTGGGGTCAGGAAGCCGTCTGCTGCAACAAGGAACAAGGAACAAAGAATGAGTCATCAACTGTCAATGGGCTTCCCTGCTGACAACTGAATGAAAAATAAAAAACATTGGGAGCCTCAGCTCTGTATGTCCATTCAGTTCAGACATGGAGCCAAAGGATAAGATTGCCTTATATGGAACTGGTTGTTTTGAATCCACCCACTTATCCCAAGAAAAAATTGTATTCATATAATTTATTTCCTAAATTGTTGATAACAAAGACTTTACACTATCTAGTGTGCATTAGTTAAGGCCAGTGTTTCAGCCTCCGTGTTCCAAACACTGCTTCACAAAACACTTTCCAAGACTCAGCTTAAAGTTGTTCTGAAGGCAGAAGATTTTTTATCCTAATGCAGTGGTCATCAACCCTGTCCTCAGGGCCCACTAACAGGCCAGGTTTTATGTTTTACCTTGGGGGGATGCAGACTAGAATACTGCAATCACTGAGCAGCAAATTATATCACCTGTGATGTATTTCAGTTATCTTGCAAACCTGGCCTGTTAGTGGGCCCTGAGGACAGGGTTGATGACCACTGTCCTAATGCATTCCATGCATTAAGATAAAAAACCTTATGTGTGCAGCAGCCCCCCTCAGCTCCTCTAATACTTACCAGATCTCCATCTTGATCCAGTGATGTCGCACAAGAGACTTGGCTGTCTGGACTCTCCCTCTTGATTGGCTGAGATGCAGCAGTGGGCACCCATGCCTCCAGCTGCTGTCAAAGTCGTGAGCCAATGAGGAGAGAGAGGGGACAGGGCTGAGCCACAGCTCCATGTCTGATTGGACACAGAGAGCAGTGGCTCAGCTGGGGTGCCCCCATAGCAAGCTGCTTGCTGTGGGGGCACTTGGCAGGAGGGAAGGGCCAATCTGTGCAAAAGCATTGCAGAGATCAGGTAAGTATAACATGATTGTTATTTTTGAGTAAAAAAAAAAACCCTCTTTGGAGACTTTAATACAACTTTAATTGACCCCTTAATCCCAAAGCTAGGAAAGCATATGGTGGATGCAAGCTCTGCATACTCAAAAAATGTGTTACTACTTGTTCCCAAATGGAGACACAAGGACAGGCCTTACTTCTGCTATAAGTCATCAATTTTAGATACAATACAAACAAACGAATGGGCTAAATGTCAACAGTAAAATTCCAACAGAGACCTGCTATTTTTGTAAAATGTCCACATACATAGAGAAACACAATACCAGTACATAGAACCAATTCTGAAAAAAATTGTGATCTGCTAAATGTTAATCAATGCAGCTGTTGGGAAACATTTGTATTGAAACATAAATAACAGAGCAAGTCTAGAGGCAGACAACAAACGTGGAATAAAACCATTCAGGAGAGACTTGAAGAACTTATAAGAGAAGTATGTTTTTAAAAAAAAGAAACAGTCATACTCACCTAGCTGGCTGCAGTACCGATCCCAGCGGCCTCTAAGACCAAAAACTGAGCTGAGAGGCTGAGGCAGCTGCTGGTTCGGGCATCTGGGTGGATCCCAACTTTAATGTTGGGATCTGTCCTGAGCCTGGCTGAAAATGGGTCACAGTAGTGCAGAACAAACTGCACTCCCAGATAAGAAGTAATTGAGCTGCAAGTTTGAAAATGACTTTCTAAGCTATTGCTAGACTTGCCCGGCTTCATAAGTTTGTTGCAAAATTGTAGCGAGTCCGCATTGCATGACTCCAGATCAACTTTCCTTGCAAACATTCTGTGTGTGTGCTGCAAGTTCTGGTTCAGTTATGTTGTGTAATAGTTCCCACCACAGGGGTTCACTGTGGCTGAATTTTCATGATTGTTCCCTGCTGTGTGTAAGGTTTTTCTTTAATTGGTGCTGGGGCACCCATAGAATTACTTTGGGAGTGCTAACCATGAGATCTGATATGGAGTTCAGGGAGGTGGAATACCACTCACCCCTCTGTACACCACTCCCAAAGTGATTCTATGGCTGCCCCAGCACCAATTAAAGAAAAACCTTACATACAGTAGGGAGCAATGATGAAAAAACAGCCACAGTGGTGGGATAACTTACACAACATAACTGAACCAGAACTTGCAGAATGTTTACAAAGAAAGTTGATATGGAATCTTGCAATGTGGACTTGCTGCGGCACAATTGATTGCTATCTGGAATTGTTTCATAGAAACTAATAATTTTTGTATGACAGATGAATTATGTTATGCAATGACACAGGGTTTATCATTATATATGATTGTTGGAGTGAATGTATTTTGCACGTGTACAGTAAAGGATTAAGTTAATAGCAGTGGGTTCACTAACACCAGATTGTGGGATTATAGATTTGCACTTCTTGCTTCTTTTTTTCTTGCTAAAAAATTGAGAAATGCGGGGCACTCTTGGTGTAAACTCACCACTGCAACTTTGCTCTTGCTAGAGACTTGCCACACAAATTTCCTACAAATTGGAAACGTGTCAACTACAACTTGTGCTTCAAGTGCTCTGCAAGTGTACAACTTGACAGGGAAGATGTGCAGCAAGTTGACAAGACTTACAATTCAATACTGCCACAAATGTGTGGCAAGTTATCCTTGGAAACAGAATATACACCACTAAGAAAAATTGCCATTCATACACATACACGCTAGTGATACTAAAATCAAAATACCTATACAATACACCTGTGTCTTTAGTTTCATCAAAGTTTATTTGAAAAAAATTCAGGATAAGTAAAGTTGGAGTCGCAGCTCCAAATAGCAACACAATTCGTGAACAGTTAGATGTTGAATAACAGTCAAAGTTAAGTGAGATATATATGGTAATTTGGCAAAATGAATGGTTGAGCGAACCTCAGGAACAGGAAAGAACTCAGGGAGGCCAAGAGGCTCCACTTGACCCGAGTGTAGTGCATAATGGGCCAAATAGAATGTTATTAGAAATATAACCGATAATAAAATAATTAGTAAGATAGCTGAGTATGAGGAGAAAGGAAAAAGAAAAAAAGGAAGAGTCTAGATAGTATCTGAAAAGTAAGGAGAGACCCTAGAGAGTTAGTATAATCAGAGTGACCACCGTCTGCTTTCGTATTCTCGTGCCTTGAAAAGTTGAGTTGCAGTTGGATGCAATTATTTATACATGCGGGTATGTCAGGCTAGTTACTGGGTCTCTAAGAGGTCTGCGTATGCCTGGGAATGTTTGAACATATACCACGGAGACCAAGTCTTATGAAATCGATCAACATTTTCTGTGGACTGAGCTACCGTCTCCTCCATCTCCCGGATCTCTGAAACTTTGTGTAGCCAATCCCGGATGGATGGTGTCCGGGAAGACTTCCATTGAAGTGGGATTAATGCTTTAGCAGTGTTCAGAAGGTGCTTGGAGAGTGAAAATTTGTATTTTTTAATAGGAAAATCCAAGATGTGAAGGAGGCAGTTCATAGCGTCAAGTTTAAATTTGGTCTCCGTAATCCGGAATACCAGATTCTTAACCTCAGAACCCTCAAAGGGCTGCAGAACTGGACGGTGCCACCAGATATGTATCAGAGTGCCTCTGTCTTCTTGGCAACACCAGCACGTGTCTGGGGTTATTGGAAACCATGAATGTAACTTAACTGGTGTGGCATACCAGTGGGTTAACAGTTTATAAGCCATTTCTTGGGTTTTGGTACTGATTGAGCATCCATGCGCAAATATACATGCTTTCTTCCACTGTCTGCTCGTGAGTGTGACATCTAGTTCTCCAGACCATCGCTCTCTGAGATCACTACCCTCTCATGCACTGCCCCCCTGAATCCAGTGATATGCAAGCAAAGTTGCTTTAGCAATTGGTTCGTCTGCTAAGCACACTGTTTCCAGCTCTGTCAGTTGTGTATTGAAGTTTGACCTGACTAATTGACTGTTGAGGTAGCTGCGGACTTGAAAATATGTCCATAGTGGTAGGCCAGGCTTTTGGCAATCCGTCTTGAGAACTGAGCAATCTTTGAACCCGTCATTGCCAAAATATTGTGCGGCAAGTAATGGTTTATCTGAAGTCGGTGAGTGGAGGAATTTATTTATTAGGCCAGGAGGGAAGTCCGGATTGTTGTATAAAGGTGTTAAGGGGCTTAAGTGTGAGGAGAAATTGTTGAGTCTCGTTAATTTGTGGAAGATTGTGAGTGTCATGTCTATGAGGGGGTGAGACCTGAAGGCCGTGGTCTGAGAAGCCCAGGGGATCCAGGGTGAGACACTGAGTGGTGTAGGGCTTACTGCTTTTTCAACAGCCACCCAGTCCTTAAATTTGTAGTGGCAATGCCAGTCTATAATTCTGGTGATGTGAGCTGCATAGTAATAGTGTCGATAATTAGGGATATTCATTCCTCCTTTTTCTTTAGGGAGCGAAAGCAAGGTGAATCTTACTCTGGGTCGTTTATGTGCCCAAATGAAAGTCATTTGGGTGGATTGAAGGGCTCTGAAGAAGATCTGGGGGATTTTTATCGGAATGTTCCTGAATAGGTAGCGAACTCCAGGTAAAATTACCATGTTGCATATTGCCGCCCTCCCGAACCATGAGAAGTGTCTCGGATGCCAGTTTTGAAGATCGGTGCTAATGGCTTTCAGTAAGGGCACGTAATTGCATTCGTATAATTGAGTCAACCTCCGGGTCAGCCAATCTCCCAGGTATCTAAGTGCCAAATCTACCCATTTGAAGGGACTTAGTAATTTTATGGACTCTATGGTATTCGTGGGAATTGAGACATTCATCGCCTCCGATTTGGTGAAGTTAATTTTTAAATTAGAAATCCAGCTGAACATGGAAAACTCTTCAAGCAAGGGGGGTAATGATGAAATTGGATTTGAGATGAAAAACAATAAATCATCAGTATAAGCCGCTACCTTGTGCTCCTTTTTTGGCCAATGTGTATCCCTGTATTCTGCTATCCGCAACGACTTTTCTAATGAAGGGTTCGAGTGTTATGATGAATAGAATGGGCGAGAGAGGGCACCCTTGTCTCATCCCATTTTGAATTTGGACAGGCTCTGATAAGGAACCATTAATTTTAAGCCAGCCGTAGGATTTCTGTATAAGGCAGATATCCAGGTTAACATATTATCCCCCAAGCCTATGAACCTGCAGGTCTCTAGCATGAAGTCTCAGGCAATTAGATCAAAGGTCTTCTCCACGTCTTTGGATAGGAGAAGGCCCTCAATCCCACCCAATTTAGCCGCATGTATCAGATTCAGGGCTTTGATAACGTTGTCCCTTGTCTCTCTACCCGGCATAAATCCAGCTTGCTATGGGCTGATCAGGCCATGGAGCAAGGGCTTCAGTCTATTGGCAATGATTTTTGACATAAGTTTCACGTCCAAATTGAGCAGTGAAATTGGCCTATAACTGGCACATTCCGCTGGATCTTTATTTGGCTTAGGGAGGACCGCTATATGAGCTGCTAGGAAAGCTGTAGGAGTCTCTGTGGATTTTGTCATAGAGTTTAGGGCACTCAACAGTGGCCCATGCAGTGTTGGGAGAAAGTTTTTTTTAGTAGATGGCAGTGAAGCCGCCCGGGCCTGGACTTTTTCCCTCCTTCAGTCCTTTGATGGCCTGCTGGAGTTCTATGGGCTCGATAGGGAATTCCAGGGCTTCTATATCAGAAGCCGTCAGAGTTGGCATGCTAGATTCCTTTAGGTAATTGAGAATGGCTTGTCGTCTATCTCCCAGAAGAGAGTCTGGTTTATTTTCTTCTGGGACGTTATAGAGTGCGGAATAGTATTCGTGGAAGTTGCGAGCTATATGTCTAGTGGTTACCTCTAGTTTCCCAGTTCTCGAGCGGATACCCAATATAGTTTGGCTGGATTTAGTAGCTGTAGTAGCTTTAGTAGCTTTAGTCACTGTAGTCATTCTCCACGTGTGGTGTCGCCATCTTGCCTCCGGGCATGTTATTTCTGGCCGCCGGGGGATTTCTGAAGAGATCAGAGATGTTTCTCCCCTGGTACTCCGCTGCTAGCCTCCGGGATCTTGTGCGGAGTGTCCCGTGGTTTTTCCTGCTCATGTTAGAGCAATCTGGGTACAGAAAGGTTAGCTAAGGCTGCGATACTGTCGGAGCTGTTGTATCCACAATACTGCTTCGGCAGCACTGCAACATGGTCACTTTTAACTTTTACCTTTCTTTAAAAGTGCCCCGCTAGCGGCCCAAAAAGCCCACTAAAACTATGGTAAAGCGCTGCTTTACCGTTAATGTGGCTGCACTACAGTGTGAAGGGGGCCTAAAAGTGGTTGTAGACTCTGTTACTCCACTGCTACAGCTGACAATGAGGTATGAGCCTGCTATAGGGGTACTCGGTGGGGGGGGAGGAGAAGAGAGCGAAGGAGGACCCAAGAAGAGGAGGATTGAGGCTGCTCTGTGCACTAGTTTTGCAGGTAAGTATGACATGTCTATTATTTAAAAAAATATGTTTAGAATCACTTTAAACTAACAAACTAAATAAATCAGACACCTAAAACCCTACACATTTCCTCACCAGTACATATGGGCTATTCAGTCAAGAAAGCATATAGTATATTACAAGAAAGATTCTCATACTGTTTAAACATCAAAGATATCACTTTTCACTTTCCTTTTTTTTCTGCTATCTGCTTGGTCACTATGAGAAAAATATTCATTTGAGGTGCTTTAACATCCTTTAACCTAATAACTTGAACTAAATTAGTGCTAGTCTAAATTATGAGCATCAACATTTTCCTTCCATGCTCAAAAATAAATTAATGCATGAATGATGGCGATAAACCATGCCATGTGTTTTCCAAAAGTAGTTTAAAAAAACTCAAAGGAGAACTTGACTTAGACATCAGGCTAAATCAAATTGCCAAAGCGCAGCACCAGTACCTAAATTAGTATCTAGTATCTAAATTTATCAACTAAAAAAATGCAAGGACAGTATGTAAATAACGGGAAGGGTATTTACTATGGCACACAAAAAATCTCCACTGCACAAAAAAAAACATGCCTGAAGGCAGCTGTACTGTTTCAAGCAATGCTGGGGGTTTGATTTACTAGAACTGGGGAGTGCAAAATCTGGTGCTGCTCTGCATAGAAACAAATCAGCTTCCAGTTTGTTTTGTCAAAGCTTATTTAAACAAGCTGATTGGCTACCAAGCACAGCTGCACCAGATTTTGCACTTTCCAGTTTTAGAAGCTTAATCCCTTCCTGTAAGCATTCCACAGACAGATCAACTTTCCAATAAAACATGGCGGTTTAATACATCATAGTTTTACTCTTAACATGCAGCACATAGAATGAACTGGACATTTGATGTGTAAAGAGACAATAATCATTTAAGCCCTATACCTGCTAGGAATACTGGTAGCTTACTGAGGCAACATGGAGAAGAAGTGAGGGTTCTATCTAAGAACTAAACTAATTAGCCAACATACAGGGGATCCTGGATTATACCATATATCAGACATAGAAATAACACATTGTAGTTACACTGAATTGCAACTAGATGTCAGCATCAAGATATTATTACATACATAGTGCAATCCAATGCAACAGTAATATATACACAATTATGCCGCGTACACTCGATCAAATTGTCCGGTGGACTTGGTCCGGCAAACAATCCGCCGGACTTTATAATGAACGGACTTGGCCACACACGCACACTCCGAAAGTCCGGCGATTTCTAACGCGATGACGTACAGCAGGTACGACAGGACTAGAAAAAGGAAGTTCAATAGCCAGTAGCCAATAGCTTCCTTCTCGTACTTGCTTCAGAGCATGCATCATTCTTAGTCCGCCGGACTAGCACACTGACGAATGGATTGTCCACTGAAAGCCAAGTCCGGCGGACAAGTTTTGAGTCAAAACTACTTTCTAAATCCGCTGGACTTTAACGATGAAAAAGTCTGCTGGAGCCCACACACGATCGAATTGTCTGGCGTACTGTGGTCAGGCGGACTAAGTCCACCGGATAATTAGATCGTGTGTACGCGGCATAAGTGTTTCAAGAGCAGCAGCACTAACCACTGGGCTGCCTGAAGCATGGATTAGTAGTTAGTAGTACTATACTCCCAATTCAGGTCAGCTGGAGTTTTCTCATGACATGCTAGCTGTACTACTCCTGAAAGCGCAAGTACAGGTGATCCTAGGCGGAGACAGTAATTTGCCTTTAGATCAAATGTTTGATAAATCGTCTCCTAATAAATCCCTATTCAAAAATGTACCCAGAAATAGTAGTAAAATAGCATGGTTGCTACATAGCAATGACTTAATTAATGCTTGGTGGAAGGATAATCCCTCCACCAGAGATTATACTTACTCCTCATATGTACATGGTACATATTCACGGATAGATCATATATTTATAGGTTCCTCGTTAGTACAATATGTGACTTCTGTCAAAATTCTTTCTACCCCGTGGTTGGAGCACGCTTCGGTCTGGTTATCCCTTTCTGACCTGTGGAAAAAACCATGCCCTCCCCATGGTGTCTTAATGCGGCTTTGTTAAATTACAGGTAGTACTAAAAGAGATAGAAACAGAGTTGCGCACATTCTTTCATGAGAATTTGCTCTTGATTATGTCTCCTATTATTAACTGGGCAGCCCATAAGGCCACTATTTGTGGTAAATTGATAAACAATCCTGTGACAGCGTTATTACCTAACAAGAGACAGAACTGAATAATCTACTATCTGAACAACGAGCTTCTCTGCAGATAGGTATTAGACATAAAATTGATATGGCCAGGTTGGCATTCAATTTGAGTCTTACCACTCAGGCAGAAAAGCACATACGTTGGTAACGACACAGTCACTATATGATGGAGGATAAACCCACAACCTTATTAGCAAGGAAATTAGTTCTTATACCCCGGGAGTAAGAAATTTGTTCTTACTCCCCGTCCTTACACACCGGCCTTACCTCAACTAAGACTAAACAAGGGAAACTCAACCCAAAATCCAGCACTCATTTTAAAGGAATTTACAAAATTTTACTCTACATTATATAGTAATCCAGCGAAGGTCAGCCAGGGTAAAATGACGCTGTTTCCAGGAATACTGATGTCAGTTCTGGTAGTTTGGAACGCACGTTTGGAACGCATGTCACCAACAACGGTTTCATACGATCTGTTCCATGCTTAATGCTTGTTATAAGCTCTCTTTTTGTAAGTACCCATATTTTGTTTAAATAAATCAATTTTTAATGCTACTTCACTATTAGTTCCATTTTTTACTTCTGGGTACATGTCTATTTGGCTCAAACTCTTCACCGAGGAACCCTGGATCTGCTGACCTGACTTTCCACATACCATCCTAAAGACATCCATACCAAGCTTAAACTGACCCATCAGACTGAAAAGCTGGGGGACATGTGGATCTGGTCAGTGGGGACACATAAGGGGTGTTGTGCACCTGAAGTTTTTCAAGCATCTTTCTTTTGTTCACTTTGGATTGGAGCACCTTGAGTTACTTGTTTTTGGACTTTGAGTTGGTTCATCATATTTCATTTTTATTCAGTATGTTTGTGAGTGCTGTATTTATATGTTTTATATTTAGGGTAAAATAGATTACTTTTTTTAGTAATATCTCCTTGCCCAAATTGACACAAGATCACTTGAATCTCATGGACAAGGAATTTTTAGAAATAGAAATAGGACATTCTATAAAAAGTCTGAATCCCTCTAAAGCAGCGGGCCCAGATGGGTTCTCAAGAGATTTTGACCCCATATATGTGTAAATTTTTTAATGCAATCCAACTGGGCACAAGTCTTCTGGTTCAGGAAAACACCTATTCCTAAACTGGGGAAGGACCATGGGTTTTGCGCTAGCTATCGTCCAATCTCTTTGATAAATACTGATTTAAAAATTATGACCAAAGTCTTGGCGGCTAGACTAAATTTAATATATACACCTGGACCAGGCGGGGTTTGTCCCTGGTTGCCAAGCTTCAGACCAGACCAGAAGAGTCATAGACATCATCTCAGCAATACAATCTGGCTGGGATGAGAGAAGACCAAGGCAGGGAATGTTGCTGTCCTTGGACATACACAAGGCATTTGATTCCTTGTCTTGAGACTATCTCTTTTATTTTTTTAAGGTTTGGTTCTAGCTACCAG
Source organism: Lithobates pipiens (assembly GCF_037356315.1). Lineage (NCBI taxonomy): Eukaryota > Metazoa > Chordata > Amphibia > Anura > Ranidae > Lithobates > Lithobates pipiens. The sequence continues at coordinate 114,606,590 of NW_027507791.1, forward strand.
AAACACCCATAAGATAAGGCACTTCCTCCCAATTAGAGATATGATTAGTGAATAAACGAACCAGGGGAGGGATTTTTGCGGTGCGTGCAGACAACTTAATACAAATAGACAGATGAAAGATCCAAAAAAGAAATTATAAAAACAATTGATTTATTACAATGCTTTTAAAATAACACACACTTGTGTATTGAATAAACATCTGCATATACAAATTACATATAGTAGAGGGTCCTGAAGGCAAGAAGATTGGAGTGCTTGTAATCAATTATCCCCGACATGTTTCGCAATAGCTTCCTCAGGGGATATACAAGCTGGTGATAAGTGACATCAAGGAAAGGTTAATTAGTAACAGTAATGGATTACATATTAGTTATTATCAGTAACATTACACAATTTATATAAATAAGTAACGTTGTATTACGGCCTTCCACGCAAAGAATTCCAAAGGAGTGCTTACCCCCCGTCGGATCTAGCATCCAATGCACAAAGCACCAATTTCGATGGGTGAGGGGTCATGCACACCTTCTATTACATCGAAATTGGTGCTTTGTGCATTGGATGCTAGATCCGACGAGGGGTAAGCACTCCTTTGGAATTCTTTGCGTGTAATTTGTATATGCAGATGTTTATTCAATACACAAGTGTGTGTTATTTTAAAAGCATTGTAATAAATCAATTGTTTTTATAATTTCTTTTTGGATCTTTCATCTGTCTATTTGTATTAAGTTGTCTGCACGCACCACAAAAATCCCTCCCCTGGTTCGTTTATTCACTAATACTACCTCTTTTATATCTTAACCCAACTGGGCCTCGGGTCAGAATTTATGCCAGTACTCCGGGTTCAAAATAGCTCCCCTACGGCTTCCTTAATGATAAAGGGATACTTCTCGACTCCCATTTCTTTCCAAAGAGGAACTTGTCAGGGTTGTCCACTGTCCCCATCACTTTTCTTCTTGGCTCTGGTGCCCCTCCCAATAAAAAATGTCACCTCTATTAATATTCTAGGTATTGAATGTGGCAATAGTGAACATAAATGTGTCTTCTTTGCGGATTACATTTTGTTGATGGTCTCATCACCTGTCATCACCCTCCGCAACTTATACACAATACGCTCTCAACTCTTAAACAATCTTACAATTTCATATGGCACACGGAGGCCCTCCCATACTTAGGCATTAATCTCACTCCGTCCTTGAACACTTTATACTCTCAAAACTATCCTGCACTATTCAAACATCTAACAGCCGATTTAGCCAGATGGTTGCTCCACCCACCGTTGTGGTTTGGCAGACTACATTCTGTGAAAATGAATGTTCTTCCAAAAGTATTAGATTTATTCCGCACGCTGCCAGAAAAAAGTATATCCTTTATCTGGGGGGATGAGAGGCCTAGGGTGAACAAGTGTACATTATTCACTCCCAAGAGGAAAGGAGGATTGGGCACTCCAGACTTGCAACAATATTATTATGCGGCACAGTTGGCCCAGTTAGCTTTATTTCACTCTACTCAGTTCCATCCTATCTGGATGCAGGTGGAGGCCTATGCATGTCAGGAACGGTCGATTTCTCATATCCTTTGGTTGCCACCTAAGGAACGGTCCCCAATTTTATGCCCAGCAATCTTTGAATATAATTGAATATTTTGGATAGGTTAACAAAATCTTATAAATTTAAATCCCAGCATACCCCACTGGCCCCTATTCTTATAAATGGGAATTTAATCCAGAGCCTTACCACCAGAACATTTGACTGCTGCGTATAGCTGACTTATGTGATCATAAGGGAATATTGACTAGAGATCGACTAGAGATGGGCGAACAATATGCGGTGTTTGGGGAAAATTCTAAACGCTGTTAAAGTCTATGGGACATTAACGTGAAAAATCAAAAGTTTTCATTTTAAAGGCTTATATGCAAGTTATTGTCAAAAAAGTGTTTGGGGACCTGGGTCCTGCCCCGGGGGACATGTATCAATGAATAATTTTTTTTTTAAACTACCCTTTTTTCAGGAGCAGTAATTTTGATAATGCTTAAAGTGAAACAATAAAAGTGAAATATTCCTTTACATTTCATACCTGGGGGGTGCCTATAGTATGCCTGTAAAGTGGCACCTTTTTTCAGTGTTTAGAACAGTTACCGCACAAAATGACATTTCTAAAGAAAAAAAGTAATTTAAAACTACTAGTGGCTATAATGAATTGTTGGTTCTTGCAATACAGATAAAAGTCATTGAAAAAAACAGCATTGGGATCCCCCACAGTCCATTACCAGGCCCTTAAGGTTATGGAACCCTGCGCCAAATTCTTTTTAAAAAATGCCGCTGGGGTCCCCCCAAAAATCCATACCAGACCCTTATCCGAGCATGCAAACTGGCAGGCCGCATGAACCTCCGGAACCGTACCAGGCCACATGCCCTCAACATGGGGAGGGTGCTTTGGGGTAGCCCCCCAAAGCACCTTGTCCCCATGCTGATGAGGACAAGGGCCTCATCCCCACAACCCTTGCCCGGTGGTTGTGGGTGTCTGCAGGTGGGGGCTTATCAGAATCTGGAAGCCCCCTTTAACAAGGAGACCCCCTCATTATAGCCACTAGTACTTTTAAATTACTTTTTTTCCTTTACAAATCTCATTTTGTGCAGGGACTGTTCTAAACATGGGAAAAATGTGCCACTTTACAGGCATACTATAGACACCCCACAGGTACGAAATTTAAAGGAATATTTCACTTTTATTGTTTCACTTTAAGCATTATTAAAATCACTGCACCCGAAAAAAACTGCAGCTTTAAAACTTTTTTTTGGATTGATACATGTCCCCTGGGGCAGGACCCAGGTCCCCAAACAATTTTTATGACTATGACTTGCATATAAGCCTTTAAAATTAGCACTTTTGATTATTCATGTTCGTATCCCATAGAATTTAACGGTGTTCGTGTGTTCTGCCAAATTTTTTGCCTGTTCTGTATGTTCTGGTGCAAACATGGGTGTTGGGCCCATCCCTAATAACCCCTCCACGGTGACGGACACCACCCCCCACACTCACCCTCCCTTCCCTCAACTCCCAGTCAACCTTATCAATCCTGATTGGCCAGGAAGAGAAGATGGAAGACAATAGCGAAAATTAATTCCCTATTGTCACAAGTGGGTGGGTTCGGGGTGCAATGCTCTGCTCCCCAAGCCCAACCTATTTCAAGCCAATTAGAGCCTCAGGCTCTAATCATGTGGCTTTAAAAAAAACTCATACACACAAATGAGTCTGGCACCCTGCAGGGGGTGGGCTCCCTGGTGCTCTTAATGGACCGGCTGCTCCTGGTAAGGCCTCGTTCTCAGGAAGCGGACTCTATCAAGCAGATTTGCCTGCTCAGCAGGGGATCTGTCTGCTGATCCCTGCTGAGCAGGGGGTTGACAGGTCTGCATCTGCTCCACTGATGCAGAGTGGACACGGACACAGCTCGCTATTCTCTATGGGGTGGTCGGATGGAAACGGACCGCCTTTCCAGTTCCATTGGATACCATCCAATCCGATATGCTAGATCAGGGGTCTCAAAGTAAAGTAAAGGACTGGTTACAAATGGCCCACAAGCAGGGCCTATCCTAGGCGTGTGGAAGTGGCTGGGAGATTTCTCTCTCCGTCTCCCCCATATGCTGCTGCAGCCCAGCACGCACAACACAGGAGAGCAGAGCGGAGGAAGGATCCACCCATCACCGCGCCCACCTAATTCTATTGAGAAGTGCCCGATATCGAATAGTGCCTGGGACGAACTTCGCATGCGCTGTACGTAATACCTCAACAGCTGATTTTATGATCAGCTCTTGTGTCGGCGAGACAGCGCCTGCGCACAATAGCTGACTGAAGAAATTTTTCAGTCAGATTGTGCTGAGGCATGTTCATGTAGGTGAGGGGTGGAATTTAACATGAAGGGCGCAGATGTTTTCATTGATGGCTAATGCTTATCTACCATGAAGGGGGCGGATGCCCCTCACCTACACCTGAACACTCCTTGGCAGCGCGAGGCATAATCTGACTGAAAAAATGTCTTCAGTCGGCTATTGTGCGCAGGCGGCTTTTTGCCGACACAACAGCTGATCGTAAAATCAGCTGTTGTGCTATTACGTATGGCGCATGCGCAGTTCGTCCCGGGCACTATTCAATATCGGGCACTTCTCGAGAGAAGACCAGGCCCCCGGATCCAGGGTTCTGCTGCCACCTCAGGGTGGAAGTTTGTGGTGTTCTCAGGGTGCCCTTCCACTAGGCCTGTGATGAAGCCAGGACCTGACAGGAGGAGAGGACTTGGGAGGCAGAAGATCAGGCCACCAGCTGACTGCCAGGAGGAGAGGTAAGTGAACCATCACACAGAGACTGAGCAAAGTCCTTAGTCGCGTGACTGGGGTTGAAATTTGTGAAGAGGGGGTATTTTGGAGTGTGTATGTATGTAGTATGTAGTATGTGGGGGTAGTATTTGTGGATAGTAAGGGGGATATTTGTGATGTGGAGTGTGTGGGGGGGGGGGGGTATTTGTGGAGTGTAGGGGGTAATGCTGGGTGTTAATAGTGAGTCCACTGACACCAATGCTGGGGGTTAATATTGCGTCTGCTGACACCAATGCTTGGGTTTAATAGTGCGTCCGCTGACACCAATGCTGGGGGAAAGGAAAGATTGCATGTGTGCCCCATTGGATGTCCTATGGCCCTCAGGTAATTTGAGTTTGAGACCCCTGTGCTAGATGGATGGGCAATGGGATCCCCTCCCTCTGTTTTTAGTGGACTGGACTTGATCGGATGCAGGTGGGTGTAAAACGGATAAATGTCCATTTACATCAGCCTCTCCATAGAGAACAATGGGTGGTCCGATTGGGTCCATCTAAAAAAGGGACAGGCAGATCCAATTGGTGTGCTTGTGTGAAAGGAGCCTAAGACCTTGTTCACACATGGCATATACAGCGTACCTTTACAGGGATGCACAGGTGTTCCATGCATCTCTGTGAGGGCAGTCCCATTGATTTCATTTGGGATGTAGCACCTGCACGTTTCTCCCAATTTTACATCTATGTAGGTCCACATGCATATCCCTGAACTCACACTGTCTGCGGTCAGGGTCATGTACCCAGATTGGGAAAAGCAGCTATAAAAGCACAAGGTGTAGATATAAAATACAGTTTTTATTAATACATTCTTTATATAGGCAACTCACATTTTGTAGTAGATTAAAAGCATAAGGTTGAAATCCATCAGGGAATCATCAGGTCTGTCATGCACTCATTCCGCTCACAGGGAACACCTGGCCATGTTGGATTTCAACCTTATGCTTTTACTCTACTACAAAATGTGAATTACCTATAAAAACTGTACTTTATATCTACACCAGAGGCGCCCCTCTCCTTGTGCTTTTATTGTAGAAACTTGGAACTTGGTTTCAGTTCCCTCTTGGAGGCAGCCCTGTCTGTGGAGTCCACCCATTCAAAACTCACTTTCACACTGGACTTTTAGTATTTTAGTGGCTTTATGCACTATTATCAATGGACTTCATTCCATGGTTTCTTTTCTTGTTTTTATTGTCTTAACAGTTGCGCCTTTACTTGTATATTGGAACAGCAGCTATGCCTGTGCAGCCGTTGCATCCCAAATGACATAAATGGGACTGCCTGTACGGGGATGCATGGATTACTTGTGCATTCCAGTACGGGTAAACATGGCACTCGATGGGCGTACTTTAGTATGCCATATGTGAACAAGGCTTTAGTAGCAATTTAGCAGGAATTTTGTAAGTTATGTTGTGTTTATGTGCACTATTAATGATTTTAGTGTTGTCAAGGCTGGGCTCAGCCCTTCCTTCTCTGAGCTGGCTGCTGTGTGCTAATTATCTCTCCACAGTGACTCACCTGATATCCTGCTCATCAGTCCTGCCTACTTAAGCCGTCCAGCCCAGATGATCTCTGCCTTCACTTTGGTCACATCTCTAGAGACGCTCTCCTGTGTTCCTGATAAAGACTTGCTTGGCTGACATTCCTTCTGGCTGCAGATCCTGCTTGCTGTTCTACTACTCTCATTTCTGGCTCCCTGATGTTTTGGCTTGTCTGACTATCCGTTCCTGAACTCTGGCTATGTTTTGACTAATGCTGCGTACACACGATCGGATTATCTGGCGGACTTGGTCCGGCAGACCAGAGTCAGCCAGACAATCCGCCCATGTGTGGGCTCCGGCGGACTTTTTATACTCAAAAGTCCGGCGGACTTAGGAAGAAGTTTTGACTCAAAATTGTCCACCGGACTCTGCAGTCCGGCGGACAATCCACCCGTCTGTGTGCTGGACTTTTGAAATGAACGGACTTGCCCACGCATGGAGTAAAGTCCACTCATTTTGAACGAGGCTCCAGGTAGATGGAACTAGTGATGGAAGTCAATTTCGCCTCCTCCATCGGTGAGATTGACACCTCGCGAACCCCGTCACCTGGTATGGATTTAAATGGGGGCCCCTATGCTGAAGAAACGGCGTGGGGGTCCCCAAAGACCATAGCAGACCCTTATCCGAGCATGCAGCCCAGTTGGTCAGGAAAGGGGGTGGGGACGAGCAAGTGCCCCCCTCCTGAGCTGTACCAGGCCGCGTGCCCTCAACATGGGGGGTGCTTTGGGGAAGGGGGCCTGTGGCCCCCCACCCCAAAGTCCCTTGTCCCCATGTTGATGAGGACAAAGGCCTCTTCCCATCAACCCTGACCATTGGTTGTCGGGGTCTGGGGGTGGGGGGCTTATCAAAATCCGGGAGCCCCCTTTAATAAGGGGGCCCCCAGATTCCGGCCCTGGGGGTGGGGGGCTTATCAAAATCCGGGAGCCCCCTTTAATAAGGGGGCCCCCAGATTCCGGCCCCCTACCCTATGTACTCCATCTACCTGGGGCCATGTTCAAAATGAACGGACTTTACTCCGTGTGTGGGCAAGTCCATTCATTTCAAAAGTCCGTAAAAATCCGGTTGTGTGTGGGCAGGTCCACTCGTTCGGAAAGTCCGGCAGACCTCCGCTGCAAAGTCCGATGGGTTGTCCGCCGGATAGTCTGATCGTGTGTATGCGGCATTAGTTTACTCTCTTTACCTTTTTTTATTATTATTAAACAAGTGAGATTTAACTGTACTTCTGTCCCAGTCTGATTCATGGCTTCTGACAAGTGTATTTTTAGCGAAAATATTGTTTTTATAAACATTTGTGCAAATATTGTGCTGTCTTAAAAATCAGTAGCACCTTTATTTATTCTACTGGCCATGTGCTTTCAGAAAATGTATGGTTTGGGGGGGTCTTTTACAAATTATGAAAGCTGTAAGTGAAAAAGGAAAACCTCCAGATTTTCTAAAAGTTTTGCATACCTACGATTTTCTCTATTTCTTAAAAACACGCAATTCAAAATTTACAAATATTTGTTATTTATTAACTCAATACAGGTTAAGCTTTTATATTTATTTTTAATACAAAGGATTTTATTGAAAAGATGTAAGCATGAACAATAAGCTTCAAGTACAGAGAATAATAGAACATGGAACATGTAGTGATGTGTAATGAAAATGATTTAAAGCTACACAAATCTATGATAAGTTATAGGCGCACCACTTGGCACCATGTGGTCCACTCGCTTATACTGTATGTTGTCACATCTATTTGGTAACGTGGGGAGGATGCCTTGTTCTCACTGTAAGCTGAAGATGTTTAAGGCCTCACCAGGTTACCATGTTCCTTCTGCTTCAAAATTAGGTAAAACAGAAAAGGTTACGGGAAACCATGTTGGGAAATGCTGACATCAGTGCATCTAAATATCAGTATTAGAATGGGGAATGAGATTAAAGTATGATCAGGGGGACCAGGACTTCCATTTCAGGTCATAGATGTGCATGGTACCCATGATAGTATGGAAGACTTTCTCCATAAGCTGAATAGCTGCCATATGCTTAAGGACTTGATCCCAAGGGACTCCAAGGGTACACCAAAACAAGACGATTGACCAATGGACCGCACTAAAGAGTGTGTGGGATAGGTTTTGTTCTGGGGGGTGGATCCAGGTATTTTTGCAAAGAATAAGTACATCTGGTGGGTGAGAGTGGTCTGAACAACTGTGATCTCCATTACCTTAGCGGTTACCTTTTGCCATAGGTCTCTCAGAGCTATACAGCTCCAGAAAATGTGCAGGTGAGTCCCTTTCTCTGGGCAACCTCCGTAGCAGTTCTCTGAAACAGTGGGGAAGAATTTGTGTAACTTACCAGGGGTATAGTACCACCTGGTGTGTAGCTTTACCACTGTTTCCTTCAACGCCACTGCTTTCATGCATTTATGCATATTGGAGATCCGGACTGACCATTCCTTCAAGGAAGCTGCCACCCTAGTCTCTGCCTCCCAGCTGATTATGGCAGTGGATTTTTCTGAAAGGCCTAGGCTACACAGGAAGCTATATAATAGGAAGATTGTCCCCTTGTCTCTGGATGAGGGGCCACACCGATCTTCAAATGTTGTAACGGGGTTAGCTACAGCTCTGGGGTAGTGTGTATTGAAGAAGTGTCTGATCTGTAAGTATTTGTAGAATTCTGTTCTGGGTAAGGAGTGGGAGGATTGCAAAGATGGGAAAGAGCAGGTTACCCCATCCTTCTGAAGAGAATCTATGGTAACCATGTCCCTTGACATCCATAGGGTGAAAATAGTGCAGTTGGGAAATGCTGCAAGGAATGTAGGGTCCCCAATATAGGACACCAGCCTGGGGTTGGGAGGGAGTAATGAGAATTTTTTCTTGTATAAGGACCAAAGGTGCAGGGATTGGCCTACTGCAGCGTTTAAGGTGGAGATATCTTTGAGGTGAATTGTCTTGGCCCACAATAATCCGGGAAGATAACATCGGGCTATTGAAACCTGCTCAAAGCGGAGCCAGGGGATTCTGTGCGGGGAAGTATGCCATTGTGCCAATTGTACTAATCTGGCAGAAAGGTAGTATAGCCAGAGGTTTGGTAAACCCAGTCTGTCCATGGCCCTTGGTCTGTATATCATTTGCTTGCCTAATCAGGAATTTTTTATTTTTCCAAATAAATTTGTTTGTGTCACGTTGTATTTGGTCTATCATCTGTCGTGACACATAGTTGGGGAGGGCTCCGAAAAAAAAATAAAAGTTTGGGGAGAATAGACATTTTTACTGCTTGGATCCTGCCTAAGAAAGTGATGTGGAATGGGCTCCAGGTATGTAGCAGTTGTCTGATACGAGTAAATGCTGGCGGGTAGTTGGTGAGGTATAGTTTATGAAGAGTAGGGGCTAACTTGATACCTAACATCTGTCCGTCTGCAGAAAAGCCAAAATTGGAATGGATCAAGGAGGTAATGTGTTGGAGGAAGTTTACCAAAAGTGCAGAGCATTTGGAGAGGTTAACCCCTAGGCCTGATACATCTTGGAAAGTATGTAAGGTGGAAATAAGGTTGGGAATGGATACTATAGGGTCAGGCAAGAACATGAAGACATCATCCATGTATAAACTTAGTTTGAACTCCTGATCGGATTTTGTATAACGCTTGATGTTGGGGTCTAAGCAGGTTGAGCAGCCCAAGGGTTTGATGGCAAGGGCAAATAAAAGTGGTGACAAGGGGCACCCCTGTCTTGTTCCCCTGCCTAATGTGAAGTATTCGGAATTGCAGTTTGAGTCTAATCTGAGTGCGGGGGTTATGGTAAAGAGCCTGGAAACCGTGAACAAAGGCCCCTGAAAAGCCAAACTTTTCCAGAGTCAGTTTGAGGTATGGCCATAGAACACTATTGAAAGCCTTGTGAATATCAAGGCTTACGAGTAGTACTCTGCGAGAGTGTAGGTCAGCGTCTTGGATGATGTTGGCTGAAAGTTTGATATTGTCAGTGATTTGTCTGGTCGGGATAAAACCTATATGGTCAGAGGAGATTACTGATGATATTCGAGAGTCTGTCAGCTAATATGCGACCAAAAATCTTCAAATCTGTATTGATGACCGAAATTGGTCTGTAGTTTTGGGGAAGGGATTGGTCTTTGTTGGTTTTTGGGATCAGGGACATATTTGCTAGAAGCATGTCATCTGGAAAAACATTGCCTTTGAGAACATGGTTAAAGAGAGATTTTAGGTATGGGCGTAAGCTACCTTGGAATTTCTTGTAATATGGGGCAGAGTAACCATCAGGACCTGGGGTTTTGGAGGGTTTTAAGGATTTGACAACCTTAGTTATTTCAAGGTTTGAGCAGGGGGCCTTCAACTCCTGGAGTTGTTCTTGAGAAAGGGTGGGGAGAAGTAGATCATCTATCCTTGTTTTGAGTGCCGGGTCAAGTTGAGTAAGTATAGTGCCCTATACCACACAATCTCAGCGTGTCTGTGAGATCACATTGTCCTTGGTTGTCTCAAGTACTGACAAACGTGGATTGTCATTTTCATAATCTGTTTTAATTTAATGTTTTTGTATTTTATGGTGTGGATATATGCACTTGTGTGTATATATGCTTATGTGTACATATATGTGCATATCATTACCAAAGGTGTGTGAAAATTTAGTGGCATACACATCGATCACCTAGCATGTATTGCAGTTGATTTTTGTTAATTGCCTGCGGTTAATTAAGACAATTAACGGGTGGAACCTATGAGTTTTAGAGCTACTATTTAATTTGACGTTTTATGTCTGTAATATGTGTTGTGACTAAGGCCTTATAGTCAATACAGTCAACTGTCAACTTTCATTTGCGTTTGTTCACTGTGGCGTGTCAATAAAAACAAAGATTTTTTAAAGCGCAACAACCGGAGTGCGGATCTTTTTTCCTACAGCTCTTTAAGTACCTCTGAGGAATATGGGGGGAGGGGGGGTAGATTTATATTAGCTAGGACATATGATTTTCTATACAATGTGCAGTATAGGGAAATATAGCGACCTTTTGTGTCTGTTTGGACCTGCTTACAGGAGAAATCCAATTAATTTGCTAACAATATAGATACTCCTCTAGAATATGTAGTATATGTAGAATGGTATTGTATTTTATATTGCGCTTGTTTCAGATAATTTAATTTATGTATGTTTAAGTGGGTCTCGTGCAGGCAAATAGACAGAGACAATTGTTTCAATGTAGTGAACATAGCTTTGTCTTTTTACTGGATCACTAAGCCCCCTAATATTCCAAGATACTAATACTTGCATTGAGAGTGAGACTGACATATTACTCCTATGTTATGTTTTTTGGGTCGTATCCCTGGAAGAAATAATTATTAGTAATGCAAGGGAGATCATTTAAAGTTCTTTGTAAGGAGCTGATTTCATTATTTATTTTAACTATCTGATGAACGCATGGAAGATATGTAAAAATAAAACGTTAGTACAGTATTCTTAAAAAAAACAAACAGAAGAGACAAAATACTTATATTTCTCTGGTAAGCTATCACCCCCTCCTTAGGCTTCCTCTAAATGGTGTTAAAAAAACATCATCAGTGCACACCTGATACATTTTTTCCATTATTTTGCAAAAAAACAAGGAAAGAGCCCCCGTAACCTAACAAATATCCATAAATACAAGGAGTAAAAACTAGCAACTAAACATTTCCCTCAGGAAAAAAAGTATAGAGAATTAATTGAGTGAATGAAACTGGATTAGCCCCCCCCCCCCCCCCCCCAAAAAAAGGAGGACCTGACCATCACCCAAAAATAGGAGAAAAAAGGTGAGGAGGAGGGAGGGGGAGATAAGCGGGGAGGAGAGAAAGGGAAAAAATTCCTCCCCTCCCTCCTATCCTCCTCCTCTCCCCTTCCATATTGCTCCTTCCCACTACTCTATCCATAGTTCCTATCCAGCCATTCGACAGCTGCCTGTGGCTTGTGAAAAATATACAGCTTAATTTGCTTGTCATAAAAGAACTTAACTAAACATAAATAAAAATCCAAATAAAGGGAAGTAATAGCAGTAGAATGCAGTACCCTAAAATAAGGAATAATGTTTTTCCCTCTTTGGGATGTACAAAATCTTACTATTTCCTTATTTTAGGGTGTTGCATTCCATTGCTATCATGAATGCCCTCTATTAATTAGGACTAGGAGAGATATATTTTTATTTTATGTATTTAAATTTTTTTATGCAGTAGATCAGTTCCATTTTTGTGAATTCATAGAATATAATGAAATATAGGCTGTATACGCTTTTTATTTATTCAGTATCTTGGGTTTAATTATGGCACATAGTTTGGTTGATGGATGGACTGCACTGTGCTATGTACGATCCAGCAAACAAAAAATTAAAAACACAAAGACTTCAAAACACCCTAAAGAGTTAAACTACAAAAATAATTTATTGCTAATAGAAGCGATGTACAACAATTTATTAACACAATGAACCAAGACCCCCCATATAATACAACCCGCCCCAAAAATATTCCTCTTAAAATCAAACACACTATGTAGGGCAAAAATACCCCTCATAGGCTTGCCTATTGTGGGTTTTTGCACTTTTTTGACTCTCGGTCATACGAGGGGTATTTTTGCCTTACATAGTGCATTTTGTTTTAAGAGGAATATTTTTGGGGAGGGTTGGATTTCTAACCAAACACAGATTGGTTTAGTTAGATGTGTCCCCTGGCTGTACTGTCCTGGAAATGGTGCATCTGAAACCTGAAAGGTAACACCTTTTTTTTTTTTTTTTTTTTTTAACATATTAATCTTTATTAAATTTTCACAATATACAGACCACATCTTAAAATAACATTACCAAAATTTCAATACATATTCCTTCCTTTCAGAGGCCTGAGTTTTAAAGTTCTAGGAAGGGGGGGAGATGAAAAAACATCCATACATCACATCTACTTAACAAAATTAAAACAATATCTAGTCAATACCATAATCCCCTTTATCCTTCCTCGAGTATTTTTGCAGTTCCTACATTTTTCCTGATGATATACCCCGCCCCCCTCCCTCCCACCCTTTCTATCGATACAACCCCCCCCCCCTCCCCTCCAGTGTATATATTTGTGCTTTTATCCTACCATGTGTCGTGAATATGTTATAATGCTTCCCATACCTTTAATGTCCTCTACCCAGCTCCCTCCCACTACCCATCCCCCCTCCCCCTCTCTTCTATATATATTTGTGCTTTTATCCTACCATGTATCGTGAATATGTTATAATGCTTCCCATACCTTTAATGTCCTCTACCCTGCTCTCTCCCTGTACCCATCCCCCCTCCCCCTCTCTTCTTCCTTTTCCTATCGTGATTTAAACTGGGGTGTGCATCTCTTCTATCCAATCTCTCCAATTTCTATTGAACTCTTTTAAGTTATTTCGTTTTGCGTATACTGCTCTCTCCTTACATAGATATTCATTTACAGCACTCATCCAATCCTCTACTGTGGGGGCTAGATTTGATTGCCATCTCCTAGCAATCATTCTTCTGGCTTGGAATAGACATCTTATAATTACCGTTGTTACTCCCTTTCTCTCTACTTCCTCATTTCTATATCCTAAAATACACACTATGGGGTTTAATTCTATCACGGTCCCAAAGGCCCTACTTATTGTCTCTACCACTCCTTCCCAGTATCTGAATAATTTGGGACATTTCCAGAGCATATGTATTAAATTCCCTGACCCCCCACACCTGGGGCAACAGTCATCTGTTCTCTTACCAAATCTAAATAATTTCTGGGGGGTATAATATGCTCTGTTAATTACCATCAGATGGGAAATCCTATGGGGAGGAGAAACCGAGACCTTTGGGCATGCTGATAGAATATTTTTCCACTGTGCCCGTGTTATATTGCCTAGATCATGCTCCCATTTCCCCTTCTCAACCCTCCCTTTCCTCTCGCTGTTAGTCTGTTCACTCAGCTGGGCATAGAATTTAGATATTAATCCTTTAGTAGGTCCTACTTGTGCTACTGGATATAGCAAGGGCAGTTCTTCCCATGTTAATGATACATTTCCAAACTGGGTCTTTAAGGCATGCCTCACTTGTATATAAGCATAGAATGAGTTTTGTGATATCTTAAATTCTTTTTGCAGTTGATCAAAAGATTTGATACCCCTGCCGCCATATAAATGGCTAAGCCTTACAATACCGCATTTTTGCCATTCTAAAATTTTTCCAACCCGCCATATTTCCTGTAGCTTCTTATTGTTCCAAAGAGGTGTATACTTTGTTATTTTACTATATCCCATTTTTTTTTTAACTATATCCCATAGTTTTAACATCATTTTTACTGTAGGACATCTACACTGGAATGAGTCCGCTTCCAGGGTCTCAATCAGCTTGCTATGTGGGGAGCCTGTTAATACTAATCTCCCATTTGGGGTTCCTCCGTTCATCTCATCAATCCCCCCTAGCTGTTGTAATTGGGACGCCCAGAAGTAGCACTCCGGATAGGGGACTGCGAATCCTCCTTCCTCTCCCGGTAGCTGGAGCATCCGCAATCTCAATCTAGCCTGTCCTCCCTTCCATATTAACTCCCTAAACAACATCTCGATTTTATTAAACCAACTTCTATTGATCCATGTTGGGGCATTATGCAATATATATAAAAGTTGAGGCATCCATATCATTTTTATCAGATTACATCTACCAGCCACCGAGAGAGGCATTCGCTTCCATATAGCAATTTTTTGTTTAAACTTAACCAATAATGGGACTAAATTATAACTTATAAATTGCTTAGGATCCCTTGTCAAGGTTACTCCCAGATATTTCAACTTGTCCACTGTTGGCATTTGGGGGGTTCCCAGGGCCGTTTGCTGATCAATTGGGTCCAGAGGGAGACATTCCGACTTTTCCCAATTAATCTCCAGCCCTGAGAAGCCTCCAAACCCTTGCACTAATCCCATTGCCCTTGGTAATGAGTACCTCGTATCCCCCAGAAACAATAGGATATCATCTGCATAAAGTGAGATTTTTTCCTCTCCAGTTTTTCTTACAAAACCGACTATCTCCCGGTTTGCTCTAATTGCACATGCCAAGGGCTCTATAGCCAACGCAAAGAGCAGGGGCGATAATGGACACCCCTGCCTAGTCCCTCTCCCCAGCTCTATTTTCCCGGATAACTCATTGTTAATTTTTTGTCTCGCACTAGGTTTATCATATAACATCCTAATCCAACCTATGAAGGAAGGACCCATGCCAAATTTCTCCAAGACTTTCCATATATATCCCCATTCTACGCTATCAAATGCTTTCCTTACATCCAATGCCACTACTGCACCCGGAGTATCATTATCCATTGGGATCTGCAAATTCAAAAAAGCTCTTCTAATATTTATACTCGTTGACCTGTTAGCTATGAACCCTGTTTGGTCCATATGGACTAATCTTGCTATAACTCGATTACCGTATATACTCGAGTATAAGCCGAGATTTTCAGCCTCTTTTTTGAGGCTGAAAGTGCCCCCCTCGGCTTATACTCGAGTCATCGCTGTCTGCCCGCTCGATCAGCGTGTCGAGCAGACAGACAGCGGCCATTCTATTCAAAAGCCGCGCCTCCGGCTCCGCCTTCGCCTGTGATAGGCGGAACACTGAATTTCCCAGCAGCCTGTGTTCCGCCTATCACGGACATCGTATCATCCTCGTACTACGGACGAGGATGATACGACGTCTGTGATAGGTGGAACACAGGCTGCTGGGAAATTCAGTGTTCCGCCTATCACAGGCGAAGGCGGCGGCGCAGCTTTTGAATTTTACAATGGCCGCCGACGAAGAGGGCACGGGACGGAGGCAAGGCAAGGCACGGCACGGCACGGGACGGGACGGGGGAAAGGCAAGGCACGACACGGGACGGATGCAAGGAGGCAAGGCACGGCACGGGACGGAGGCAAGGAGGCAAGGCACGGGACGGAGGCTCGGGACAAAGGTAGGCTGGACACACACACACACACACACACACACACACACACACACACACACACACACACACACGGATGGAGACACACACAGGGATGGATGGATGGATGGATGGAGACACACACACACAGGGATGGATGGATGGATGGATGGAGACACACACACACAGGGATGGATGGATGGATGGATGGAGACACACACACACAGGGATGGATGGATGGATGGACACACACACACACAGGGATGGATGGACGGACACACAGGGATGGACGGACACACAGGGATGGACGGACACACAGGGATGGACGGACACACACACAGGGATGGACAGGCATGTCTCACCCTCGGCTTATACACGAGTCAATAAGTTTGCCAGTTTTTTTGGGGGTAAATTGGGGGCCTCGGCTTATATTCGGGTCGGCCTATACTCGAGTATATACGGTAAGCCTATTCGCTAATACCTTAGCCAGTATCTTTGTATCGGTACACAGGAGAGAGATTGGTCTATACGCTGCAACATCTAGGGCGTCCTTTCCTTCTTTATACAACAGGATTATAACCGCCTCCATCATTGATGGTGGCAATTTACCCTCCCCACATGCTCCTCTTAACATCTCAAGGAGTTCAGGAAGCAGTATCTCGCCAAAATTTTTATAAACTTCAATCGGTAGCCCATCCGGCCCTGGCGACTTCTGATTTGGCATACTCGCAACTGCTTCCTGAAGTTCTTTCAAAGTTATTGGGGCTTCCAGTTCTTCTCTTTCTTCTTGTTTCAAACATGGTACCTCTAATTGACCTAGAAATGTTTCCATTTGCTCCTCCATCCCCACTTTCTGTGCAGTATATAATTTTTTATAATATCCTTCAAATACTTGGCATATACTCCCAGTTTCCGTTGTAACCTCACCCTCAGGAATCCTAATCGCCGATATTGAGGAGGGACCCGTGTTATTCTTCACCAGTTGTGCTAGCATTTTCCCCACGCTTTCCCCCTCAGCAAAGGAGGCTTGCCGTTGGAACATATGTTGTATCTCTGCTTTCTTCAGGGTTATTAGCCTAAGTTCTTCTTGTTTATCTACCCAGATTTTTTCTTTGCCCTGGATGGGGTCACTAATAAAATCTCTTTCAGCCTCTAACACTTCTCTCCCTTTTTGTACCTCCTGCTCCCTAGACTTTCTATTTATTTTTGCTATTGATTGGATCAGGAGACCCCTCACAAAAGCTTTCAGAGTGTCCCATAGGATCCCTGATGTTACTGTGCCCCGGTTATATTTTAGAAATTCTTTTAGTTCCCACTGAATTCTCTCAGGGCGTTCTTCTGTCTCTTTTTTTATCAGTTCTAACCATAGCGGGTTCACTTTCCACATCCTTTGAACCTTTCGTTCTCTCATTTTTAATACTGCTGTTACTGGGGAATGATCTGAGATCCCCCTGGGCTGGTATTCAATCTTTTCCACCATTTGTAAGGCCAGGTCATTCCCCAGTATCATATCAATCCTGGATAGTGTAGCATGCGTGACCGAGTGACAACTATACTGCCGGGCTCCCGGGTTCCCAGTTCTCCATAAATCCAGTAGTCCTACTTCTTCCAGGTACTGACCCATCCTCCCCTGCCCAGCTGGTTCTGCCAGTATTTTTTCTGGGAATCTATCAATTTTAATATCCAAGACCGTGTTGAAGTCCCCTACTATTATTATAGGAACCCCATCTATCCCCACTAAGAATTCCTGTAATTTAAAGAGCACTTCCATTTTAAATGGTGGAGGGATGTAGATATTTGCCAACATACATTCTCTATTTTCTATTAAGCAATGTAAGAAAATATATCTGCCCTTTTCATCCAGGCTGACCCGTTTACATACAAAATTCACCCCCGTTTTTACCAAGACACTCACCCCTCTACTATATGTCGAATAAACAGAGTGGTATTGAAATTGATATTTTCTACACTGCAACCGGTATATTGTATCTCTATTTAAGTTGGTCTCCTGCAGGCAGAACACCTCTACTCCATATCCCTCCAACATAGATAACACAGCTTTTTGTTTCACCTGCGTCCCCAGGCCCCTCACGTTCCAGGAGCCTATCTTAATTTTTCCATCCTGCATAACCATAAGCAAATAAAGACAAACAATAGAGCAGGTAAAAAAGAGAGCAGGATAACCAATCTGCTGAGCATACTATTGAGATCCACTTGTCTCCCAGTGCCCCCCAGCTCCCCCTTACCTTCTTTTATTAACTTCTCGTATATTATGTGTCTCTTAGTGTAGATTATACTATATAACTGTTTATTACCATTTACCCCCTTGTACCTAATACATTTTCCTTGTTTTTTACCACCCCAAGTTTTACCACCCCATATTTTGTGTCCTTTCTTAATTTGAGTTATTTCCTGCACCCCATTTATTAGTGCAAACATATTTTTTTTCCCCTTCAACCTCCCCCATATTTTCCCCCCCTCCCCCCCCCCGTTCTACCTCCCTCCCACCCCTCCCCCACCTTCCTAGGTGTTACCCTAGGGGCTATTAGTGACCTTATACCACTCTCTTCACGACCTATTCGCCACCCACACATGTTACACTCGCCGTGTATTACCTCCCTCCCGCCCCCCTCCCATACTACACACAAAAAAAAAAAAAAAAAAACACACATACTTCATCCCCCCAACTCATTCTAACCTCCTGACCCTCTTACTACCGAGAACCCCAACGTCTAAAATTTTTCTTTATTTTCTTCTATCCATTTTTCCACTTCCATTGGGGAACAAAAAACCTGGGTATGCCCTAATGCATTAATCCGTAGCTTTGCAGGATAAAGAAGAGCATACGGCACCCTGAGCTTCTGTAACCTGCGTTTCACCTGGAGGAACTCTACCCTTTTTCTCTGGAGTTCTGGGGAAAAGTCAGAATATAGTGAAATTCTAACACCCTTATACAATACATTCCCCATTTCCCTTGCTTTCCGTAATAACACCAATTTATCTTTATAATTAAGTAATTTCATCAATAATGGCCTGGGACGGCCCCCCTCCAATGGTGCTCTAAAGGGTACCCTATGCGCCCTCTCTATTGAGAACGTTGTTGAAAAGACCTCCCTTCCAAACAGTTCTACCAAAAGATGCTCCATAAATTCCGTAGGGTTTACACCCTCGCTTTTTTCGGGAAGGCCCACTACTCGCACATTGTCCCTCCGAAGCCTATTTTCCATTTCGTCCATTCTTGTTCTATATCCACTGAACTGCTCCTTCAGGCTTTCTACTTCTTTAATTAGGAAGGTTGTATCGTCTTCTAATCGACTAGTCCTTATCTCAAGTTCTGTCGTCCTTTCCACCACTTTCTGTAAATCTTGCCTTACCACGATTAGATCTTCCTTCACTCCCTTCATTTGATTACAGAGTTCTTTAAGTGAAATGTTGCATGCATTTACGGCCAATAATACATCCTTTATGGTTGGCTCCTTTTCCATCGGGGGGGGAGTCACCTACTGTAGCTTCTATATTCTGTTCCCCTGCTTCCGCATTTTTATTTACTGAGGGTTTTACCACTGCTCCGACTTGTGTGTTGATATTAATATTTGACTGCCCCACACTTTTCCTTTCAGTCATTACGCCTTGCTGCCCTTTTGACTGTCCTTTTTTTGGAGGGGTCTGAGATGACTGAACCGGATTGTGGGCATATTGTTCTAACTTAGCTGCTGTAGCGGACTGTTGCAAGCTTTTTTCCCCCCTTTCTTTTGCAGAACGCAAATGTTGCATCTTACTTTCCTTTTTCTCGTCCCTACTTCGGGACAATCCTGGATATATCGTGTTATATCGTGTTTTAAAGGGATACTGATCCAGCCGCCCACCACACAATATTCACTTAATGCAGTAATGACCGTATTCCAATGCTCATTTCAGGTAACACAAAAACCTCCTATTTCCTGGTTCTGCAACTCCGCATGCATTTATTTACTCACATTGGCTCATGAACTGTTTAGCCTGTCAGCTTTTTTAAAACAGAGACCGTCCCACTGTTAATAGGTCAATACAGTCAATACAGTACTGTTCTAATTGTATAAACAACTTTATAGTCAATCCACACGTTCTCATAAACAGATATTTCTTAAGCGCTGCTTACTGCATATTCAGATTCTTTTTTGCCAGAAAGTATTCCTTTGCCCAGGCTAACAATTTAGCAGTCTCTCGCTTTAAGGCACACACAGGAGGCAGTGGAATCCAAACATCCAGACATCGAAAGAGAGAGACAAAAATGAAAAGATGACCGGGGAGTACAGGTCTTTCTTACCCCATCCGGCTCGTAGGCATCGCTATACCGCAGCTTTCCTTATCAGTCCTCTGCCTGTAGTGCCCCTCTGACTGCCGGCTTCCTCCTCCCCGCACTCCTGCCGCTTACCTCCTTCCTCCTGTCGCAGCTTACTGGGGATCGGGGGAACCTTCGGTAACGCTTGTGCACGATATCTCTCAGTATCTCACGATTGGAGAGGTACGGCGTTGATCGGGGGTACTCGTGGGCTCGCGTTTCACTTCGGACGTCGGATACGACGGCTGCAGACTCGGAGGTCAGCGGAGATCCCCGGCGGCGCAGCGCGATAGCGTAGCGCTGTCACTCCTCCTCCCGTCCAGCGTCAGGCGTCCAGCTATGTTATTCAGCTCCGGTCCTCCTCACGCTGTGCTTGGCCGTGGCATTTGAATACTATATGCTCCACGCTTCCATCATGGGGGCCCTGGAGGGAGTTACACACGGCGTCCTCTCATCACGCTCACTCCACCCTACACATCCGGCCACACCCCCCTGAAAGGTAACACCACTCCCATTTTATTGTTTGCATGTGAGATCGAGGCATGGGTTTGCTTCGGTCTCACAATATTCTCCTTCCCCTGGCAGTTCCCAGGCTCTGGTAAGAGCAGGAGAGCTTGGGAACCACAGACGGAGGGGGGCGCTGGCAGGAGGGGGGAAGGGGTCTATAGAGCTGCTTGAGCTATGGAGCTGCCGCATTACTTTCACATTTAAGCCAGGAGCTGGCTAAACAAAACTCGTACAAACTAATGGCTGCTACTGCAGCCATCAGTTTGTTATTAAAGGTTCACTCTTTGGATGCACGTAATATGTCCAAAGAGCTGAAGTGGTTAAACTTGGGTTCATTGCTGGATGTGGTTCCTGAGTTTTGTGGTCCTGACAGATTTTTTGATCCTGTTACTGACACAGCTTCGTCTGACTCTTCTTTGGATTCTCTCTGTCTGCTTAGGTCTGTTAACTATTCATGTTACCAACCCCAGCCTAGACTAAGGATTTTTGTACCTCGCTGCCAGCATAACTTTTTGTACCTATCTGCCTGCCTGTTACTGAACTTGGCTTGTGACCAGACTTCTGCTCAACCCACCTCAACATCTCCAAGTCCAAGTTCACTGCACCAACTTCCTGACACCCGCACCCTTCCACTCTAGGGGCACTTGGGCAGGAATTGTGCAAGAGACTACCCTCATCATCTCAAGCTCCACTAACAGGCACATGACATCCAGCTCTTTTTTATTTTGGAAACCCACCAGCGTCTTTCATAAAAAAGGATAACACTTAAACCCTGCTGTAATTAGTCCAGCCATGTGATAACATGGTTCCTACTTCACTAGCAGCAGGCAGGTCCAGAAAGTTTGAAAGATTAGTGCCAAGTAATGAATTTGTGCCATGCTCTACATTATTCTGCTGCGAGTCCAGGCTTGTTGGTGGACCTCTCTGGCCTCACAGAAAGTAGCTTGCAGAAGACAAGTAATTGAACTTGAAGATGACTGCTCCTAGAGCGTAGATCGTGAGTCTGCAAAGAACAGTGAAGGAGATAGAGTGATCATTGCAGCTCCTTTTTTTATATTTACATGACAACTAAAAAAAATAGAGATTTTTAATTTAGTAAGTTTGGCTTTAAGATACTGGTGTGGTTGCCGTTTTTGTAAATGCTGTGTTCAAAGTATATGACAGTCAGTGTTGCCAGCCCCATGTGACTATTTTTACTGAGAAAACCTAAAAAAATGTCAAGGCACATTCTAAAACAACCTGAAACACGATAAACTATTAAAAACGAAGGCAACCAACATTTAAACAATATGTAAACATTAACAATACCTATAACAAGTAATCTACTTTGCTTTACAATTAAGCCAATTAGGCACAATTAGAATGCATTGAGGTGTATTAAGGTATAAAAACCTACCTTCACAATCGCTTTAAAAATAAACATGCAAGAGACACTTATAAAAGTGTGAGTCTTATTAAAACAACTTCACAGTAAATATAATAATGTAAAAATCTGAGCGCAGTGAAAATACACTATATACCTTCCTGTTAAAATAACTCATAACTATTGATTTGACCTGCCACAAAGAGAAACAGGGAACATTTTAAAACACAATTTTAATGCTTAAGGAATAATGCTTTAAATTAGATAAAACTTCAAGTCCTATGCACTCATTTAGAAAAAAGGGGGGGGGGGGGGGGTGACCTGACACAACCAACAATGGCATGCCTCCATCCCTCGTGTATTTGTACAAAACAAAGAGAAAGGGTATTGGAATTTTGGATGAGGCAAGCCATTACATTTGATGATACATAGAATAAATATAAACATGAATATAGTTTATTGGTACCATCATATTAACCGTTTCAGCCCCGGGCCCCCTTGCACTGCATCGCTTTAACTGACAATTGCACGGTCATGCGCCATTGCATCCAAACAAAATTGGCGTCCTTTTTTTTCCCACAAATAGAGCTATATTTTGGTGGTATTTGATCACATCTGCAGGTTTTATTTTTTGCGCTATAAACAAAAAAAGATGACAATTTTGAAAAAGAAAAACAGCATTTTACTTTTTGCTGTAATAAGTTTCCCCAAAATAAAAATAAATAAAAACTTCTTCATCAGTTTAGGCCAATATATTTTCTTCTACATATTTTTGGTAAAAAAAAGTGTGTATTGAATGGTTTGCGCAAAAGTTATAGCATCTGCAAACTATGGGAAAGATTTATGCCATTTTTTTATTATTATTATTTTTTTTTAGTAGTAATGGTGGTGATCTGCGATTTTTAGCATTACTGCGACATTGCGACGGACAGATTGGAGACTTTTTTGGGACCATTGGCATTTATACGGTGATCAGTGCTATTAAAATGCACTGATTACTGTGTAAATGTCACTGGCAGGGAAGGGGTTAACACCAGGGGACAATCAAGGGGTTAACTGTGTGTTCCCAAACTGTTCTAACTGTGTGTGTGGATAAGATTGACAAGGAAAGGAGCCATATCGTTTTTCCTGCCTAGTAGGAACAAATGATATGGCTCCTTTCCTCTGACAGCACAGGGATTTGTGTGTTTCCACACACAAATCCCCATGCTGGTGCTCGTGCACGTAACCGCACGTGGCCAGCAGCGATCGTGCCCGCCGGCCATGCGCATCAGGCCCCCTACCATGCAGCGGGCGCACGAGAGCCCTCTGGTGGCTGAAAAAGGGTAGAATGGGATTTCACCCAGGAGAGCCATTGTGCCACAGTATATCTGCATGACACGGTCAGCAAGTGCTTAAGCATTCTGTAATCTTAAAAAAAAACATGTTGAATAAATAATTGTATAATGTAATCAAAAGACTATCAAATACAATAATACATTACAAATAATCAAAGATATGCTTAATACAATGAATTCAAAATGGGTAATAACGATCATCAATAGGCATAATTGGCAAAAAATAATTCATAGGTTACTCATACATCGATTGTCAAATGTGCAGACAAACATAATATAATGCGTATTGTTAAACCAGCCTTCTCTTGGCACCCTTGTTGAAAACGCTACACATTTCATGACGATACAGCCACTCTTCTGGAGTATGATGCAAATTTTTACTGCAGGATAGATAGTATCTATTAGTATATAAGCCCTTTAGGGGAAGAAAATCTCAAGAAAAGACAATTTGACTGTTACTTTCAGATCCCAAGCTGTACCCAGCTCCTATACGGGAAATGATGGGGACCTCAGATAAATGTCAAACCCGGGGTTGAGGCAGGTAACCCCCCAAAATGGGACCAAGTGGGGCAGCCATGTGACACGCAAGGTCGCCACAACGTAAACCCAAACCCAAACCCTGGGCTAATACTTCATATGCTCCTATCACCAGGAATGGATTCCGCACATGCTGTTCCTCACACAATCATACACTTCAGTTAACTGGGGGTCATTTCATTGCTCCGTCCACACATTTGGTTTTGTTTGTTTGCCATTTGAGCAAACCTACCGGAGTGTATTACAACACTCCCAACAATTAGTTTATATCCATTCTGATTTTGTGGGTTTATCCAAACACCCATCAATCCTACACTAATGGTAGCCCCCTTGCGGAACACATAGGTGTTTTAGACACACCACTCTTCTTATCTGCTAAGATTTATTCATTTACACATCCCCTTTTCACATTATTTGCAGAATGCAAGTGCACTCATCTTATACTTGGGGCCTGTGTCAAGGCAACCTGGCATGTTGCATTTCTGCCCCCCTTGGTCCAGTTTTGGGGGGTTATATACTAATAGATACTTTATCTATCCATCCTACAGTATAAATTTGCATCATACTCCTGATTAGTGATGGACGAACGTTTCGCCCGGCGGTCGTTTCGCGGCGAATTTCCGACATTCGCGGTCCGCACGTTCGAACGCCTTTTTCCGTCGTTCGCCGCGGCGGACTTACGTGTTTAATGTATACAAGAACTTTAACCTTTGGTGACACGTTTATCATGTGATACAGGACAGCCAATTGAGACATGACAGCACATGGACACTTGTACATTCCCCCTAACCTATAAATACACCCGATCCGGTGGCCATTTTACATTCTTTCTTCTGTTACGATAGGGACAGGTTCCTGTGTGGAGTAGGGAGAGATAAACCACTAGCTATTTGGTACACAAAAGTTCTTTTCAGGACTGGTATAGGTGTTAGGTGTTGATAGGTTTGCTGTGCTGCTGATTCTTGCAGCAGCCTGAGTGTCTTTTGTTAGTTTAGAGAAAGGGAAAGGACGGTGTATGCTACAGGGACAGCCAGATTAGTCTTTCATCATCATCATCATCATCATCATCATTAGCTGTTACTATCAAGGTCCACAAAAGAGCTGTTCCAGTAACCACTAATCGTTCTCTTTTTTTGCCAATTTGTATAGGGACAGGAAGGAAGCAGTGTTGTCAGGCAGTGAGGGTAATTTTAAAGACTTGCTGTTATTATTAGTTCCACAAAGGTTCTTTTCAGGACTGGTATCAGTGGTACAGTAATAGGCTTGTACATGTATAATATTCTTTCTTCCAAATATAGAAAGGATATTATACTTGACTGCTGCCCTTCTGCTGCAGTCTGCTAAACATTCACAACTCACTTGTTCCACAAAAGTTCTTATAAGGACTGGTAACTTGGTATAGGGTGCTACGGTACATAGGCTTGAGTGCGGTACAGTCTGCTGTTCTGTAAGGACCGCTATCGGTCCACAATAGATAGGGTTGACGTGCACCACTGCTGACCGCTGCCCTATACTGCAGCAGTCCTTCAGCGGTATAGGGACTGACGTACAGTCTGCTAATCACTAACACACAACCTGCTTGTTCCACAAAAGTTCTTATAAGGACTGGTAACTTGGTATAGGGTGCTACGGTACATAGGCTTGAGTGCGGTACAGTCTGCTGTTCTGTAAGGACCGCTATCGGTCCACAATAGATAGGGTTGACGTGCACCACTGCTGACCGCTGCCCTATACTGCAGCAGTCCTTCAGCGGTATAGGGACTGACGTACAGTCTGCTAAACACTAATACACAACCTGCTTGGTCCACAAAAGTTCTTATAAGGACTGGTAACTTGGTATAGGGTGCTACGGTACATAGGCTTGAGTGCGGTACAGTCTGCTGTTCTGTAAGGACCGCTATAGGTCCACAATAGATAGGGTTGACGTGCACCACTGCTGACCGCTCACCTATACTGCAGCAGTCCTTCAGCGGTATAGGGACTGACGTACAGTCTGCTAATCACTAACACACAACCTGCTTGTTCCACAAAAGTTCTTATAAGGACTGGTAACTTGGTATAGGGTGCTACGGTACATAGGCTTGAGTGCGGTACAGTCTGCTGTTCTGTAAGGACCGCTATCGGTCCACAATAGATAGGGTTGACGTGCACCACTGCTGACCGCTGCCCTATACTGCAGCAGTCCTTCAGCGGTATAGGGACTGACGTACAGTCTGCTAAACACTAATACACAACCTGCTTGGTCCACAAAAGTTCTTATAAGGACTGGTAACTTGGTATAGGGTGCTACGGTACATAGGCTTGAGTGCGGTACAGTCTGCTGTTCTGTAAGGACCGCTATCGGTCCACAATAGATAGGGTTGACGTGCACCACTGCTGACCGCTCACCTATACTGCAGCAGTCCTTCAGCGGTATAGGGACTGACGTACAGTCTGCTAATCACTAACACACAACCTGCTTGTTCCACAAAAGTTCTTATAAGGACTGGTAACTTGGTATAGGGTGCTACGGTACATAGGCTTGAGTGCGGTACAGTCTGCTGTTCTGTAAGGACCGCTATCGGTCCACAATAGATAGGGTTGACGTGCACCACTGCTGACCGCTGCCCTATACTGCAGCAGTCCTTCAGCGGTATAGGGACTGACGTACAGTCTGCTAAACACTAATACACAACCTGCTTGGTCCACAAAAGTTCTTATAAGGACTGGTAACTTGGTATAGGGTGCTACGGTACATAGGCTTGAGTGCGGTACAGTCTGCTGTTCTGTAAGGACCGCTATAGGTCCACAATAGATAGGGTTGACGTGCACCACTGCTGACCGCTCACCTATACTGCAGCAGTCCTTCAGCGGTATAGGGACTGACGTACAGTCTGCTAATCACTAACACACAACCTGCTTGTTCCACAAAAGTTCTTATAAGGACTGGTAACTTGGTATAGGGTGCTACGGTACATAGGCTTGAGTGCGGTACAGTCTGCTGTTCTGTAAGGACCGCTATCGGTCCACAATAGATAGGGTTGACGTGCACCACTGCTGACCGCTGCCCTATACTGCAGCAGTCCTTCAGCGGTATAGGGACTGACGTACAGTCTGCTAAACACTAATACACAACCTGCTTGGTCCACAAAAGTTCTTATAAGGACTGGTAACTTGGTATAGGGTGCTACGGTACATAGGCTTGAGTGCGGTACAGTCTGCTGTTCTGTAAGGACCGCTATCGGTCCACAATAGATAGGGTTGACGTGCACCACTGCTGACCGCTGCCCTATACTGCAGCAGTCCTTCAGCGGTATAGGGACTGACGTACAGTCTGCTAAACACTAATACACAACCTGCTTGGTCCACAAAAGTTCTTATAAGGACTGGTAACTTGGTATAGGGTGCTACGGTACATAGGCTTGAGTGCGGTACAGTCTGCTGTTCTGTAAGGACCGCTATAGGTCCACAATAGATAGGGTTGACGTGCACCACTGCTGACCGCTCACCTATACTGCAGCAGTCCTTCAGCGGTATAGGGACTGACGTACAGTCTGCTAATCACTAACACACAACCTGCTTGTTCCACAAAAGTTCTTATAAGGACTGGTAACTTGGTATAGGGTGCTACGGTACATAGGCTTGAGTGCGGTACAGTCTGCTGTTCTGTAAGGACCGCTATCGGTCCACAATAGATAGGGTTGACGTGCACCACTGCTGACCGCTGCCCTATACTGCAGCAGTCCTTCAGCGGTATAGGGACTGACGTACAGTCTGCTAAACACTAATACACAACCTGCTTGGTCCACAAAAGTTCTTATAAGGACTGGTAACTTGGTATAGGGTGCTACGGTACATAGGCTTGAGTGCGGTACAGTCTGCTGTTCTGTAAGGACCGCTATCGGTCCACAATAGATAGGGTTGACGTGCACCACTGCTGACCGCTGCCCTATACTGCAGCAGTCCTTCAGCGGTATAGGGACTGACGTACAGTCTGCTAAACACTAATACACAACCTGCTTGGTCCACAAAAGTTCTTATAAGGACTGGTAACTTGGTATAGGGTGCTACGGTACATAGGCTTGAGTGCGGTACAGTCTGCTGTTCTGTAAGGACCGCTATAGGTCCACAATAGATAGGGTTGACGTGCACCACTGCTGACCGCTCACCTATACTGCAGCAGTCCTTCAGCGGTATAGGGACTGACGTACAGTCTGCTAATCACTAACACACAACCTGCTTGTTCCACAAAAGTTCTTATAAGGACTGGTAACTTGGTATAGGGTGCTACGGTACATAGGCTTGAGTGCGGTACAGTCTGCTGTTCTGTAAGGACCGCTATCGGTCCACAATAGATAGGGTTGACGTGCACCACTGCTGACCGCTGCCCTATACTGCAGCAGTCCTTCAGCGGTATAGGGACTGACGTACAGTCTGCTAAACACTAATACACAACCTGCTTGGTCCACAAAAGTTCTTATAAGGACTGGTAACTTGGTATAGGGTGCTACGGTACATAGGCTTGAGTGCGGTACAGTCTGCTGTTCTGTAAGGACCGCTATCGGTCCACAATAGATAGGGTTGACGTGCACCACTGCTGACCGCTCACCTATACTGCAGCAGTCCTTCAGCGGTATAGGGACTGACGTACAGTCTGCTAAACACTAATACACAACCTGCTTGGTCCACAAAAGTTCTTATAAGGACTGGTAACTTGGTATAGGGTGCTACGGTACATAGGCTTGAGTGCGGTACAGTCTGCTGTTCTGTAAGGACCGCTATAGGTCCACAATAGATAGGGTTGACGTGCACCACTGCTGACCGCTCACCTATACTGCAGCAGTCCTTCAGCGGTATAGGGACTGACGTACAGTCTGCTAATCACTAACACACAACCTGCTTGTTCCACAAAAGTTCTTATAAGGACTGGTAACTTGG
This sequence comes from Lithobates pipiens, assembly GCF_037356315.1. Classification (NCBI taxonomy): domain Eukaryota; kingdom Metazoa; phylum Chordata; class Amphibia; order Anura; family Ranidae; genus Lithobates; species Lithobates pipiens. The sequence goes on from NW_027507791.1 coordinate 114,635,371, forward strand.
TATAGGGTGCTACGGTACATAGGCTTGAGTGCGGTACAGTCTGCTGTTCTGTAAGGACCGCTATCGGTCCACAATAGATAGGGTTGACGTGCACCACTGCTGACCGCTGCCCTATACTGCAGCAGTCCTTCAGCGGTATAGGGACTGACGTACAGTCTGCTAAACACTAATACACAACCTGCTTGGTCCACAAAAGTTCTTATAAGGACTGGTAACTTGGTATAGGGTGCTACGGTACATAGGCTTGAGTGCGGTACAGTCTGCTGTTCTGTAAGGACCGCTATCGGTCCACAATAGATAGGGTTGACGTGCACCACTGCTGACCGCTGCCCTATACTGCAGCAGTCCTTCAGCGGTATAGGGACTGACGTACAGTCTGCTAAACACTAACACACAACCTGCTTGTTCCACAAAAGTTCTTATAAGGACTGGTAACTTGGTATAGGGTGCTACGGTACATAGGCTTGAGTGCGGTACAGTCTGCTGTTCTGTAAGGACCGCTATCGGTCCACAATAGATAGGGTTGACGTGCACCACTGCTGACCGCTGCCCTATACTGCAGCAGTCCTTCAGCGGTATAGGGACTGACGTACAGTCTGCTAAACACTAATACACAACCTGCTTGGTCCACAAAAGTTCTTATAAGGACTGGTAACTTGGTATAGGGTGCTACGGTACATAGGCTTGAGTGCGGTACAGTCTGCTGTTCTGTAAGGACCGCTATCGGTCCACAATAGATAGGGTTGACGTGCACCACTGCTGACCGCTGCCCTATACTGCAGCAGTCCTTCATCGGTATAGGGACTAAGAGTTTTGTCACAGGGTCATTTAAAAAATGACAGGCAGAGGAAGAGGCAGGCCCTTCCGCAGGGGTGGTAGGGGTAGGGCAGGAGCAACAGGCTTGAGCCAAAGTGGGAAGTTGCAGAAGGTGCGTTCAATTACTTTAAAGGATGCACCAGACTTGGTTGAGTGGCTCGCTCAGCCTTACTCTTCTGCACCCTCCTCATCCTCTCGATCTGCACCCTCTTCTTCACTCTCTGCTATGTGCACCCCCAAAGACACTACCACCAACAACACGACCACCACCACCACCACCACATACCTTCCGCTTGAGTCACTGGAATTATTTTCCGATCCATATCAAGAGGACATTTCTGATGCGCAGCCACTCTTGGTATTGGATCAGGAAGAGGAGGTAGCAACAAGCGCTACTCAGCAGTCTGACGCCAGTACCCAGATCAGCCCAAGGAGGAGGTTGGTCCCCGGTGTTGCTGCCTACTCCGAGATCTCTACTTATAGCGGTGGGGAAGGTGACGTTGATGATGACGTGTCTAGTGATGTCACGTGGGTGCCCACAAGAGAGGAAGAGGAGGGGAGTTCAGAGGGAGATATGGACCAGCAGATAGGGAGGAGAAGCAGCAATGACTTACATTGCACAGCAGGGACAAAGCAGACTGCAAATGTATCAGGAGCGAGTCATCGACCATGTACGGTCACATCTGGCGCTCCCAGGACACCGGCACATGGCTCCGCAGTGTGGGCTTTTTTTAACGTGTCCGCTGCTGACAATAGCGTTGCCATCTGCAATCTTTGCAGTCAACGCGTTAGTCGCGGTAAGCCCAATACTCACCTAGGGACGACCGCCTTAAGAAGGCACATGAGCAGCCATCACCGAGCCCAGTGGGAGCAACGGAACACACAAAGCCACACTGCAGGCTCTCACCGTCCAGCCTCGTCTTCTACTTCTCCTTCTCCTCTCTCCTCACAATTGTCCTCCACTCCACCTTCCATCACGCCAAGCTCACATTTTTCTGCAAAAAGGCAGGCTTCCGTGGGCCTAATGTTTGAGCGTAAAAAAATGATGACGCCGGATAACCCTCTTGCCCAACGGTTGGCGGCTGGCTTGTCAGAACTCATAGCCCGCCAACTACTGCCATATAAACTGGTGGACTCGGAGGCCTTTCGCAAATTTGTGGCCATTGGAACACCACAATGGAAGGTCCCAGGAAGGAAGTATTTCTCAGAGAAGGGCATCCCAGAGCTATATGGCCATGTTCAGCGGCAAGTGAATGTATCTCTGGCACACAGTGTCGGTGCCAAGATACATCTGACCACAGACACGTGGTCTAGCAAACACGGGCAGGGAAGGTATATCAGTTTTACTGCCCACTGGGTGAACCTTCTGACGGCCGTCAAGCATGTAACCCGTGGCACCCGTGTAGATTTGGTTTTACCGCCACGGATTGCATGCAGGCCTGACTCTTCTTCTCCTCCTCCTACTCCATCCTCCTCCCTCTCCTCCTCAGCTGCCTCCTCCTTTTCCGCTGCTAGCGTCTCTTCCACTGCACCGCCCAAGCTCCCCAGAACCTATTCCACATGCCAGGTGAGACGTTGCCATGCCGTGCTGCGTCTGTTGTGCCTGGAAGCAAAGAGCCACACTGGCCCGGCACTCCTTTCAGCTTTGCGTTCACAGGCAGATGAGTGGCTAACACCGCTCAATTTGACAGTTGGTAAAGTGGTGTGTGACAACGGTGCCAATCTGCTTAGCGCATTGAAACAGGGCAAAATCACGCACGTGCCGTGCATGGCACACGTCTTAAACTTGGTCGTGCAGCGATTCCTTGTCAAATACCCTGGGGTCCAGGACATCTTGCGGCAGGCAAGGAAAATCTCGGCCCATTTCAGAAGATCTTACACGGCCATGGCTCGCCTTGCTGACATTCAGCGGCGACACCATCTGCCGGTCAGACGTCTTATTTGCGATTGCCCGACGCGATGGAACTCAACCTTCTATATGCTTGATAGGCTGCTCCAGCAGAAACGTGCAGTTAACGTCTACCTGTATGAACTCTGCGAAAGAAACGGTTCTGGGGAGCTGGGTTTTTTTTCACCGCGCCAGTGGCTGCTCATGCGCGACACATGCAGACTTCTGCGGCCATTTGAGGAGATCACCAAACTGGTCAGTCGCAGCCATGGCGCCATCAGTGACATGGTACCTTATGCCTTCTTTCTGGAGCGTGCATTGCGTCGTGTCATTGATCAGGCTGTGGAGGAGCAGGAGCGGGAAGATGAGGAAGTCGCAATGCTGGATGAATTCCCAGGGGGGGCTACTCTATCTGAGACAAGTCAACAACAGGAGTCTGATGAGGAGTCAGAGGAGGATGGTGCCGGGGCGGATGAGCAGGAGCAAGAAGAGCATGCTTTAAACCTTTCTGGGATCCCTGTTGTGCGAGGATGGGGAGAGGAGAATGAAGAGGACGACATTATCCTGGATGATGAGCAGGAGCCAGGCCACCACACCGCTTCCACTTTAGTGCAAATGGGGGCCTTCATGCTCCAGTGTTTTAATAGGGACCCCCGTATAAAAAGCATGAGGGTCAAGGACCAGTACTGGGTGGCAACGTACTTAGACCCCCGGTACAAACACAAAATGGCGGAAATGTTACCGCCGTCGCAGAGGGCTGTCAGAATGCAGCACTTCCAGGCCTTGCTTCGAGAAATGCTGCATTCTGCTTTTGCGTGCGCTGGCAGAGGAGCAATTCCCACTCCCAGAGAAGGATTTGCGGGTACCAATCCAACAGCGCCTGCAAGAAGAGGCCGGTTTGAAGATGTGTTGGTGACTTCGGATATGAGGTCATTCTTTCAGCCGACCCATCGACAGGTGTCATCCGGATCCAGCATCAGGGAACGCCTAGACCGTCAGGTGTCCGACTACATTGGGTTAACGGCCGATGTGGACGCTCTGAGGAGTGATGAACCCCTAGACTACTGGGTGGGCAGGCTTGACCTCTGGCCAGAGCTTGCCCAATTTGCAATCGAACTGTTGGCTTGCCCCTCATCCAGTGTCCTGTCCGAAAGGACGTTCAGCGCAGCAGGGGGGATTGTGACCGATAAGCGTACTCGCCTAGCTCACCACAGTGTTAACTACCTCACATTTCTAAAAATGAATGAGGCATGGATCTCGGAGGAATTCAACACATGTGACCAGTAGACCATGTATATGTCTATAAACTATTTTTTTAATCAAGCACACAGACCTTCTTAATTCATTTGGCTCACTTCCTTGACCCAAAAAAGCACACCGTACTATATGCCCCTACCCTCCTCTTTGAAGAGGTTGAGCGGTGTCATATTTCTACTGGGGCTGCTTATGATATCCCTGTGCTGTGCTGACTTCCTCCTGGGGGTTCTTATTATGAAGGGATCACACTATCCCTGTGCTGTGCTGACTTCCTCCTGGGGGTTCTTATTATGAGGGGATCACACCATCCCTGTGCTGTGCTGACTTCCTCCTGGGGCTGCTTACGGTGCTGCTGTCAGTGCTGTATGTCACGGTGCTGCTGTCAGCGCTGTATGTCACGGTGCTGCTGTCAGCGCTGTATGTCACGGTGCTGCTGTCAGCGCTGTATGTCACGGTGCTGCTGTCAGCGCTGTATGTCACGGTGCTGCTGTCAGCGCTGTATGTCACGGTGCTGCTGTCAGCGCTGTATGTCACGGTGCTGCTGTCAGCGCTGTATGTCACGGTGCTGCTGTCAGCGCTGTATGTCACGGTGCTGCTGTCAGCGCTGTATGTCACGGTGCTGCTGTCAGCGCTGTATGTCACGGTGCTGCTGTCAGCGCTGTATGTCACGGTGCTGCTGTCAGCGCTGTATGTCACGGTGCTGCTGTCAGCGCTGTAGTCACGGTGCTGCTGTCAGTGCTCTGTATTACGGTGCTGCTGTCAGATGCCTCTATCACGGTGCATGTGTCATTCCGGTATGTCACGCTGCTGGTGATCATCTCCTGCACCCTCTTCTTTGCCTACCCTGGTCCCTGACCTTCCCTCTCCTCCATTGCCTTCATTAGCTCCATAGTCCTGAATTGTTAGAACAATTTCCCAAATAAAATAAAAATGCTTGTAGTTATCGATCCCAAATTCACCTCATACATGTATTATGTCATTGTCCAGATGGTGGGACTACGTTTTACCCCCTAATAATTACCACGTGGCCGCAAATTCGACATGAAGGTTTGCAAAGTTCGCCTCCCATTGAAGTCAATGGGGCCCGCGGCGAACGTTCGGTTTCGCGAACGTTTGGGTCCGTTCGCATTTCGCTTTCGCGAAACGTCCCGTCGGAAGTTCGTCCATCACTACTCCTGATGAGTGACTGTAATGTCACGAAACACGTAGAGTTTTCAACAAGGGTGTCAAAACAAGTCTGGTTTAACAATATGCATTATATTATGTTTGACAATTGATGTATGAGTAACCTATGAATTATATTTTGCCAATTATGTCTATTGATGATCGTTATGACCTATCTTGCATTCATTGTATTAATCATGTCTTTCAATATTTGTAATGCATTGTTATATTTGATATGTTAATCTTTTGATTGCATTATATAATTATTTATTTAACATGTTTTTTAAGATTGCGGAATGCTTAACATGATGTTACCAAAACTATTAAAAATGTTATATTTATTCTATGTATCATCAATTGTAATGGCATGCCTCATCCAAAGTCCCAATACTCTTTCTCTTCCTATGCACTCATGATAACAGGTCTAATGCTAATAAAAAGCAGCCATGGTTACAATCACATAATTGTAATTTCCATCTATTCAGTGCATACAGACTATTGTCATTACATGTAGAGGTAAAGAGTAATTCATGACACTATGCAAAGTAAGCTTATTTTCTTTTCTACTCAGCTAATAAAAATGCATAGCGAGTAAAAGACCGCACGTGCCCTTAACATCGCCTTAACATATTATGCAATCAATCTTCTTTCACCTCAGTGTGAATGAGGAATTTTCTTAAGCTGCTAGGTAATCTTCATTCTGACCCCATCTGATGCTGTGATTCTGTGACTACATGTACATCAGCACATGACGATTATTTACAAATGTGGACAAATTTGTTGGTACCCTTACAGCTCTCTAAAACAATATTTTGTTCCACCTGAAAAATTATGAGATTAAAAACAATAATTTATGCATACCTACACATCTTTGGTGTGTCATAGAATAAAGCAAAAATTTTGAAAAAAGATTCTTACTTATTTTACAAAGATAAAATAAAATGTCCAGGGTAGATTTGTTGGTACCCCTGAAAGGATTATATACAATATAACCGGATCAGTAATATTTCAAACAGTTTTCTATCATTAATATAACATATCCTCAATCTTGCATAAAGGGGGGAAAAATTGGGACTTTGATTGAGGCATACATATGGTGATATGTGCCTCCATCCCTGAATCAATGAAACATAAAAAGGAAGTTGGGACTTTATGTGAGGAAAATGGCAGTTGAATAAGGCAATACATGTATAGTGACTAAATTTGTAAAATTGTCATAAATAGGGTATAGAATCACACTCAATATGAAATACATTAGAAGCCACTACATATATGTAAATGTTGAATGAAGTACAGTTCATAGACACATAAAGTTAGAAAATACAAATACATAATCCAAATAGTTCATGTATGTAAAACCTTAAAAATGAAAAAACGCAGCTTTTATCCCTGGTATATTCTTCTATAATTTCAGCAAGAAAGCCCCTCATTGAGGCTGTATCATCTCCAATGGGAAAAAGAACTAGGGAGGCAGTTAGACCCAGAGTATTGGCAGATAATGAATATAGCTCTTTCAAAGATTTCCCAAAATGTTCTTTATATTAGAGAATGCCTATAAAGTATTGTATAGGTGGTACTACACACCGGCTAGATTGGCCTGGTTTATCCCAACCTACTCTCCTCTCTGCTTTCAGGGGTGTTCACAGGAGGGGACAATGACACATATTTGGTAATCATGCCCAAGGGTATGCAGGCTATGGGTCAGAATCTATAACACTTCTTCGCAATTTATTTCATGTTAACTTCAAAAGGGATCCCTGTGAAGCCCTACTAGGCAAGGCAATTGTTCAACTACTACGCTCAGAAAGGCAACTGGCCCAACATCTATTTACTGCAATTAAATTAACAACTGCCAAGGGATAGAAGATTCCTATGCTTAGCTTTAAGGCTGTCAAAAATCACATGAACAATGTCATGATAAATGAGAAAGTAACGACCATTCTCTCAGATACACATGATACATTTCTTAGGGTTTTTTGCAACCGTGGATCACTTATTTTCAGCCCTTCCAGTTCAACAGTACTCTCCTCTCAATTTAACGCTCCCCGACACGTACCCCATGGACTTTTCTTTCTCCTCTTTCTTTCCTTTTTGGTCTTTACTCCTTGTGTCATGTTTCTTCTTTTCCCCTTTTTTCTTCTCTTTCTCCTTTTCCTTTTTCTGTTCAATATGCTTTATGCATTAAGTTAATATGGTTATCGGGCCGACAGGTATTGCCCTGGTTAGGATGGTTATTTTGATAATATTGTTTTTGTGTTATCTCTGAATTCCCCTCCCCCCTTTTTTTTCTATCCTCTCCAATTGGGATACTCTAGACCAGTGATGGCAAACCTTGGCACTCCAGATGTTTTGGAACTACATTTGCCATGATGCTCAAGCACTCTGCAGTGCAGTTGAGCATCATGGGAAATGTCGTTCCAAAACATCTGGAGTGCCAAGGTTCGCCATCACTGCTCTAGACTATGCATGCCTTCGTTCAGATATCCCAGATTCTATAATTGGACATTTAGGTCTGTAGGCATGATATCTCCTCTATGATACCTTGAATAGCTGCTTTTGGGCTCTCCCTTACATTCTTAGTGACCTGGGCCATTATGTTTGTGACCTGTGTAATGTTATTGTTTATGTTCTCCCTTTTTGCTATTATTTTTCCTTGTTTTATTTTATTTACCTCATTTCTGTTTATTATAAGCTGTAACCATCCCATCGCTGTCCATATATGTTGAATTGTCTATTAATAAACCTTTTAAAAATAATAATAATAATTAAATAGCAGCACATTTCAGTTACCAATGTATAGAGTAAATACTCTGTGTAAGAGCATAACAAATGATAAAATGGGTAATAGATAGAGATGCAGTGATGGTTGACTGAAACAAAGTTGCATCCTGTCAATGCTCAACGTGTTTCATGTAATGGAACTTCATCAGGAGTGGCTGCATCCGTTAGTCTGTAAAAAATATATATAGATACTAATAAGTTCTGGTAAGAACTCCAGCATCAAGGAGAAGGAATAAAAAATATTATGGTCTGGTTACTTACATGGGACTGTAAAACAGAGGTATCTGATACTGCACTTGGAAGGAATCACCAGGATAGGTCGTCTGTCCCGGGAGCTGAGGAGGCCAAACCGTGCACGGGGTGAATGCACAAACACAAGATCCCCAAGAAATTGGATTCTCCATGGGGCTCCATAGTAGTCTGTGGAAAAAGGAGTTATACTATGAAAAACTCTCATGTAGTAATGACGGTGTGGATTGAGTAAGAGTGAAGCATCAAGTGGGGGGAAACATTTGGTGACGATACTGAAAGAGGACAAATATATGTTATTAAGAGCCATAGAGCCATATCCAGGTAAGTGAATCTGGGGGTGAAGAGTGTATGAGGCAATCATGTGTTTAAAAGCCAAGATAAGTGAAAAGACCAAAGAGTTGTATACAGTAAGGAAAGATCCAAATGTAAAAAGATAGTTAGTTACCTTATGTGAAGATGCATCAAGCAAAATGTGGCATGGCCTATGGTGCAAGTAAAGGCATTGGCAGTGGAGGGTGCTTGAGGTGTTCAGCCCACCTGTAGGTAACCTCCAGCATCACGCTGGGCATGATAGAGGAGGAGAGGCATCCCCCCTGGGCAGCAACGCTGTCCGTGATGGCACCAAGGTGCTCCCCCTATAAATCAGTCATGTTCATCATGTAAAACTTTTAATACGGTCTGTGTTTTTCTGGTAGAAACAGCTGCCATCTGTCTTTAGAGTTGTCCGAGGGCCCCTTTGATAAATCACCCTTTTTCTCAAATACAGATTCCACTCCCTATGGACTATTTGTGCTTCTTTTAGAGTATCTGTTAGTAGCAATTCTGGGTTTTGACTCTCTGGAGCTTTCAGTGTTCGATTACAGAGGGTGTCTTCTTGTCTGTGTTTCCGTAGATGCTTCTTTGACAACCTGGGTAGACTTTCATCTCTTATTTGGGAAAAGTCACAGTAATATTTAGGAATGTCAGCTGTGGCGCCTGCTGCCTCTTTGGCACAGTTCTCCACCCCTGAAGATAGGGCTTATACTCCTTCTGGAGTTAGTTGCGCACAGCTGTCTGTAGGAATGTGTGAACCAAAAGGCCTTATGGAGAGAGAATCGGCATCCATGTTTCCATTCTTGAGGGCAATACTTCAGGCTGAATCAGAACCCAGACAGATCAGCCAACCACCAGTACCTGGTAGCATCTAGCTTGGCTGTGGTGAGTACATATGTAAGTGGCTTGTTGTCGGTCTAAACTACGAAGTCTGCACCATAAAGGTAGTCTTTTTGCTTGTCTACCACTGCCCACTTTAAGGCCAGAAAGTTCAACTTGTGAGTGCAGTAGTTTCTTTCGGCAGGGGTTAGACTTCTGCTCACATATGTAACTGGTCACAGATGTGTACAATGCTCTTGGTATAGTCCCCTGCACAGTCCGTTTCTGCTAGCATCGAAGTGTAGTTCATATTATTTAGAAGGGTCAGCATAGGCTAGCACTGGAGAATTGGTTAGACTCCTCTTCAGCTGGCGAAACGCCTGTTTGCACTGATTTGTCCACTGGTCTTCAATAGATTCTCAAGGCTTTCTGGGTCCTTTGCTTGGCCTTGCCTTGGGTGCGTCTATATCTTCCTTCTCATTCTTAACAACTTAACAACTTATTGAGAACCCTTCATTGAATCCTCATTAGTAGAAGGAGAATCTCAAGAATGACCTTAGTTCAGTGATGTTAGTTGTAGGCCAGGAGGTGACAGCTTCTGCCTTTTTTGGGTCGATTGCAACTCCCTCTGCAGAGACAACCTGCCCCAGATAGTTGACTGAGGGTTGATAGAATTGGCCTTTCTCCAACATCAATTTAAACACTTAATCATGCAGTACCTTTTTCAGTCCCTCATTGTGTTCTTCAAGAGTCCTCCTGAAGACAGGATATGCACCAGTACCTCAAATCAGGTTCATGTCTTCTATGGTGCGTTCCATTAGCTGTTGAATGGTATCAGGGGCCCCTGACAGTTCTTGAGGCATTCTGTTGAATTTAATAAAAGGCAGTGGGCAGATGAAGGTAGTTTTCTCCTTGTCTTCTGGGTGCATGGGGATTTGGTAATACCAGCTTTTCAGATCTAACAGTCTGAACCACCTTCCCCTGATAGGCACTGCAGAGCATCCCCTATGTGTTAAGTGGTTTATTGGTGGTGAATTGTTCTCCGGTTAAGTGTTCAATAATGAATGCACATTCAGAGGGTGCCATGCATCTTTCCATGCAGGGAGCAGGGACACCGCCCCGCCCCCTGCCCCCCCAATTCATGCACCGACCCTCCATGCAGGGTGCTGGACGGATGGATTTCAATGTTTTTTTTTTTGGAAGCTCTAATTGGCTTAAAAAAAGGGTGGGCTTGGGGCACAGAGCACTGTGTCCTGAGCCCACCCAATTGTGTGACAATAGCAAATTAATATTTGCTATTGTCTGATTCTCCTCCCAATCTCCTCCTCTCTGATTCTCCTTCCAATCAGGAAGTAGGTCCTGAGACCCGATTGGCCATGGAGACTTAGGATCCACTTCATGTTCGGTCAGGAGGAGAAGCTTGTCTGTTCGGGCGGGAGGAGGTCCTGGCTCCTCCATCGCCTGGAGCGAGGAGCAGCAGCCCTACCCCTGCTCATCTTCTAAGGTAAGGCTGGCTTCCCGTCGGTCACCCGCGGGAGGGGTGGTGGCAGTGGCGGTGCGAGTGATGGGGGAGGTGGCGGCAGGTGGTGACAGTGCGAGTGAGAGGGGGAGTTTGTTTGCCGCCCCCCAAAATATTGAGCTCCAGCCACCACTGGTACCCATAATATGGAAAATTCTTTGTTCCAATACCCCAAATCTCCAAGCCTTCCAACATCTGTAGGGATATACTTTCAGATACTTGTCATAAAAGTATTGATGCAATAACGTCACTTGTGCCCCCTTGTCCAGCAGAGCCTTGGTTTAGACTCTCTCTACTTGAATTGGAACTACACTCTGTGCACAATTGTTAGACAAGTTGTACTTGGATTAAATGTCATTATTGAACAATTACAGTGCTCTCGGTCAATCCAAAATGGTAATAAACCTCAAACCTGAATATTTAAAAAAGTAAAAGTGGCTTTCTTAGGAGAATATCTGTGTGCAGAATTATTATGCAACTAACCGAAAAATGAAAATTTTCCCATCTCACTTGTTTATTTTCATCTGTTAAAGTGAGAATAATAAAGAAACAAATCCAAATTTAGAAAATAAACATTTCTGACTTAAAAAAAAAAAAAAATCAGTGACCAATATAGCCATCCTTCTTCTCAATAACAGTCATAAACTTCGATTTGTGGAGTCTGTCAGTTTATTGATCTGTTGACGTTCAACTTTTTGTGCAGCAGCAACTACAGCCTCCCAGACACTGTTCAGAGAGGTTTACCATTTTCCTTCACTGTAAATCTCCCGTTTAAGAAGGGCCCACAAGTTCTCAATAGGGTTTAGGTCAGAGGGAAAGGGGATCATGTCATTATTCTTTCATTTTTAAGGCCTTTACGGTCTGGCCACGAAGTGGAGTACTTTGATGCAAGCGATGGAGCATTGTCCTGCATAAATATCATGGTTTTCTTGAAAGATGTAGACTTTTTCCTGTACCACTGCTTGAAGAGAGAGTAGTCTAATAACTAGCAGTAGGTTTGAGAGTTGAATTTGAGTCCATCTTTACCCAGAAAAGGTCCAACTAGCTCATCTTTAATAATACCAGCCCATACCAGTACTTACCTCACCTTTCTGGCATCTGAGTCGAAGTGGAGCTCTGTGCCCATTACTGATCCAGCCACAGGCCCATCAATCTGGTCTTTCAAGGGTCACTCTCATCACATCAGTTCCTAAAACCTTTGAAAAATCTGTCTTCAGATATTTCTTAGCCCAGTCTTAGCATTTCAACTTTTGTGCCTTGATCAGTGGTAGTCAGGTTTCAGCCTGCCTTACCTTGGCCATGTCTCTGAGCACTGAACACCGTGTACTTCTGTGTACTCCAGGTAGGGTGCAGTTCTGGAATATGACAGCACTGGAGGATGGGTTCCTGGTAGCTTTATCTTGATTCTTCTCAAATCTTTTTCCAATCACGTTTCTTGCAACCCTGTTGACTATTTGCAACAAAATGTTTGATGGCTCTGTGATCATGCCCCAATATTTTAGCAATTTCAAGAATGCTGCAACCCTCTGAAAGGCTTTTAGCATTTTTGACTTTTCAGAGTCAGTTAAATCTCTTTTTGGCTTCTTGTGCCTGAGGAAAAGAAGCTGCCTAATAATTATGGGCACCTTGATATAGAATGTTAATCTCCTTAAAGCGGACCTTCAGTCATTTTTTAAACTTTCCATCTATTAAATCTTCTGTCCTTGTTGTTTTAACTTTGGATAGTAAAACATTTTTTTTCTGCCGGTAAATATCTTATACAAATAAATAAATAAAGTTGCGCTACGGACTGCCCACCCTGTGGGTAACTTAACCACTTTCAGACCGGACCATTTTGCTGGTAAATGACCAGAGGTCTTTTTACAATTTGGCACTGCGCTGCTTTACCTGGTAATTGCGCGGTCATGCAATGTTGTACCCAAACAAAATTTGCGTCCTTTTCTTCCCACAAATAGAGCTTTCTTTTGATGGTATTTGATTGCCTCTGCGATTTTTATTTTTTGCGATATAAACGTAAAAAGACCGAAAATTTTGAAAAAAAATGATATTTTCTATTTTTTGTTATTAGAAAAATCCAATAAACTCAATTTTAGTCATACATTTAGGTCAAAATGTATTCAGCCACATGTCTTTGGTAAAAAAAAAGTCAATAATTGTATATTTATTGGTTTGCGCAAAAGTTGTCACATCTACAAACTAAGGTACGTTTTCTGGAATTTACGCAGCTTTTAGTTTACGACTGCCTATCTCATTTCTTGAGGTGCTAAAATGGCAGGGCAGTACAAAACCCCCCCCCCAAATGACCCCATTTTGGAAAGTAGACCCCCTAAGGAAATTGATAAGTGGCATGTTGAGCCCATTGAATATTTTATTTTTTTGCCTCAAGCGATTGAATAATGACAAAAAATTTTTTTTTTTTTTTTTTTTTACACAAAGTTGTCACTAAATGATATATTTCTCACACATGCTATGGGCATATGTGAAATGACACCCCAAAATAAATTCTGCTGCTTCTCCTGAGTACGGGGATACCACATATGTGGGACTTTTTGGGAGCCTAGCCGCGTACGGGGCCCCGAAACCAAGCACCGCCTTCAGGCTTTCTAAGGGCGTAAATTTTTGATTTCACTTCTCACTACCTATTATAGTTTTGAAGGCCATAAAATGCCAAGATGGCACAAAACCCCCACAAATGACCCCATTTTAGAAAGTAGACACCCCAAGCTATTTGCTGAGAGGCATTTTGAGTCCATGGAATATTTTATATTTTGCCACAAGTTGCGGGAAAATTACAAACTTTAATTTTTTTAAATTTTTTTTTCACAAAGTTGTCACTAAATGATATATTGCTCACACATGCTATGGGCATATGTGAAATGACACCCCAAAATAAATTCTGCTGCTTCTCCTGAGTATGGGGATACCACATATGTGGGACTTTTTGGGAGCCTAGCCGCGTACGGGGCCCCGAAAACCAAGAACCACCTTCAGGTTTTCTAAGGGCGTAAATATTTGACTTCACTCCTCACTACCTATTACAGTTTTGAAGGCCATAAAATGCCAAGATGGCACAAAACCCCCACAAATGACCCCATTTTAGAAAGTAGACACCCCAAGCTATTTGCTGAGAGGCATGTTGTTTCCATGAAATATTTTATATTTTGCCACAAGTTGCGGGAAAATTACAAACTTTTTTTTTTTTTTTTCACAAAGTTGTCACTAAATGATATATTGCTCACGCATGCCATGGGCATATGTGAAATGACACCCCAAAATAAATTCTGCTGCTTCTCCTGAGTACGGGGATACCACATATGTGGGACTTTTTGGGAGCCTAGCCGCGTACGGGGCCCCGAAAACCAAGCACCGCCTTCAGGCTTTCTAAGGGCGTTACAGTTTTGAAGGCCATAAAAAGCCAAGATGGCACAAACCCCCCCAAATGACCCCATTTTGGAAAGTAGACACCCCTAAATTTAGGGGTACACTAGTGAGACTAGGTAATAAATGGCGGGTGCCCTGAAACTATAAAAAAATAACTAACCAACCAGCGTCACCTGTAACAGTTATATGGTGATCACTGGTGAAAGGGTTAACTAGGGGGCAATCAGGGGGCTTTATGCGGTAGTATATGGGGGTCCCTGGCGCTATAAAAAACTGCAGCGAACCTAAATACCTACCTGCCTAACTAGCGTCACCTGTGACACTAATACAGCGATCAGAAAAACGATCGCTTATTAGGCTGGGTTCACACTGGAGCGATGCGGGAACGCCACGAATCCGCGGCGGGTTCCCGCATCGCATGCCTCCCGGCGGCAGTTCACACTGCCCTATGCGAACTGCTGGGAGTGTCAGTGAAATGTTAATGACACCCCCAGATCAGTTCGCATATCGCAGTGCGATCTGCAAACTCGGATCGCATGGTGTGAACACCTATGCGATCCGATTCTGCTGCGGGCCAAAAAAAGGGTCCCGTGCGAATTTGCGGCGGGTGCGGCGGGTGCGATGCGAATTCAGCCATGCTATCTGTATGGCTGAACTCGAATCGCACAGAGATCGGATGTGATTTGCACTGCAGTGCGGTGCGAATCACATTCGTTCTCATAAACCGCTGCAATGTGAACCCAGCCTTAGTGACACTGGCGACGGGGGGTGATCACGGGGTTAAACCTTTATTGGGGGGGGTTAGGGGGGTACATTAGAACTAAAGGGGGGCTAACCCTAACTGCCCTAACAGTTATTACAGTCACAAATGACACCAATGCAAAAAAAAAAAAAAATGACATTGGTGTCACTGTGACTGGGGGGCAGGGGTAATTGGGGGGGTGATCGGGGGGGTGTGAGTGTGCCTGGCATGTTCTACTGTGTAGTGTCGTGTTGGTGCAACTCACCGATCCTCTCTCCTCGGTGTCGGAACGAAAAATACCGACACGGAGGAGAGATTACATCACTTCCTCTCCTGTGTTTACATTACAGGAGAGGAAGTGATGTCACGGAGCATTTTCATTCGTCGGGAGCGATTGCGAGGGGGTGGCCATGAATGAATGGCCGTCCCCTCGTCCGGGATCGCTCCCGAACGAATACCGACCGCCGCAGGCAAGGACGTACATGTAAGCCCTTATGCCTGCCCGTGCCATTCTGTCGACGTACATCGTCGTGCGGCGGTCGGGAAGTGGTTAAGCAAAGATGAGTGAAAAATGAAAAGAGTGAGAAAAAGTGGGTTAGAGCTGCCTCTACCTAGAAACCTCCACCCCAGAGAATGGGGGGGGGAGGGGGTATTGAGTTTAAAAGTGTGAATGATAGGTTATGGCGCTAAACCCAAAATATTGTATACCTGGTGTATTATAGCCTGTCTGTGTCAAGGAAATAAAACTGGTTTGTATGGTGATCTATATGCAAAACATATTAGTGTGTGGCAAAAACTGTAATTCAGTGCTGAAATGTTAGTTAAATATTAATTTAAAAGTGGTGGTAATTAATGTGTTAAACATGTGCTAACACAGATGTGCCAATGAAATTAATATAGATTGAATTACATATAATTATTACACATTATAAAATTCATTCAAAATTATTGTGCAAACATCATTACGTGTAAAAAAACTTTCAAACACACGTCCTAGGATCACTGAAAAAATGTCCCATGTAACAATGTCCCAGGTAGCAGTAAAATAAAATAAAGTGACAAGTGCAAAAAGTGCCAATATCTTCAATGCAGAGAAAACAATCTTCCCCGGTGCGCCACTCAGTGCTGTGGTAATGTGAATGCTCTCACCAGAACTTATACCCCTGCGGGGTTTGATGGGCTTTCACAGTATGAGCCACTGTGCTGCTATCTGGCCTCTGCTGCTGGTGCACTGGGGAGATGTTCACTCTTCAATTTATATTGTCTCCATTGGTAAATGCATTGAGGGAAGAAACACATCCATGGTGTAGTATATACAAACAATTGCTCTATTTGAATACGAAAGACCTACTCACATTTGTAAAGTAAAAGATCGCTCTGTGTATAAAAACATCCGCCGGCCGCTGCTAGCTATAGGAAAGGTGCACGTAACGTAGCCACTCCCTACGCATTTCGTCAGAGTGCCGTCTTCAGCGCTCCTGAAGATGTCACTCTGACGAAATGCGTAGGGAGTGGCTACGTTACGTGCACCTTTCCTATAGCTAGCAGCGGCCGGCGGATGTTTTTATACACAGAGCGATCTTTTACTTTACAAATGTGAGTAGGTCTTTCGTATTCAAATAAAGCAATTGTTTGTATATACTACACCATGGATGTGTTTCTTCCCTCAATGCATATACCAATGGAGACAATATAAATTGCATTACCTGCATCACGGTTTGTTGCATTTTCAATTGTCTCTGTGCCAGCTGGGTCAGAAAATCAGGTGCTATTGATTCCATTGAGACTCCTGGGCCAGATGTTTTCGGATGTTAAGATTCAAACTCCATTGTCAACTTGTCATCATCACTTGATAGACACCTATCCATTTCATGCAGAGATTTAGGCTGGGTTCACACTAGTGCAAATTGGATGTGGCTTTCTCCCCATACAATTCGCATGACAGGTGATTGGGACCAGCTCTCAATTATTTCACACATCTTCGGTTTGGCTGGGGAGCGAATTGCACAGAGGTCCTGAGCATCTTTGTGCTCCGTTTCAGGTCAAAATTCGGGCCTGATTCATCCCTGAAATGAAAAACAGCGATATACCAGACCCTTGCTGTCATGACGTCACTTTAAGTCTTGGGTGGAAGCAAACTTTTTTTTGTTTTTTAAGCCAAGAGATCTTTTGCTTTTAAAGGTAAAGGAGAGATTGTGGGTCTTTATGACCGCAGATCTCTCCATAAAGTGGACCTGTCATCCTTATTTTTATTACAATGGATATTTACATTCCTTGTAATAGGAATAAAAGTGATTAAAAAAAAAAGGGGACAGTATAAAAAAAACAAATATATATAATAAGAAAAAAAAATGAAAGTGCCCCCATCCTTCTGTGCTTGCACGTAGCATATGTAAACAGTGTTCACATCACACATGTGAGGTATCATCATGAACGTTAAAGTGAGAGCAATAATTCCAATGCTAGGCCTCCTATGTAACTCTAAACAGATAAGCTTTAAAGGTGTTTAAATCATCGCCTATGGAGATTTTTATGTACTGTAGTTTATAGTCAATCCACAAGTGTGTGCAATTTTAATGTGTGAAATGTTGGTTATCTATTTATTTTGTGTATTATCTTTCAAATTATACAAAAAAATGTAAGTATATGTTGTATTATTAAAAATGTATTCAAACATATTTTCTCCAAAAAAATTGCATTAGAAAAACCACTGCGCAAATACTGTGTAACAGTCCTAAGGCAGATGAAGGAGTAAGGGTGATAGTTTCGGTCTTTGCCACACTCTGACTTGGGCTCTCGGGATTGGTATATGGCACTTGTAGCTGGATCAAATGGGCTTCAGTTTCCTCTCTCAGATGGATATGGTCTCTCAGGAAATGGACATGGATGTCCCTTATCTACTCTAAGAGCACATAGGTACAAGCAGAAGGTGAATCCACTTTCATGTCTAGCATGAAAACGCTCTACTTTGGGGTTAGTGTCTTTACTGCTTGGTGAATCTCCTCCTCAGTCCATTCGTTCCCTTGAATATCAATCACCATACACAAATCCAGTCAGTCATTTTGCTCTTGGCACCCTCAGCAGCTGCAGCAGGATTCACAACTTCTTCCGGCTTATTATTTAGAATACTGACACTCAGAACAGAGGGATCCTCAGACGAGCTCCAATATGTAGCGCTAGTCTCAGGAGCCACTGTATAGGATGTGTCCTCTGTTCTTTGCCTCAACCTTCTCAAGAACCTGAACCCCTCTGACACACCAGGTTGGGTGTTTAAACATACAATATTACAGGAAATCACGGAAAGTCTTACTCAGTACCCAATAGTGGTGCTGTATTAAAGAAAACAGGCACCAAACCAGGTAGTAAAGACTAATGTATTATACTGATAACCAATATGGTTGGTAACTAGGCAAGCATAAAATGGATTAACAATGGTAATAACACAATATAGCATACAGAGTGATAAACAGTAAGCACTAGGCATAAGATGACATTTGGCATCCAGATCAGCATAAACAGTAGCTAAGCCACCTCAAGTGCAGCACTGAACTGTACTGCCAGTGCTGAGTTCTGGAACTATACTGTCAGAGTGCAATTATGGTGGTGATGCTAGTCCTAAACTGACTGGGTATGCAAAAGAAAGGGAGGAAGGTAGCAGAGGGGGCAGGGGACAAAGGGGGCTTGCAGCATAATTATTGAGGAAAGGACAGTCCTTCAAGAGGTTATTCTGATGGATATCATTGGGGCCCCATAAGAACATCAGTACACTTGACAACTGACCCAGTTAACCTGTATGCAGTGCAGTGTAGGTACAGTATAGTGTCAGCACAAGTACAAGGCAGATGTGGTAAAGGTTCATTATAATGCAGGATAGGTTTGATATAGGTGCAGTTCAAGGTTTGGAATAAGTGCTGTATAGAGTGCAATGTGAAGAGAAAGAAGAAAAAGAGGGTGCACCAGCCTTGTGCATTATCCTTAGACCTCTTTTTATTAAAAATAAGATAAAAGACTACTCACAAACATGTCTGAAAAGGTTCGCAATACAAATTATCTCCAGATGACAGCAATTAGTTGACCGGCAAACAGACTCCAGATGGTAACAAGGTAGATTTCAAGGGCCACTGCCGCTGACGCATTTTGAAGGGATACCTTCTTGCTCAGAGCCCAGCATTCAGACTGTTGGCAGGTAAATTTGCTAGCAACCCTGCCTAAACATCAGGGTGCTACATCCTCCCCTTGCCTACTAAACTAAATCTCTGAGTTTGCAAAAAAAAAAAAAGATTTGAGCTCTCAAGCCTGAGAGCGAATGTCCTGGCAAAAACTGGGATGGGTGGGAAAAAAACAGGAAAGGAATAATAATAACAAGTAATGCATGTGACATACCACATGAAAAAAAAAACATGTGTAACACATACACAAGTGAATGATAGTTCACACAAGGTAGATTAATATCAGACATTATATATACAATTTAACGTGTAGTGTACCACCCAAGTAGTTAAGGGAAAACCTATCAACAATAGCCTTATATCCTATCTAATATATACAGTGATAACGGACATGAAAATGTAGCATTATTATCCATGCTGGGTGACTGTCTTTCCTTGTCCAAGGAAGATGCAATGGTGCAGGAACACCTGAAAGAGAAAACAAACAGCAATGCAAATGCATACTATCTCTATGATAATACAGTACAATGTATACATAAATGAACATTAAGAAGTTGTTAATTGTCCTCAGCCGAGAACAGCATAACAGTGTAAATACTATACATGTATTTACACTGTTATGTTGTTCTCGGCTGAGGACAATTAACAACTTCTTAATGTTCATTTATGTATATATTGCACTGTATTATCATAGAGATAGTGTCTAAACTATACGAATATGAATGAAAGTGAGCCCCATTCTCATCCGAGAATGCCACCCCCTTTCACAATTATCCTATAAACTTTCTTAGCATGTACTATAGATGAACACATAATATAAATGGGAGCTCACTCAGGCTGGCACTCAGGATCGTTGGGCCAGATGGGTCCCCAAAGTTCGCATTGCCAGATGTTGTTGTTGGCTATCCAGTCCAGCAAACTCCAGACACCCGGGTATGGAGACCCTAAAACGCTGCCCAGGCTGTCTACAGTACAGCATATAATTATTAAAAAGGTAGCTGAAGAATATGGACACCTGTATCCCTATTTACCAGCTCACATAGAGGAAGAGATCTTAGACAAGGAAACGCAATGGGTGGATGAGGCTGTACAAAGTTTCCTTCGGATCCCGTTGCAGGTGGACTTTCCAAAACTGTCACTCAAGTTAGCCGAAAGATACACCTCAGTTCTTCACACCTGGGGCTATGGCCGTAAAATCAGCCTAGACAGTTTGATCATTCGCAGATCTGACAAGAAGGATATTCGCCACTACATCACCACTGTAAATACCAGAGGAGAAGATTTGAAGTTGCCAGATCCCAGGTATTACTGGTAAATGCTATAGAACTATATTGGTTAACCAAATCTTGTGGATTACAAATGTGTGCTTTGTGGAGTTAAGGACTCTATGCTGGAAGACACTTCTCCCCTGCACAAAAGTTGTTGCTAGTGGAGAACATTCGTGTTGGTCTCTGCAAACCTTTGCAGGTTCTCATGATATATGCATTAACGATCCGTATTTTGTGTATTAATATAATGGGCTGTCAGTACATAGCAAGTGACCAAAAACTAGGCCTGTAGCATTTTTTTTATACTGTAGTTGTGTGTTGGGGCACCATTCTAAATGACTGCCACCACAATGTGCAGCACAAAGTGTCATGTTTTACCATGTGTTGAAGTAATGTGTGATACAACAGGCATTGTACAGCAAGGTATGGGTCCCAAAGGGCCTTGAGTTTTTTCCTTGTTTGTACATATGTTTCAGCACGCTGTCAGCGAGTCCGCTGGTTTCTCTCTGAATTTTGTTTTTGTATTACCTGGATAAACACTTTTCAATTTAGTTTTTATTGTTTTGACTTGGGTTAAACAAAATACAGTTGTTTCTAAGGAAAGGACTGTATCACAGCCAGTATAAATACTTTTTTCCTTGGTCATATATTATGAAAGTAGTGTTTAGGCTTATTGTTATTGTAACTATGCTGCTGAAATGCAGACATGTCTGGGGGATCAGTGGGTAGCAGAAAGTGAGATGAGAAGATAATGGAATAAGGAGGGTTAAAGGGGAAACATTTGAACATAGAAAAGAAGGTAAAGAATGAAAATTAAGCGAAGTAGGGAAATTGAGGACAGTTCAATGCAGAAAAAAATTAAGGGATAGAAAAATGTTTTGTAATAATAATAATAATAATAATAATAAATCAATATATAACCATGAACATAAAAAAAACATACTTCGCTATTAAAGCTACAAATACTGCAGCTGCTGACTTTTAAAATAAGGACACTTACCCGCCCAGCGCGCCCGCGATGTCGGCACCCGAAGCCAATCTCTCGATCGTCTCTCGGGTGCTGCCACCGCCATCTTGGGTATAGTAATCAGGAAGTGGAGCCTTGCGGCTTCATTTCCCGGTTCCCTACTGCGCATGCACGAGTCGCGCTGCGCAATAAGGATGGTCCCCGCTGTCTCTGGGATCCGTGTGTTTCCCAGCAGACAGCGGGGGACCTGCGGAAAGGGGTGTAAATATCCGTAGATTCTGCAGATATCTATGCCGGAAGTGGGTGCAGATACCTGTACTGTACAGGTACCTGCACCCCCCTCCCCCCTGAAAGGTGCCAATTGTGGCGCCAGAGGGGGGGAGGGTTCCAATGAGCGGAAGCTCCACTTTAGGGTGGAGCTCCGCTTTAAAATATTATATATTTTTTTACATTGTGAATTAGATTCATTTTACTGATATTAAAAGGTACTGTGCTATACACATATGAAAAAAAGAATGCACAGAAAATGTACTTTTATTCACAACACACATGAATGTGCCCAAAAGATGGGCAGGGTATACATAACAGACAGAAAAAGCAGCTAGAGAAAGATAAAGGAGCTAGTGACTGGTATTTCAGCTGGAGCAAGGAAACGGTATTCTTGAGTAAAAAAAAAAGAAATATTTACCATTTACCTAATATTTACCTGCAAAAAACAGGGTCCTCCCCAGGATGACAACAGGCTGCATTGCTGAAAGCCCCCAGTAACAATGGAGAGGGGAGGGACATCTGTTGAAGATACAACCCTCTAACAAATGATTTTGACAAACAAGGGCAAAAATGTTAAAATCTGCCCCTATTCAAGATGGCCACCACGACCTCAGACCAGAGCGTGCATGTGCAGCCGGTGGAACTAGGACCTATGCGGCCCACTGAGCCAGCTCCTGACATCCGCGCATGCGCAGAGCGGGAAGGAAGACACTGAGAGACTCAGAAAAGCCGGAGCGATCTGCGTGCCACCCACTATAGTAACCAGGAACGAAGGTACAATATCAAAAGGTGGGGAAGGTGGTGGGGGAGGAAAAAAGCGAAAAAGAGAGAGAGGAATGCAAGGAAAGGAAAGTGAGAGAGAATGGATGACAGGAGGGATAAATGGAAGGTTAAGTGAAAAATAGATATAGCTGCTTTCTCTGCTGCAGGCTTCAGCAAATGCCAGTGTATAAATGCAGATAAGAGCTCTTAGTTAAGAGACAACTGCTGTCCCAAAAGACCCACAGAAGGCACTCCCTATCTTATCAGCGCATTTAGCTGCCAAGAATAGGGACTGCATCCTGGAGAAGCTTGAACCCAACTGGAAGCTGCCGACTGGAGAGGTAAGGGGCATTCGACCACCATTCACTGACCATGAGATATGAGAAAAAAAAGGAGAATGCTGGGAGTGCACTAATTCTTTTTTTTTATAATATTCACTGGTCCTGAGGGGGGGGGGGGGGGGGGCAAGGCGGAGCTTGTCACAGGTATGCTGCCATGGAGGCATCAGGAAAAAGTGTTTCCTTTAGTTATACTTTAAGCAAATACAAAATATCTTTATACATGTCAAATAGAGAAAGAAAACCATATAAAAAAATAAAAAATCACACACATATAAATACCCTTCTTCCACCAATACAAAAGTCAGTGTTGGCTTTTGTATTGGTGGAAGAAGGGTATTTATATATAGGCGGGCCCCGGGTTACAAACAAGATAGGGTCTGTAGGTTTGTACTTAAAGGGGTTGTAAGCAATGCATTCTATGCATTAAAGTGAAAAACCTCCTGTGCTGCAGCAGCACCCCCGAGCACCCCTTATACTTACCTGAGCATAGTAATTCCCACAATGGGAACGAGCACACCAGCTCCGGCCAGTGTATTGTGTCCTGATTGGATAGATTGATAGCAGCGCAGCCATTTTCTCATACTGCTGTCAATCAAATCCAATGATTCGGGCGCCAGGGGGCAGAGCCGAGTCCTGCTGTCTACGTCTGCGGACGCAGCAGCAGGACACAGGAGCACGCCCACATGGGTGTCCATGAAGGAAAGCGCTTCTCCGATGTGGCACTTGAGAAGAGGAGGAGCCAGGAGCACTGCAGAGGGATCCCAGAAGAGGAGGATTGGGGCCACTCTGTGCAAACAAACTTTTTTAATGAACCTTTACAACCACTTTAAGTTGAATTTTTTAGGTGTAGCTCCAGCCCAAAAAAAAAATTATGTTTTTTGGATAGCATAGGGAAGGGTTATCACCCCTGTAACATTTGTTTTGCTGTCTGTGCACCTGTTCAGAATATTTCACCTCACTTTCTGTCCCTAAGACAATTGATTTTGAAAATGTTTAGATTGTTGTAGAAACAAGGATTGGTGATAAAGCTTCAGTGGAGACACCATTTGCCTGTGAGAACTCTTATGCCCTGTACACATGGTCAAAAATTTAGATGGAAAAGGTCAGATCGGATTATGTTGTCGGAAAATCTGATCATGTTTGGGCTCTATCGAACTTTTTCCGTCGGAAATTCCAACACACAAAGTTTGAGAACTGGATCTAAAATTTTCCGACAACAAAATCTGATCTCACTTGTTCCGATTGTTTGTAGAGAATTCCGACGGACAAATTGGCACACATGCTCAGATTAAATTATGAGACCATTACGAACGATTGGATTTTTCGACAACTTTGTCCGACCGTGTGTACGCAACACCAGTTTCGGCCAAAATCTGTCAGAAAAAATCTGATGGATTTTGTGGTCGGAATGTCCGACCGTGTGTACAGGGCATTATAGGAGTACATTTCCCTTCCTAGGGGTAGATTTCCTCTCACCTGTTGTCTCCCTCCATTTGTAAGTAGAAGTCGTTTGTAAGGCCTGGTTCACACATATGCATTTTTAGTGCTTTTTACAAATTTGCACTACAGAACTTGTTCCATAGGAAACCATATTAAATGGATGGCTGTAACCCGGGGACTGCCTGTATGTGTGATTTTTTTTATACCATTCAATATTTTATATTTACTTAATTTAACTTAGTTGTTTTTGATACACCACGTGTGTCCGGTGAAATTAGCTTTCCTTTGTTATTCTAGACACCTTTTTTCTTTTGTATTTATACATATGCTGCAGGGACTGCTTTGAGTGAGTTGGCATATTTCTATGGTTTAAAACATTTTACCTCTTTATTAGCAATAAAAACTGACAGGGGTTCTAATTCTTCTCCACTGTATCCATCTCACTGAATATCACATGGGATAAAATACTGCATGGTTTTATGAGAGATATACCACATATTTCGGAAAAATACAGTATGCAGTACTTTACAGTAAATGTTTTTAGTGAATGCCAAAAATGTTTTTGAA
Organism: Lithobates pipiens; assembly: GCF_037356315.1. Lineage (NCBI taxonomy): Eukaryota > Metazoa > Chordata > Amphibia > Anura > Ranidae > Lithobates > Lithobates pipiens. The sequence continues at coordinate 114,660,086 of NW_027507791.1, forward strand.
AAAACGATATGGGGTATTTTACCACACTTCTTAAAGTGGTGCATAGCGCTTCATGAATGGAGCCTAATATAACAGAAAATTGTATACTCACCTTTTCGTAATTTTCCTTTCATGCATCTTCATGGCACCATACAATGGTTTGTGGCTCCGCCCCCACAACCTGATAGAACTATAAATCAAAGACAGACTCAGCTCACGGCAGGGGAGGGCTGGCAGCCTTAGGCCTGGGGGGCAAGTCTAGTCAAGTGGCCCATTAATCCACGAATCAGCTCACCATCACCAGTGCCCATCAATGCAGCCTCACTAGTGTATCAATACAGCCTCACCAGTGCCCATCAGCTCAGCCTTGTCAGTGCCCATCAATGCAGTCTGTTCAATGCATGGGGATTAGAGAGAGAAAAGCCGCTGGATAACACAGAGCGGAGATCTCCCGCTTACCCAGTGTGGCTTCTGTCATACGAAATCCTGCCTCCTGGACCAGGTTCTATGATAGATGTCATCAGTGTGCTCTTTATCATAGGACATCTTTGGCTTCCAGGCGGTACAGAGGTACACGTCACTGAGGAGCCGATGCACGTACCCGGTTGCTGCGATGTCTGCCGGGCACCCGCAATCGCTCATGAAAGAGCAGGAATGTGGATTTGTGTGTGTAAATACACAGATCCACGTCCAGTCAGGGGAGAGGAGACAGATTTTGTGTTCCTAGTATATAGGATCGGTCTCCTCCCTAGTCAGTCCCATCTCCCCCACAGTTAGAATCACTCCCTAGGTAACACATTTAACCCCTTGATTGCCCCCTAGTGTTAACCCCTTCTCTGCCAGTGATATTTATACAGTAATCAGTGCATTTTTATAGCACTGATTGCTGTAAAAAAGTCACTGGTCCCAAAATAGTGTCAAAAGTGTCCGATCTGTTCACCGCAATGTCAGTCACAATAAAAATCACAGCATTACTAGTAAAAATAAAAAAATTCCATAAATCAATAACCTATTTTGTAGACGCTATAACTTATTACTGCTTATCGCTAATTTTTTTTTACCAAAAATATGTAGAAAATTACACATCGGCCTAAACTGAGTAAACATTTTTTTTTTTTTTTTTTTTAAGTTGGCATATTATAGCAAAAAGTAAAAAATATTGTGTTTTTTTAACCAGTTCCCGACCAGCGCACACCGATGTACGTCGGCAGAATGGCGCGGGCAGGCATATTGGCGTGCAGGTACGTCCAATCTTTAATGCCGCCCTGCCATCGCGAGCGGGACCCCCGTGAGTCCGGTCGCGGGCCCCGTGAACTCGATCGCAATGGGCATATCCGCGATCGTCTCACGGGGCGGCTGAACGGAGAGATGCCATTGTAAACAGCATCTCCCCGTTCTGCCTAGCAACAAGTGACACTGATCTCTGCTCCATGTGATTGGAGCAGAGATCAGTGTTCACTAAATGAAAGCCCAGCCCCCCACAGTTAGTAACACACCCCTAGGAACACTTAACCCCTACACTGCCCCTACACTGCCCACGGGTTAACCCCTTCACTGCCAGTGTCATTTACACAGGAATCACTGCATTTGTATAGCAGTGATTACTGGATAAATGACAATGGTCCCAAAAATGTGTCAAAAATGTCTGATGGGTCCACCATAATGTCGCAGTCACAATAAAAATCGCTGATCGCCGCCATTACTAGTAAAAATTTTTTTTATAAAAATGCCATAAAACTATCCCCTATTTTGTATACGCTATAACTTTTGCGCAAACCAATCAATAATTGCTTATTGCGATTTTTTTTTTACCAAAAATATGTAGAAGAATATGTATCGGCCTAAACTGAGGGGAAAAAAAAGAAGGTTTTTTATATATTTTTGGGGGATATTTATTATAACAAAAAGTAAAAAATAATGCGTTTTTTTCAAAATTGTCGCTCTATTTTTGTTTATAGCGCAAAAAATAAAAACCGCAGGGGTGATCAAATACCACCAAAAGAAAGCTCTATTTGTGCTTAAAAAAAGGACGTCAATTTTGTTTGGGAGCCACGTCGCACGACCGCGCAATTGTCAGTTAAATTAACGCAGTGCCGAATCGCAAAAAGGGGTCTGGTCTTTGGCCAGTAAAATGGTCCGGGGCTGAAGTGGTTAAAGTTGGCACTCTTTTTTGGTTTAAAGTGCAAATAATAAAAAACGCAGAGGTGATCAAATACCACCAAAAGAAAGCTCTATTTGTGGGAAAAAATTAATTTGGGTACAACGTTGCATGACTGCACAATGAAAATTGACCTGGGCAGGAAGGGATGAAAGTGCCCGGTATTGAAGTGGTAAATGAATGAAAGTGTATTTCTTCCAAAAAAATTGTATTTGAAAAACAGCTACATAAATACAGTGTGGCATAAAATATTGCAACAATTGCCATTTTGCCAAAAAAACATATACATATTATATTTATTTATATATATATATATATATATATATATATATATATATATATATATATATATATATATATATATATAATGTTTGGGGGTTCTAAGTAATTTTCTAACAAAATATTTGTTACTTATAAACAAGTGTCATAAAAGGTTTAGGCATGAAGGGGTTAATAATATCAGCTATCACTATAATCTTCATAGTGTAAGACCTTTCTTTTTAATAAAAAAAAAAAAACACATTCACCAAAAAAAACTTACATTATCTGTGCTCTATCCTCAGGATCAGCCTCATGGGGTGACAGTCTGCTCCCCCACAGCCTCTCGTTTGTCCTCTTCCTGTGTCCAGGCTGGGGAATTTTTTGCACCCAAGAAATACTATTGGGCCACCTGCAATAGGGACTACATGTCCCACAATGCTTTGCAGCTGCTAGAGGCTTGGCTGATGGGCTCCCTCCCTCTACCAATGAGGAAGCAGGGGAGGGAACAGAGTGGGTGGCCGCTCACACATGCTGCAGTGTTCAGAGGAGAGGAGGAGGGGGGGGAATCCCCAACACGAGCTGATAGGTTGGCTCTCACTCCACTGTCAGTGGATTAGTGTGAGAGCGACCGACGGGAGGTGCGGGAACAGAGCCGCCTCCACTACATAAGGGAGTGCCTCTTAAGTTTCCGCGCCCCTCCCTCTGCTCAGCTTGCAGCCCCTGCCCCGAAAATAAAAAAATAAAAAAATCGTGAGCGCCGGCCGCTTTGCGTATATTGTTAGGGCAGCCTAGGGGGAAATTGCCACCCTGCCCCCTGGCCCAGCCCGCCCCTGGCTCACGGCATTCTTTTTAAGCCTGCTTTCACACTGAGGCGCTTCACAGGTGCTATAACGCTAAAGATAGCACTAGTAAACCTGTCACTCCAGTGTGAAAGCCCGAGTGCTTTCACACTGGAGCGGTGCGCTTGCAGGACAGTAAAAAAAGTCCTGCAAGCAGCATCCTTGCAGCGCTGTAGGAGCGGTGTACACATCACTCCTAAAGCACCCCTGCCCATGAAATCAATGGGCAGTGGTGGTAAAGCACTGCTTTGTGGTGCTTTTCAGGCAGTTTTAACCCTTTTTCGGCTGCTAGCAGGGGTTAAAAGCACCCCGCTAGAGGCCGAATAGCACCCCTAAAATGCAGCTAAAAATAGTGGTGCTTTACTGCCAACGCTCCCAACGCCCCAGTGTGAAAGTAGCCTTACATTGTATGCTGCCATGAAGATCCACCAGGAAAGGAAAATTACAGAAAGGGGAGTATACAATTTTCCATTTTCCTGGTGCATCACGGCAGCATATAATGGGAACTAACTCGCCATATGGAAGGGTGCAAGAAAATTTTTGTAAAGGTCAGTAGCGTAAGTATGCACAATTAATTTTCCAAATTTTACTTTTATGAGCCGGGGTTCACCTAATAAAGTGCCCTAGTTGAATGTACTCTTAAGTCCTCTGGAACAGCAAGGTCTTGTGAAGAGTAGGCTCTTTTAATTGTCTTAATTTAGGAGGTGACTGTACGTGTTGATACTGACTGACCCTGTCTTAAGCCATGCTGGGAACCAAGCACAGATTTCAGCTTTCCTGAATGAAAAGGTAGCTGCCAAGCTGGTCATCAGAGTTAGTTTAACTTCCAGGGGATGTGGTTCTCTCACTCAACCAAGAAAGACAGTAAATTGACTTCTTGGGTAAAGCGGAAGGAGAAAGACACCCCATGGATAAAAGCAGTCTGAGGTTTTACGACTATTCTGTCTGGATAGAACGTTAGGTGAGGCTCCTTGAGTAGCTCTGACACCCTTTGCACAGAGGTTGTAGCAACCAGAAAAAAAGGTCTTCAGGGTTATATTGCAGTGTAGCCAATTCTGTAGGATAGAAATGAGGTCTTGATAGAGCTGAGGACCATAAGCAAGTCCCACATAGAAAACAATGATTTCCTGGTGAGTCTATAACATCATGCAAGCCTTTTAAGAATTGCATCACTAAAGGGTTAAGGACGCTTTAAACCCCTGTAAGTGCAGACAAGGCTGACCTTCAAAACATATTTGAACCTAGGCTCCTGTTCAGCCCCAGTTGTAAGAACTGCAGAACCTTGGCTGGTTTATGTGATAAAGGGCTCCAGGCTTTTGCTGCACGAGATCTGCATAATTTACACATATTCTCTGGTAAGTCTTATTCATGGACACCTCTCTGTCTTGACACAAGGTAGCCACTACCTATACTGAGTGCCCTTGACCTTGTAGTCTCCACTTCTCAACTTCAATGCCATCAAAAGTAGTCTCTTGGTGCTGGATGGCAAAACTGGTCATGAGACGATCCATCATCACTGGCAGTGGCAGTGGTGACTCAATGCTCAACTGTAGGAGAGACAGACACTAGATCCTCCTAAGACAAAATGGTATAATTGCAATTTTTGATGCAGGAAGTTCTACTGACAGCCTAAGAATTCTACCTTTCCACTGCTGTCTAGGCACAGTACAACACTTGCTCCTTTTGTAAAAGGATTGATTGACAGAAGAGCTTTGAACTCTACTCTCAATACTCTACCTCATAAACTGAACATTCCATAACCTTGCGCAGCCTGCTCTTTGAAATGCACCCCCCCCCCCAGCCTTTCTGCTGTCTGATGTGATAATGTTCCATTCTAAAAACAATTGGTCATTTATGAAGAATCAAGGATACTCAGGCACTGTTCTGCTGGAAGAGACTTCACTCCCAAAGCACCTTTGACTTTCAGAGGACTTATCTTCTTTGTGGAAGTTCTACTGAATTTTTCCTATCGCCCTGAGGGAGGTGTACAGACCAAAGTGGAGGCCCTGAAATGTAGAGGAATTGAAGATGGATTGGGTCAAGTAGGTGTCTGATAAACCTACAGATCTCCAAGATTTATCAATTATAGAATTTATTGGAGGTTCTCTATCTTGCACGACAACTTTCTGTGCTTGTTGAGCTTTTTCATGTTTAGCCCTGGGCACAGATTACCTGAATTTTTTATTTTATTTTTTTCTCGCTAAGAACACAGGTGAACCAAATCCTTATCTTCTCAGGTCACTTGGAATCTTCGCAATTGCTCATTTTTTATTTAATTCAGCTACACACTGGACCAGAATTTTTTACTTTTCCATCAAATCTGGTAGCCTAGTTGCTGGAAGAGATTGGAAGGTGCACACCCCTAAACTTCCACCAATGTCACACCAATATAGCAGATATGGCCCACTGAACCTGAATATTTTCCATCCAGGTGTGTGCGCAAAACTTCACACAGGCCCCCCTTTAAAAGGTGAGTGCACCCTTAAAAGGACTTCCACTGTTCTCCCAAATCAGGTGCCTTATATTTTCAGCTTTAACAATGACCATTGGGTACTTCTCCAGTCACTTTACTTATCTTTTTCCCGGTCCGTAGGATTTTGCCTCCTTGTATCTACTTTGGGATTGCTGTCTGTATACTGAACCTTTCAGATTTTTCTGTTTTTTGTCAGGTTATTTTCACCCTGACTGGCTAGTGGTCACCCCTGAGATGGCTGTATCCTGTCTACTCCCATATAGATTGGATCCATTGTCTGGTATCTTGCACCAGTTTTATTTTTAAGGTGGGATCCACCGACCATGGCTTCAGCCATAATGCCCTCCTTGCCGTGACCGTGGAGAACATCGGTCTTGAAAACATCAATTGACGTCTACTGACACATCTGCCACAGTCTCCCACCAATTACAGCTCTTATACAGTTGTTACCACCTTCTCTCTTCTCTACCTCCAGAAGGGCTTCTTTAAAGGGTAACTCCACTTTCCTTTTCAATCCGTAGGGCTCTCATTTTCTGTAAAAAGAATGTGTACAGAATGCCCCCTGAAACAGCATTTCCTGCTTGTGTGATTGGCTCGCTGTTTTTCCCAGAAGTCTGCACTAAGATACCAGTCAGATTTTGGGCATCCACTGCAACAAAAATTTAATTTTCGGTAAGATATTCCCAATAGGAAATCACGTCTAAAGGGATGTGGAACCTGCCACTTTCCCCAGAGTCCCACAGGTGCAGCAGCTGGTTGATAATTTTGAAATCTCTCCCATTAGACTCACTCAGCACATGGGTTGCTTATTGCTGGTCGGCAGGCACCTGCAGATGCTACAATACATAGTAGCACTTCAGATCTGGATCAAATCAAAGAGCCTCCTTGAATGTAACCGCAAGGTGACATGTCTTGCCAGCTGCATTAATGATGCATCTACTATCAGGAGAGACCGCAGTGGGTTGACTTTTTCAGTGTATACAGTTTTGGCAACCTGTTTATACATGCCTTTTTGTCTGATCCCTTCCATTCTTTCTGGATTAGCTCCTCCAGTTGTTCAGTGAAGGGAAATGTGTACTTTTTATTCTTGTGTGTTTTATTCTTGAGTTTCCTCCACTTCAACCCAGGCAATTGCATCCTTAACTGTCCTTGTAAAAATCTCTATTGGGCAAACGTCAAAGCCTGTGGTCCCTTCAATGCCTTCTTTCCAATTTGGACACCACTTGCTGGCTCTGGTTGAAAGTGCTAGGCAATTCAGCCACAGAATGGTAGGTACAGGCTTCATGTATCAACTCCTTGGCTGATTCTTTAATCAAGGTGGCTACTTTCCAGACAGCCCCTTCTTTGTCACTTCTTCCAAGCGGACTTGACATACTAACTTGTCAGGCAATGACTTTCCACCACAAAAACAGCAACCATTAGGGCTGGCAATCTGTGGTGTTTGTAAATGGGGATCAATAATAATGAGAGATGAGATGAAGCCTTGATCAATGTTGCCTGGATGTCTCTACCTAAATGGTGACTTCTCTGGCTTTTAGAAGGCTTTCTCTATCTTGAGGTCTTTGCAGGCTTCATGTATCAACTGCTTGACTGATTCTTTAATCAAGGTGGCTACTTTCCAGACAGCCCCTTCTTTGTCACTTCTTCCAAGTGGACTTGATATACTAGCTTGTCAGGCAACGACTTTCCACCACAAATGCAGCAACTATTAGAGCTGGTAACCTGTAAAGTTTGTAAATGGGGAGCAATGGTACTGAGAGGTGAGATTATGACCTTAATCAATATTGCCTGAATGTCTGCTCTTAGATGGCAACTTGTCTTGACCTTAGAGGGCTCCCTCCATCTTGAAGTCCTTACAGGGCTGTAGATATTGGCTCTCTTTTTCTTAATCTTCACTACTTACCTAATCCCTATACCTTAAAAGCAATGGGTGGTCTGACTGGGCAGCATTACCCATAGAAACAGAGCAAAGCAGAAGACTGAAATGAAAAATGGCACAGTGAACCCAGAGCAAGCATTGAGAAGGGGATAGGAAGAGCCAAGGTGAATGATATAAAGAGCACAGCGATTCCAGAGCAACACTAAAAAGAAGATAGGAAAAGCCCAGGTGAATGCCATAAAAAGGTAAAACATAACTGCAAACAATGACTACATAAGCATCCAGCGTGCATGAGTAGAGAACTCCACCATTTGTTGCCCAAAAATGCCATTTTGCCATTAGTGAGTGTAGTGATGTGTATGCTTTATGTTATAATTCAAGTTCAATTGTTATGCCCAGTTCCTTATGCATGTTAGGAAACAGTTAACCGTTTTGGTCATGTGATCTGGGGGCGGGGAGCTGTGGAGAGTTCTGTAAGATGGATGCTGCTGAATAAACATCAGGCTCATGTTAAAGCTCATGCCGTCTGCCTATCCTTGGTGTTAAATCATCACGTGGTACCAGAAGTCGGGTCAGAAGAGACATGACAGCAAACAGCAACACAAAGAACATTCCATCCCTGGATTTGGAATCAGGAAATGTAGCTGAAAACTGGTCACAATGGAGGGAGCTGATAGAGCTTGTGTTTGCAGGACCAGATGCAGACAAATGGTCTGATCAGCAGAAAACAGCTCACGTTCTGATATGTGTGGGACAAAAAGGATATAATGTGTGCCGAGCCTGGAAAGCAAGTGGGAAGATCACTGCAGAGGACAGAAAGAAACCAGAGGTAATGTTTGCAAAGTTTGAGGCATACTGCAACCCAAGGAGAAACTCCACAGTGCAAAGGAAACTGTTTTATGAGAGAAAACAGTGTGGAGGTGAGTCTGTGGATGAATGGGTTGCTTGCCAAAGACTGTGCTTTCTATGATGCTGGAGATATGATAAAAGACTGCATTCTGATGGACAGTAAGTTTAAGGAAGTTCAGGAAAAGCTGCTGCAGGAAGAAGACTTAAATCTTGAGAAAGCCATAAGGATTGTCAGCGCATATGAGGCTTCAAGCCCTACCAGAGGCATTTGGGCATCACTCTGTATAAGCGCAGAGCACGGGAGTTGGTCTACTGGCCTAATTTGTATTCTGATATTGAGACACTTGTGAAGAAGTGTGAAACCTGCTAGACATTTCAAAAACACAATGCAAAGGAACCTCTTACACTGTGGAATGCTCCTTTACGGGCATGGCAGAGACTGGCTACAGATATTTTTCATTTTGAGGACAACCATTACCTGATAGTAGTAGATTACTACAGAAAATACTTTGAGCTGGTGCAGCTGAGAAATTTAAAAGTATCAACATTCATATGGGCTTTCAAAAAAATACTTTCAAGACATGGAGTGTGTGGAGAACTTGTGTCTGATAATGGTCCACAATTCTCATGTTCTGAGTTCCAGTGCTTCCTGCGTGAATGGGGAATCAGGTACAAACCCAAAGCACTTATCACCCACAGGCCAATGGTCTAGCAGAGAAGTATGTTGGCATAGCCAAATCCATTATATTGAAAGCGCAATCATCAGGACAGGATGTGTACCTAGAACTGTTAAACTATCGTGCAACACCTATTGAATGTTTATGCTCACCTGCACAGCTGCTAATGGGTAGAACACTGAGGACCACAGTGCCTATTGCACCACAGAAATTGCAGCCTCAGTCTATTCGACAGGATCGAGTAACAGCTCAGAGGATCATAAACACGAAAAGGTAAAAACTGTATTTTGATAAATTTACAAAATCCCTTTGTCCACTCTCTGCTGGGCAAGCCGTGCGACAGAGTCACTGGGAATACATGGGAACCTGCTCAAATTGTCAAAGAAGCCAATTCATCAAAATCATATATAATCAAGACCAAGTGTGGACAGAACCTGAAACGAAACAGGCAACATCTTCTTCCAGACACTGCTGCGGATACATCATTAGAGGAACCGGATGACAATGGAGATAAAGGACAAGCCCATGATGGCACAGAAGTCCTAAACAAGGATATTGAGTCTACTGAGGATACCGAGGACAGCATAAACATATCAGCATGTGATAATGCTGGAAGTGACTCTCAACTAGACACCAATCCTACGGATGATGAGCCAGCGATTACTTTCACTCTCTATGGTCAAGCTATTAAACCAAAGATATGGAGGGACTTTGACTCATATTAAATGCTTCATGCTTGAGAGGGAAGATGTAATGGTGTGTATACTTTATGTTATAATTCAAGTTCAATTGTTATGCCTAGTTTCTTATGCATGTTAGGAAACAGTTAACAGTTTTGGTCATGTGGGCAGCTGTGGAGAGTTTTGTAAGATGGATGCTGCTGAATAAACACCAGGCTCATGTTAAAGCTCATGCTGTCTGCCTATTCTTGGTGTTAAATCATCACAGTGAGGATATCAGTGTTTGAGCATGCTCAGATCATCATTTTGGAAAAGGGCTACCAGAAAATTGGCCACAGAGACTGCATAACTTCCTGCTTCTCATGCTCAGAGTGTATTTGCATTGCTGCAGCCATCTTGGAAATGGCAAATGCCAACAAAACAGAGAAAATAAGTGAAAAGCATATGGAAAGCAAAGGGAAAATGCTGTCACTTGCGTCAAAGCTTGTTTAAAGCTTTCTTTGACAGGCCTGCACCACCAGAATGGGACTCCAACCATATGGCTCATGTAGAGGCTGTGCAGGAAAGGACTTCCACCCAGGAGAGGCTGAAATATGCCCCCCAGATCACCAGAATGGGGCTCCAACCATATAGCTCATTTGGAGATTGTACAGGAAGGACTTCCAACCAGGAGAGTCTAAACCTGGCTGGGGCGACAAATGCTAAAAGATACCTTGCGACTCCAGTCCTGAAAAGCTGACGACAAAAAGGAGGATGCTGTGAACTGAGTATGTCTTTGATTTATAGTTAAGCAGTACTATGAGAGCTGCTTGAAGAGTCCTGGCACAAAAACACTGAACCCAATACATCAAGCGGCTTGTTCAGGTGTAAGCGCTACACTTGAGAATGCAGATATCTATCTTTTTCATTACTTAAACTAGATTATAAATCTCTGTTAAACATAAATCAGATCCCAAAAGCAGTTAGGTCCTTATTACTACCTTACTAGAATGGGAACTATGTATATGGTAGTTATACAAAATACCTTAAAATGTGGATGACAGCAGTGCAGGCCAACATTAAGGATTGTTAAAGATTTGTTGCAGAATGTGACAATAAAGGCTAGAGTTGGAGGACTGGGTAATGCATCTGTTGTCCAGCCTATCTTATCGCACAAAACCTCTAGCCCTCTCTGTTTATTTAGAGACCAATATAGGAAAGGCCACTCAGTGGAGTGGGAGAAAGGTGAATAAATAGACCCCTTTACCCAAACTGTCTAGTTCACATTCTTGCAGCACATTTGGAACCTACTGGCCAGCAGTCCCATCCAGATGGTAAACCCTTAAACCATATAATATGAGGTCAAACCTTAGAAGTTTCAATTTTTATGCAATTAGGCAGGCCCTTGCACTACATGGTTTTGGTAAATCTGAAGGAAAAAAACAGCAGAAAATCTGATAGTGTGTATGGGGCTTGCTAGTATTTAATGAGACTTATGCCGCGTACACACAAGCAGACTTTTTGACAGCAAAGGTTTGACGGAACAAATCCCTCGAACAATTCGATCATGTGTGGGCTCCATTGGACCTTTGCTGTCCAAAAATCTGACGAACTTTAGAAATAGAACATGTTTCAAATTTTTCAGTCGGAACTCCGCCAGACCCAGTTCCTATGGAGACATACGCTCGTCTGTATGCTGTTCCGACGGACCAAAAACGATTCATGCTCTGAAGCAAGTACGAGGCGGAAGTGCTCGGTCTGGTAAAACTACAAATCGTATTGGAGCTAGCACATTCCTCACACTGCAAATTCTGTGATCATTTAAATGCAGCGCATTATTGTCTTTATTATAATGCTAGAAGAACGAAGTTGTTTTGTTGCTCATATTCACACAGAGTTCTCACAAACAGATTTCTGGATTCTTTCTCCTGATCTCATGAATGATATTGTATTTTTTAAAAGCCCAATCTCCATAATAATGTTTTAAAATATTTTTTGTGGTCATCTTTTCTTATTTTGGATTTCATCATGATCTTTTTTTATGATTATTTATAAATTCTTTTCTAGTGATCTCCATATTTTTTATTTTATTTTTTGGTGTCAAGTTACCACAATAACCTTTTTTTATTTATTTTTTGGTGTCAAGTTACCACAATAAACTTTTATTTAATGTTTTTTTTGTGTCAAGTTACCACAATAACCTTTTTTTTATGTTTTTTTTGGTGTCAAGTTACCATAATAACATTATATATTTCTTTTGTTTTGAACCTCAAGGAGGTTGGTGTCTTTTGTTAATTTGACATTGTATTTTTAGAAATGTATTTGAATGAAAACACATAGACAAGTATTTTCATAAAATAAAATATCCATTTATACTGGTTAAAAAAATAAAGATGAAGGCAACGCTGGAGAAACTTTTTGGAATTTGTGCAGCCTTTTGGCCCCAGGGCACACATCAAGTCTGTGGAAAAGAAAATTGGGATCTTGAGGAGTCCATATAATAGGGAGCACAATCTGGTCCAAGAATCCCAGAGATCAAGACCAGCAGCAGATGACATATATGTCCCCAGGGTGTGGTACTACACCAGCCTGCGTCTTCTGTTAGACCAGACTGAAGACAGGTCATAATTTTCTTCTCTTCGCTACACCCTTCCCTGCAGCCTTCCTTGCAGCCTTCCTTGAAGGCTGTGGCTCTGGTGGTGGACTTGTGGCAAGAGGAGGAGGAGGAGGAGGAGGAGGAGGGGCTTGATAATTTATTTGGCTGTTGGCAGTTAACTTGCCACTCAGCCCCTTGTGAAGGGCCGAAAAAAGTATTCCTTCACATTGGAGGCATTGGCCCTTCTCCAATTCCAGCAACCTGCTGGCTATTTAGCACCCATAGGCCTCTTCAGTTTCAGGGGGGGCTCCTTAGTACATTTGTAGCCTCTTTAATAGGGCGCAGTGATGCTTCCTCTGTGACCATCCCCATCCTGGGCCTTTTTGTATGAAGGCGGAGGGGAGGCACCTGTGATTGGGTGTGGCTCCTACTGGGCCCAGCCACCTCCTGGCTGACACAGGGCACAGCCTCCTCCTGGCTGTCACTGGACCCAGCCTCCTCCTGCCTGCCACTTTCCAGAACTTCCGCCTGGCTGATCTCATTCTGTGTATAAAAAAGGGACATAGTTTTATTTTTTGGTTCATCAATCACACACAATTTTCAGCTCATGACTTGCAAATTCTATGTTAATACATATAAAAGAGTATCATTCTGACCCCAGCATTTTTTTCAAGCTGGTGACAAACATTTTTGGCCACTACTGTCAATTGATTTGTATACATTATTGTTTGGATAAAATCATTAATAGTTAATAAATTATAACATCTAGTTAACATCATTAATATAAAAAAATATATACCTGGCTCCAGTGTCAGGCTAGGAGCAGATAACAAGTAACAGTTAAGGTGTGCTGATTATACAAAGAGTTCAAAGCACATACCATGAGCAGGTCTAAGCAGAGCAGGTCAGCTGGGACTTGTAGTACACCGCTGCAGACGAAGGTAGATGATTGCTGGACCTTGTAGTTCACTGCTGTAGATGAGGATAGATGATTGCTGGACCTTGTAGTTCACTGCTGTAGATGAGGATAGATGATTGCTGGACCTTGTGGTTCACTGCTGCAGATGAGGGTACTAGTAGAATCAGGTAAAGAGTAGTCTAGGCAAGCTGGGTCATACACAGGTAGATCAGAGTCCAAATGGTACTGAATCAGAAGCAAGCAAGGAGGGTCAAACAAGCCGGGTCAAACACGAAAGACACAGAGCAAATATCAGCTGGATCAAACACAAGTGAACTCTAACACGAGCACTGACTGAATGCTGATACAGGTGATTTAAACGTGAGCTGGCCAATCACTGTTGTTTCCCAGACACAGGCTGTGTCAGGTGAGCTGTGCTGGGTCCTAAAGGGATTCTAGTACTGACAGTACCCCTCCCCTTTCTCGAGGGGTTGGTCCTGCACCCCCAGTCATACTTGGATAACGGAGATGGAACTTCTTCTTAAGTCGATCAGCATGAAGATCACGAGCTGGTACCCAAGATCGATCCTCTGGGCCGAACCCTTTCCAATGAACGAGATATTGTAAGGAATTGTGCACTCGTCTGGAATCAAGAATAAATGCCACTTCATATTCTTGACTGTCCAACACATCCACAGGCTCTGGTTCATTTACTAGGAGGCTGGAATGAACAGGTTTCAACAATGAAACATTAAAGACGTTTGGAATGCGCATGGATGGGGGAAGTTTTAATCTGTAGGACACAGGATTAACAATCTCTGAAATTTCATAAGGCCCGATGAATTTTGGGCTAAGCTTTTTAGATGGAACATGCAGGGACAGATTCCGAGATGATAACCACACTTTGTCACCAACTTTATATCCTGGTGCCTTTGAGCGCTTCTTGTCAGCAGTTTTCTTAAAAGCCTGCACAGAGCGAGAAATAGCACGATTTACATCGGACCAGATTTTGGAGAAATGTTCAATCGTGGTGTTGGCATCTGGAACATCAGAGGGCGGAAGATCAAAGGAGCACACACGAGGATGCAACCCGTAAACACAAAAGAAAGGAGAGGTCCCTGTAGATGTGCTGGCACAATTATTAAAGGCAAACTCTGCCCATGGAAGGATGTTGACCCACTCCACCTCATCTTTGGCTATCAGACAACGTACCATCTTCTCTAGAGTCTGATTAGTCCTTTCTGTTTGGCCATTTGTCTCAGGATGATATGCTGAAGAATATGATAATTTAATCCCCAGTTGAGAGCAAAGGGCCTTCCAAAACTGGGCTATAAACTGAGAGCCACGGTCAGAGACAATGTTAACTGGTGCCCCATGGAGCCTGAAAATATGCTTAATGAATAAAGATGCCAGTTCTTTAGCAGATGGAAGCTTCGGAAGCGGAACAAAGTGAGCCATCTTACTGAACCTTTCTACCACCACCCAGATCGTGGAACATCCCTGGGACAGAGGCAAGTCTGTGATAAAGTCCATAGATAAATGGGTCCAGGGACAGGTAGGTATTGGTAGAGGACGAAGGAGACCGGGGGGCTTAGAGGTACTACTCTTGCTTCTGGCGCAAACTTCACAGGCCTGGACGAAGGCTAACACATCCTGCCTAAGCGATGGCCACCAGAGGTTGCGAGAGACAATCTCAAAAGTTTGTCTAAACCCTGGATGTGCTGCAGGTTTTGATGCATGTACTTGCTGCAATACCTGCAAATGAAGAGCCAGGGGCACAAAGAGCATACCAGAGGGAGTGGAGGGAGGGGCTTCAGCCTGTGCTGGTAACAAGGCCTCAGAGATGTCAGTCTGGGTAAAAGCCAAAATCCTATCCTCAGAGATAATGGGTTGCGGAGGAAGCGTAGGAGGAGACTCTGATAAAAAGCTGCGAGACAAGGCATCAGCCTTAATGTTTTTTGGACCTGGTAAATAAGAAATTGTGAAGTCAAATCTGGAGAAGAACAATGACCACCTGGCTTGACGCAAGTTCAGTCTTTTAGCAGAACGGATATATTCCTAGAGACGATTCAGTTCGCATTGTGCGCTATACAAGTATTTCATTCATTCATTCATTCGTTCATTCAAGGTTTTTGTGGTCAGTCAGAACTATAAATGGATAGCTCCCTCCCTCCAGCCAATGTCTCCACTCCTCTAAAGCTAGCTTTATGGCTAAAAGTTCTCTGTTGCCTATATCATAATTGCGCTGCTGGGGAATATTTACGGGACAAGAAGGCACAAGGGTGGATGGCAGCACTTACAGGATCTTTTTGTGACAAAAGCGCCCCCACCCCTACTTCAGATGCATCTACCTCTACAATAAAAGGTAGCTCAGGAACAGGATAGCGTAGAATTGGTGCAGAGGTAAAGGCTTTCTTTAACTGAGTGAAGGCTGCCTGTGCTTCAGTAGTCCATTTAAATGTACTAGGAGTCTTCCTGGTGAGAGAGGTGATGGGATGTGCAATGGTGGCAAAGTTCTTAATGAATTTTCGATAGAAATTTGCAAAGCCCAGGAAGCATTGAACTGCCTTCAGGTCTGAAGGTGTAGCCCAGTCTAAAATGGCTTGAACCTTGGCTGGGTCCATGGTGAGGCCTGTGTCAGAAATTAGGTAACCCAGGAAAGGTACTTGTTTAACATGGAAAATAAATTTTTCAGGCTTTACAAAAAGGGAGTGAGTCTTTAGTCGGGCTAATACTGAGCAGACATGCTTCTGATGTGTTTCAAGATTGGGAGAGTAGATCAAAATATCGTCTAAATAAACAAGCATGAAGCGACCCATCATGTCACGGAAAATGTCATTCATGAAGTTCTGGAAGACGGCTGGTACATTCCTGAGGCCGAAAGGCATGACAAGACATTCGTAATGACCATCCTTGGTGTTAAAGGCCAACTTCCATTCATCGCCTGCACGGATTCGCACCAGATTATAGGTTCCCCTTAAGTCCAGTTTGGAGAAGATTTTGGCTCCCTGGATTTGAGAGAACAACTCTGTGATGAGAGGGAGAGGATACCGATTGGGAACAGTTATTTTATTTAGACCTCTGTAATCAACACAAAGTCGCAGTCCTCCATCCTTCTTCGGGACAAAGAAGCATCCTGCTCCTGCGGGAGAAGTGGAGGGATGGATGAAACCCTTTGCTAGATTTTCCTGGATGTATTCTTGCAAAGCAAGATCCTCTGGTTCAGACAGTGGAAAGACTCTCCCTTCGAGGAGGTGTAGTGTCAGGCAAGAGGCCAATGGGACAATCATAACTGCGATGAGGAGGTAAAGTGTCAGCAATTCCTTTAGAAAACACATCCCGAAAGTCCTTATAACAAAGTGGAATCTGTTCCATTCCCACTTGACAGGTATCAAGTCGAACAAGGTGCTGGATGCAGCTCTTTTTACACTGATTGGACCAAGCCAGAATATCTCCTGTTGGCCAGTCAATTATAGGATTGTGCTTCTGAAGCCAAGGAAGGCCTAGGATCAAAGGAGTGGATGGAGAGTCAATGACAAGACATGAAATCTTCTCCCAATGCAAAGCCCCTAATTGTAACTGGAAAGGGTTGGTGGATTGGAGCACTAGGTCTTGTGAGAGAGGCCGATTATGGACGGAGATCAGGCGGACTGGGCAATCTAGAGCATGAGTTTCCAGGGAAAAAGAGGTGATCAGAGTTTTATCAATAAAATTCTCAGCTGCTCCAGAATCCACCAAGGCCAGCAGTTCATGAGCCCCTGTCCCAAAGTGAATGACAACGGGTAAAAGTATACGATTGTCCCCCTGGGGAGATGAGAGTAGACCTAAGGTGACCTCCCCGCAATCACCTAGGTCCTGGAGTTTCCCGGACGTGTAGGGCACTAACGGAGCATATGACCCTTGAGGCCACAGTATAAGCAGAGTCCCTTATTACGCCGGCGTTTGTGTTCCTGGGCAGATAACCGGGTGGAGCCTAACTGCATAGGTTCTTCCTCAGATTTGGCACTAGAGGTGGAATAATCAGGTGGTAAGGAAGGTATATAGTTTGCCACAGCCATTGTTTGTTCTTGCCTCCTCTCTCGCTGGCGGAGGTCAATTCTAATAGCTAGACACATAGCCTCCTCCAGTGAGGCTGGGTAGGAGAAGTTGACCAGAGCGTCTTTAATAGCATCTGAAAGGCCAATTCTAAACTGGCTGCAGAGAGCTGCATCATTCCAGACAGATTCCGTGGCCCACCTGCGAAACTCTGAGCAATACATTTCAGCTGTGGTAGTTCCTTGTTTTAAGTTACGCAGGGTCAATTCTGCAGTAGCAGCACGATCTGGATCATCATATAGCAACCCAAGGGCTTCAAAGAAGGCATCTACTGTTAGCTGGGCTGGATGGTTTGGTTCCAGGTTAAAGGCCCAAGCCTGGGGGCCACCCTGTAGTAGAGAGATAATGATTTGAACCCTCTGAGTTTCAGGGCCAGACGAGGATGGCCTCAACTTGAAATATAATTTGCAGCTGTTTTTAAAGTTGCAAAACCCTTTACGGTCACCAGAAAACCGGTCGGGAAAAGGAATTTTTGGTTCAGATGGAGTTTTTGTAATGGTGGTAGTAGAAGGAGATTGCACCTTGGTGAGCTCTGTGGCCATTTCCTGAACTTGATGTGATAAACGGCAAAGTTCTTGTGTAAACAACTGAGCCTGTTCAGGATTCATGATAGGTTTCCCTTTATGTATTGGCTCGTGTTAATGTCAGGCTAGGAGCAGATAACAAGTAACAGTTCAGGTGTGCTGATTATACAAAGAGTTCAAAGCACATACCATGAGCAGGTCTAAGCAGAGCAGGTCAGCTGGGACTTGTAGTACACTGCTGCAGACGAAGGTAGATGATTGCTGGACCTTGTAGTTCACTGCTGTAGATGAGGATAGATGATTTCTGGACCTTGTAGTTCACTGCTATAGATGAGGATAGATGATTACTGGACCTTGTGGTTCACTGCTGCAGATGAGGGTACTAGTAGAATCAGGCAAAGAGTAGTCTAGGCAAGCTAGGTCATACACAGGTAGATCAGAGTCCAAACGGTACTGAATCATAAGCAAGCAAGGAGGGTCAAACAAGCCGGGTCAAACACGAAAGACACAGAGAAAATGTCAGCTGGATCAAACACAAGTGAACTCTAACACGAGCACTGACTGAATGCTGATACAGGTGATTTAAACGTGAGCTGGCCAATCACTGTTGTTTCCCAGACACAGGCTGTGTCAGGTGAGTTGTGCTGGGTCCTAAAGGGATTCTAGTACTGACATCCAGCTGGCACATCCACTTCTTCCATGGTGGAAGGCCCAGGTTGCTCCTCATCAGCCTCTGCTGGGGTGGAGCGAAGGGTGGAGGGAAGGCTGCAGGGAAGGGTGGAGAGAAGGGTTGAAAGCGATTCCCTGGCTTCAGTCTGGTCATCAAGAAAACACAGTTTGTCAAAGTACCACAGCTTGGGTACATATACATCATCTGCTGATGCTCCTGATCTCATGGAATTAACGATCTTCTTGTGCTCCTTTCTGTACATATTTCTCTAGATCTCAGTTTTCTTTTCCAAAATCTCCATGTTTGCTTCTGGGATCCAAGTCTGCTCAAATGCCAGATGTCTCTCCAGCTTTGCCTTCCTTACTTGTTTGTTATAATATGCACTGTGCTTGACCTCCCTCAGATTTCTCATTTCCCTGTATTTGTCTATAAATTGTGACATAAATTCAGGGTCCTTAAATGTATTATTATTCATTTTTTCTGTAAGACAATACACAAGACAAAAAACATGAATTTTAGCCCAAACTCTCATAATCTTATCCCAATATAGGCCTCAATCTATAAGCTGTATAGGCCACTGTTTTTTCTAAATTTGTATGAAAAATTACCTTTGTTTCGGTCGCTCTCAACTTCCGTTCCTATTTCCTCCGCGCACGTATGGCACATGCGTGTTAGCTTTTTATATACTGTGCATGTGTGAAACTCTGCCTGCGTTGCCCACCAATGACGTTCTTTTTTCACTAATATTTCCACCCCTTCTCTCTACGCACAGAACGTATATACGTACGACACTTGTGTGTTAGCTTTATATACACTGCGCATGCATGAAACTCCGCCTGCGTTGCCCACCAATGACGTTCTTTTTTCACTAATATTTCCACCCCTTCTCTCTACAGTGTGCAGTAGGAGCAACATGGCGGAGACACAGCAGGTGTATGGTAATTACTACAGTAACAAGGAAAGCCCGGAGCCCGAAACGTCTCGATCCGGGAAGAGGAGATTTAAGGCCTCCAATATGGCCTTTGAAGAGATGGTGAAGATGGTGGACATTTTGTAGAGGAAGGATTATGATGGGAAGCATGAACCGTACACTCATCCAAATTTGCGCAAGGCCAAAATCATGTCCAAAGTTGTGAAGACCCTGCAGCAGAATTTTGGGGTACGACGCTCCAAAGACCAATTGAGGAAACGCTGGTCTGACCTTAAACTGAGGGAGCTGGATCAGTACAGAAGAATATAGAAAGTGCTACAAAAAAGTAAGTACTTGTTGTGTGTTCCTATTCAGATTATTAACTTGCATGCTGCTTCATGTGCTTTTCTTTACTGTTGTACAGTTTGAAATGGCTACTTTCATCATTCGTAGGAAACATCATTTGAAAAATTATACGGTGTATTTAGTTGATACAGGGTTTAAACAGCATTTTGGTCTTGGTAATTTGTCTTATTAAAAGAAGTTTAGCACATTGTTGTCTAGATGTCTTTGAAACTAGAATGAATAGCAAACTTCATTCAGTGGAATGTAAGGAGAGGACACTTGGCAGCTGTTTACACATTTGCACTCAGGAGCATTAGTGTGGGACACCAGATAACATTTTCTAGGGTAACACACATGGGGGCTCCAGGGGATACTTGGGGTGTCTCCATCTGTGAAACTTGGCCAAAAAAGGTAAGTATTGCAGTTATTTTAAAAGGGAATTTGTATCATGTCTTCAACTTTTGGATCTCTTCCCAAACAGACAATTGTACAGCACTTTAAGCAATGTTTTATATTCCTAGTTCTGGACTCAAATATCTGTGTGCTAAGTATAACTTATGTTTAATTCTCATAGGGAAGAAAAGACTCAGACAGCAGGATCCCAGGGACCCCCGATCTCGCCGACCTGAATGGGAGGTTAGCCCCACCCCCCTGGATGTGCAGGAAGGAGAGGTGGAGCAAGTGGGGGAGATGTGCACCCCACCAGGTGAGTGTCTGACACCCCAGCTTCAGGTAATCTATGTATGCCTGCATTTTTTTAAATACATGTCTTTTCATCTATTTTAGATGATGTGCTGGTTGTGGAAGGGGAAGCGGTGGAACCATTTCAAAGCACCATTGCCCCCCCCCCCCGAGGATGTAGAGGAGGGAGAGGTGGAGGAAGTGGGCCAGATGGGCACCCTACCAGGTGTGTATCTGACTTCAATGTACGTTTTTTTTGGGTGGAACCCCTTCCTCATAATGCTAGTAGGTGAGAAGAAGGGATTGCAACCACAAAACACATCCATTGACCCCCCATGATGGAAGATAGCACATGTTGACATTACCCATTTGTAATCCTAATTTTTGTGCATCTTCAAAATTTGGCTTTTACAGTGGGGTGACATCTGAACCCCAATGTTGAACTTTATAAGTTCCAGAGTTGTGTATATGTTTGAAAAATGCCTGTTTACTTTTTTTTATTTAAAGTAACATTTTATATATATATATATATATATATATATATATATATATATATATATATATATATATATATATATATTACAAAGATTTTTTAGAAACGCACATGTGAATATGCACAGATTAAAAAGTTTAATAATCAACAATGTGTGGCATCTTCTTTCAATGCTTAATATCAGTTTTGTAAGTTATTTGGTGTTTACAGTGACAATGGGGCATATTTACTAAAGGAAAATACATTTGGCACTACAAGTGCACTAGGAAAACCTAGGAGACAGCCAAAAAGAAAAGCAAGGAATAAATACATTTCTAGATTTTATCTGATCATTTTTTTCTTTTAATAAAAATTATACATCGTCTGGCATTGCAATGGCCCTCTACCCGAGAAATAATATACATATTTATCCCGAACTTCATGAGCGCTTAGGGGGGCCAAGCCACTACGGCCAGGATCCAGGCCCATCAGAGGATTCTCTGGAAATCCGACCTCAGGCCCAACTGATGAAACATCATTTCTCAAATTTTTTCTTAAAAAATTGTGCAGGATGCAGCATGCTAGGACGACATGATTACGTTTGTAGTCCACCAGATGGACGGCTGTCAGAAACAAGCGTAACCGGCTAGCCATTATCCCAAAGGCATTCTCCACAACTCTTCTCGCTTTGGCCAGCCGGTAGTTAAAAACCCTCCTCTCCGGGGTGAGGGTCCTTTCGGGGAACGGCCTCATCAGGTGCTTTCCCAGACTAAAGGCTTCATCCGCAATGAAGACAAAGGGGAGTCCTTCCACGTTCTCAGCGTCAGGCGGCAATCCCAGGCCACCACTCTAGAGACACTGGTAGAACATAACACATAACATTACAAGCACATTACTCAAAAAACATTCTTGCCCAACATCAGTAGAACATTTAGTTTAAGTATTATTTAAAGACTAAATATAAGGCACACTTATCAGATTCCACACCCCCTCTGATGGCCCATTGATAAAATTTAAGGGGGGGCTTATAAATTAATTTAAGGACACACAAACCATTTGGACACATTTTAAGGGTGGGTGAGGGGCATATAAATAAATTTAAGGACACACTTTAAGGGGGTGGGGGGGCTTGTAAATTAATTTAAGGACGCACAGACCATTTGGACACATTTTAAGGGGGGTGGGGGCTTATAAATGAATTTAACCCCTTAAGCCCCGGACCAATTTGCAACCAAAGGACCAAGCCCCTTTTTGCGATTCAGAACTGCGTCGCTTTAACTGACAATTGCGGGGTCGTGCGACGTGGCTCCCAAACAAAATTGGCTTCCCTTTTTTCCCACAAATAGAGCTTTCTTTTGGTGGTATTTGATCACCTCTGCGGTTTTTATTTTTTGTGCTATAAACAAAAATAGAGCGACAATTTTGAAAAAAATATATTATTTACTTATATACTTTTTGCTATAATAAATATCCCCAAAAAATATATAAAAAAACATTTTTTTTCCTTAGTTTAGGCCGATACGTATTCTTCTACATATTTTTCATAAAAAACTTGCAATTAGCGATTATTGATTGGTTTGCTCAAAAGTTACAACGTTTACAAAATAGGGGATAGTTTTATAGCATTTTTATTAATATTTTTTTTTTACTAGTAATGGCGGTGATCAGCGATTTTTATTGTGACTGCAACATTATGGCGGACACATCAGACATTTTTGACACATTTTTGGGACCATTGTCATTTATACAGCAATCAGTGCTATTTAAATGCACTGATTCCTGTGTAAATGACACTGGCAGTGAAGGAGTTAACCACTAGGGGGCGAAGAGGGGTTATGTATGACGTTATGTTTTTTTATTGTAGGGGGCATAACCTGGTATGTGACATCACTGATCGTCTTTCCCTATATCAGGGAACAGACGATCGGTGACAGCAACAGAAGGAAGCATGGGGAGAGGTTTGTTTACACAGAATTCTCCTCGTTCTTCAGCTCTGTGACCCGATCGTGGGACACCAGCGGCGATCAGGTCCGCTGGTCCCGTGGCCACGGTCATGGAGCTCAGGACTGGGTCGGGAGCGCGCCGCCGGTGGCGCGCTCCCGACCCACAGCTGGGCACTTAAAGAGCAACGTACCAGTACGTGCTTGTGCCCAGCCATGGCATTCTGCTGAGGTATATGTCCAGGAGGCGGTCCTTAAGTGGTTAAGGACACACAGATTATTTGGACACACTTTAAGGGGATGGGGGCTTATAAATTAATTTAAGGACACACAGACCATTTAGACACATTTTAAAGGGGGATGGGTAGGCTTATAAATTAATTTAAGGACACACAGACCATTTGGACACATTTTAAGGGGGGTGGGGGGATTATAAATTAATTTAAGGACACACAGACCATTTGGACACATTTTAAGGGGATGGAGGGGGGCTTATAAATGAATTAAAGCACGCACAAACCATTTGAACACATTTTAAGGGGATGGAGGGGGGCTTATAAATTAATTTAAGGACACACAGACCATTTGGACACACTTTAAGGGGGTGTTTAGGCTAAAGCCCTACAATGGAGCTGACAAAATACATTGTCATGTGACTATACTAGGTGGATATGGGCCCAGCATAGCATGCTGGTAGAGGTTAGTGAAGGCAAATATGCATGGAGGACAAAAAAGGAGCATTAAAAGATTACAGCATGCATGAGGACAAAGGGGACATTCACAGTGTATTGCAATCATGTGATGTTAAAGGAGAACTCTTACCTTAATATAGTCCTTCTGCAGGACCTAGAATGATGGCAGAACAGGTCTCTGGGATAATGATCCCCAGAGCCTGGGGGGAGCTGCCTGTCAAAAACTTGAGGTCCTGAAGGCTTCTCTCAGTTGCCAAGTACCGCAACGTGGTGACTAGCCTCTTCTCCGGAGTGATGGCTTGCCTCATGCAGGTATCCTGCCTGCTGATATAAGGGGTCAGCAAAGCCAACAGATGGTGAAAAACGGGGTCTGTCATCCTGAGAAAGTTCCTGAAATCGTCAGGATCATTCTCCCGGATCTCACGAAGCAAAGGCATGTGAGAGAATTGGTCACGCTAGAGCAATCAATTCTCCGTCCATGAACTCCTCCCCACCCTGTTCATGGACTGGTCTTGGGTTGAAGAATGAACTACAACACCAAGCCAAAGCAAAGCACGAACTCTACGATGAGTACGTACACGCAACATGGCTTCAAAACGGTCGGCTGGTCAGAATGAACTTAACAGAATGAACTGAAGAACAGCAAGGCCTGTGAAGAGCGAGCTGAAAATCAGCAACAAGCGGACAAGAACACAGTGAATAAACCAATGCAAACTGACTACACGCACTGAAAAGCAGATACAAACCTCACAAGCACAAACTGAACAACAGTTAAACGATCTGAAAAACACAAGTCTGAAAAGCGCAAATCGTCTCTCACCAAATTTCTACTAACACAAGGTAAACACAAAATTAGCAGAAGAAGCCCAAAGGGTGGCGCACGAGCTCTTGAACTTCCGTTTATAGAATCGTCGGACAAGGTGAACGTCACCGCGTACTAGACAGTCGGACTTTGGTGTGATTGTGTGTAGCAAGTCCGTTTCGGCAGAACTCTGTCGGAAACTTAGCTGAAAAGTCCCTTGGAGTTCAGTCCGACGAGAAGTCTGCTCGTTTGTACGCGGCACAACACTTATGCCCCATACACACTATCAGATTTTCTGCTGTTTCTTTCCTTCAGGTTTACCAAAACCATGTAGTGCAAGGGCCTGCCTGATTGCATTAAAATTGAAACTCCTAAGGTTTGACCTCATATTATATGGTTTTGGTAAATTTGAAGGAAAGACTCAGCAGAAAAACTGATAGTGTGTATGGGGCTTTAGTAGTCCCACAGACACCTACTCACCTATACTGATAAGCTTTGGATTGTGTTGCCTTTTAATAGCAGATTTTACTCCACGCTGATTTTTTTTATTTTTATTTTTTATCTGGTGTGCTGATAGTAATTAGGCTTTTTAGAAAGGATGAAAACAAGTTATGATGTAGTACATAAATAAACTAAAGTCAATGATAATGCAGTGTACAATAATTTGCACAGTCCCTTTGGTTAAAATGAGACTCAGAGCAGAAAGGCAGTATACTGTAGGACATATGCCAGAAATTATGATGGCTGCTTAACATTGCTTTAACAAGTGAGGAGCCATGTCCCTTGGCCAATTTAAAAAAAAAATACATGCTGATCAAATAAATAAGCATACATTCATGCATACATAGCTAAACATATAGTATATGGCTTGCTTTTATTTATACAGATTATGTTTTACATATTTCCCTGAAGCACAGACTCTATAACAAAGCAGGCACAGGGTCTAGATGTTTAATAAACCATAAATTAACCAAGTTACTTCTTGGAAAGACTGAGTGTCTCAGGGCAAATATTAGCTTTAATATAATAATTTTACACTCAGAATGGGTGAGTCATTAAAAAAGAACATCACAATTTTATGTGTTTTAAAGTCTAAAAGGTATTCATAGACTTGATGGGTTGCAGAGGGTTAGTCTAAGATCAGCATTGCCAATTCTAAAGCATAAAATAAAAACCCTACATCCTGGATAATAAAAGATGGCTGATTTTAATATGCTGGAATTTAATCACACAGAACAGGATATTTGAAATGTTTTTTCAGAGACAGCAGGTGGTGGCTCGATCTACACCAGGATAATCCGCTCAGCAATTTCTGGATCATACAATCATACAATAAAATGTAAAGCTATAAAAAAAAATATGTATGCACACTGAGTGTACATATACTATACAGTATATATATATTTTAAAAAGTGATAATTATGATTCAGTTGTCTGTCTATTAAACCATGAAAGTGAATACATTAAGGCTGAAGTCCAGCCCTACCTTCAGTCTTGCACCATTGAATAGGCTTACCTTCTGCATATAAATTTCAATTATTTCACTGCACACTGATCTTTTTACAGTGTGCATAGGAAGATGCAAGAAGTCAGATAGAGCCCACTTTATTTCCTGGCTGAAGGACATCCAGGGCATCTTTTTGTTTGCAGCCTTACGGTGCCTGGTCCACCGCTTTCATTCATTGAATTTCAATTCTTTCTTGGAGGCTCAGCATCACATGTGGGCATTCGTAGGACAGTCTGCATCCAAATAGGAATGCTCACTCCTCTAGACTAACATCCACCCATCAAGGCATTTTGATATTTGCATAACTCCTCTCAAGACCACTGCTTGCATTAGGGCTGAAGACTCTTAAGAGGAGTACTGAGGCAGGGTGCTTTCAGGAACCTATGTACAGCACCCTGCTGGTCACTCCAACCAACCAATATCGTATGTCATGAAAATGGAAAAGTTTTATTTAAAATTATAATTAGCATGTTGATAAGGGGGGGGGGGGGGGGGGGTTACCAAGGAAGGCAAAATATAAGCAGATTAAACTTGAACTTCTAGAGCACATATTCAAATATTCTGAGCAAACATATACCAACACAGAGAAAAACATAAGCAACATCAAAGTACCTTTTCTTGTTTTCTACTCGGCTTGTATGGTCCTAACTGAGCTCTGCATCTATAGAGATGCCAGACAGTCAGAAATAAAGACTTGACGCCATGTCTGCCACACTGCAGAGGGTTTTGCATGGGTGCTATCCATACCTCTTATCAGGGTGATCCTCATTGACCATCTACTGGATTTCTGACTCTTGACTGTTATAAAATAAGGGATGACTGTACCCAAGTATCTTGCAGTGCTTGGAAAATCATGATTGTCAGTTAGAGCTGGTTCATGCCTGAACAGTCCGTGTTCATGTGCGATTCTTATGCAACTCAGTGTGGTGCGGTCTTCAGCCCATTCATTTGAATGGGCTGAAACTGTTCTGGGGTGCACCAAAAGTAGTGCATGCAGTAGTGCGGCATTTGGGGTGTCATTAGGAATACATTGACACCGGCAACAGTTCGCACACTCAGTGTATTTTGAACATGGCACAGGAAACACACACAGAATGTGGGTTTCCCGGAATGTGTTCTGCTGTGAGTGAGTCCTTAATTCTCCTTTTAAAAACCTTCCAAATCATCTGTAAGGCTTGATTCACATCTATGCATGTTGCTTTTGATTGTTGTGATTTTGCAAGGATTTGTGTTTTAATGCCCTTTTGGGGGGGGGGGGGTGGTGTTGGGCAAAAAATGCACTACATGCTTCTACATGCTTATCTGCAGCTTCTCCATTGAAATCTATTGAACCAAAAAAAAACAACAACACCATTTTGCGTTTAAAGACTCTTTCTAAAAACGCAGAGGCACAAAAATGCATTGATGGGAACGTGTTCCATAGGAACCCATGTTAAAAAAAAGTCCTGCATTTCTGCAAAAAACAAATAGCATGAAAAACCCTCTGCTATTGGTCACTAAGGCTTTCAATTACAGTGGCAGGTCAATAGCGAAACCAGTTTGGGACTTGCTTGGAATTGTCAAATGTGCCTAATTTGTAGTCCCATCCTTTGTAATTTTACAGTTGACAGGGAGAAGCTGCTCTGTGTCTAGGTGTTTGCAGTTCCTTCATTATTTAATTACAAGGGAAGAACGATCGGGTCCGCCTGTTGGATTTTCAGGCAGACCCGATTGGACCTTCTATTATACTTTATGGAGGGGTGGATGTAAACAGACATGTTATAAATTCTGAAGAAAACCGTGCTACTTATTCACAGGTAGAGGAGAGAGTAGGTGGAGAAAATATTTTTAACTGGATAGAAAATAACTTACAATAAGGATTAAATAGGTTGCAGCCCCCCACCAAAGAAGACCCCCAAACGGGGTTTTCACAATATTATAACCTAAAAAAACAGGGTATCTGGCGCTACCTATGGTTAGGGAAAAATTAGGACAAATTATAGAATAGCGATGCAAAATCAGTATTTATATAAACCCTAAAGGTGCCAGCAGTGTAGTGTACCTTTGTAGTGTGCGTGGCTCCGTCGAACGCGTTTCGTCATTGACGTCTTAAGCGTCGGAAGACGTCAATGACGAAGCGCGTTCGGCGGAGCCAAGCACACTACGTCACTTCCGGGGTGTTTCGAATGGTGGAGCGCAGATGATACGCACACAGCGCATCCACTGAGCGAACCAGACTTTTTACATACGCTACGGAGTTGAAATATATGGCCCTACCCTAGGGAAATCCACAGTTGTCTTTTGCATACGGGACAGTCCTGGAATTTAAAGGTCACCTACAACTAAGAGGCTTGCTAACCACAATTAAACACTTGAGTTCACCTATAGTGAAGTGGTGTTGACCACAAGTAAGGACTGATCCTGATCCCTTTGGGTTGGATAGCCATCTGTGCAGTTTTTTATTTTTATTTATATAATTTTTTTTATTTTTTTTTTATTTTTTAATATTTTTTATATTTTTTATTTTTTTTGTATTTTTATCTTAAAAAATGTTTTATCTATATTTCCCAACTCATACCTTGATCTGTATGTGGGCTTTCTGATTTTCTGATGGTCACTGACCCACGGATGCTATAGAAAGTGGGTGTTCTGGACTATATTTTCTCATATATATATATATATATATATATATATATATATGCTATACGAAACTTGTTTTTGATATATTTTTTTATATATTTTTTATATATTTTTGTGGAAATAAACAGTTTTTTGCCTAAATAAACCATTAGTGTTCTCCTCAAGTATATACATACTACACTATGGAAACTTTATATTTTTCCCATGAGGGATAAACGGAACCCCCGTCTGGATGTGAAGGATTGCATCGTATATGGGCAAGGAGCTGGAATTCCATAAGGCTGATTGAAGGCTAATTACCCCTGCTGGGGTGCATTCTTTTGGTGAGTGGGGAACCTTGTGGGGGAGCACGGAAGTCACTTGAAGGATATACAGCAAGCACAAAAGTCACTTTATGAATTTAATTTCTGGATTTGCACAATAGAAGATTTTCCAATAATGGACATTTAATATATTATTTTAATTTTTGTGTTTTTTTGGTTTTTGTTTACTTATATTTTTAAGGGTGGTGTGGTACACATACCTATATATTTTTACAATTTTGCACTTTTTTTCCCTTTTTCCTTTCCTTTTTCCTTTTATATACGGACTTGAGATTTGCATTATACATCTAAACTTTGTGATAGGTTTTTGGCTTATGGATTCTAGTTATATTTTTTCTATATACACCTCAATTTAGGGGGTGCTGTTTGTTTGTTTTTGTTTTTCTTTCCTTGTTTCCAGATTCTGAGTATTTTTCATTGAGATTCGGATTATTTATTTTTTATTTTTTATTATTTTATTTTTAAGTTTTATTTATTTAATTTTTTAGTCTTACTCAATATCTTTTGTGGTAGGGGTGTATCACTATGAATATTTGGAGTCTATGTTTACAGTAATTTGCACTTTATAATCCTGATTCACTTTATATATAAGCACGTGCACTTTTTATGCTTGATTCAATCTGTTACACATTTGCACTTTAAGAGTATCTTTGTCTACATGTGAGGGGGATGTGTTGTTGGATGAGTTCACATGCAATAACATCTATGTGATTTTTGGCATAAGTTGCATGTGAGTACAATATCACCTATTTATATATATTTTTTGCACATAAGCACCTTTTTGGAATCCTAGGTTTGGGTCCCTTTGACACAAGTGCGTATTATTTCCGGACCAGGCTACACCCAAGAATATCTATGAGATTTTATTGTCAAAATCGCATAGGGGATTACACTGGTTAAGCCACATAGATCTTCTGGCACCCAGCAGTTTTGGGATTATTGTACCTTGTCCTTGTTAGAGGCTAATATTTCCATTAGTGGGGGAATAGGATATCTGATATAGGCTTTTGAGATATAGAGCGCAATTTATGAGATTGTTGGTACCTTTAGGGTTTATATAAATATCGATTTTGCATCCCTATTCTATAATTTGTCCTAATTTTTCCCTAACCATAGGTAGCGCCAGATACCCCGGTTATTTAGGTTATAGTAAACAGACATGTGTCCATTTACACACGCCAACATCCAAACAGACGGATGGGCATTTATTCCCCATCCATCTAGCGGATCTGCTGGTAGTCGGGTGTAAACAGACAGGCAGTCCATTTACCTCCAACCACCCTTAGGGGAGAGTGAGCTGTGTCTGTGTTCACTCTGGATCAACCATTTACCTGCTCAGAGGGGATCAGCGGACAGATTCTCAACTGGGCAGGAGGATTGCTAGCGGAGTCTGCCCTGTGTGGAAAGGGCCTTTACCAGGTAAAGGGCCTGCAATAAAATCGACATGTGTAATTTGTGTTTGGAAGCTGTCTCTCAATATGAGCTTAAAACAGCATTCAATGTAAGCAAAGCAGGCCATTATTATGCTGAAAAAACAAGCCAAGCACAGAGACAATTTGGTGCATTCTTAAAAAAGAAGCACCACACTGGATACTGATGAGCTAAGATGCACCAAAAGACCTGGAATACCAGAAAAGAAAACTGTGTTGGTTGATCACTGGATAGTGTTTTTTTTTTCCATGGTGAAAGAAAAATCCCTTCCCAACAAGCAAACCAAGAACACTCAGGTGAGAGGTGCAATAATTTCAAAGTCTACAGTCAGAAGACATCATGAAAGTAAATACAGAGAGGCTTTATAATGGGTGCAAACCATTACATGAAGCATAAAAAGGCCAAGTTAGGTTTTGTCAAAAAAATCTAAAAAGCCTGTCCAGTTCTGGACCAATATTCTTTAGACAGATAAGACTAAAGGCCCATACACACGATCAGACTTTTTGACAACAAACATGCAAATTAGCTGTTCTGGAGCAACATCCGACCGTGTGTACGCTCCATCGGACAAACTTTTTTGGTTTTCATCTGACTTTTGTTGGCTGTACGAATGGACAAACTTACTGGCAACAAAAGTCAGATGGAGCAAAGTCTGATCGTGTGTACAGAAAACCATAGGACTTTTGTACAAACTACAAACAGGCATGCTCAGAACCAATGCAAAAGATCAGACAACAATACAGAAGTTGACCAAAGGTGGCGGTAAAGAGCAGAAAAACCACATGATTTGGTGAAAGTTGGCTGAAAAAGTCCTGCTGTGTGTATGCGATACAAGTTTAGGGCCGACGCCCTTTGTACAAAAATCCAAGGGAAAGTTTGTACAAAGTCCTATCGTGTGTATGAGGCTTAAGATCAAAATGTACCAGAATGATGCTAAGAATATGAAGAAAGGAAGGTCTAATTGAACTTGAAACTATTTAAGGGTGTCCTGGCCCCAACCCTTTTTCCCCCATAAAAGTTTGTAAGATGAAATAAACATCTATTTTGCATTCAAGAAGTGTCTGGTGCCCAATAACTTCCACCTTTCACCCACTATGCCCCACAACCCACCACATACCGAAGAATGTCAGCTATCTCTGACCCTTGAGGTTCTCATTAGACCGAAGGAGGCCAGAGACCTTGAGATTATATATATATAATGTTTTGTTAGATATTTTCCAGGGAATGTGTCATTTAGAAGTGTTTTAAAAAAAAAGGTTCAAAATAGGCAAAAAGGAAAAAAAATGCCTGTAAACGAAACGCGGCTAAACATGTTTAGAAGCGGTTGGAGCTTGAAATGCCTGTAAACTCAGCTTCTGTAACGCATTTTTCTACATTCCAAAAAATTTCTCTAACTCAACTGCCTAGAAACTACTGTAGACAACCCTGTGTACATGGACAGATAAGATAACATAGAGGAGAGTTCAGGGGCAGTTGAATAAAAACTCCCAACGTCCATTTACCAGTAGCAGTGTACATGAGACCTAACCCGGACCACAGTTGCAAGTTGGGGTTTTGCCTCAGGACCGGCGCCTGCTAGGCCAGAAGATGACAGTTTAGAAAACAAAGTTCAGAACATGTGGGGGTTGCACGCTTTTACAGACCAAGTCAAGATTTTAGGAAGAGTTGGTGAGGAGGCTAGATATCCCCTCAAATGCCTGCTAAAAAACGTAACCTCGGGTATTTGAGCAGAGTTTGAGCCTCAGACTATTGGAACATCAAAGCGGTTGTTCAGGATACGCATGGTCCTTCAGATGTTCTCCTCATCTCACATTCGTTTGCACAGATTTGCCTCACTCCGAGGTAAAGAAGCATATACTCTTGTGTTACGTAAAGGCTCTGGTGTTGCAAAGAGCTTTACCAATCCCAGAATGCAGAAGATTTCAGGGCGTTTAGTTGCCCCTCTTTATGGTCATGAAGAAGAAGAACGGCTTGCAGAGGCTGGTTATAGACCTCATGCACCTAAAACAATTTTTATCAAAAAGGAGAAGTTCAAGGTAGAGACATTGCCCCTGACTCATAGGGGGTCCAGCCAAGAAACTGGCTCATTTCCACAGACCGAAAGATGCTTATTTGCATGTGCCCATTGAAGAAGTTCCTTCAGTTCACTGTAGATTGAGACCATCTCCAGCTCACTTGTCTACCATTCAGGCATTTAACATCGCCCTGCATGTTTTTCAAAATGTTATTGGTTGTTATAGTCTTCATCAAAACAAGGGGCATATGCCTGCATCGTTACTTGAATGATTCTTTCCTACTATCCCAAGACAGACGACAGCTGCTGGAGCCCAGAGCTCAGGTCTTTTCAATGCTCCTCAAATTCGGCTGGCTGCTGAATCGGGGAAAGAGCCACCTGGAACCCACTAAGTCTCTTGTGCACCTCGGGGCTGAGTTCAATATAATCAAGAGGACCATTGCTTTGCCTCTGGATCTTGGTGATCTGGAACAGAATACTCCTGGCCATGTCTTCTTTCCAGCTTTTAGTGTCTAAAATTATTGGGTGGATTTTGTCCCTGGGGGTGGATCCGTTCACCTCTCTGTGTAACAAGACATTGGAGAAGTATTATATGTGGGGCCAGTATCTCCAAGGCTTTAGAACAGATGCTCTGAAGGATTATTGGAAATGCAGCAGGACCTGTGTGGTTCTTCCAGTCCCAGTCATCCTTCGGTTTCTATGAAGACTCATACCAGAGGTTGTGGTGGTAGCGGCAGTGATGCCTTATTGCCAAAATAGGCCATGGTCCCCCTTGCTAGCACAGCCCAACTACTGGAAACCCAGAGCCCCTTCCCCTCAGGCCAGATCTTCTGTCACCGGGTGCATTTCTATATTCAAGTCCAGCATAGTGACATATGGTGTGGTTTTTGAGATTGGAGGTCCTCGGCTGCTCCTCTGGAGTCATCTTCGCTCTCATGAATACTAGGAGTGTGACACAGCCTTCACAGGTGTGTCCAGATCTAGACATTTTTTCCTGTATGATAATTCTTTAACCACTTTCAGACCGGACCATTTTGCTGGTCAAAGACCAGACCACTTTTTGCGATTCGGCACTGCGTCGTTTTAACTGACAATTGCGCAGTCGTGCGACGTGGCTCCCAAACAAAATTGACGTCCTTTTTCCCACAAATAGAGCTTTCTTTTGGTGGTATTTGATCACCCCTGCGTTTTTTTTTGCGCTATAAACAAAAATAGAGCGACAATTTTGAAAAAAACGCATTATTTTTTACTTTTTGTTATAATAAATATCCCCCAAAAATATATAAAAAAACATTTTTTTCCCTCAGTTTAGGCCGATACGTATTCTTCTATATATTTTTGGTAAAAAAATCGCAATAAGCGATTATTGATTGGTTTGCGCAAAAGTTATAGCGTTTACAAAATAGGGATAGTTTTATAGCATTTGTATTAATAATTTGTTATTATTATTTTTTTTACTAGTAATGGCGGCGATCAGCGATTTTTATTGTGACTGCGACATTGTGGGGGACCCATCGGATATTTTTGACCATTGTCATTTATACAGTAATCACTGCTATATAAATGCAGTGATTCCTGCGTAAATGACACTGGCAGTGAAAGGGTTAACCAGTGGGTGGCAGTGTAGGGGTTAAGTGTTCCTAGGGGTGTGTTACTAACTGTGGGGGGGTTGGGCTTTCATTTAGTGAACACTGATCTCTGCTCCAATCACATGGAGCAGAGATCAGCGTCACTAGTTGCTAGGCAGAATGGAAAAATGCTGTTTACACGGCATTTCCTCCATTCAGCCGTCCCGTGAGACGATCGCGGGAATGCCTGCGGCGATAGAGTCCGCGGGTCCCGCGACCGGACTCACGGGGGTCCCGACCACCGATGGCAGGGCGGCATTGAAGATTGGACGTACATATACGCCAATATGCTTGCCCGTGCCATTCTGTCGATGTACATCATCGTGTGCTGGTCGGGAAGTGGTTAAGGGAGCACCTAGGATCAAATAGAACCTCCCACTTGTTCTTGATTCCCTCTTGGGAATTAGAGCTGAGTGTTCTAGGGCTGTCTTTGCTAAAGACTTCTGTCAAGTTCACCTTTCTCGTGACTTTTGGGATGGGCAAACGGTTCTGCCCCAGAATAAGTTCAGGCCGAACTTTAGCTGTTCAGACATTCGGCGAACAGCCAAACAAACGGGTGTTCGCCCCCTCGAACCGGCCACAATTCATTGCAGCGCTGAACAGTGCATTGCAAGCCCTGATTGGCTGAAGCAGTGAAAGCTTCAGCCAATCAGGGCACAGAGCACTGTAAGATGGCTCATGGCTCATTCCCACCCCACAGTATAAAAGTATTCTTTCAATGGCAGCCATTTTCAGTGTGATTTTGGTGTGGAGAGATAGAACAGGGCACTGTTCAGTGCTATTAGTTAGTGTGCTATACTATGCTATTTTACTTCAATTGTCAGTGTAGAATATTAGATTAGTGTCAGTCTAGGGATAGTGTGAGTGTAGTGAGAAGGACCATCATTCAGCTTTGCATAGTGTGCTGCTAGAGTTGGGCCAGCTCAGAAAGTTTCACTGTAGTGTAGTGAGACCGTGTCATTCATACATCCATAGTTACATATAGTTACATATTTAGTAAGGTTGAATAAAGACACCAGTCCATCTAGTTCAACCTGAGCAAGTGTCTACAATTGTCCCTATCCCTGTATATTGTACACTCACATTGGTCCCTACCCTCATGGAGCCCACAATCCAAGGCTCCCATTCATATACTAGGGGCCAATTTTGGACAGAAGCCAATTAACCTACATGCATGTCTTTGGAGTGTGGGAAGAAACCAAAGTACCCGCCCGGAGGAAACCCACGCAGGCACAGGGAGAACATGCAAACTCCAGGAAGGTAGTGTCGTGGTTGCGATACAAACCAGTGACCCTTCTTACTGCTAGGTGAGAGTGCTAACCACTACACCACTGTGCCGCCCTTAAATGGGTGGTACATTAGTGTAGAGTAGGGAAAGCTGAGATAGTTTCAGTGTAGTGTAGTGTAGTGAGACCATGTCAGTAATCTTTACTAGCTAGAGTAGGGACAGTTCAGATAGCATCAGTGTAGTGACGGTTGAAACCCATCTATTTGATTGCGTTACTGCTAGTTTAACTCCATTTACTTCTGTGTGCATTACTGACAGTTTAACACCATATAGTTCCATGTGCGTTTCTGCCTGTTTAATGCCATATATTTCCGTGTGCGTTACTGACACTTTTACACCATTTACTTCTGTGTGCGTTACTGCCAGTTTAACGCCATATAGTTTTGTGCGTCACTGTACGTTTGTCGCATTATATTGCAGTATAGTATAGTGTATTCGGGGAGTGTGTCTGTGTAGTGTGAGTACTCAAATTAAAGTGCACTAAACACCTCTTTACATTGATTAAAGTGCATCTATGTACAGATTTCAACTTTTTCTTTACATTTGCTGATAAGTACCACCGCCTTCCTCCAAATAATGTCTGGGAGGACAACAAGGAGAGGCAGATGTTCCCTTGGCACTGTAAGGGGGCCAGCAACAAATGTGTCCAAAAGCAAAGGTGGACAAGGTGGTCAGTCCCAGGCAGGGCATCACTTCCTCTGTTTAGTGAGTTTGCCCCTGCTATCCAGCCACAGCATGCAGAGGAGTTTGTGGACTGGCTTACTAAACCTTCCTCATCCTCTGTCAGGCAAGCAGAGACAAGTGTGCAGTCCCCTGCAGTTGCCAGAGTGAATTAACCTGCCAAAAAATTATTCGGTTACATCAGCTTCAGGTGCTTGGTAGTTGTGGGTGATCCAAGACTGATTCATCTTGATGAAGGTCAATCGATCAACTGATTCGGTGGACAGGCGCACCCTGTGATCGGTAACAAAGCCACCAGCAGCACTGAAGGTGCGTTCCGAAAGAACGCTGGATGCAGGACAGGCCAGTAGCTCAATTGCATACTGTGCAAGCTCTGGCCAGTGATCCATCCTCAAGACCCAGCCAGAGGATTTTCGGTGGGAAAGGTGTCCAAGTCTGACCTTGCCCCTAGGTATTCCTGCACCATGTAAATCAGACGCTGGCGATGGTTGCTGGAACCGATCATACCTTGGGGCTGCGGACTAAAAAATTGTCTGAAAGCATCAGTCAGACGGCCACCTTCTCCACCGCTCCTTCTGACCGATGCCTCAGCAACACGTTGTCCAGGACCAGGAGTTTGTAACCTCCCAGTCTCTGGGAACGCGTTGCACAGACCTTTCTGCAAGGCCTCCCGGAGATGTCTCATCCTCTGCCCCCTCTGCGATGGCAAGATAAGGTCGGCAACCTTACCTTCGTACCGTGGATCAAGGAGAGTGGCCAGCCAGTAATGGTCCCTCTCCTTGATCCGAAGAATACGAGGATCCTTCCGCAGGCTTTGCAGGATCAGGGAGGCCATGCAGCGTAGGTTAGCTGAGGCATTCGGTCCAGAGTCCTTTGGGTCACTAAGGACAACATGATCCGCAGCTACCTCCTCCCAGCCACGTACAAGTCCACGTGTTTCTTGGGACTGTAAATCATCCCTACAAGACTGAGTGCCAGCCTCCACCTCCATGCTGTCACAATCATCTTCCTCCTCCTCTTCCTCCTCCTCATCCTCTTCCTGTGTGATGGGTGGCACAGCAGGAACACTGTCTGGATAAAGGGGGCCTTGAGAGGCAAGGAAGTCCTCCTCTTCCTGCCTCTGTTCTGCCTCAAGTGCCCTGTCCATTATTCCACTCAGCGTATGCTCCAAGAGGTGGACAAGAGGTACAGTGTCACTGATGCATGCACTGTCACTGCTCACCATCCTTGTGGCCTCCTCAAACGGTGACAGGACAGTGCATGCATCCCTGATCATGCCCCACTGGCGTGGTGAGAAAAAACCGAGCTCCCCTGACCCTGCCCTGGTGCCGTAGTCGCACAGGTACTCGTTGATGGCCCTCTGCTGCGTGTGCAGCCGCTGCAGTATGGCAAACGTTGAGTTCCACCTGGTGGGCATGTCACATATAAGGCGGTTCTTGGGCAGGTTCAACTCCTTTTGGAGCTCAGCCAGCCGAGCACAGGCATTAAATGATCGGCGAAAATGCACACAGACTTTCCTGGCCTGCTTCAGGACATCCTGTAAGCCGGGGTACCTGCCCAAGAACCGCTGCACCACCAGGTTAAGGACGTGAGCTACACAGGGCACATGGGTCAGTTGTCCCTGTTGGAGGGCGGAGAGGAGGTTGGTGCCATTGTCGCAAACCACCATTCCTGGCTTAAGCTGGCGTGGTGTCAACCACCTCTCGGCCTGCCCCTGCAGAGCTGACAAAACATCCACCCCAGTGTGGCTCCTGTCCCCCAAACAAACCAGCGCAAGCACGGCATGGCATAGTTTTGCCTGCGTACTTGCGTAGCCCCTGGAACGCCTACGGAGCACCGCTGGTTCTGAGGACAGAGCACTGGAAGAGGCCATGGAGGAAGAAGAAGAGGAGGGGGTGGAGGAGAGAGGTGTGTCACAACCAATAGTAGCATTTTGGAGGCGTGGTGGCGGAACAACCTCCAACACTACTGCACCTTGTCCTGCATCCTTCCCAGCTGCCAGAAGAGTGACCCAATAGGCCGTGAAAGACAGTCCCTGTCCATGCCTGCTGGACCATGAGTCAGCTGTAATATGCACCTTACCGCTGACCGCCCTGTCCAGCGAGGCAAGGACATTGCCTTCCACATGCCGGTAGAGAGCCGGAATCGCCTTCCGTGAGAAAAAGTGGCATTTGGGGACCTGCCACTGAGGAACCGCACATTGTACAAACTCACGGAAGGGGGCCGAGTCTACCAACTGAAAAGGCAGCAGTTGAAGTGCTAGCAATTTAGTCAAGCTAGCATTCAACCGCTGGGCATGTGGATGGCTGGGAGTGAACTTCTTTCGCCGGTCCAGCAGCTGGGGCAGGGACATTTGCCTGCTATAATCGGACGTGGGTGTACTGCTAGCAGAGTGCCCGGAAGCACTTGGCTGTGACACACCTAATTCTACACCTTCATTCCTCTCAGAGCAGGTTTCAGAGAGGACTGAAGGTCTAGTGGGGTTGGAGATGCCAGCTGATGAGGAGCAAGGAGAGGTCCGCTTTGTTCTTTGGTGTGGGTCTTTGAGGTACACTTGCCAACGAGCTGCCTGGCAGGTCAACATATGTCTGGTCAAGCATGTGGTGCCCAAGCGGCTGATGTTTTGGCCATGCGAGATACGCTTGAGACATATGTTGCAAATAGCAGCGGTGCAATCTGATGCACTCGTCTCAAAAAAGGCCCACACCAAAGAACTTTTAAATTAACGTGCAGAGGCAGCTCCCTGCACAGGCGGAGCTCTGCGGTGTGATTCAGTCGGTGTGCTGCCCCTAAGCTGGCCCCCGGAGGGCATCCTGCCTCGTTGGACATGTGCCTCCTCCTCTCTCCTACCAGGCACCCACGTGGAGTCAGTGCCCTCATCATCCCCTCCCTCTTCATCGCTGTAGCAAACCTGGCAGTATGCTGCAGCTTGTGGAACATGACTGCCAGATTGCTGTCCTTCTTGAGCATCCCCTCTCTCTGCGCTCACACTACTGCCTTCCTCTAGCTGAGTGTCATCATCAGAGCCTACAAAACACTGGGTATCCTCCTGGAGCATGTACCCAACACTGTGCTCAAAGAGTTCAGGAGACTCCTCAGGAGGACGTGGTGGGTCTAGGGAAGGAGTCACTGATGATGACATTGAGAGGAGGGAAGACGATGCGTTGGCAGCTGCTTTGCTAGTACCCTGAGACTGGGTGAGAGAGGATGAGGAGGATGAAGAGGGCTTGGTCATCCACTCTACCAAGTTGTTGGCATGTTGTGGTTCAACATGTCCAGCTGCCGAAAAGAAGGATAAGCGTGTCCCATGGCCATGTGCTGATGACAATGCACCGCGTCCACGACCAGCACTGTTGTCTCTAGACGCAGAGCCTGCTTGCCCTCTTTTATCGGCTCGCGCCTGTCTGCCTCTCCTTGCTGGCCTTCCAGACATGGTAATGGCCTGAAGGGAGTTGGGTAAAACAGCAGTTGGGTAGTGTATATTGTGCTGGAGGCACACAACACCCACTAACTCCTGCAGATGCCTTTATTATAGAACACCAGAGATAAAGGGGTATACTGTAATGGAGTCACACAACACCCACTAAGCCCTGCAGATGGCTCTATTAGAGAACAGCAATAAAAGGTAGATACAGGTGTATATTGTGCTGGAGTCACACAACACCCACTAACTCCTGCAGATGCCTTTATTATAGAACACCAGAGATAAAGGGGTATACTGTAATTGAGTCACACAACACCCACTAAGCCCTGCAGATGGCTCTATTAGAGAACAGCAATAAAGGGTAGATACAGGTGTATATTGTGCTGGAGGCACAAAAAACCCACTAACTCCTGCAGATGCCTTTATTATAGAACACCAGAGATAAAGGGGTATATACAGATGTATACTGTGCTGTGCTGGAGGCACACACAACTTCCAATAACTCCTGCAGATGGCAAGTGGGTTCAAATAGAGAAGAGCTATGTAGGTGGATATAGCGGTGTGTACTGGGTACAGAGCACACAGACAGCACGCACAAGCTCCTAACACTACTGACTGCAAGCTCTATTATAAAAGATAGATCACTAGCTATATAGGTGAGGTGAATATAGCGGTGTATACTGCGGTCAGGGCAAGCAGACAACAACCACTACAGAAGAGCAAGATCGAAAATCGGCCGATAACGATCGGTGTGTACTGTGTTGAACACCCACTAACTGCTTCAGACGCCAACACACTACACAAGGCCGCCGCGCTGGCGGCCTTATATAGTGTGGGGTGTGTACTACACAGCCTGAGCTATGATTGGCCACAGGCAATCATGGCTCTCCTCGCTGCTGGCGCTGTGATTGGCCAAGCATGCGGGGTCACAGTGCATGCTTGGCCAATCATGAGCCAGCAATGCACTGCGATGACGCAGTGCATTGTGGGCCGTGAGCGCCACACGAATTTGGCCCATAACGTTCGGAATTCGCCGAACGGGCGAACAGCCAATGTTCGAGTCAAACGTATGTTCGACTCGAACACGAAGCTCATCCCTACTCACTAACTACTGCAGATGCCTGTATGATAGAACACCAGCAATAAAGGGTAGATACAGGTGTATACTGTGCTCTGCTGTAGGCACACAACACCCACTAACTACTGCAGATGCCTGTATAAGAGAACACCAGCAATAAAGGGTAGATACAGGTGTATACTGTGCTGGAGGCACACAACACCCACTAACTCCTGCAGATGCCTAAGAAAAGAACACACTGTCTAGCTCTTTCCCAGCACGCCGGAACACACTACACAAGGCCACCGCGTTGGCGGCCTTCTATAGTGTGGGGCGTGTACTAAACCCCCCTGAGCTATAATTGGCAACAGGCATCTTGCCTGTGGCCAATTATTGCTCTCTTCGGTGCCGGTGCTGTGATTGGCCAATCATGTGGGGTCACAGTGTATGCTTGGTCAATCATGAGCCAGCAATGCACTGTGATAGTGCAGTGCATTGTGGGCCATGAGCGGCACGGGAATTTGGCGCGAACAACCCATAACATTCGGTATTCACCGAACATGCGAACAGCCGATGTTTGAGTCAAACATACGTTCGGCTCGAACACCAAGCTCATCCCTAGTTACAAGACATTGTAGACCTGGATAATGATGACTGGGATGATATATGGGATTTCCCTTTCAGTTCCCTTGTCTCCTTGAGAGATCATTTAATGCAATTTAAGATGATCCATCGTGCATATTTTACCCCATACAGACTACACAAATTTAATTCTGATTCTCCCCCTGGATGCTGGTGATGTGGTGGGATTCCTGGAGACTTCGCCCCATATAGCCCCGGCTATTGTTGGGTACTGAGAAGAAGTACTTATGTTCATTAACCAGGTAACCACCATACCATTACAATCTTCTATGTCAATCTGTATGCTGGGCTTAATAGAACAACTAATTCCTACAGTAGCGGGACACACTTTAGTGAGTTTGCTTCACTACTATGCCCGTAAGGCTATAGCTCTCAGCTGGCGTAAACCCATTCCTCCTCTCTCACTTTGGAAACAACTGCTCAACAACAGTTTACCCCTTTACAAAGATGCATATGCTAATAGAGGCTCCCCTCAAAAATATGACAAGGTCTGGTCCAAATGGCTAGGGGAACCCTCAACAGCCACCAAAGAACCCCCAAGTTAAATTTGCATTTAAGATTTTCCTTATCTAATGCATGTCGTATGCTACCAATGTGTTATCTTGTTCGACAGATTTGACACATACAGTTTAAAGAAATATTGGCTCATCATCTATGCAAGGTGTTAAACGATGCTACCTCCTCTTTATCCTTGCCTAAAGAAATGTTAAATGCACTTGTGATAATATTACCAAAGCCAGGGAAAGAACCTAATACCTACATTATTCTTTAATATGGTCATGGAACCCCTTGCTGAACATGTTCAATCCAACCCTCATATTACTGGTTTCCGAGATGGGACCACTAAACATAAGACCAACCTATTTACCGATGATGTAATACTAATGCCTACTATTACACATACAGTACTTCTCTGGCTTTGGTACAGACATATCTACAGAGGTTTGGTGATGTCTCTTATTATAAAGTGAATGCCTTAAAGTCCCAGGTTTTAGATTTGGGACTTGATGGCATTATGCGCAATCTATTACAGCAATCCTCTCCTTATATTTGGGAAGATTCTGTATATCCTACTTAGGAATTATTCTGACTAGAATCACTAAGGGTCCGTTTAAAGAGAACTACAGTGGAACCTTGGATTATGAGCATAATTCGTTCGTCTATAGATACTCAGATAATTTGTTCCACAGTGACTTCTATTGTATGCAGTGCCGCATGTTGCTAGAGGTGGAGGGTACCGGAGACACTCAGAAACATGCAGAAACTTCTTAGAGCCACTCAGATGCACTTGGAAACACTCGTGGTGGCTCTGAAACACTCAGGATTGGAGTGTTTCTGATTGGTTCCCAGTGCATCTGAGTGGCTCCAAGTGTCACTGGCGTCCCCTCACCTCTGGCCAAATGCGCTACTGCACATCGCAGAGGCTTGAATCCTACTAGTTTTGCGAGACAACACTCGCAAACTGAATCAGGATTTAAAAAAAATAATAGCTCGTATTGTGAAATGCTCATTAACTGCGTTACTCGCAATCCGAGGTATTACTGTACATCTCTTCTTGTCAGAATTTCTGAGATGCTTTACAGTGACTGGCTACATATGGATTCTCATGGGCAGGATGTCTTGCTGCTTTTAAAGTGAATGTTTTACCACAACTGTTGTACCTTTTCCGTGTTCTTCCTATTCCTCTCTGCAAAACCTTGCTGTGCAAACAAATGCCCCATAAAACATAGGTCTGTGAGTGGCTTTAGCTATGTAGACATATTGGATTACTTCTATGCCACAGCTCTAGTTCAACTGAAGGAATGGTTTTATGGGATGGGAAGAACTGGGGGCCAAAATATATCATTATGGTTATATAGCACTAAGCCGGATGGTAAAGTTCCTCTCCATTTTCCTCCCACAATTATAATCGCAGTATATGTGTGGCGGCAATTTGTAACCTCATCTTAGACAGAAACACCCATTGTGGTGGTGAGAATTCCAGTCAAGGCTTTGCAAAGCGTAATCACTGAAATTTGCCAACTGGCTTAAATGTGACACCTTATATGTAGATGAGCTATTTATATAGCGCTGTATAAACTGTTGGCGCTATATAAGTCCCGTATACATTTTTTTCCAGGGGACTCTTAAATCCTTTACCCAACTTGCAGACGATTTAAAACTCCCATCTACCAAATTCTATCATTACCTTCAAATAGATCACTGCCTCCTACATAACTCACATTTGTAACTGTCTATCCCAAAAAAGGTCTCTCTCTTCTAACACCTGAGGAACCAAAGGAATTTCCTTATTTTACAATACTTTGCAGGAAAAATTTCTCTTTGAAAAACCTCTCCCTTTTAAAAGTTGGGAAAATGCTCTAGACTTACAATTCGCCACGGAACAGTGATACTTTGCTATGTCTATCAATCTACATGATGCACCTCATTGTGGGAACTTATACAATTAATAAACCTAAGGTGGTACCTAACTCCTGAGATTATAGCTAAATTTGACACCTTCACAACTTCTAATTGCTGGAGAGGTTGCAGGGCTTTAGGGACCTTGACATACATACTTTGGGAGTACCCCCTCATTACTAAATATTGGTCAGAAACTTTCTCCTTACTACCCTGACATTACCAACTTTAACATTGCCCCATCATCTGCATTAGCTCTACTCAACCTGACCATTGAATCTATCCCCCCTACCAGTGTACAATAACTACACATGTCCTTCTGGTGGCCAGGTTGAATACTACTAGACTTTCTCACCCCAACAACTCTAGATATAATTTGGATGGTCCAGACACACTACACGTACAAACTCTTGACCCCTTTGTGAAACACAAAAGTGGGATCCATGGCCAACTTGGTGCAAGCAACATATTTAGAGGTTACACATCTCTCCTCTGTTTACTGGTGTTTGCTTTCTTTTTTTAGAACAGACTTACTTCCTTCTCTCTTCCTTCTCTTTACTCTTTGAATTTCAACTTAGAAGCACATACGTTAATACTTGTATGACTACCTGTTGAAATTGTAAGACTTGACCTTTTTTTCCTTGCGATGTTAACACCATTGTGAAATGTTGTTTTTCTCAAGATCTTCTCTTGCAATTCTTAAGGGACATTATGCTATGTCAGTTCATCTGAATGTCAACATATCTCACTGTGCTTTGTATCTCCTGTTATTTTATTGGTTAAATAACAATAAACATTTATTGAAGTTTTCTTGTTTACTTTATAGGTCGAGCATCACATAACCAGATTACTTATTCCCACACATCAGAAAACACGGGACGTTTTCAGGTATGTGAAACAAAGATTATATCAGTGAGAATGTCCCTATAAGGTGCCACATCCAAATTAACTAAACCAGAAAGAACAGAAAAAATTATTATAGGGACCTTATGGACTTTCTAGGCACCGATAAGAAAGGATAATTCATTGATAAATTGTATTTATACAAATAGCATACAAAAATTAATTAAAAACAAAGATAAAGAAGTACAGTACATTTATCAATAAGACCACACTCAGCATAGGATGTAATCAATCAATATCACATAGTATAAGCACTTGACTTGATAGCCATAAGTACAAACTGAAACATGGTGTACATCCAAGTTGGTAGAGTGCTGATATTGGTCCCATGCCCGACATGTTTCGCGTCAGATTAACGCTTCTTCA
The DNA here is from genome assembly GCF_037356315.1 of Lithobates pipiens. NCBI lineage: Eukaryota > Metazoa > Chordata > Amphibia > Anura > Ranidae > Lithobates > Lithobates pipiens. The sequence continues at coordinate 114,704,768 of NW_027507791.1, forward strand.
GGGGCTCAAGTTATTAGATTCTTAAAAGCAGAAAAAACATCACATGAATAGAAAAACCACACATAAAAAAATAAAGAATATATATGTACAAACTAATACTGTCAATCTGGGTGTTACCAGGGGAAGGTTTCGAACACACACTGTAAAGATAGTCACATGTGAGCACTGTGGGCACACATAACCATATAGTGCAAAAAATACATATATAGTAATTAAATTACCCTTTAGTTGAAGGACGGCCCTACAAGCCATTCATCTCCTAAACTCACAAACCCAGTCTAAAAACTTATCGTCCCTGGTGGATCTCTGACCGGTGCCTATACATCTTCATCTACATCGCTAGGAACTAGTCCCCACGAGATTAATGTGGGGGCGCCGACTAATTCACTACTATCCTTACCACCCACTACACAACTACAGATGTTCACTCGACAAAGCACTTTGGATGCGCACATTTCTCAACCCACTACTTCATCAAATTTTCAGACACTCCCACATGCTACAACCCTTATGTAGTCTCTAACCCTGATGTTATTAACCTCACTCCTTACACTTTCACTTCGCAAGAATTAGAGGTCCTTTGTCTAGGCCCAAATTTTTGCCCATCCACTAATATTGACAAATACGAGGCTATAAAAGATCTTTATCTTTTTGCACACAACCTTACATACAAATTTTTGTTTGACGGTGATCGTCTTTGTTTATTGCAAGACAAGCAAATTTCGGAACATGTTAAAAATTATACCATGGAAGACTTTAGGGCTCTTTGCAATCTGATGCTTCTCCTGGAGGAGAAATCTCCCGGGGAACCACTGGAACGCGAAATCCCTATCACTCTAAATGTACCATCTTCCAGAATCCCTATGTTCAAATCCAAATCCCAACGCTTTCCAGACCTTATGTCAAACCCTAACATCTGGGCTTTTTTAAAAAGCTCAGTTAATGACATCAAACAGCTGCAATTGACTTCAAAACCTAGTAGTCTGACTCCTTCTCAAATAGATTTGATTCGACGATTAAAAAACCATCCAGATCTAGAGATTAAATCCACCGATAAAGGCGGAAACATTGTGTTAATGACTAAGGCCTTATATACTGCCACGGTGCAAAAAATTCTACGCAATAGAGAGTGGTATAAACCCATTCCAGCATCATATATTCAAGCATCCAAAAATGAATATTTGCAAATGATTGGCCTGGCATACCAGAAAGGTCTGATTGATAAGGATCTGTATGAATTTCTAAACATCACACATCCTAAAGTTGCAACTTTTTACGCCCTTCCCAAAATACATAAGCATCCTACTAATCCCCCTGGCAGACCAATTGTATCAGGGATAGGCTCACTTACAGAAAACAGACTGGTGGATTCCATCTTGATGCCACATGTACTTACCTTGCCGTCTTACATTAAAGACACTCTGGATTTATTGAAACATATCGAGGGAATGGTCGTGCCTCCCGGCGCCCTGCTCGGGACTTTGGATGTGGAGGCACTATACTCCAGCATCCCTCACGAGCAGGGCGTCAGGATAGCCCATACCTTTCTTTTCGAACAAACCAATCATCCTTGGGAATTCTGCGAATTCATTCTGGGTTTACTCTATTTTATTCTTACACACAATTTCTTTGTTTTTGGAGAGTCCCACTTCCTCCAGGTACAGGGGGTGGCTATGGGCACTGTCTGTGCCCCGGCCTACGCTAACCTCTACCTAGGGGGGTGGGAACGTAACATCTTTTCAGATGACACCTTGTCGATGTACACCAGCCATGCCATCTGCTGGCTCAGGTACATCGACGACGTGTTCATCATTTGGTCAGGTACCAACACAGAGCTTGAATCATTTGGTGCTGAACTTAATAATCGCTTCAATTTAAAATTTACGGTTACTAGTTATACATTCAAAATGACCTTTCTTGATCTCACCATTTTTAAAGACGATGAGGGGTGCATTGCGTCCACCCTTTACCGTAAGGAAACAACAGGTAACACGCTCTTACATGCAGCAAGTGCACACCTGAATACTCTATTACGGAGCATTCCATACGCCCAGTATGTTAGGTTGCGTCGCAACTGTACACACACTGCATAATTTTAAATCCAAGCTGATCTACTACGAGAACGTTTAAAATTAAGGGGGATAATCTTTTATATAGACAAAAAAATCATGAACAAACCTCCATTATGAGATTTATAACTAGATTTTCCAATCACCATGCTGAATTGCGTGAAGTACTAGCTTCACTTTGGCCTCTCTTACACGAAGACCCTATTCTTGCTAAATACACTGATTTGAGACCTAACATTACCTTTCGTAGATCTAGATCTTTATGAGACCAATTAACCTCTAGTAATTTCACTCATACTCTTCAGAACCACTCTCGTCGCGGGATATTTAGATGTGGCAGATGTCCATTCTGTCCCCTGATTCAAACAGGCCAATGCTTTACACTACCCAATGGAGAAAAAATGTATCCCTAAATTTTATGCAGACTGCGATACCCGCAGAGTAACTCATATCAAAGATCACGTCTACTTCTCCTCGGGGGGTAAGATGGTTATGTCTATAAGCAGACATTTGGACCTGTATCACAAATTTGACACCTCAGTTATTTCATTTATTGCATTAGACGTAGTCCCTCCCCAATATACGTGTAGGTGATTGGGACAAATTAATCCTAAGAAAAGAAACTCTATGGATTGAGAGATAGAATGCTACACATGCCCCAGGTATTAATGAGTCTCAGTCCTATAAACCGTTCCTTTAAATTGCAGTGCCTTTTCTCTTGGCCCCCTTCTTTATTCACCTTTTACAATGCAATATGTTGTCACTTGTATTGTTGTTATCTTATTTATATAATTAAATTTTTATTTTATTTTTTATTTTTTGTCCACTTGATGTAACATTATTGTAACATTATTGTTTATATATCATAAAAAATGTTTTATATACTTATGCTTTACAATTTTTTTATTTTGCTGCCCATATGTTTGGGCTTTGCATGTATTTACTCTCTGAGCTTGCTGCCATGGGGACTGATCGAGCTATACACCTGGATGGTCGAGCACTGTGTGGCCGCCCAGCATCGCAGGCTTGTTGCCATGCCGACGCACATGGATCTCATACTCGGCCGGTTGTAGATCCACCCACTGGCCGCTGAGACCTCCTCCGACGGCGGCACGCGTCCTTCTTCAGCCCCTACGTACAGTGGGTGTCTCTGCGCAGGTGCGGTGGAGGGGACGGACGCGCCGCGCGCCGGAGGTTTTCGGCCGGCCCGATCTGACGTCATCATGGCTGATTGCCTTCCAGACATCACTGGGCGGGACACATACATTTAAGGAGATGCCTTATCGGCATTTCCCTATGACGGGGGATCTCTGTGCAGCCGTCTCTCCTTCCCGGGATGGCTAGACGACCAAACCTAGTGCCATATTAAGTTTAAGGTAATCTTCACTGGCCAAAATGACGCACTTAGACTGGACTTTGTGTGTTCACATGCTGGTCGTTAACAGGTATTATACTGTTTTTTTTCTTTAGATATTTATTTACAAGGCTTGGAGATGTGGACATGCCTGCTTGCTCCTTTCCATTGATTCCTTATGGAGCGCTGCCTATATAGGGTCTGGTACACACCACCCCTCTAATAGGCCCCATTATTCTCTATTTGGTCTATTGGAATGGAAAATAGTATTCTGGTGAGCTTTTTTACCCCACCTAGCATTCTAATATATTATTATTATTATTTTTTTTACACTTTATTGTGGGTTACATATATAGATACTCTAATATATATATTTCTTTTTCCAGTCCTGGCTGCCATATTTTTGCATTCTTTCTGAGATCCTTAATATCTAATATTTGGCCGTGATCCTTCAACTAAAGGGTAATTTGATTACTATATATGTATTTTTTGCACTATATGGTTGTGTGTCCCCACAGTGTTCACATGTGACTATCTTTACGGTATGTGTTCCAATCCTTCCCCTGGTAACACCCAGATTGACAGTATTAGTTTGTACATATATATTCTTTATTTTTTTATGTGTGGTTTTTCTATTCATGTGATGTTTTTTCTGCTTTTAAGAATCTAATAACTTGAGCCCCTGAAGAAGCGTTAATCTGACGCGAAACATGTCGGGCATGGGACCAATATCAGCACTCTACCAACTTGGATGTACACCATGTTTCAGTTTGTGAGTGACATACTTATGGCTATCAAGTAAAGTGCTTATACTATGTGATACTGATTGATTACATCCTATGTTGAGTGTGGTCTTATTGATAAATGTACTTTTCTATCTTTGTTTTTAATGAATTTTTGTATGCTATTTGTATAAATAAAATGTATTAATGAATTATCCTTCCTTATCGGTGCCTAGAAAGTCCATAAGGTCCCTATAATAATTTGTCCTGTTCTGTATACAACTATTGAGGACGTTGGCACCTTTTACTAGTATTTACCTTGGGGTATCCACTGCTACCACTAAGTGTTTTTTTTTATTTCCCTATACAATCCTTTATTTCAGATTAAACCAGAAATAAATCCCCTGGGTGGACTTTTAAAGCACTCACGTGATACGTGATCACATGATATGTGATCACTCACATGATACGTGATCACATGATAGGAAAATATGTATTTTATTGAACAATATAAACATAATAAAAACAGCATGTGTTAGAATGGTTACAATAGCCATATGCTAGATGCAGAATCACTACAATTCACCCGACACGTTTCAGAGTATCTATGTCTCATTCTTCAGGGGTATTTATAAGAAGGTCAATCATATATCTAAAGTGTAGTGATGGCAAAGAGTCAGACACAAAATATGCAGAAATAAGCGGCAAACAATATTTTATATATATATATATATATATAACACATAACTTAAAAAAATATAATAAATGATGTATAGACTCACATATTTTGTGGAGATATAGTATGCAAAACATTCCAATAAGTTTATTAAAAACAAAGATTATGGCCGACAGTGTGTCCCCAGAAGTCTGCCTATAAATGTAGCTTATTTTTCACAGCATGTTAAGGTATACCAACAATTAGAAGTTAAATGTAGCCAGACAAGCATGGGAGGTATTGGACCACTGACAATGCTGAAGCCAGAGAAGGGTGTAGCCGTGTAAATGAAAATAATAATAATAAATGATAATGAGGGACGCATAGGATGGTGAGATATAGCTTATCCTATAGAAGGTATATACAAACAAAATGTGTACAAGAATACAAAGATAATATATTTGTATGTATATAGAGAGTGATGGACATAATATATATACATATGTAGTCTACCTGCACTCAAGGAGAGCAAGAGTTATTGAAAAAGTTGATATACAAATACTGTATGGTTGAAATCGAACTGAAAAGTGATAAATATATGACAAAGAGTCACTTATATATGTATATGTGTATCCATAAATATGACAATGTAATTTAGATGATTAATCATAAGGTAGCCTCAACCTCATATGGTTTTCATTGATACAGCCATTTTCAGTTAAATAAATACAGCAGATTTTAGAAATGATCTAGATACACGTTATAAAAATATAAGACATTCAAATAATGTTACAATCATAGTGGGATCATATATAATGTCTGAATCACCTGTATAGGTAACTAGCTGGACATTAAATACATTGTATAGTTTAACCTAGATATTGATACGCCAATTTGCATTTCATAAGGGCTGACATTAAGAGTGAGGCAGTGTTATGTTTGTATGTATTATTTAAAACCATTGGACTAGTTAAATAGCTGTATGAGGTACAGGTGCATGAAACACCATGGTACCAAAGCACCATTTGGTTCCATGTAGCTGCATTTTTAAAAAGGGGTCGGGACTTTTTCCCTAGGGGAAATGCAGGTACAGCAGCCCATTAAAATGAATTGGCTGCAGTTCCCAAACAAACACAAGCCCCACCACACTCTAAAGTGTGAACCTAGCCTTAGCCCTTGTACACACGGCCGGAGATTCCGA